>NC_053393.1:195150498-195775498 GCF_905171765.1 Bufo bufo
ACTAAAAAAATATGTTAAACCGGTGGTACCATCGCCATTGCCTCCTCCTCCTGTTCTAGTCGAGGGAAACTTGGAGTTCGAGATCTCCAGGATTCTCGACTCGAGAGTTCTGCGGGGTTCCCTCCAGTACCTGGTGCACTGGAGGGGATACGGTCCTAAGGAGAGGATGTGGGTTCCAGCGTCAGATGTCAACGCCAGCCGACTGGTGAGGGCCTTTCATAGGTCCCATCCGGATAAGGTTGGTCCAGGGTGTCCGGAGGTCACCCGTAGAAGGGGGGTACTGTCATGCCCCACTCTGACGATGTGCGGAGGTCAGCCAGGATTGCAGCATGAGTTTAGTTTTTGTTTTGATGCCGTGCTGGATCAGCCTCGCATCAGGTGCACTGGGTGGAGTCATTAGTTTAAATGGTCTCCAGCTAAGTGCTCTGAGCGGATTATACTGTTCATTTTGGTCTGGGAAGTTTGGAGGGAAGGTTGGCTGTCAGTTCCTGCTCTCAGCAGATAAGTGTCATTTCTTGTTTGGTTGTTTATGTCATCTATCCCATCCAGGTTCTGTGCGAGCAGGCTGCTCCTTTCTCCCCACTTCACCATCTCAGGGAGTTCAGGGTTCTGTCAGTACAGGCTGGAGGACACAGCAAACCTACCTTTAAGGTCTGTCTGTGGGCTGAGCAGTGCAGGGAAAGAGGTCAGGGATAAACTAGGAGGTGACCCTTCCCCTGTCTCTCGTCCAGAGCCTGGTTGGTGTGTTATCTGTCATACTGTGCACGTCCGCCGTGACACCCTTACTTTCAACGTTTTCCCAATTTTTCAGCTGACTGACTGACCTTAATTTCTTAAAGTAATGATGGCCACTCGTTTTTCTTTACTTAGCTGCTTTTTTCTTGCCATAATACAAATTCTAACAGTCTATTCATTAGGACTATCAGCTGTGTATCCACCTGACTTCTCCTCAACGCAACTGATGGTCCCAACCCCATTTATAAGGCAAGAAATCCCACTTATTAAACCTGACAGGGGACACCTGTGAAGTCAAAACCATTTCAGGGGACTACCTCTTGAAGCTCATCAAGAGAATGCCAAGAGTGTGCAAAGCAGTAATCAAAGCAAAATGTGGCTACTTTGAAGAACCTAGAATATGACATATTTTCAGTTGTTTCACACTTGTTTGTTATGTATATAATTCCACATGTGTTAATTCATAGTTTTGATGCCTTCAGTGTGAATCTACAATTTTCATAGTCATGAAAATAAAGAAAACTCTTTGAATGAGAAGGTGTGTCCAAACTTTGGATAGGAGGGCGGGACCTGTAAAAGCATAAAGGAAGGTCGTAGTGAGCGCGCGCACACATATACCCCACATCCCCTGACGAAGCCACAGCATGTGGCGAAACATGTCGGGAGGGGTGGTATAGTGTGATACATTTTATACAGTGTCTAGTTGCAGGGAGTAACCGTTTAGAGCACGCTGTAGCAGCAGCATAGCAAACAGGAGAGTGTTAGAGTGAGGCAAATAGGTATCCACAGTGTCAACTAGACCTCTATGAATAGTAATAGAGGATCCAGCGCAGCCTTAGTAGAGAGAGACTAGGGAGCCAGAGGTAGACCTGCGGTGGAGATAAGCAGCGGCAACTATTAAAGGATAGCAACATTGTCAGTTGAATTGTCACCCTGGGCACACGGGACAGACAGTGGAGAATCTCTGCAGGAGCGACACCTCCACCAGTGCTCCGTATGTGATTACATGACAAATCAATACTAATACATTGACAGTGTGAATACCATCCCATAAGAAAAAGGTGGGATGAGATACACCAACTAAGGGACCCTGACAAAGCAATTGTGAATGTAATAACACAACTCCAATCGAAATAATCCCATATGACACTAGACACTGATAATTTTAACAATTTCCCTTCTTTATAGTGTGTGTTTACTAAGGTTTTTTTTTAAATTAATTAATAAAGATATAATTTTAATATTAGTTAGGGACCCCTATAGGGATTCTAGGTCTCAAAGACCATGGTTGCACCAATCCTGGTAAGGACACATAAAATATAGGAAAAGGTAATAATAAATAAAAGGAACACAATTCCAAAATATGCAAATACCTATTAATCCCAGAACAACATAAGTGGGCAGAACATAACAAGTCAATAAACACAACTCGTGTGCATTCTCATAAATGACATGAGTAGTTCGGCCCACAGACCCATACCATGCAAGTAGTGGTGAGAGGAAAAAGGTCTAACCGCACAGGGTATGTAGGTATAAGGGGGAGGCAGCAAAAGCAGCCTACTCCCTTGTAATAAAAACCTGTGACAGGCACCACAAAATAGCATGCATGGGCAATGAACAAACCAACCAGGTGATAGTAAATAATATGCAATAATACTAACCAAGCTGGGGGGGGGGCCAGAGAGCCCGACGTACGTGTCACAACACTCTTCCTCAGGGGGCGTGTCATACCCTTCACTGTCTATCCTTTATATACCCCTCCCATTAAGTTAACTACTGGAACATCTGAACAGGCCAGGGAACGCTGGTAACCTGCGCAATACTGGCATGTGACCACCAGGATCACATGACCCACATCACGTGACAAGTTACATGATCGTAATTACACATATATGCCACGCCTCTTCGCGCTACATCAATCTGGTAATACAGCGGAAGAAGAAGTAAACGCCCCAAAGAAGATAGCCTGCACTATGTTGGAAGTGGGCAACATCGCCCAACAATACTACAAGTCCGGGATCCTCAGTCCAATACATATCTGCTGGAGATTCAATGCCAGATAATAATAGTGAATGTACTAAAATAGATATATTTTAACATAGCCTATAAAGAGCATATCTATATATAAATATTTAAAAATTATATACATCTAAAAGACATAACTCCTAATGGTCATAATATATAATGCCTGTGGTGATAAAAACCTAAACACTAATCATATACCCACAATGTAAAATTAATAGTGGACAAACAACTGCATATGTATACATAATTAAGAGTAAAAATCATGTAATTTCATGTGTGACATGATTTAATTATAAAATTCATAATTATAAAGACAATATAAAGTGCAAGTGCCACAGTGCAAAGTGATTGGTGCAAGAGGTGAACACGCTAGACTACAAAAAAAAAAAAAAACGTGCGTGAAGATGTGTACCTCCAGAAAGATTAGGAACCATATAACTACAAGGACGTTGCTAGGGACAAAATAATAAATATTTTATTGGGTATAATTAGGAATGTACATACCAGGTGTATGACCTAAAAACATATCATAGGCGGAGGAGTGTACATCACATGAGGTCCACCAATGTAATGGTTAGTGAGGTAGATGACACCACTAAAAATGGCACTCAATGGAGGTACAGTCCCGTGATGAAGCACAAAGTGCAGTGCTGGGCTGAGTAGAATATCCAGTGCTGGGCACCACAAAGTGCCACAGTCTTACAACTGGATAATGATACAATGACCCCAGGGGACGGCAGGTTTGCAATCCACTAGGGACATAAAGTACAGGTGCTAAACTGGGAGCAGTATAAGACACAGCAAAATGGCTAATGTACAACCATGCGGCGGTGAAAACAGGCCCCCAGTATGGTAGTGAGGAGCTCAACGCGTTTCTGTGCACCAGTATCGGAGCACTTCCTCAGGAGCTGAAGACATATAGCACAGATCGTCGTACAGTCTGTCTACACTGCGCTCTCTAGGCTGAGAGCCGGTGTCCGAAAAAGCACAGACTGTAAATCTAGCCTGCCTAAGCCGTGCTCGCTAGGTTGAGAGCCGGCGTATATAGTGATTCTGGTGTGAACCTCGGCGCTGAGATGGCCGCGAAGCGGCCTCCCGAGCGTCAAAGTTTAAAGGACAGACACCACACCCCGCAGGCGTGTCCACGCTGAGTCGGCCAATCCGGCGGGAGGCACGGCTCTGACGACACCGGTTAGCTGACCAGCAGGGAAACAGAGAACACCCCGGGGAGAGTGCATCAGCGCTTAATGTAAGTATAAGGGGAATATTAAGGCGACTTATAATAGCTGGTACAATGTAAAATAGAGTATGGGGGTGAGCCCAGGAACAAAAACCAAATATTAAACACTAGCGTAGATGAAAATAAAAATAAATATAACAATAAGCCAAATCCAGAAAATCGCAGGATAAATGGCACAGTATAGAGACACGCTGACAGGTGAAAATGAATCAAATAAAGGGGGTTTAGGAGATCGCATCATTGAGGCCAGTGGGTTTGATGGTGTTCAATCTAAAAATCCACTGAGCCTCCCTTTGCAGTAAGATGCGGTCAACGTCCCCACCTCTAGGTGACATCTTAATCAGATCGATGCCCTGAAAACTGACAGAAGCTGCCCTTCCGTCATGAAAATCCGCGACATGGCGGGCAATTGGGATATCATGCAATTTTATGATATCAGAAATATGTTCCCCAATGCGCCGTCTAAATTCACGAATAGTTTTCCCGACGTATTTGACACCACAGCTACATGTCAATAGGTAAATCACTGCCGTGGATTTGCAATTAATAAAACATCTGATGTAATAAGTTTTATTAGATGTAGTGTCCATGAATGATTTCCTCTTATCAATGTATTTACAGAACTTGCACGATCCAAAAGGGAAAGTGCCAGTGAGAGAATTGCGCAGCCAGGACTCATGTTTGGGACTTTGATAGAAACTATGGACAAGAGAGTCCCGTAGATTACGGCTACGGCGATACGTAATCGCAGGTTTGTTAGGGAGTAATCTCCTAATGTCGGAATCTTACGTGAGTATGTCCCAATTGTCCGTCAGAATCTGGCGAACCTCAAAATGGGCTCTGTCATACGTATCAATGATCCTAGCTATCTCGTCTACATTCTCTCTGGCTTTGGGAGTGAGCAATCGGTCCCTATTGGTACTCAGAGAATGTTGGTAGGCTTGTTTCAATATTCTTCGCGGATAGCCGCGGTTGATGAATCTCTGCTTGAGATCTTTAGCAGCGGATCTGAAGTCCCCTAACTGCGAGCAATTCCGCCTTACCCTTAAATATTGCCCTTTAGGTATCCCCCGTTTAAGGGTAATGGGATGCCCACTCTCCCATCTTAGGAGACTGTTGGTGGCAGTGAGCTTCCTAAAAATGTTGGTAACAATCTGGCCTGAAGGGTTCAGGGTGATTGAAAGATCCAGGAAGGAGATCTGATTGTCACTAATCTCTGAAGTAAAGTATAGCCCCAACTCATTCTTATTGAGAGTGGTCACAAACTCCTGAAAACCATTATTGCTACCAACCCACAGGATCAGCACATCATCGATGTATCTGATCCAGAGGGGAATTGACGCTGTAAAGCGTTCCAAATGATCACTGAACACAACTCTCTCTCCCACCAGCCCAGGTAGAGATTCGCAAAAGTAGGGGCACATGGACTGCCCATTGCGACTCCCCTGAGCTGGTGGAAGATCTGGCCATCAAACATGAACACATTGTGTGTCAAAGTGAAATTCAAAAGTTCCATTACAAATGCATTATGCCGTCTCAAATATTCACCCCTCTGTTGTAGAAAGGTGGAGACAGCTCTACAGCCCAGGTCGTGAGGAATGGAGCTGTAGAGAGCCTCCACATCCAGACTAGCCAATAAGGTCCCCTGTTCGCAATGGATCCCATTTAGGCGACCCAGTACATCCATCGTATCTCTTGCGTATGAAGGTAAACAGGTGACAAATGGTCTAAGGACAGTGTCAACGTATGTACTTATATTGGCAGTAAGCAAGAGGTGAACACACACAAAAAGACATAATTAAAACAAAAAGACAAAAACAAGTGATAAGTGACACAATGTGTTACAAACCTAGTACATAAAATATCAAATCATGTATCATACATCAATACGACGTGTCAAAATAATAAAATAAAAACTTAGCCATATAAAAGCAATCATAATTACAATACTACATGGATTAAAATGATCTTAGTGCATAAGTCCTCTCCAGCAGATGGTACTATCCTGTCAACCCCTAAATCGCTGGGGTCTGAATCATGCCACCATCAGTCCACCTAAAAAATCTCACGATTAGACCCGGACTTCCTACAGAATATGATGTATGTTCAAGACAGTACCAACTTCTTCCAATGTTGATAAATATTAGGAGCATCTTCGAAAAAAACACCAGTCATCCCACGTATCGAGCAGCGTCAGAACTAGTGGTCAATGATCCCATGGTATGGGTCTGTGGGCCGAACTACTCATGTCATTTATGAGAATGCAGTTAGAGCCTACAATAACCCAAAAACCGAACCTCACTCCCCAACTTACTGCAACTTGTACAAAAAAAGAGCAAGGATTTAACAAGGTAAAAAAATCTCATTTTCTTAATTATAAATCACATGAACATTACAGGTGAGACTCAAAAGGGACAGAACATGGAGACTGGGTCACAAAAGGGCTCTGCAATGTGGAGAATCACAATGGGGGATAATGTGACCATATACAGCAGGTAACAGACAATTAACAGAAGCTGTGAATATTGGAGTAGTTGCGGGTGCAATTGCTGTCCCCTAGTGTTGAACAACTACCTAGCTTTTATTCACAGCGTCCAAGCAATGGATCCTGTAGGGTGTAATTGGACGGTGCAATACTACTCATAAAGATGGCATATAGCAATAACTGTAAATCACTAGTCCCACCCTAATCCAGATACCATGTTACCTACCCATGTTGCTGCTGAAAAATGGTGACACGGTTCCCCCACTGCTTTGACCTCGAAGAGCCCTTTTGTGGCCCAGTCTCCATGTTCTGTCCCTTTTGAGTCTCACCTGTAATGTTCATGTGATTTATAATTAATAAAATGAGATTTTTTTACCTTGTTAAATCCTTGCTCTTTTTTTTTTTTTGTTCAAATTTATGAGAATGCACACAGGTTGTGTTTATTGCCTTGTATGTGTCCTTGATACTAAATGCTTATTTATCTAACCTATCATTCTGGGGGAGCTTATGTTCTACATTCCAGCACTTCTCACATGGATATTTTAGTACAAGTTTTGTAGTATTTTGTGTTGTACATGTCCTGTTTTGGATTTAACAATAAAATTTCTATTATACTTTGATATTTGTGGTATTTCTAGTTTGGAGTCGCTTGTTCACAGGAGCCCAGAACTGTACACAGTACTCCATGTGTGGTCAGACTAGTGATTTTGTAAAGTGGTAGGGCTATGTTCTCATCATGGACATTTATGCCCCTTTTGATGCCACCCATTATCTTATTGGTCTTGGCAGAAGCTGCCTGACACTGGTTTTTACAGCTTAGTTTGCTGTTCACTAAAATTTCTAGGTCCTTTTCCATGCCAGTGTTACCCAGTGTTTTACCATTTAGTACGTACGGGTGACTTGCATTATTCCTTCCCATGTGCATAACCTTACATTTGTCAGTGTTAAACCTTATCTGCCCAAGCCTCCAATCTATCCAGATCCATCTGTAGCAGTATACTGTCCTCTTCCGTGTCAATTACTTTACACAGTTTAGTGTCATCTGCAAAAATTGATATTTTACTGTGCAAGCCTCCTACAAGATCATTAATAAATATATTGAAGAGAATAGGGCCCAATACTGACCCCTGATGTACTCCACTAGTGACAGTGACACAATCTGAGTGTGTACTGTTAATAACCAAAAAATATTTAATAGCTTTACTTTCTTCTCATCGCTCTCTGCAACTCCCCCCTCATTACTCTGTAGAGGGCCGACACCTTCAGATTTATACTTTTTACCATATACAGTACAGACCAAAAGTTTGGACACACCTTCTCATTCAAAGAGTTTTCTTTATTTTCATGACTATGAAGGCATCAAAACTATGAATTAACACATGTGGAATTATATACATAACAAACAAGTGTTAAACAACTGAAAATATGTCATATTCTAGGTTCTTCAAAGTAACCACCTTTTGCTTTGATTACTGCTTTGCACACTATTGGCATTCTCTTGATGAGCTTCAAGAGGTAGTCCCCTGAAATGGTCTTCCAACAGTCTTGAAGGAGTTCCCAGAGATGTTTAGCACTTGTTGGCCCTTTTGCCTTAGCTCTGCGGTCCAGCTCACCTCAAACCATCTCGATTGGGTTCAGGTCTGGTGACTGTGGAGGCCAGGTCATCTGGCGCAGCACCCCATCATTCTCCTTCATGGTCAAATAGCCCTTACTTTCAAAGTTTTCCCAATTTTTCAGCTGACTGACTGACCTTTATTTCTTAAAAGTAATGATGGCCACTCGTTTTTCTTTACTTAGCTGCTTTTTTCTTGCCATAATACAAATTCTAACAGTCTATTCATTAGGTGTATCCACCTGACTTCTCCTCAACGCAACTGATGGTCCCAACCCCATTTATAAGGCAAGAAATCCCACTTATTAAACCTGACAGGGCACACCTGTGAAGTGAAAACCGTTTCAGGGGACTACCTCTTGAATCTCATAAAGAGAATGCCAAGAGTGTGCAAAGCAGTAATCAAAGCAAAAGGTGGCTACTTTGAAGAACCTAGAATATGACATATTTTCAGTTGTTTCACACTTGTTTGTTATGTATATAATTCCACATGTGTTAATTAATAGTTTTGATGCCTTCAGTGTGAATCTACAATTTTCATAGTCATGAAAATAAAGAAAACTCTTTGAATGAGAAGGTGTGTCCAAACTTTTGGTCTGTACTGTATATAATTGAAAAAACATTTTAGCGTTAGTTTTGCTCTCTTTGGCAATTAATCTCTCGGTCTCTAGTTTGGCTGCTTTTATTTGTTTTTTACATATTCCATTTTTTTCCTTAGAGTTTTTCAGTGCTTCCTCGCTACCCTTCCTTTTTAGTGATTTAAATGCTTTCCTTTTGTCATTTATTGCTTTCTTTACAGTTCTATTTATCCACATTGGCTTTTTTTTTGTTCCTTAGCCTTTTATTCCCTTAACCTTTTATGCCGAAGATAGTTCTCCAATATATAATTGACCCACTCTACTTGCCCGTTGGTTTAAGGGTGATAACCGGAAGAGAAGTCCAGGTCAATTTCTAGCAGTCGGCAGAGAGCTCTCCAGAGCTTGGATGTAAACTGGACTCCTCAATCAGAAAGAATGTGCCCAGGTAAACCATGCAGACGGAAGATATGTTTAACAATTTAGCAAGTTCTGTAGCTGAGGGCAATCCAATCAAAGGAACAAAGTGCGCCATCTTGAAGAAGCGGTCCACGACCACCCAAATAACGGTACATCCAGCCGAAGAAGGCAGATCTGTAATAAAGTCAATGGCAATGTGTTGCCATGGAGCATCAGGAACAGGTAGAGGTAACAACATGCCCGGTGGTCTGTTCCTGGAGATTTGTTCTAATCACAGACGGTGCAAGCAGAGACATAGTCACGCACATCCTTGGACAATGTGGGCCACAATGTGGTCTTGCGGATCCCGGGATGACCGGCCAGTTTGGAGTTGTGCCCCTACATTAGGACATGTTTCCTTTTGGCAGATGGCACAAATGTCTTCCCAGGAAGAATGTCCCTTACCTGGACAGGAGCCACTGTGATCAAGCGAGCAGGATCTATCAAGTATTGGGGCTCCTCCTGCTGGTCAGAAAAGTCAAATGATCTAGACAGAGCATCCGCCTTGATGTTTTTCTTGGCCGGGCGGAAGTGCAACTCAAAATCAAAACGGGAGAAGAAGAGTGCCCACCTGGCTTGGCGAGGGTTCAGATGCTGGACTGTCTGCAGATACGTAAGATTCTTGTGGTCAGTCAAATTTATTACTGGATGCTGGGCTCCCTCCAATAGATAACACCACTCTTCCAAGGCAAGTTTTATGGCCAGAAGCTCCCTGTCTCCTATACAGTAATTTATCTCAGTGGGGGACAAGAGCTTGGAGAAGAATCCACAAGTTAACATCTTGCCCTTGGAACCTTTTGTAGTAAAAATGCCCTGGCTCCTATGGAGGAGGCGCCCACTTCTAAAAATAATTGGTGGGAGACATCGGGATGTCACAGAACAGGTGCAGAGGCAAAGGAGCTCTTTAATTGTATGAAAGCGGCCTCTGCCTCAGGAGTCCAGTCTCTGGCATTCACCCCTTTCTTAGTAAGAACAGAGATTGGAGACGTAAGGGATGAAAAATTTGGAACGAACTGCCGGTACAGAAAGCGTGGAAGCAGGTCGGACCTCCGCTAAGCAGGTGAAGTGACAAGATGATTCCCAACGCAGGATCTGATCGGAGTGCCAGTCCACAACTGGAGTGTGCAGACGCAGCCAGGGTAGCCCAAGGATAACTGGATTTTCAGAGGCTGGCAGCACATAGAAGGAGATCAACTCAGAGTGTAGAACCCCAATCTGTAACTTAAGGGGTATAGTAACAGAGAGTACCGGTTCAGGGAGTGGTAATCCATTTATGGAGGCCAATGACAAAGGCCTTTCCAGATAAATGGTGGGATGCCGATACTGATGGACCAGAGCTTGCTGAATGAAGTTACCAGCTGACCCAGAGTCCAAGAATGCAGGCACAGACAGTGTGACCCCCTTGTGATAGAGAGTCACCGGAACTGAAAGTTTCGGAGAGGACTTTTCCTGGTCTAGGACCACCTCTCCAACTGATCAAAGACATTGTCGTTTCCCGGCTTCTGTGGACAATTACGCACAAAGTGGCTCTTGCCTCCACAATACAGACACAGATTCTCTGCTTTGCGACGTAGGCGTTCCTGGTCAGACAGTCGAAGGCACTCTATTTGCATGGGCTCTTCAGATGGGGTGGACACTAGAGGAAGGGACCGGTATCTGGCAGGATGGAGCCAGACGAGGTGGTCTTCTGGTGTTTGCGACCTGCTTAGAACGTTCCCTGAAATGCATATCAATCCTAGTAGCCAATGTGATCAGGTCATTCAGAGTAGATGGGTGGTAGCGACCAGCTAGTTAATCCTTGATACGGTCAGAAAGGCCCTCCCAGAACACTGCCAGTTGAGCCTCATTGTTCCATGCAAGTTCGGCAGCCAGGGTACTAAACTGAATGGCGTACTGACCCACAGACAAGGAACCTTGTCTTAGATACAGCAGAGCTGAAGCAGAAGAGGAAGGACTGCCGGGCTCCTCAAAGACCATCCAGAAAGTAGCCAGGAAAGACTGCAGATTATTGGTCTTTAGACCTCCATGTTCCCAAATAGGATTTGCCCAGGCAAGGGCCTCATCAGACAGCAGGGACACAATGAAGGCAACCTTGGACGGCTCAGTGGGAAACCTCTGCCCAAGTTGATCAGGCACTGATTTAGGAATCCACGACAGGTCTTTGGATCACCACTATAGCAGGTTGGCAGAGGGAGTTGCACACCAGCGGCACTCAGAGCTGGATTCACCGGTGTAGTCGTAGCAGGGGTAGCAGCAACTGGCGACCCTGCAGTGGCTGGAGAAGAGATGGCATGCAGACGAGCAGCAACATTTTGCATGAACTGCATCAAGACATCCTGCCGTTCGCACTGGCACTTTAATTCCTGTAACAGATCATGAACGACAGCCTTGGGATGAGCAGCGGGGTATATGTCCTGAGTATACCGTCAAGGATCAGCGGATGTGAACCCACTGTACTACTGACTGGCTGTACCCTGGAGGGGTGTGACTAGACCATAAGATACCTGAGATAGGTACCATCAGTACATGCATGGTAGACAGGCAGGGTCGTTACCAGGAGCAACAAAGAAGGGACTAAAGGATGAGGCAGAAGCGTAGTCAGACAGGCAGAAGGTCAGGGCAGGCGGCACAGGTAAGACAATCCGGGTCGGCAATGGGAGAGACAAAGCAAGCAGGCAGCCCCTTAAGTACGTGTAGGAGAGCCAGGGTTGGTCAACAAGGTCACCTGACCCAACCCAGCCCAGGGAGTGATACCGCCCTTAGAGCAGTGACACATGAGGCCAGCCGAACTCATGCTGTGTCCAGGGCTGAATGGAAGCTGTGTAGCGGAATCCTCAAAAGCAACATCACTCACACAACCAGAGTGTCCCGGACTGCAGCGGTAACTGGGAAGCACTGGCCACCAATCACCGAAGAGCATGGCGCCCGGGACCACGGTGGTAAGCAGGGGAACAGCATCGCACAGCAGTCGCTGTTACACAATCCATACTTAATAAATAGTTAAATACAATAATTATCAATAAATACTTCACTTTAGAACATTATACTAATAAAAGAATTAAAGCACTGACCTACAGTAGGTTTATGAACTCTAGGAAACACCAACGAGACTCTTGGGTATGCTGAGTGACAAAAAGCATCTCCAGCATTGTATGCACATTACAACATGTTACAACTTTTGATTTTGATAAATATATCTCATCTGTAAAATAACACATATTCTGTAATGTTTACACTTTAAATGTGGTATGACATTTCAAATGCCGTAATCGTTTTGATGCTTGAAAGTTGAATATTCACCAGAGATTTGTTTTTCGTTTGGAATGGGAGTAAGTCAGTCAACAGTCATCCATCTTAGATGAATGTTCATTATGATGAGGCACCTAAGACTGAAAGAAGTTGTTTGCCATAAATTAGAGCAGCTCACAAAAAACGATGTCTTGAGACCCAAAGGTTAGTTCTCTGACTACTCGTGAGACTGCAATCATTTATGATACACAGTCCCAGACATTTAAGGCAGTCCACCTAAAGGCAAGCGTCTATTATGTTTATAAGTGCAGCATTTTTACTAACACAGGTTTACTAAATCTTTTTCAAGGGGCATAATATCAATTGACTGGGCTTCTCATATTCTGCTACATTGTATTCAAGTCTTCCAATGCCTGGAAAATGAAACACAATCGGTTGATTCCTTACTGGTTAACACAAGTATGCAATTAAATGAAAGAGTCATGACTTATGATTTCCATGAAATAGTATGACATATAGGGGCATATTTATTAATAAAGCCCCCGGGCTGGCAGTGGATCCGTCGCAGTTATGTAGAGGCGCTGGCCACCGCCGCTTCTAAATGAAAGACAGCTTCCCCTTTTCCCCTTGTCCAGCTGATGAGCCTTCCTACTTAGCTGGGCTTCCATCCCCTCATTTGAGCTTTGAGGTTTTCTAGTCTCTAGTAACCAGCGAAGGTGATCTCTTGTCTGAATTCCCGTATACAGTACCCTGCCTGTCTACCGATTCTGCTCCTTGCCACTTACCCTGACCTTGGAACTGTACGCTATCTGCCCTGTCTTTGGACTGTTTTCAGACTATGCTTTTTGCCTGAGTCCTTTTGCAACTGCATCTCTGACCCCTGTGAGCTAGCTGTCTACACCAGGACTACTCCAGGAGGTAGCAGTCTGTTTGGTTCAGGAGAAGTCCAGATCCCTATATAGGGATTAAAGGGTGAATACCTTAGGTTTATCCCAAAGTCAAATAGTATGTCCACATCCACTGCCCATTACACCACAGAAGGAGACCCCCTTAACTTTATCTGTTCTGTTTGTAATAAAAAACCAAGAAGCCCTACCCCTTTAGCTAAAAGTTATTATTTTTTGTGATTTTTTTCCCCTTCCCCCTCCCCAAGTTTTGGCATGCAATGACAGCAATAGTAAATGATGTCTGAGTGACAATGACATACATACTGTAGCTGTGCATAAACATACATTTGACAGCATTAACATACAGTGTGTTTAAAAAGACACCACACTGACACATGTCGCATTGTCGCATTGTCGCATTGTCGCATGCTTTTTCATATTCCAAAGCTTCCCAAAATGTCCCTGATCGGGGGCAGATGATGTT
The DNA here is from genome assembly GCF_905171765.1 of Bufo bufo. Lineage (NCBI taxonomy): Eukaryota > Metazoa > Chordata > Amphibia > Anura > Bufonidae > Bufo > Bufo bufo. Next base: position 195,164,250 of record NC_053393.1, read on the forward strand.
TAAACACACATGTGTTATGAGATAATAAAAAAAAGTGGCTTGAGGGAATGTGATGGTTGTCAAGTGGCATTAGTGGCACGATGCAGGCCACAGCAGCAGCAGCAGCCATAGAGAACATGATGGTAGGTAGGCAGACAGACAGACAGCAAGAGAGGCAAGATAGTGCACCGGTAGAAAGGAGAGGTCTATTGATCACATTCTGCCTGCCTGGACTGTGAAAAAAAATTCTGTATTAATACAGTGATCAAGTATATTTATGCTGCGCCTTAAACTAAGAAAGAAGATAGGGCAGGGCAAGAAAGAAGATAGAGAGCATGCTTCCCTTTTGCACATGCTGGTGGCAGGCGACTGCTCGCCGTGAGCTGTGGCAAGCTGCGTACACAGTGTTTCCCAGTAGTAATGTAATTTGTCTTCCCTTTCTGCCAGAGGAAAACACTGCCTCAATTGTCCTTGGTAGCAAGGGTCTAAAAGCATGGCTATCCAGTAATTATCAGACTGCTTGATGTCAACAATACGCCTGTCACTGCATAAGCAAGCCAGCATGCAGGTGGCCATTCTGGCCAGTGTGCCCGAGGAGCCACTTCTTTCTGGCTCCGCCACCCACTGAGACGATCTGGTGTCTTGGCTGGTGTCATCGTCCTCTTGCTCCTCAACCTCAGACTCCTCCTCCTACTCCTCTTGCACTGGTGGCTCCTCATTCTCATCTTCCTTATCCTCATCTTCATCATCCTCTTCCTCCATGGCAGATTCCCTTTGTATGTCCCCAACAGCTATAGGGCCAACAGCAAAATGCGTCATATGCTCTTCTTCCGCCGTGGTCCCCTGTTGCAAGAGCGTCAATGTGTGTTCTAAGTTAAATATGAGAGGGATCAGTGCTTGAAGTGGGCCGGAACGCGGCGGTACTCAGTACCGCCACTTCCAAAAATTGCCCTGGAGAGTACCAGCACCTCTCCGTGCGCCCAGTACGTGGGTTTCCGGTACCGGAGCGCAGCGGAGAGCTGGCAGTATCCAGTGGCGTTGCGAGGGGGGTGCGGGCCGCACCGGGTGACACCAGTCTGATGGGGTGTCACCCGCTGGCCGCCGGAGTTCTCCTTACTTATTACTCGCAAGCACGTCTGCCCGGCCGTCACGTGGTGAAGGGGGTGTGACTGCCTGATGAGTGGCGCCGCGGCGGATGCACTGCAGGAGCAGCCAGCAGGCCTAGGACTCGACTCTGGAGCTAATGGATTGGGTGGTGAGTCACGTGACAGCAGTGACTCACTCACACAGCCAGCCAGACCTGCCACTGCCGCGCCTGAGGGAGGAGGAGGTGTGGTAAGTAGCGCAGAGAGCGCATATTGACTTTATATTTAGATGATTTCATTTAATACCCCATTATAGTATTGATTAAATTTTTTTGGGGGAGGGGGGGGGGGTTGGCCTCCAGGTCCAGCCAGGTTAAAGCTTGAACAGAAGGTGGAAATGCACTTTAATGCTCTATGACTCATGGAGCATTAAAGTGCATTTCCTGGAAATGCAGCAAACTACATAATGGAGGGCAGTGTGGGGGCGAATTACTTAGTGGGGGGGGCAAATTACATAATGGAGGGCAGTGTGGGGGGCAAATTACTTAATGTGAGGCAGTGTGGGGGGGGGGGGCATATTACTTAAAGTGATTCTGCACTTTGTTTTAACTGATGATCTATCCTCTGGATAGATCATGAGCATCTGATCAGCGAGGGTCCGACACCCGGGACCCCCGCCGTTCAGCTGTTTGAGAAGGCAGTGGCGCTATAGCAGTGCCGCGGCTTTCTCACTGTTTACCGCTGGCCCAGTGACATTACGACTAGTATCAACTGGCCTGGGCGGGGCTAAGCTCTATTCAAGTGAACAGAGCTTAGCCCCGCCCAGGCCAGTGATACTAGTCATGATGTCACTGGGCCAGCGGTAAACAGTGAGAAAGCCGCGGCGCTCCTATAGCGCCGCTGCCTTCTCAAACAGCTGAACGGCGGAGGTGTCGGACCCTCACTGATCAGATGCTCATGATCTATCCAGAGGATAGATCATCAGTTAAAAAAAAGTGCAGAACCCCTTTAATGTGGGGCAGTGTGGGGGGCATATTACTTAATGTGGGGCAGTGTAGGGGGCAGTATTACTAATTATGGAACTCTAGAAGGGAATTACTATGGGTGGGACTATGAGGAGCACAATTACTATGGGGGCACTATTATTTCTTCAGGATAGTTTTTGGGGGTATTGGGGAGCACAGCGAGCCGCAGGATAACACTGTGGGGACTCCAGGTTGGGGGATGATGATAGAAAAGTGAGGACACTAAGATGTCCGTGTTTCACACTCTGCAGAGACGAGACGCGGCTGAAAGAAGTGTCTGGACCAAACGGAGAAGATGATGACAGAGAAGATCTACATCGGAGGAGACGTCACCTGGGAGGCCCTGGATGTGAGAGGTACGTGCTGCTGTATAGTATAGTGTATTTATGTATGTGTACCATGTATATGGTGTATTTATATGTATGTGTGTTGGATATATATGGTGTACGTGTCCCGACGCCACGCGCCCGCCGTAGTAGGGAACCTGTTCTCAAAAATTTTAATCCGACCCCCCCCCAGTTGTCGATCTGCCTGCTAGCACCCCCAACCCCCCTTCCTGTTGGCAATCTGTCTGCTTAGCCCCCCCCCTCCCAGTGTAGGGGGCCCCTGCACATCAGACCCCCCCATCACACACATATATATTAGTTCCTCTATGTACCAGGACCCCCCCCCCCACCACCGCACATTCGTTCCTCTCTGTACCAGTACCGGCGCCTAATAGAGTACCGGCACCTCTTTTGGCCCACTTAAAGCACTGAGAGGGATGATATTGTTCATGCCTCAGTTGTCCCTGCTGGCAAACTTTGTGGCTTCTTCGAAGGGCTTCAGCACCAGACAGGTGTCTCGGATGAGCTGCCACTGTCTGACCTCAAAGCAACACATGCTCCCTGCTGCTGAAGCTGTCTGGTGTATGACAAAATCAATCACTGTTTTCTGCTGCTTGTACAGATGCTTAAGCATGTGTAATGTCGAATTCCAGTGAGTTGATACATCACGGATTAAGCCGTTCTGTCGCTGCAGGTCCAGGAGAGCATTCCTCACTATGTAAGAATGGCTGAAGTGCTCGGACAGTGTCTTGGACTTTACCAGCACCTTGCTCAAGCCAGTGTACTTATTTAGAAAGTGCTGCACCACTAGGTTGATGACGTACGCCATGCAGGGAGCTTGTGTTATTTTGCCCAAGTTCAGGGCGGCCATGATGTTGCACTCATTGTCGCTGACCATCTTGCCCAGTTGGAGTCGGCGGGGTGACAGCCAGCAGGATGTTTGCTGCGTGATGTACTTGAGCAATTGCTCGCCAGTATATCTACTCTCTGCCGGGCCGATCTGTTCCAACACAGCGTGGCAATGCTTGACCTGACACATATGATAGGAAGGAGGGGTAGTGCAAGCGACCCTGTGCCCAGCTGCTTTGGGGACAGGAACTTGTCCATGGAGGAGGCGAATAAGTGCCTGGTGTGGGAGCCAGTCTGACACAATCGTGGGGGGGTCAAAAAGAGCCTGGCCTTGTAGCCTGAGTGCTGTCTCACTTCTGACGGAAAAAGCATTGACCCAGTGGGCCATGAAAGACATGTACTGTCCCTGCCAGTAAGAGCTGCTCCGTGAGAATCGCAGGGAGTGGCCCACCCCATGTGAGAGTACAAGACAGGGATGGATTTTTAGGAGAAATAATTCCATCTAGGAATCTTCCAGCAAGGTTGAGTGCAAGATATTAGCTCCCTAAAGGCAGCAGACTTGACTAAGTGGTACGACAGCATCTGCACCACCAGCAACTTGGCCAGGTGGAAATAAAGCTTGCACACCTTCAGATTGCTGGGCACATAGAGTTGTTTCCTGGCTACTCATTTCATCGTTGATGGTTGTCGATGGAGCGGAGGAGTCTGAGTGGGAGAAGCAGAAAGGGAGGATGACGATGTGATAGACACTATACTCCCTGTGGATGTGGCCAGGATGCCGCAAGCTGGACCGGGAGAAGGCGGGAACTCCTGCCACGGAGGCTGGCTGCCACCTCCGTTTGCCCACAGGATAGCAGCTTCATGTGGTTTAATAGAGCTGTGTTGCCTACGTTTGTGTTTGCCTGCCCACATTTTGTTTTGCTCTTGCACAGCTTGCACAATGCAATGCTTTATCTTATGGCAGCATGGAGAAAAACTGCCAGATGGGAGATACTTGCACAGGGGTAGAGGAAGCCAAGCTGGGCTTAGCTCCGGCATGTTTTGGGCCTAACCCTACCACTTTGTCAGCGGCATCACCTGATCCCAAAGCAGACATGGCCCTGGCTGTTCTATGGGAGGTACATAGCCTCTGCTCTTTATTGCTACTACCATCACCCTCTTCCTCAGCACCTAGCTCCCAGGTCCTGTCCAGCACACAATCGTCATCGGAGTCCTTACCCTCCCTTTCGCTTCTATCATACTGTGGGATATCTAGGTGGGTTCTTTGGCCCCCCTGCCCTGCTCTTCCCAGACTGCCACTGTCATTGCCCCCAATGCCAATAGCATGACTACAGGGGACACCTCCTCCTCAAGTCAGTACAAATGCTGATTGCTCTCACACAAGTCGCCAACAGGAAGACTCTCTGCTGTAGGGCGTGGTGGGGTTTTCTTGCCACTTCTTAGGAAAAAGGAACAAGCCCCTTTAGAAAGAGGCAGTAAAGACTGGGAGTTCTCCACTGAAAGCCTTCTTTGGGGCTGCAAGGAGGAGGAGTAGGAGGAATGCTGTGACCCCTGGCTCCACGGCAGGCTTGGACTGGCCCACAGGTGTACAGGTGAATTCCCCCGTGGGCCCCTGACCAAGGTGGCCTCTAGTCTTCCACCCCCTGCACAAATGGCACATAACACAGTAGACTTACTGCAGTAAATACATATATTCAATGTACAGCACCTCAACCAGCCTATGTTCATATAAAAAAATTGATAGATTATTAAAGAGACTACCCAGTTTATTTTTATAGACACGATCAGATAGCTGAGATGACTTCTAGTTATAGTGGAAGGACAGCCAGTACCCTCTTTTCCCCAGGGCCTACCTTCTCAAAGTTGCTACAGGGACCCCCATATTAAATCATCTGGTAACATCTTGCTGCTGTGTGAGCAGGTAATATTTGAATGTATCCATACGGTGGGCACCCAAAATAGATTTTACTGACACAGCTCCACGGCACCCCCTGGCTCCAAGTCATCTTCATCTCCACATCATCCTGATGCAAATGAGAAGAGGTGTGAGCCATCCAATCCACTATCTCATACTCTTTCTCCTCAACTACAATGTTGCGCCTTTCCGAAGCCAGCAGGGACAACTGTGGACTACTACTACCACTACTTCTGGCTGCATAGATGGTCCTGCTACTACAAAAATTCTGGCTCTGGGTCTTTCGTTTGGAACCTTTCCGTAGCTCATACATTTTTGGGCCTCTCAGATAATGTTGTGCACTACCCTGTGTCTTGGTGTTATAAACATGTATATATGCTGCTAGTTTGAATCTAATCAACTCCCTAAAAAAAAATATATATATATATATATATATATATATATATATATATATAAAAAAATGTGTGAAATAGGAAAACAGATTTGGGTCAAAATTCGTTAGGACTCCAAGATACTTTTGTGTGCTACCCTGTCTATTGGTGTGCTATATATGCTGCTAGTTTGAATACATTCAGTCCCCAATAAAAAATAAAAATAAATAAAATTATTGGAAACATGTTTGTGAAATCAAAAATAAAGGGAAACTGATTAAGGCCTCTTTCACACTTGCGTTGTCCGGATCCGGCGTGCACTCCATTTGCCGGAATTACACGCCAGATCCGGAAAAACGCAAGCGAACTGAAAGCATTTGAAGACGGATCCGTCTTCAAAATGCGTTCAGTGTTACTATGGCACCCAGGACGCTATTAAAGTCCTGGTTGCCATAGTAGGAGCGGGGAGCGGGGGAGCAGTATACTTACAGTCCGTGCGGCTCCCGGGGCGCTCCAGAATGACGTCAGAGCGCCCCATGCGCATGGATGACGTGTCCATGCGATCACGTCATCCATGAGCGTGGGGCACCCTGACGTCACTCTAGAGCGCCCGGGGAGCCGCACGGACGGTAAGTATACTGCTCCCCCGCTCCCCACTACACTTTACCATGGCTGACAGGACTTTAGCGTCCCGGCAGCCATGGTAACCATTCAGAAAAAGCTGAACGTCGGATCCGGCAATGCGCCGAAACGATGTTTAGCTTAAGGCCGGATCCGGATTAATGCCTTTCAATGGGCATTAATTCCGGATCCGGCCTTGCGGCAAGTGTTCCGGATTTTTGGCCGGAGCAAAAAGCGCAGCATGCTGCGGTATTTTCTCCGGCCAAAAAACGTTCCATTCCGGAACTGAAGGCATCCTGATGCATCCTGATGCATCCTGAACGGATTTCTCTCCATTCAGAATGCATGGGGATAATCCTGATCAGGATTCTTCCGGCATAGAGCCCCGACGACGGAACTCTATGCCGGAAGAAAAGAACGCAAGTGTGAAAGAGCCCTAAGGCCTACATTCATTATCCCTCACAGATACTTTTGTGTGCTGGCCTGTGTATTGGTGTTGATAACCTACATGCTGGTTTAATTAAATTGAACTAAGTCCTAAAAACATTTAAATTCCAACCTTGTGGAAACTGAAAATACGTAAATGGACGATTTAGGCATACCACTCAATTTCAATTTAACACAGGTAGATTTTTGTCACACTGTCGATATTGCTGCAGAAATTATGTACATATGCTGCCTAATTAAACTGAAAGCACCCCCCAAAAAAAAAAGAAACTTAAATTGCGACCGCAATAAATGTGCAATTGAGACATGACACTCAATTTCAACTTAACACACATATGTAGATTGCATCCACACCATGGATATTGCTGCAGTATATATGCTGCTTAATTGAGATGAAAGCAACTCCCTCCAAAAAAATTATTGCGACCATGTGGAAAGTGAAAATACATAAATGGATGACTGAGGCTTGACACAGAATTTCTCATTGATACACACCGCTAGATTACTGCTTTGCCTTGTGTCTTGTAGTAATAACCTATATATGCTTGTTTAATTACATTTAACAATCCCTCCCACAAAATGTAAATTCAAACTGTATGGAAACTGTAAATAAATAAAAGGATGATTGAGGGATGACACTCATTTTGAACTTAACACACACAGGTAGATTGCTGCCACACCGTGGGTATTGCTGCAGTAATCAGTATGAGAGATGAGCTAATCGAATCCCACAATGTGGAATTCGGTCCAAATTTCAGGATAAATTCGATTCGCTTCGAAGCCGAATTTCCTTGTGCTTCGTGTTAGCAAATCAATTTAACCTGAAATAGTATAAAAAAACTAAAAAGTTCATACTTACCTCCTCCATTTGATCGTGACGGGCTGCCATCTGCCATCTTGATTGAAGATCTCAACCGAAATCCTGTGCGTGGTGACGTATGACGTAATCTCGTGAGATTTTGCTTCAGATCTTCAAGCAAGATGGCGGTGGCTGGACCATCGCGAGCAAATGGAGGCGCTAAGTTTGATTTTCAAAAAATTTTTTATTGTTAATTTCACAGTTTTTACACTTAGATTCCACGATCATGTATGAAAGTGGCATCTGAGGGGTACAATGACAGGGGTGGCGCTATCGCAGCTCCCTGTCATTGCACCTGCTACTTACAAAAAAATGTGTTTTGTCACGAACCGAATTTTTGGGCGAATCAGCCGAATCAAACTTTTCATAAATTTGCTCATCTCTAATCCCTATATATATATTATATAGTACTAGACATTAAGCCTGTTACATTAACGGGCGCTAGAACATTAGTGCATAAACATTAGTAGGAACAGTCTATATTAACTGGCACTCACTGGTGGCTGAGGCACATATGCAAACTGTTGTAATTCCTACACCGTTCACCTGATTTGGATGTAAATACCCTCAAATTAAAGCTGACAGTCTGCAGGTAAAGCACATCTTGTTCGTTTCATTTAAAATCCATTGTGGTGGTGTATAGAGCCATAAATTTTACAATTGTGTCGATGTCCCAATATTTATGGACCTGACTGTATTACACTCCAATGAGGGCTGTAGTGTAATGATGGAGGTTGGAGTGTAAAATGTGTGCAATGATGGAGGTTGGAGTATATTATGATGGAGGTTGAAGTGTAATATGTATACAGTACAATGTATTTCCTCGGGATGAGAGAGGACGGCACATAGGGATGGATGTGGCCTCTCACCTCCACTCACAGAGACTGCTGCTGGACGCACATGTATGGGCGCTGCAGGCGGTGTCCGTGCGTGTGTGCCGATTGGCCAGTGCGCCGCGCATGCGCACTTAACAAATCGTCACACACACACGGATGCGCACGCACACACAGATTTTATTATATAGGATTTGCTTGCAGTTAAAGGGGTTGTCTCACCTCATTAACTCAATAGCCATTCTGTTGCAGCGTGATGAGTGATTTTGCCATTTACTTCTGTTTTACATTTTTCCTCTGTGAACTCTTTTTCCCCAGCTAAGGAAAAAATTGTGGTATGGATGGGCACTTATACACTTGGAACCACCTGGAGGTATTACTTATGAACAATTTATTGAACACTAAATGCAATAAACAATAAAATAAATTAAATAAAAACAATATAGAAAAAGGTGGTCTATAGGGATGGTGATCCAATATATCACCCTCTATATAGTTGCAAAAGATCGATAATATATAGTATAGTACCGTCAACTAGTCTCTTGGGTGGTATAAGAGATCAGCAACCAATCTATAATACATTCTGCAGTAGAACAACAGTCCGGAATGCAGGGGTGTTGCTAGGGTCTCAAAAGATCCAGGGCCCTGGCCACAATAAATTTGGCACAGTTCTCTAAGTCTACCCCCCTCCCCCCACACAGCGCATTTTGATGTACTTGCTATACAGCAGCACATACCTGTCACATCCAGGGCCTCCCAGGTGACGTCTCCTTCGATGTAGATCTTCTCTGTCAACATCTTTTCCATTTGGTCTGGACAACTTCTTTCAGCCGCGCTTGTCTCTGCAGAGTGTGACACACGGGTATCTTAGCTTCCTCACATTTCTATTATCATCTCCCAACCTGGAGTCCCCACTTTGTTATCCTGCTGCTCGCTGTGCACCCAATACCCCCAAATACTATCCTGAAGGAAAATGAGTGCCCTCCATAGTAATAGTGCTCCTTATAGTCCCACCAAAAGTAATTCCCTTCTAGAGTGCCCTCATTAGTAATACTGCCCCCTACAGTGCTCCCAACTGTGATAATGCTCCCCAAGAGTGCCTCCATTAGTAGAAGAGCCCACCAGTATTAACAATACCCTCACAGAGCCCCCCAGTAGAAATAAGGCCTCGTATTGTCCCCCCAGTGGTAATAAAGCTCTCTACAGACCCCTCAGTAGTAATAAGGCCCCCATAGTGCTCTTAGTAGAAATAAGGCGGGTCTATAAGTCCCTTCCTATAGAGACCCCAGTAGTAATAAGAACGCCTATAATGTCACCTGGATTTGCAGTGCCCCCTGTAGTTATATTCCTCCCTCCACCATACAGTCCCATATAAATAACATCACACCATCTCTGCAGGTGGTGCCAAGTGTATGAGTGCCCATCCATACCACTATGTTTTCCTAGTATATTCATTGATTAGGGTGCATCAATAGTTTGGAGCACCTTCCCATAATTAGTAAGGGGTGAGCCATCCTATAGACACATATTTCCTTAAGACCCCCAAATTGCCTGCTCGGCTATAATGCTATCAGCGGTGGCCGCACAGGCGCATGGAAAGAGCTTTGGCCGGCTGCTCTGGTGGCCTGGATTTGCAGGAATGAGCATGCACATATTCATGCGCATGCGCAGTAACTCCCAGCCCCAGCCACCTCGACTGTGCTCTGTCACATTCTCCTGCAGCTTGTAGGATCTATAACACGGGTGCGTGCATGCACAGGCAGGGGGTGGGATTGCAATATCCCTGCCCTGCTCGTCTGTGGCTTCAATCAAACCTATCAGCACTGCCCCCAGCAGGCTAGGAATCAAGGCCCTGAGAGGCGTGTGGAAGCCAGGAAAGACCGAGATGAGACTACCCCTTTAACATTACATTTTTTATTGTCAGATATGATAAACAGTTATCCAACATTTTCCTTGATAGAGTCCTGACACGCAGGTCAGACAACAACAGGGAAAGGGGATTAAAAGAAATAAAATAGAATATAATAACATGTAATCATGGTACATCTTAATGTCAGCAATTAGTAGTACCTCTCAAGCATGAGTCCTCATCATTACACCAATTGTTAATAATATGAGTGAAGCAGTTGAACAGGAGTGGTGAGTATTGGAGTGAGCCCACATACGGATCATTTACTACCCTCAACAATGATGCCAGGCTGGGCAGTTATTTGATATACCCCATCATGTTAGATGGACAGTGGAACATATACTCACTGCTGCAAGAATGTGTATAGCTACAAAATGGAAATCTCCCGAATCTCCCATATTAGGAGAAGTTATCAGCAGGCTGGATCTGCATAGAAAATATGAGAATATTATGGCAAAATCCGCTAAACACCGAGATCTTATGTCTAAGAGGTGGCTCCCTTGGGCCACATATAGAACCGTCCAGCCCTTTAACTGCTTTTGAGGTGCACCTGTGCAACACGCCAGACCTGCAGGGTATTGCGATTGTGAGGTCACGGGTAATGGGCAAGCGAGGGTTACTCACAGTTCTGTAGGAGAACCCTGGGCAGGCGTATAGCAGTGAAGGAGAGGCTGGCACAGTAGTCCTCTGGGGCACTCTCTGTATTTGGGGACCAGGCCTGGTGGTGGATGAGGTGCCCTGGATGTTGCAGGTGTTTTATGTGCCTGGGGGAAGGTCCCTTTAAGGTTCGTGACGCCAGTGCCTGTAACGGTGGCACACCGATTTTATAGCAGTAGTAATTGAGGTACACAGATGGTATGGTGAACCAAACTTCGCTTTACTTGAAACAGTTCAACTTTGTACAGTTGGGTATCAATTCAGTTCCACATGTCATAGATACTTCACAAGCAGGCTTTACACATCAATGGCAGGTATACTGTTCCTTGCAAGATACTCAGAGGGTAAACAACAACATACTCAGAATCAGGATGTACCTTCTCCTCAGAAATAGTGTACACTGTTCCTTAGAACTCCTGTCTGGTTTTTATCCCAAGGCCCGGATACCTCAATGCTGGCTTTTATCCTTGGTAAACAATCTTCCTCCCGTATTTATCCTTGCATTTACTTAATGATTTCTTCTGCCCTTCAGCTTACTTGTCTTAGCTGGATACACTGGCTCTGCTTGGCTTGTGGGAACTGCAGGTTTCTCCCAGGAGGCAAACTCTTCTCATGGGGTGACTCTTCTGAGCTAACTATGGCTCATGTTCTTCAGGCAGGCTGTAATCCTTCACTAGCCTCCTGGTGGCAACTAGAAGCCTGGACTATCTAGCTGCATTTCAGGAGGAGGCCCTCAGCATATCTCTGGCTAAGATGCCCTCTCACTTCTGTGTCCACAGACTCCTGACTACAGACCTAACTCCTCCCTGTCTGGGCCTGAACATTTATACTAGGGGCTCCCTATCTCCCTCTAGTGTCTAGGATGTCTAACTACACCCTAATAGGCCTGCTATGCATGTCACAGGGGAAACAATACATACATAAGCATATAAAAATACATTAAAATGGATGGATAAATATACTGCCACTGTCCCTCAGGAGTAGGAGTACCACGTGGCCCTATTGACCCTTGTGTAGTGCCCACATTCACCTAGTGGGACACTACACCTGCACTTTTGATATCAGACACAGCCGCAGGTCCTGTCTCCTCTTTCCCTGTCTGTCAGCTGCCCTGCTTCTCTCTATTGTACAAAATACACACAATTCTTCTTTGCAGTCCTAGACTTTCCCTTCACTTTCCCTGTCAATAAGCTTGACTTATTGATTTCTGTTGGTCCCCAATTGATTTTTTATTCTACCTGACTCCCTAAGATCTTTTTTTCTGGCAGACACTGTGACACCCAACCACCCTCTTTCACAGCCCTGCACAGAATGACATTCTGCTCGTTCTGCTAGGGCACCTTCCTGTCTGCTGCAGCACTAATTGGTTCATCCAGGCTGTCCGTCAGCCTAAAAGCCAATCAGGGCAAGCCTGCACACCCACTTCCTCTCAGGGTCATGTGAGAACCCTTCTTCTTCTTCCCTAGTGATTTTTTGCCGCCAGCATGTGCACTAAAATGGTGCTATGAGCCATTTTTGTGGATTTGTCCGAAATGAAACAGGAAAGATTCGGCCTTATCTGCCATCCGAAAAATAGCAAAGTTTAGACTTTGAATTCGGTTTGGTTGGAACTGGTTCGCTCATGCTTAGATGGCAGATTTCGGTTAAAACCACTGATGACATTCAGCTATCTTGTCTGATTCCAACCTCCACATACCCATTCAGGTGCAGGGCCATAAAAAAAATTTACCCCATTTTGTAAGTGGTGCCCTAACGATCTCATTGTTTAAACTCCCGTCCATATACCAACATTTCCATTGACTGGAGATGTCAGAGAGGACAGTTATCCGTCCCCACAAACTTCGGTCTACTGATGGACTAAGTTGCAAACATTGGGAATTACTGGTAAATATGTACTGAATATTAAAAGAAGATATTTATTGTAAGGTGGACTCATTTTCACCACAGCATACCCAACTACATGGATTTCACAATCTTGATCATTGTTTTACTCATTGTACTAAAAAGGACCAGACCCAATGAATCATGGGAAACTGTGGATTTCAAAAATATGGAATATACAGTATATATGCTTTCCATTTTTGCATTTTGGGTTTAAGGACGGATTGATCAGGTTTGGTGCACTGGTCAACATGACATTTGAAATGCTAAGCTTTCCACCATGGCTGAATTTCATTTTCAGTAGCTATGAGTGTTCATTCACCATTATGAAACTACAATTAAGCAGTATCTTCAAAATTATTTTAAGATTTTAATACTTACTTGCCATAACAGAGGTGGCATCACCACTGACCAGTTAGAAGATATATAGGATTCAATGAGAATATGTAATATCTTTATTTTAATCCATTCCAAATGTCTATTAAATATGTATCCTGGCAACTATATATTTAAATATAGTCATATTCATTTTCAAGTCTGTAATGCAAAAAAACTAGATCTAGGGTCAGTACAAATAAATAACGGTAACTGCATTAAAGATGTAAGCGCTAATTTATGCTACTGAGATAATTTTCTCCTCTGCATTAGAAGAAAATAGACACACTGCTCTTTGTAGTGTCTGTGAGCAGTTGAGAAACCTGACAAAGTCGCTCCAGTTTATGGGGAAATTGACATAATTTTGCAAAAAAAAAAAAAAAGAAAAGCAAAATCATTTGTAAACTGGATTTTGCATAATGGGATTAATTTGGTTGACTGTCACATCGACTCTGCCGCATGCAAAGCATCATTCTTATCTTATTCCGAGAAATAAAGGATATTTCTTTTTTATTTGACCGTTCACTCATTTGAATATTTGCAATATGTTTCAAGCAGTTGACAGGTAAGGTTTGAGTACAGTAATATAGATATAACAGGCTAATGACCCTCTTTCTCTGATGACAGAGTGTGTGACTGTAGGCTTGGAACCTCTGTAACTGGGTCTGAATCAACACAGTTTATTTGCATTGTCGGCTACAAAGACACTCACATTTAATTGAAAGAAATGCATTTGCATATCTGCAAAACATTTGAGAAAAAAAAATTGTATTTGTTGACTCACAGAGTATATCATCATTATCTCATCAGTCTACACAATATTTGTATGGAATAAACCTCACAGGAGCTAAACCCACAAGTAATACTGAGTTAAAACACAAATATAAGTAATATGGGAAACTAATAGGAGGGATCTAATTATGCAGCAAAGATAAAACAGCAGTAAATTATTAACTTACTTCAACCTAAATAATATATAGGTAATACTTATAGTGAAAGAAACACAGCTATGATGTTCTCAAATGATTTCAAAGGCAACATATCATTTATTTATGAAGCGACAATACATCCTGCTGAGATTTATTGTAAAAAGCAATATGTTGCAGAAAAATTACTAAATGTATAAAATGATCTAAATTAGAGATGAACAAACTTTTTGAAATTCATTCCGACTCATTACATTTAAAAAAAATATTGATTTGTGCCAAATATGCTTCAGTTGGCCTAAAAATTGGTATTTGGCCCCCTGAGGTCTCCTAGGATTTTGATTTTCATTTATATCTTTTCATTATCTCTTTAAATTTACAGGGACGATCCCTGCCTTGGTTTATATGCACACATGTTAATGTAATAAGAAACAGTAGCGTGTTCTGCACAACCATTCAAAAATTAATGAGTTAATGAATGTAGAATGCCTGCCTGTATTTATACATACACAACTGATTAACAGAAGAAACAGTGACTTGTTCTGAAATGGAAAAAAGCCTGGAAAATGATCCCTTTTATTTAGGAGCAGCAGCAATACAATGTGGATGTGGAAAGGGTAAGGTGTGTAGGGGTTTAGTGGCAGCAATAGTAGTGCCAGCCGTATGAGCCGATCATGGAACCAACAAGGCAGTAGATGTATGTGTGGCTCTGTTGGGTTAGTGGTAGAAGTAGTGGTGGTTGCTGCGTAGAAGCAATGGTAGTGGCAGTAGGGTGATTAGCAGCAGGGATTAACAGTTGAAGTAACAGAAGCAGCCATACAGTACAGAATACGATGGTAGGCAGGCAGACAGCACCAGTGGCATGATGGGGCTGGCAATTGATAGCCACGGTCAGTAATGACAGATCTATTCATTGGCCTCAACCAAAGGTGTCTTAAAATCCTCGCTGATCCATGCCTCATTCATTTTGACAAAAGTTATGTTTTGTACACTGGCGAAGGAGAACGTTATCTGGGTGTGATGGTGCCACCTACCGCGCTGAAAACCATCTCTGAGATGACACTGTTGGACCTGATGGGAGGTGGTGGGAGGTGAAGTCCATTGCATTTTACTTGTGATGTGAATATATGAATAAAGACGCTGCAACGATAATTTTACTTCGTGCTGGAATTCCTTCTCGTTATCCAAGTACAGAGAGCAAACTGGGCCAGTTTCCTGTCACTGTTCCAATCTGGCTGCCCAGTAGTCCATGGAGACAGGGAATAGGTATGCGCCAGAGAAAGGTCGCAGTCCTGGTTGTTCAGGTGGTATGTCTATGTTTACTGATTTATGTCAGCCTGATGCGGCACATAAAAAAACCTGCTCCATCATATCATGAGACTGAAGTGGCTGCTGCTGCTTCTGCTGAGGCTTCTGTTGCTTGTGGTAGTAGTTATGGTGGGTGACTTGGGGGGGCAGAGAGATGCCTCCAGGTCAGACATGCGGACGACAGGTGTCTGCTCACCGAAAAAACTGTAGCAAGCATACACAGTGTATCTTGCTAATAAAGCAATTTTGCCTCCCTTTCGCCAACAGGAAAACACTAAAACCATGGTTATTCAGTAATCATCAAATTGCTTGATGGTAGCTCATACAGTCAGGAGGTTAGGGGTAGGATTTAGGGATGCTTAGTTGGTTTCCAGCTCCCTTTTCCCTGTTTCCAGGCCTAGCTGCTACCTTATTTTCCCCACTCCCCATCGTGACAATGGTTACATTGCCTGGTGTATATAGACTATTGTTCAATGGTAGGTGAAAGCACTAAAGAAGGGACAATATTATTGTCATATAGCCATATAATACAAATGTAAACATTTTATTGCAGTTTCATAGGATGCAAGGCATTTCAGCACTTTAAAGTCCCATGGCTGAATACAAAAGAAATAAATGGTTATAACTGTATCAGTTGTAGTAGAACACCTTGTGACATGGTGTACCAGTTTACCTCCTAAAATCACAAAGGCGAGAACGGGCCCTGAAGACCTCTCAAACTGTCAGTGTTTCTTACTTTCAATCTCTGGTTGCTGCTCCTGGGATTAGGGAGATGTACACCAACCTCCTCCTGTCTCAGGTGATTAATAAGTATCTGCCTGCTACCACCAGACAGATCTCCTGTTTACTCAGACACCAAACTACAAATTCCCTCCAGACCACTGCCAGCAAGAGTGAAATAAAACATGACTGTAAATTAGGATTAGCCGTTTGGAAGCATATTTCTTATCTACTGATCACTTCACCCCAATCACACTAATGGCTAGCCGATCAGGTCACACCATCCAATCAAGGAGTACCCTCTGACAAAACTTGTAAATGCTATGTACAGTATAGTACATGCTAGGAGACTTCAGTGTAAAAATATAACGTCTTCAGTCTTGAAACATGAATCATCTAGAAAAATGTAGTATGTTGGCAACCCTCAGCAACAGAAATCCACTGACAGTTTAAAAGGGCGGGATCATTTGTTTTTTATTGTGCTTTACATGGTATCATATAGCTGGAATTTCATTTAACCAGAGATATTTCACTTTGTTATATTTCACTTCCAACCTAGGGTTTAATCTCAGAGCATCTAGGAATGTTAACAGTTATGTAAAACCAAAATACAGCACCTACAAACTTCTATGAGTGCCCTATTGTACCTCTGTAAATGCTTGATTTGACACATAGATATGCAGACATTGATGGTCATTAATTATAGATGTATGTGTAGAAAAGACACTTTTGTTGCAAAATGTATGTATTTTACATTTTAGCTTTTTCCCACTTTTTTGGGTATGGCTGGAGGGGGGACCTCCTTGGCCCAAGTCATTTAACAACATGTGCATCACAACTGGTGCTTATTACACCAGAAATCTACTCCAGGTCCTTGCTGAAGTACGTTTAACTTCTGGCGCCTGGACAACATAAAATGAGACAATTTTATTAAGAGGTGTGCGCATCTTAATAAATTACTCAGATCTTCCTCTAGCAGGGTTTTTGCTAAGACTAGTGTGCGAAATGCTTGTCTTTAGTAAATGACCCCCATTTTCTCTAGCTTTCTTTAGAACCATTATGCTTAATGGGTGCTCCGAAAAGCTGTGGCTAAAGCAGTGCACACTTCGTTTTTACATGCCTTTTTTTTTGCAGTTTTGTGCTTTTTGTGGCATTTTTTGCATCTGCATTTTTGGTACAGTTCGTGCACTGCAAAAATCCCAGCTGCAGATTTTAGCTGAAGGTCTATGGGAAATATACTATGAGATGCAGGACACAAAAATGTTTGCTTTGCTCATGGTGTTTTTGTTCATTAGGTGCTGTTTTTGTCTTTCTGGCTTATTTTCAAAAACACAGCATACTGGAGTTCTTGCTGTTTTTTAGGCATCTTGACATCTCCATCTCTATAGAGGGAAAATGGCAATAGAAAACGGATAGTGGTCAAACACACTGTTAGCAAAAAAAAAAAAAAATGCCACAAAAACCCCCACAAAACACGTGGTTATTCTGGAGATTTTTCAGCCGTAAAAAAAAAATATCTGCGTAAATTTCTGTGTGTAGGGTGAATTCACATAAAGCAGATGTGTGGCAGAAATATTAGCAACTTTCCTAGTCATCTGAATTGGCCTTGAAAAATTATTCTTCCTACTAAAGAGACAAACCCATTCATGTGGGTAGAGCAGTTTTCAGTCACAGAAATTGCTACAACAAATCTGCTGCATGTGAATATGCTCTTATTGTAGCATACGTTCTCCTGTACATGTTATATTAATCACAGCAGGTGTCACTTTCTTAAGACTTTGTTCACCGGATCGTCTAATATTTCTCCTAGAATTTGCGTATTTACTGTAGTTCATTCTTAGGTTAACAATTACACCGCACTAATTGGCCTGTGTCATTCCTGATGAGAAGCTAAACTAATATATTACAAGAGAGGAGCTCAGACAAAATGTGCCTAATTAAATTGATTAAAACATGTGACAAGAAATAATAAAAAAAACATGCATGCATTGTGATTTTTCATTCTCATAACAGTTGCTCCTGTGGACACCTCTAATTAAAGATTTCATCTCACCTCAGTAACCGTCCCACCAGGTGGAAGAATCAGGTGATAAGTGACACAGTTTCTATAAACTGGCAACTCACCTGCTGCTCTGCATAGTTAACTGGAGCTCAGATATAAGATTTTTGGCTGCTACAACTTTACATTTCTAAGCAAATGATGTGTCTCGGTGAAGAACTGTGTCCAAGTATGGACAATGTTAAATTAAAGTGACCATAAGGAAAACACAGTGCTGGATAATGCGGTTTAGGTTAGGTAGATATTTACCTATTTCTGAAATACAAACACGAGTTTTAACGTGTCCTTAGGCATATCTTAAACCACTTGGGTTACTAGTGTATTCCTATGTGGCAGACAGACCTTTAGGTCCCCTCCAACATCAGAGCCTATATCCAACTATAACTTCTGTACGCCTATAGCTATGCTCTTGATTGTATTTCATGTTTCATGTTTACCAAGAAAGTTTTCCCTGAAGTAGAATTTGTATTACATTAATGATCACCTAATGTGTGGTCACACAAAACCAACATAAAAAATTGCCATTTTTATTTAGAGGCTCTTGGCTCTGACAAATGGAGGTTGGGGGTACCAAGCAGGGAACCTCTTGTATGACATTTGCTCTAATAGGGCACATGGATGTAATGTGCCCCATATTATGGCTTGGACAAGTTAAATTTGCTGTGATTGCCACTGAAAGTTTGGGAAAACCATAACAAATGTGGGACTATTGGCAATTATGCATTCAGGGGGACCATCAAAAACATTCTGCCAAATATTTCCTGTATGTAACTGAATGCCACGGAGCCTATTGTAAAAACTCAGTATCACATTGTATCCTTTTTTTTTGCATACTGTTGTATTGATAAATGCTTTTCAGTCTACACAAATGTCTACACATTGATGCCAAATGATGGCCAAAGATGTCTAACACTCTCTACGACACTTTTTAATATCCATTTTTGTTAATCATAGTCTATGGGAACATTTACTAAAGGTTTTACACCACTATTGTGGCATAAAATTATGGCACACCACATATTTGCACAATAATTTGTGACTTTTTAAGCTTCTTGGCACTTTTCCGAAGTGCTGAGAAAAGGTGGTGGGGCTTAGTGGGAGAAGCTTTGCACTGCCTGCTAGATGTACTAAATCTTTCGCCAGAAAGTGGAGTAAGTTATAGATGAAGTCTATGCCAGTATTTCGTGCATGGCTGGGGAGAGACGCACCTTATTTATTAGGAGGCATCTATAGGCGCATCTCACACCAGTGCAGGAAGATCAAAACTGACGTATGGGTACACCAGTTTTGATAAATGTCCCTGGAAGACATACAAGTCAACTTAGAACAATTTTCCTCCATGTACACTGAATGTAGAGCCTAAAAGTGGTATGAACTATGAGCCTTAATGAGACCCTACATTAACCAGACCTTTATTTGATGTATATATTCATATTTATTTTATTTTACTCACTTATATAGCGTTGACATATTTTGCAGCACTTTACAGACATCATCATGCTCTCCCCAATGGGGCTCATAATCTAAGTTCTTAATCAGTATGTCTTTGGGGTGTGGGAGAAAACCCATGCAAACATACAAACTCCATGCAGATGTTGTCCTTGGATTCAATCCTAGGACCCCAGTGCTGCAAGATGACAGCGCTAACCGCTCAGCCACCATGCTACCCTTTGTCAACTCTCTAAGGCTAGTTTCACACTAGGTAATAGATTTACTGTATTAGAATTGTTCTTTTTTTTTAAAGAAAAAGTCCAATTAAGTGTTTCTAATTTTATTGACAATAGGTCACTCAGTGGTAAGCACCAGGATTCTAGGTGTGAGTTCTACCAATGAAAACCTCTGTAAACATGTTCTTCCCATTTTTGTATGGCTTTCCTTTGGGTGCTCCAGTGCCCTTCCATATGCCAAAAAACTTACTGAAAGGTTAATGGCTTCATATGAAGTTGACCTCTGTGTGTGTGTGAGATAGGGGATTAGATAGTGAGGTTCATCAGTGCTATTTTAATTACAGGAAATAAAGAGTGAAAATTAACTTATAATAATGAAGACAAACAGGACATAAACAATACTCCAAAATGCCATAGAAAAACTAAAAAAACTAAAAAACGACCAAGGTATACTTTATAGCTGTGTAAAATTACTGTGGATGTTCATACGTTTCTGCTCAGTAACTAGCATAACTGGCCTCAGTAGTAAAAGAGGCAAGCATAAAACCTAGAAGAAAGTGCCATGTGTGAACATCATGTACAAACATGACAGTAAAATATAATAAATGAAGATAAATGCAGAAAAGTGCTATTGAAAATCAGATGTCCTGATGCTCTTATCCATGGTAACTACAGTGTACTCTCCTTTCCATAATACTCATGGATTTTGTCCTAAATTAGGGAAAATGTCATGTTCGGCTTTTCCTCTGCCGAAATCTTGTTGTAGTAGATGTTATGCACATTGTAGACGGCCGTGCAGTTTGTTTAAACCCAGGAGACTTCCATTTTGCATCACCATGTATAAAACATTAGAGCTAGAAATATATTCCGTCTCTATATCACAAGTACAGATGAACAGTTTCCAGGTGTGCTCAGAAATATGATCAGCATATGACATACATACTGTATGACTATGAATGAGTGTTTCTTTATCAAATGTGACCCCAAATGACGTCAATAATAAATATGATGTTTTTATACACATCTTTTACCAGTCTGAACTGAAAATCCGCCAAAATGTGTCTAATATGCAGATCAGAGGGAAGAGACAGACTTAAAACAGGTTATTGTGATAAACATGCCATACATAAAAGTAGAGATTTTGTTAAGTTTGAGGCTGTTGAGAAGTGACAGCTTATCTCATTGGTTGACAGAGGCAACAATACAAATACATAATATGGCCCCCATTATGTTGGGGATTTCTATAACAGTATCTTCTTTGGGCAACGCAACAGAACAGTTACAGGGCAACTATTCACTATATAGGTATCTAGATAATCTAATATCACACTTTTTGGTTTATTGGCATATGAGTGACTGTAAATTTTAAAGAGTAGCCACCACCAAATAATCTAATTGAGCTGCAGGAATGATGCTTTTTTGTTTGTATCAACAGCATTTTGCGGGTGCGTCATGCCTGCTCTTTCTCTCCACTACAAATATATGCACATGAGCTCTCTTTCAAAAAAAAGAAAAGAAAGCTGTGTTTCTGCAGCTACTTCTGGACTGATGAGAGGCAATCACCCCCAAACAGTTGTCTGCAGATAAAGTACTGGATTGGCTATAAAACTAAGTTATGTCTTAACACCTGTTTAAAAGGTTGAACATTAACTTATTAGGTAGCTAGCTACCTACAAGTAGTGATGAGCGGCATAGGATATATTAGTTTTCGCGATATTTTGTGAATTTTCTGCATAATATTCGCAATAATTTCTCCAGTCATTATTTTAGCGATTTTGCAAATCGGCACTAATGACGCACATTTTTTTTGCTCAATACATGCAACTTCACATTTTATCAGGTATGAGTAGATATTACTGAATGGTGCACTAAGTATTGTTGTGACATCACAGCACTATGTCTGCATCATGTATGTACAGGGAGTGCAGAATTATTAGGCAAGTTGTATTTTTGAGGATTAATTTTATTATTGAACAACAACCATGTTCTCAATGAACCCAAAAAACTCATTAATATCAAAGCTGAATATTTTTGGAAGTAGTTTTTAGTTTGTTTTTAGTTTTAGCTATTTTAGGGGGATATCTGTGTGTGCAGGTGACTATTACTGTGCATAATTATTAGGCAACTTAACAAAAAACAAATATATACCCATTTCAATTATTTATTTTTACCAGTGAAACCAATATAACATCTCAACATTCACAAATATACATTTCTGACATTCAAAAACAAAACAAAAACAAATCAGTGACCAATATAGTCACCTTTCTTTGCAAGGACACTCAAAAGCCTGCCATCCATGGATTCTGTCAGTGTTTTGATCTGTTCACCATCAACATTGCGTGCAGCAGCAACCACAGCCTCCCAGACACTGTTCAGAGAGGTGTACTGTTTTCCCTCCTTGTAAATCTCACATTTGATGATGGACCACAGGTTCTCAATGGGGTTCAGATCAGGTGAACAAGGAGGCCATGTCATTAGATTTTCTTCTTTTATACCCTTTCTTGCCAGCCACGCTGTGGAGTACTTGGACGCGTGTGATGGAGCATTGTCCTGCATGAAAATCATGTTTTTCTTGAAGGATGCAGACTTCTTCCTGTACCACTGGTTAAAGAAGGTGTCTTCCAGAAACTGGCAGTAGGACTGGGAGTTGAGCTTGACTCCATCCTCAACCCGAAAAGGCCCCACAAGCTCATCTTTGATGATACCAGCCCAAACCAGTACTCCACCTCCACCTTGCTGGCGTCTGAGTCGGACTGGAGCTCTCTGCCCTTTACCAATCCAGCCACGGGCCCATCCATCTGGCCCATCAAGACTCTCATTTCATCAGTCCATAAAACCTTAGAAAAATCAGTCTTGACGTTTCAGCTTGTGTGTCTTGTTCAGTGGTGGTCGTCTTTCAGCCTTTCTTACCTTGGCCATGTCTCTGAGTATTGCACACCTTGTGCTTTTGGGCACTCCAGTGATGTTGTAGCTCTGAAATATGGCCAAACTGGTGGCAAGTGGCATCTTGGCAGCTGCACGCTTGACTTTTCTCAGTTCATGGGCAGTTATTTTGCGCCTTGGTTTTTCCACACGCTTCTTGCGACCCTGTTGACTATTTTGAATGAAACGCTTGATTGTTCGATGATCACGCTTCAGAAGCTTTGCAATTTTAAGAGTGCTGCATCCCTCTGCAAGATATCTCACTATTTTTGACTTTTCTGAGCCTGTCAAGTCCTTCTTTTGACCCATTTTGCCAAAGGAAAGGAAGTTGCCTAATAATTATGCACACCTAATATAGGGTGTTGATGTCATTAGACCACACCCCTTCTCATTACAGAGATGCACATCACCTAATATGCTTAATTGGTAGTAGGACAACAGAGAAACAGTAATTCCTATCACAACTACCTAACACCCTGCACTGGAACCTATCAGCTACACTAAATCACGATCTAACCTACACTGACTATCTCCCACTAACTATCTGTATTATATACACTGCGTGCAGAATTATTAGGCAAATGAGTATTTTGACCACATCATCCTCTTTATGCATGTTGTCTTACTCCAAGCTGTATAGGCTCGAAAGCCTACTACCAATTAAGCATATTAGGTGATGTGCATCTCTGTAATGAGAAGGGGTGTGGTCTAATGACATCAACACCCTATATTAGGTGTGCATAATTATTAGGCAATTTCCTTTCCTTTGGCAAAATGGGTCAAAAGAAGGACTTGACAGGCTCAGAAAAGTCAAAAATAGTGAGATATCTTGCAGAGGGATGCAGCACTCTTAAAATTGCAAAGCTTCTGAAGCGTGATCATCGAACAATCAAGCGTTTCATTCAAAATAGTCAACAGGGTCGCAAGAAGCGTGTGGAAAAACCAAGGCGCAAAATAACTGCCCATGAACTGAGAAAAGTCAAGCGTGCAGCTGCCAAGATGCCACTTGCCACCAGTTTGGCCATATTTCAGAGCTGCAACATCACTGGAGTGCCCAAAAGCACAAGGTGTGCAATACTCAGAGACATGGCCAAGGTAAGAAAGGCTGAAAGACGACCACCACTGAACAAGACACACAAGCTGAAACGTCAAGACTGGGCCAAGAAATATCTCAAGACTGATTTTTCTAAGGTTTTATGGACTGATGAAATAAGAGTGAGTCTTGATGGGCCAGATGGATGGGCCCGTGGCTGGATTGGTAAAGGGCAGAGAGCTCCAGTCCGACTCAGACGCCAGCAAGGTGGAGGTGGAGTACTGGTTTGGGCTGGTATCATCAAAGATGAGCTTGTGGGGCCTTTTCGGGTTGAGGATGGAGTCAAGCTCAACTCCCAGTCCTACTGCCAGTTTCTGGAAGACACCTTCTTCAAGCAGTGGTACAGGAAGAAGTCTGCATCCTTCAAGAAAAACATGATTTTCATGCAGGACAATGCTCCATCACACGCGTCCAAGTACTCCACAGCGTGGCTGGCAAGAAAGGGTATAAAAGAAGAAAATCTAATGACATGGCCTCCTTGTTCACCTGATCTGAACCCCATTGAGAACCTGTGGTCCATCATCAAATGTGAGATTTACAAGGAGGGAAAACAGTACACCTCTCTGAACAGTGTCTGGGAGGCTGTGGTTGCTGCTGCACGCAATGTTGATGGTGAACAGATCAAAACACTGACAGAATCCATGGATGGCAGGCTTTTGAGTGTCCTTGCAAAGAAGGGTGGCTATATTGGTCACTGATTTGTTTTTGTTTGGTTTTTGAATGTCAGAAATATATATTTGTGAATGTTGAGATGTTATATTGGTTTCACTGGTAAAAATAAATAATTGAAATGGGTATATATTTGTTTTTTGTTAAGTTGCCTAATAATTATGCACTGTAATAGTCACCTGCACACACAGATATCCCCCTAAAATAGCTAAAACTAAAAACAAACTAAAAACTACTTCCAAAAATATTCAGCTTTGATATTAATGAGTTTTTTGGGTTCATTGAGAACATGGTTGTTGTTCAATAATAAAATTAATCCTCAAAAATACAACTTGCCTAATAATTCTGCACTCCCTGTATATGAGCTAACTAACTATCTAATGTAACTGGATAAGGAATAGGATCCAGATGAAAGCACAGAGCACAGCAATGTCACTGCTCTCTCTCAGAACTGCAAAAAATGCTGCTGGGGAGGTTCTTATATAGTAAGTGGTAGGCAAATTTCCTATTGGTTGTTAGGGATGTTGCTAAGCTCTGACAAAGATATTGCAGGCTTCTCATTGGCCCACAAGCAAGAAGCAGTAGTACTCATGAAAAAAAAAACTCGGATATTCGCGATTACGAATATGTAGCACTATATTCTAGATGTTTGCAAATTCTCGAAGTGCCGATATTCACCATAAAAATTTGCGATTAGAATATTCAACACTACCAACAAGTCTCTTTTCTTTTTTGGAAAGAGCTAATACCTTTTTCCCAGAGGAGCACTGCATGGACTATAAGACCCCTTACGCCTACTAGACACTCTCAACAATTTACAGGAATTATCTAATTTTGAAGTAGTGAAATGTCTTTGGTTACCCAATCACCCATCTATGTGTGCAAATATGTGCAGGCCCTGCCCTACTCTCAATTCCCTTCTCTACCTTATTCTCATGGATTTGGTTTCACACACCCATTCTCTTTTTGCAGGCTTGGGTTAGTATACAAGAGTAAAGGCACCCACACACATTAGAATGGCTGGTTCGGTTGACAATCTATTGAGTATGGAGAGCTCCCAACTCTCCCACAACAGATGAATTTAGGGGAGAGAAGGATCGGGTGAACTGAATTCTTGTGCCTGATTTTTTGTTCTTCTAAGATTTAAGCTGCCACCAGAAGTGTCTGGCACTAGCTTTCTCCTCTTTTCCCATTGACATCACATATATGCTTGGCCAAACTAAATGTACATGTGTATGGGGGAGTCAGAAGAGATAGCATTTGGCCAAACCATTGTTCAGCTGTCAGATAATTAGTGTGTATGGCCACTTAAGGGAGTGGTTTTAAACATTTTCATGCCAAGAACCCTCTAGTGACCTGACGTTTGCATCCAGTAACCAAGGAAGCAACAATGATAATATTAACTAAATAAGGATCTTCTTAAGCCATTGTCATAGTCTCTGTTCTAAGCCTCTGTCGGCAGTTCCTTTAGATTTGACTAGTGATGAGCTGCAGGGGCAATATTCAAATTCGCGATATTTCGCGAATATTTGGGCGAATATTCGAGAATTCGCAAATTCATGATCTCCAGGCATTATTTTCTTTATTGCGAAAATTCGCATAAAATATTCGCATAAAAATTTGCATGAACTTGTATTTAAAAAAAAATCGAATATTCGCGATTACGAATATATTTTGCGATATTCTAAATATTCGCGAATTCTCGAAGTGCCGATAGTCGCGATTAAAATTCGCAATTCGAATATTCGTGATCAACACTAGATTTGACGGAAAGAACAGTGCAGCATGCAGCTCTAATCTTCCTGTCAAAATGACAAACACCACTTTAGGACCCATGATGGATGGTTATTACTATCTAAATTACAATCTGCACTACCAAACATACAGGAGAATACAGCACTGCATACATTGGAAACTAGGGAAGAAACAGGTCACCTCCTAGACAACCCTAATCCGGGCCCTAACTATCTACAAATATGAAGAGACCTTGAAGTTAGGAATATTCATATGCAGTATACCTAGGCCTTTATATCCCTATAAGGCCCTGGAAAAGGTTAGGACCAGAGACAACCCATTCCTCCCCAGATGGACAAATGGGAGTCTCTGTCTCAGGCCCAGATACAAACAACAGGGAATATAACAAACACAAACAAATGTGACACTTAACTTCTGTAGAGATGGATGAGCAGAAACACCAGAGAGAAACTCACACCATCTCAGCCACTAGGGACAGGAAAAGGTCACCTCCAAGTAACCCTACTCCTGGCCCTGACTCCTAACCGTATGGGTACCCCTTGAAGGTAGAAATACCTATACCCTGGAACCTGGGACCCTGGAGACCCTAGAGAGCCCTACGAATATTGTCAGGGCTGAGGCAATCCGTTCCTTACCCGATGAAGGAACAGGCGTCTCCCTGAGGCCTAGTAACAACAAGCAAGGAAGGGAAAACAAAACACAAACAAACGCGATACTTAACTTCTGTAGTGATGGATGAGCAGGAACACCAGAGACGACCTCACACCAGCTCAGCCAAACCCAAATTAAGCTATCTATCGCACAGTTAGAAGGGTGGGGCAATACTAAATAGGGTAGAGTAATGACTACTAAGCTTCACCTGAAACAGGGGATGAGGTCACAAACAAAATTAATCAAAGAGGCTGTTAGATTCCTCCACGGTCCGCCAGTCTCCTTGATCTCCTGACAGAAGGAACTGTGACAGTGCCCCCGTAGTAAATGTCCCCCCTTATAGTGGCTGCAGTTGGCTGCAGTTGTACTAATGCCCTAGAAAGTACACGCAGTAGTAATAAAGCCCCCATAGTATGCCCCAGAAGTAACAATGCCCACCTATAGTGTTCCGGTAGTAATAAAGCCTCCATAATGTGTTCCAGTAGAATAAAGACCCCCCTATAATGTTTGCCAGTAGAGAAAAATATGCCCCCTTATTAGTGCCAGTAGAGAAAAAATATGCCCTATATGTGTGCCAGTGGAAAACATTTGACCCTTATGAGTGCCAGTAGACAGAGGCAGATTAAGTGCATCATAAGCCCAGGGCTGTTTACCCATCTTGTGCCCTCTCTATTTGCCGACCAACCCTCTTTCATGTTCTGCCCCATATTTATTTTTATCTGGTATATATTAAATAAAACTATATATATATACACTCACCTAAAGAATTATTAGGAACACCTGTTCTATTTCTCATTAATGCAATTATCTAGTCAACCAATCACATGGCAGTTGCTTCAATGCATTTAGGGGTGTGGTCCTGGTCAAGACAATCTCCTGAACTCCAAACTGAATGTCAGAATGGGAAAGAAAGGTGATTTAAGCAATTTTGAGCATGGCATGGTTGTTGGTGCCAGACGGGCCGGTCTGAGTATTTCACAATCTGCTCAGTTACTGGGATTTTCACGCACAACCATTTCTAGGGTTTACAAAGAATGGTGTGAAAAGGGAAAAACATCCAGTATGCGGCAGTCCTGTGGGCAAAAATGCCTTGTGGATGCTAGAGGTCAGAGGAGAATGGGCCGACTGATTCTAGCTGATAGAAGAGCAACGTTTTTTTTTTTTATTAAATATATATCTTTATTGATTTTCTTGAACCAAAACAATATAAAAAGTATCTAGTCACAGAGAGTGTGGACATCCAACAGGTACATCTATACAGTATATCCCTTACTACCGGGTTGCGTAGATAAACACATAGACATCAATGCCAAAAAAAAGAGGCACTTCAGTTTAGTGCCCACTCTCTGTCACTCACGCCAAAGCAGAGACCACCCCCCCCCCCGGGGACCTGCCCCCGGCCACCCCCCCCCTAGAACGCCACCCCCACCATCTTCCCCCCCAGCGTACCTGGCCTGGTACGGCCGCCACGAGGGGATAGAAGAGCAACGTTGACTGAAATAACCACTCGTTACAACCGAGGTATGCAGCAAAGCATTTGTGAAGCCACAACACGCACAACCTTGAGGCGGATGGGCTACAACAGCAGAAGACCCCACCGGGTACCACTCATCTCCACTACAAATAGGAAAAAGAGGCTACAATTTGCACAAGCTCACCAAAATTGGACTGTTGAAGACTGGAAAAATGTTGCCTGGTCTGATGAGTCTCGATTTCTGTTGAGACATTCAAATGGTAGAGTCCGAATTTGGCGTAAACAGAATGGGAACATGTATCCATCATGCCTTGTTACCACTGTGCAGGCTAGTGGTGGTGGTGTAATGGTGTGGGGGATGTTTTCTGGGCACACTTTAGGCCCCTTAGTGCCAATTGGGCATCGTTTAAATGCCACGGGCTACCTGAGCATTGTTTCTGACCATGTTCATCCCTTCATGACCACCATGTACCCATCCTCTGATGGCTACTTCCAGTAGGATAATGCACCATGTCACAAAGCTCGAATCATTTCAAATTGGTTTCGTGAACATGACAATGAGTTCACTGTACTAAAATGGCCCCCACAGTCACCAGATCTCAACCCAATAGAGCATCTTTGGGATGTGGTGGAACGGGAGCTTCGTGCCCTGGATGTGCATCCCTCAAATCTCCATCAACTGCAAGATGCTATCCTATCAATATGTGCCAACATTTCTAAAGAATGCTATCAGCACCTTGTTGAATCAATGCCACGTAGAATTAAGGTAGTTCTGAAGGCAAAAGGGGGTCCAACAAGTATTAGTATGGTGTTCCTAATAATTCTTTAAGTGAGTGTATATATATATATATATATATATATATATACTACTAGCTGAAGGACTCGGCTTTGCTCGGGTATATTTATTCTATTTAATCTATTTAATTTAATGTTTTTGTGTGTCGTTAAAAGATTTTAACACTATTTACTATAACAGTGACATCTACAGCACCCCGCCTCCTTAACAGTGACCTTCACAGCCCGCAATCCCTTAACCCTGACCCCCCCACACTGCCCCGTCCCTTAAAATTAGACCTCCACAGCAGCCCACCACCTTAACTTTGACTTTTACAGCAGCCTTCCCCTTTAACAGTCAGTTTCAGAGCACACCACCCCCTTGACAGTGACCTCCACAGGGGCCCACCCCCTTAACAGTGGCCTTTACAGCAATCCTCCCCTTAACACTGACCTCTATAGCAGACCATCCCCTTAACTGTGACCTCCACAGCAGCCTGCCCCCAGGGTGTCCAGAGGTTCAGTTTTAGGCCGGACAGTCCGGCTTTCAGATCCCCTGTCCTCCGTCTGGCGCAGGACCTGGACGATCACAAGGATGTCCTTTTGAACAGCTCACTCTCAGACAGCAGCACTGTGCTGTCTGAGTGTGAGCTGCAGGGAGAAAGTCACCATCCCTTCCACCCCTGCAGCTGACAGAAGTTGATTTTTCTAGAGTGTATTGGGATGGCTCACCCCCCAAATTGCAAGGAAAAAGGGTGCTCCCCCTAAAAAGGTTACCCCAAACCTTTAAGGGAAATCAAATATGCAAATAGATAAGAGGGGCACACCTGCATCTAATTCACACCGAACACTGGCCAATATTTTTTAAACATTTATTAAATATAATACAAATATGGTACCTAATTAATCACTCTAAAATACATAAAATATTAATTTAAAATATAATCATGCCAAGGGTTAATGTGTACATAGACTGGATCTCAGTAATGAATATAATGTCTCTTTTAATAGTGCTGAGTCTCAGCCTATAAAATAGAAGGTACAGTCTCTGTATTGGTCCGCGGTTTGTCTGCGATTCTTCCGATATAAGTGATTTCACTATGCTTGATGTAAAAATAAATATTGTAATTGTCCTTTGCATTTATGTTACATATATTTTTCCACAGTTATAGCTTTATCTCACAATTGTGACTTTGCTAGTACACTGTGATGAAGTATAGCGGGTTACTCACTGTTTAGAAGCGGTGGATTATTCGGATTTTTGCGCTTAACATGGCGTCCCACGTGTTATCAGCGCAGATGGTCGTACCTCCGGTCAGCTTTAGAGTGGGTAATGAACTTGCAGAAAAAGAAACAGTCCGTTTAGGTGTCGGGGTCAATAGAGGATTAGACCCACTTGAGATTTGCCGTAGCTTGATGTCTTTTTGCAGGGCAAGGCAGGACTTTCGTTTCCTTACTAAATATATTCGGATGTTTGTTGCAAATTCAATAGAGATGTGCAGATGGTATGCTGCGGTTTTCTTCCTTCTGTAGAGACTTGTGTACACCAGACGCGTTTCGGAGTTAACACGACTCCTTCCTCAGTGGTCTAAGTTGATTTTTTTCAATCCCCCTCGGCTGAGGAGTGGGCTGGCGCGTGGCCTAACTGGATCAGGGGCGTGGTTTAGCTGGATCAGGGGCGTGTCTTGGCTCCTTCCTGCAAGAGTAACGCCCCTCTGGGCACCTTACTGGCTCATTTGCATACCAAATAAACTGGATCTTCAGAGGATAAGAACATCTATTGCTGGAACAAAGGCACATATTAGGCCATGGCTTTACTTCAATAGCGATTATCCTGGTGACAGATTTCCTTTAAAGCTCACCTACAGCAGTGAACAAAAATGGCTGGGTTGTTATGGAAACTAGGGACTAGAGGCTAAGGTTGCAATCGCTTCCTCCTAGGCTCATGCTTTTTAAAAGCTATTCATGCTTTATAAAAGGGAAAAACTATAGAGTGGCGTTGTCATGAGCTATTACAGAATCTGCATCACAAAGTCCCACTGCAAAATTGCACAAGATCCAGCAAAGATGGTCATTCTTATGGAGATTTCCATCTAAGAACATGAGATATCTTAGTAAAACATGACCACTGTGATGATACTCTGGCTTAACACAGGGTATTACCTCCCTGGCTGCTACTCTTCTCCTGCTGAGGTCTACCATAGCCTAGGCTCATAGACATATGCTGGCTTATGGCCTCTTAAAGAACCACGGTAAACTAATTGCTTCTGACTGCAGGGAATGCCCAAGTGCTGTAGGCATCTTAAAGACCCTTCCCCATTGCTCTTTGCTTAAGGTATGCCTGCCTTTCTATGCTTCCCTTTAGACTCCACGAAGACCTATGTTAAATCTATTAGCGACCTAGTGTGTCAAGCAGTCCAGGGGTGTAGCAAAAAAAGAAAATTTTTAAATTCAATAAAAATTAAAAAAAAATACATAATTATCTCTTTAGATCTCATGCTACTCAACATGTTATTTTACGCTATATATGTAAGGGATTTGTTTGACATCCAAAATCTCCTAAATACAATAGTTTAGGAGGGTGGGAAGATGTGGATAAAAAGTGATCTTACATTTTTACTAGAGATTAGTAAAATAATGAATAGTCAGATTAAAGAGAATGTGAACTGTTGTGGTATGGATCCAGTGTGATCTAAAAATGTCTGAGTCATAGAACAGCTTGTAGAGAATGACAGGACCAGTAATACAAATGTACTACTTTTTGAATATCACAATTCAAGCAGTTCAGTGAATGACTGATCTTTTCCTTGTATAACTTTGAAATGGAGAGATAAATAAAGTTTTTGGCCACACAATTCATTAGGACTGTTTAGCACATTTAAATTCCATGATAAATAGGTGCTTTGTACCCATGAGATGCTTTTCACAATGATTGGATATACACATTTGCAATAAATAGTAGTGGGAGTACAAATAATCTGCTTCTTAGCCAGAACAGCTGCAGACGACCAGATAGACCTCCTTTCTCTCCAGCCATCATAATGATGGATTGTCATACATAAGAATGGTTCCCTTAAGGGTTTCTTTAATATTTTATTTTTAGAGTAAAGGAAAGGGTCAACTTAAAAATAAAATGAAAAAACAAACAAACCTTGTCGTATGCAATGAATCGATATTGTAGTGAACATTTCCTCTAGATTACTGTTACTTTTGCTTTTACACCTCTACACAACAGTCGAATTTTGCTTATCACATAACTTATAATTGGGAATATCTACAGCATTTATCAGACTTTTTAATGCAAGTTTTAATTTTAATAACTCTAAGATAAAATGAAACCTAAATCAAGGAATGGTGAAACTCTATAATAACAATTAATTATTGTAGGGGTTCTCCACTTTGAAGAATTTGTTTTTATTGAAGCATCTCCTGATAATAAGCCTATTACAAGGTGTCCATTTCATGGAACTCCTGGCAATCAGCTGCAACAGAAAACAATCAATGAGGAATGAACAACAGATGTCCTCAACTTATCTTCTGGGGAGGATTTACAATTTTTTGTTTAACGATTTTCCTAAAACTTTAGAATGTAGAATATATACATGGTGGCCCAAGTCACATAATCATTAGCCAACCTTAATAAATATACACACAGACACTTTCTAAGTGGAAATATATGTCTGCAATGTTTATTAACCCCTTCCTGACTGCAATCCGTCTATATACGTGCTATTTGCACATGCCCCGTGCAGATAGCACGTGTATAGACGTCAGGCAGCTCTTTTATCCAAGCGCTGGATTAAAGCTTCTGCCCCTGCACTGCTGCTGTCATGGACAGCATACAGTGCAGTAATGCCGGCAAGGGACCAATCAGAGTGGCCCCTTGCCGGCAATCGATCCGATTGTTTAGTCTATGCAGACTAACCAATCGGATCGCGGCAGTGAAAAAATGCCGGTTTCAGGTCTGATCTGCGCTCTGCAGATCAGAGCCTGAAATCAGGTAGTGTCCTCATGCCCCCCGATCTGTGCCCCCTTCCTGTGCGCCTCCAAGCCCCCCCTTGTCCCCGCCTGCCCCTTATGCAGTTCCCCCCTCTCCCATCCACATTCATGCAGCCTGCCCTGATGTGGTCCGCCCCCTCCCCGCCCCATACATTCCTCCTGCCCCCATTTGTGCTGCCTCTCTCAATGCTGGCTTCCCCCTCCCCTTTCCAGCGCTGCCCTCAATGCGGTGCGGTCCCCCTGCTGTGTTTGATGGCGGCGGCTCCATTCCTGAGCCGCCGCCATCAGCAGAGAGTGTCAGGGGCTCCCTCTCTCAACCATCGTGGCTGCCGCGCTGTGATGGCAGCGCCCGATGGTTGCCATGGCAACCGGACGCTTTGCAAAAGCGTCCAGTGTTGCCACCTACAGGACATCTGATAGTATTATACTTTGCAATGCAAGAGCATTGCAAAGTATAGTACAGCCATCAGCGCCACTGGATCTTCAAGATCCAAGAGGGACTTTATAAAAAAAAAAGTCAAAATAATAAAAGTAAAAATAAATAAATAAATAAATAAAAATGTGAATTAAAAAAATTAATTGCCTTTTCCTATAAAAAATAAAATAAAATACTACACATATTAGGTATCACCGTGTCCGTAATGACCGTCTCTATGAATATATCACATGAAAGACCCCGTCCGATAAACACCATAAAAAAATAAAAATAAAAACTGTGTAAAAAAAGCCATTTTTGTCACCTTACATCACAAAAAGTGCAACACCAAGCGATCAAAAAGGTGTATATCAAACAAAATGGTACCAATAAAACCGTCACCTTATCCCGCAAAAAATGAGACCCTACATAAAAAAATCGCTTAAAAAATAAAAAAAACTATAGTTCTTAGAACATTGAGACACTAAAAGGTAATTTTTTTATTTCAAATATGCTATTATTGTGTTAAAGTGAAATAAATAAAAAAAAGTGTACATATTAGGTATCGCCGCATCCGTAATAACCTGCTCGATAGAAATATCACATGACCTAAAAAAAAAAAGTGCAATTTTTGTCACCTTACATCACAAAAAGTGCAACAGCAAGCGATCAAAAAGGCTTATGACCCCTAAAGCAGTACCAATCAAACCGTCACCTCATCCCGCAAAAAATGATACCCTATTTAAGACAATCGCCCAAAAAATAAAAAAGCTATGGCTCTCAGACTATGGAGACACTAAAGCATAATTTTTAGGGTTTCGGAAATGCTATTATTGTGTAAAACTTAAATAAATAAGAAAAAGTATACATATTAGGTATTGCCTCGTCCATAACGATCTGCTCTATAAAACTGTCACATGACCTAACCCCTCAGATAAACGCTGTAAAAATAAATAAATAAAAACTGTTCCAAAACAGCCAATTTTTTGGTCACCTTGACCTATAAAGTGTAATAATGAATGATCAAAAAGTCCTATGTACCCAAAAATGGTACCAATAAAAACCTCAACTCTTTCTGCAAAAAATGAGCCCCTGATCGTCTTGATCAGCAGAAAAATAAAAAACATATGGCGTTCAGAAAATGGACACACAAAAACATAATTTCTTTTTCAAAAATGCTTTATTATGTAAAACTGAAACAAACAAAGAAAGTAGACATATTTGATATCATTGCGTCCGTAACAACCTGCTCTATAAAAATAGCACATGATCTACCCTGTCAGATGAATCTTGTAAAAAAAATAAAAAAACTGTGCCAAAACAGCCATTTTTCAGTTACCTTGCCTCACAAAAAACTTTATATTGAGCAATTAAAAATCATATGTACCACAAAATAGTACCAATAAAACTGGCACCTTATCCCCTAGTTTCCAAAATAGGGTCACTTTTTTGTGAGTTTCTACTGTATGGGTGCATCAGGGGGGCTTTAAATGGGACATGGCATCTAAAACCAGTCCAGCAAAATCTGCCTTCCAAAAACCATATGGCGTTCCTTTCCTTCTGCGCCCTGCCGTGCGCCCTTACATCAGTTTACAACCACATGTGGGGTGTTTCTGTAAACCGCAGAATTAGGGTAATAAATATAGAGTTTTGTTTGGCTCAATGTTTTGTTTGGCTCAATGTGTTAAAGAAAAAAATTTAATAAAATAGAAAATCTGCCAAAAAAGTGAAATTTAGAAATTTCATCTCCATTTTCCTTTAATTCTTGTCGAACACCTAAAGGGTTAGCAAAGTTTGTAAAATCAGTTTTGAGTAACTGGAGGGGTGTAGTTTATACAATGGGGTCATTTATGAGGGGGTTTCTACTTTGTAAGCCCCACAAAGTGACTTCAGACCTGAACTGGTCCTTAAAAAGTGGGTTTTGGAAATTTTCTTAAAAATTGTAAGAATTGCTTCTAAATTTCTAAGCCTTCAAACGTCCTAAAAAAATAAAATGACATTTCCAAAATGATGCCAACATAAAGTAGACATATGGGAAATGTTAAGTAATAAATATTTTATTAGGTATGACTTTCTGTTTTAGAAGCAGAGAAATAGAAATTTTGAGAATTGTGAATTTTTTTAATTTTTGGGTAAATTTGGGATTTTTTCATAAATAAAGGTGAAATATATTGACTCAAATTTATGACTATCATGAAGTACAATATGTCACGAGAAAACAATCTCAGAATGGCTTGGATAAATAAAAGTGTTCCAAAGCAATTACCACATAAAGTGACTCATGTCAGATTTGTAAATTTTGACCTGGACACTGGGGCATCAATGACCCTTGGTCATGAAAGGGTTAAGGATAACCTTTGAAATAAATAATTAAAGTAGCATAATACATTATCATAATAAATAATATTAATGTAAATTGATTAAAATTCAATCCCAAATAAATCATCAATTAAACTCCATAAAACCATAACCACCAGTCCACCCAGCATTAGCTGGGCAACAAACTCCCACTAATAAACATTGTGACAGACAAAATTAAGGGAGGGCGGGTAGGGCGCTGATCCAGGACTTCTTTCTTCTCACAGGCACGGACCCCAGCGGAGCACTCCAATATAAAGGAGAATTGTCCCGCCGTTTACCTCCTGGACCAATCAAGATCAGAGAATCTTCCTGCCTGAGAACTGGACAGGACCAGAAATGACCACTCGTGCTAAGCACAGTTGACCTCAAGATGACCAGGCCGGTAAGTAACACTGAAACACAAGAGGGGGGAAACACACAAAAATGGGGGAGACACAACACCAGCCATATAGAACATAGCCATAGAGAACACATAGCCATATAGAACGAACCATTATACTTTCAATTAAAAATGACAGTGACTAGGCCACCATGTGTCCCCCAAGCTATCTGCTATGGAAGGCCCTTGACATTCTTGCATTAACCTTGATTATAAATTTTGCCCCATTGTTCAGGATTTTACTATTATTTGGCCTATCCTCAGCATAAGCCATCAATATCTGATTGGATGGGGTATGTCAGCTTGCTGATATGCTGTTTAGGGGTAGCTCCAGGTCAGCACAATAACTATACAGCTCCATCCATTGTGTATTAGATAGAGCTTTAATATCTCAAAGTTAAAATAAAACCTAGTACTAGTCGAGTACTTCTCCCATTCAATTGATTGTATGGGTGCAGGGTGCTGGGCTCCCGCTGATCAAATATTGATGGACTATCCTGAGGATAGACCATCAATAGTAAAATTTTGACCAACCCTTTTAATGTCCTGCTGAGTGCCTCTTAACGTATGTACCCTTCTACTGTATGTCTTTTGTTGCCAACAGCTATGGTATGTCCTCCTGTAGTCCACTGTTTAGTGTGTCGAGCATGCGTTCTATCTATATCTACGAGAACACTTGCAATCTTCAAATGCGGAACTGCAAACCTAATAGTACACAGGCTGCAAATAGGCTAGTTTGCAATATGAGAAATAGATGCTGAGGTTTATGAAAAGTGTAGTTTGGTTTGAAAAAGCCTTGAGGTTACAAACACAAATGCATTTTTTTACCCAAACACAGGAGTGGAAAAGAAAGAAAGAAAGTAGGAAGTTAAGACTGACACTTCTTGACACTTTTGCGTTTGGCCCAAAAAGCTGCAATAAAAACTGTGTGTGTGATTCCAGCCTAAGGTCAGTTGCACTCTATTATGATACATTATGGACATATTATGGATGATATTGCATCAGTACGTGATCAGAATATTATCAGTATTGTATATGTATTAAAAATCAGAAATACTGAAATGTTGCCTTCTAGAGAGGGAATTTAACTGCATAAGGCCTTATTCACACAGTGAATCAAATCAGTGCACGACCAGTGATTTCCATAGGCAAACCAGGAGTGGAGCCTGTAAAGAGATAAGGTATAAGGGAAAGATCTGCACCTGCTATGTATTTCTAACCCGCACCTGGTTTTGGCTCACAATCACTGATGGAAATCACTGACCAAACACTGATGTGTAAAGATGCAGTACAGATGCAACAGTGATGACATGCTGATTTAATATGGATGACATTTGGATCAATAACAGATGCATACATTTTTTGACCACCCTCAATAGACTTTAAAAGGCGTTTTTTTTCATCTGCAAATTGCATAAAAGTAGTGCATGCTGCATTTTATATGTCCATAGATTAATATTAGCTACGTATTACAGAAAGAAAGAGAAAAAACGCATGGAATACTGTTGAGAAATATGCGTGTGTGAGAAATTGGCTTAGGGTCTCATTCACATGGCAGGATTCTGGTCAGGATTTGACATCAGTATTTGTAAGCCTAAACCTGGAACCTACAAAGAAAAAAATATAATGGAGACAATTGAAGATTATGCTAGCTTTACTGTACTAATAATCTTAATTTTAATAAAGACAGGAGGCGAGTATTTTGCATTAACTCTCTTTACTAACTCCACAGCAGTAAAGAAAAAAATGTAAAGAGTAACAAGTAGATCACTCCGCCGCATAGTATATAAGGGTCATGCTGCCTGTACACTTCCTCTTTCTAAAAGCGACATCAAAGTCCAGGTTGAGCTCGAACATCCAGAAATTCAACGAAAACTGTAACAGCGGTTTCTGGCGAGCAGAACTTGAGGAGACTTCTGGTAAACGAGGTTGGAGGTAAGACCGAACGAAGCTCTCATCTCATCCTATGGGGTCGTAAGATTAACAAACCAGCGACCAGTGGAGGACCTGAAGAGGGTTACGCTGAAAGGAGAGTATAAAATAGGTTAGGTATAGAATCGTAACTATTCACGCTTATGGGCTTTAACGGAATAGTGTAAAATTAAATCATTACAAATAGCGTGCAAATTATCTAGTGGCTAAATGTATGGTAGGTGTAAGTATGTAATACAACTAAGAACTGCCCGTCAGGGAGGCAATACTTAGGGTGAGAAATTCTGAATATGTCCCAAAACAGAGAGATTATTAAAATCGAGCCCCATATCCGACACCTTGAGATTCACTCCCCCAAAGAGTCAGGGTAGGGAATAGAAGGGAGGGAAAATACTCGCCTCCTGTCTTTATTAAAATTAAGATTATTAGTACACTAAAGCTAGCATAATCTTCAATTTTAAAACATGACAGGAGGCTTCCTATTTTGCAATTTTAACGCTGAAGAAGAGATGTCCCAGCAGAAGGGGGAGTGCGAAAATAAAAGGTACGGAAAGTAGATTCCCTAGACCAGTCCGCCGTTCGGAGAATATCCGAAAGGGACGCCCCTGCCATTAGGGCTGCTGAAGCCGCCGCTCCGCGAACGGAGTGGGCGCCAAAAGCGGGGTCTATACCTGTGAGGGAAAGGATCCAGCGGATCCAACGGGCCAGCGTGGTGACAGAGACTGGGGCGTAAGGGCGCACGTAGGAAACTAGGAGTTGACCCGACGTAGAGGAACAGAGTGAGGAGGTAACCGAAACATAACTGCGAAGGGTGGACACAACACAGAGCTGCGGGTCGTCTGGAAAAAAGGGATAAGAGACCGACGTCGAACCTGATTTAGTGCGACGAGAGATATGGAAAGTGACTCCTTCGGGGGTCACCTCAAAGGCATCGACATCAAAGGCCCGAACGTCCGACACCCGTCAGAAAGACACAAGACAGAGGAGAAAAGCGCACTTAGCGGATAGTTGGCGAAGGGAGAGGCGGTCATTCGGAGGCCAATCCCTGAAAAAACGGAGAACCAGTCCCACGTCCCATAGGTGATGGTATTTGGGGGCTGGGGGGCGGCGGAGCCGCATGCCGCGGAGTAGGCGACAAACCAGAGGATCTTTGCCGACTGGGAGGTCCCCGACGGGAGTATGGGCTGCCGAAATCGCGGAGCGAACGACGTTGATAGAGCGATAAGAGCGGCCAGAAGAAAACAAGGAGGAAATAAAATTGAGAATCATGGGAACAGCTGCCGTAAATGGATCGGAGTCCCGTTCCATGCACCAAGTAGACCAGGAGGCCCAAGCTGAAAGGTAGCAGCGTCTAGTTCCCGGGGCCCATGAGTCCCATAAGAGGTCCCTAGCAGTCTGCGATAGTCCGCTGACTCGCCAGGAACCCCGGAAAGAGACCAAGCCACCAGGGGTAGTCGATCTTCCAGGATGAGCGGGTGGAGACATCCTTTGGGATCCGTGAGCAGGTCCTGGAAGGATGGAAGGAAGAGAGGATCCATGTAGGAGGAGGCCAGGAGGTCCGGGAACCATGGTTGACTCTGCCACAAGGGCGTTATGAGAACCAGTTTGATTTGCTGTGTCCGCATCTGGTGTAGTGTTCTCGCAATCATGGAGAATGGGGGAAAAGCGTAGGCTCCTGTCGCCGGCCATTGTTGGAGAAAAGCGTCTGTCGCCTTGCTCTCCGGGTCCGGAAGCCAGCTGAAGAACTCCGGGGTCTGGTGATTGTTGCGAGAGGCGAACAGATCCAGGTGAAAGGGACCCCTCCGGGCTGCCAGGGCCCTGAAGATTCTCGTGTTCAGCTTCCAGTCGCTGACGTCTCTCCAGTGGCGAGAGAACCAGTCGGCTGTGAGGTTGATTTCTCCCGGCAAGTATTCCGCTTGTAACGTGATGTTGCGAGGGAGGCAGTAGTCGAAGATGTTCCTTGTGTTATCCGACAGTAGGCGTGAGTGAGCGCCTCCTGGGCGGTTGATGTACTGGACTGCGGAGATGTTGTCCATGCGAAGGAGGATGCAACAATTGGAGCTCTCCCGAGCCAGGCTGCGAATCGCGAAGGATCCTGCTAGGAGTTCGAGGCAATTGATGTGCATGGAGAGCTCCTGCGTCGTCCATGCTCCTCCCGTGGAGATGGTTCCGTTGGTGGCACCCCATCCCCACAAGCTGGCGTCTGATTCTAAAACGAAATCTAGAGTGTCTCCGAATATGGCCTTGCCGTTCCAGGCTTGCATGCTGTCCAGCCACCATGACAGCTCTTCGCGAACTTCCGTCGTCACCGGGACGAGTTGATCGTAGGTAGGTCTGTGGCGAAGGTATTTTGCCTTGAGTCGTTGCATGGCCCTGTAGTGGAGAGGACCCAAAAATATGGCTTGAATGGAAGCTGAGAGGAGTCCCACAATCCTGGCCAGGTTGCGTAGAGGGATGGAATCGAGTCAGAGAATTCTGCCTGACCTGAGGGGTCCATAATGGTGTCTGAGTCAAGAGGAGGTTCTGCGTCAGCAGTGTCTTCGATACCTCTTGCCTGAGCCGCACCCAAGAGGGTCTCCTGCATGAAAGCGGAAACAGACTTCTCGTCCGAGCCCCATGCGTCGTAATCCGACTCTGAAGCGTCAGCTTGCCATTCATCTAGCACTGACATGGAGTGAGTAGGGTCCTGTTCTTCTTCTGAAGAGTACTCCTGATGCGTGGCCGGAGTGTGAAGTTTGGCAGTTTTACGTTTGGCAGGTGCCTTACCCTTGGGTGGTTTGGGTGTATAGTCCTCGCCTTTGTCATGGCGTTTCATAGGGCGGGATTCATCCCCTGTCTGATAGTCGGACAGAGGTACGTCAGGAGCCGAAGCTCGGGCCTTGGAGAGTGCCTTCTCCACAGAGGCAGCGACAGCTGCGTTAATCATAGCCTGGAAGTCTACAGGGACATTCTGAGAATTCTCCATGATAAGGGTCGGCTGGTATGTCACTGAAAGGCACAGTAATAAACGGGCACCCAGGTCTTGAGAACAGGCGTATGGTCAGTTTTAATAGTATGGGAACAAAGCCCAGTATAAACCCCAGCAGGGTAAAGTAGTGACCTTATAAACTGGGGCTCACCCAGTTAGAGAGAACTGCAACAGCTAGTCTCCCAATAAGCAGCGTATTAATAGTGGGGGCTCACCCCGGTCGCACAGGGTTGAAACCCTTAAGTGCAGTCACAATAATAAACAGGCAGCAGCACTGACCTGACTGACCCAGCCACATGAGGCACAGAGAGAACTGAATAGTAGTCTGAGATAGGCACAGGGGTGAAAACCAGAAATGAGGGAGTAACAGCTAATTAGTACAGTCACACTGAATCCCCAATGAGATGTTATGAGGTAAAATTAAGATGGCTGCGAAATCCCGCGATGTCCGCAATCCAAAATGGCGGCCACGAGTGTAGGCCGTAAGCCGGGGACTACATTTTTTGGGGCCAGCCGTGATTTGGAAGCGGGCCGGCACGAAAACGGCGGGAAAACGGCCGCGAAAATGGCGGGAAAAGGGCCGCGAAAAGGAGGGAGCCA
Source organism: Bufo bufo (assembly GCF_905171765.1). NCBI lineage: Eukaryota > Metazoa > Chordata > Amphibia > Anura > Bufonidae > Bufo > Bufo bufo. The sequence continues at coordinate 195,206,057 of NC_053393.1, forward strand.
GGAGGCACTCCAGGCTAGAGGGGGACCTGAGGAACCCGAGGTAAATGATAATAATACGATATAGTAAGAAATAAATGCACAAGAAGTAATATAGCTCCAGGGGAGCAAAAAGTCTGACCTGTCTGCTGATGGAGCAGTAAAGAAAGAGGAAGTGTACAGGCAGCATGACCCTTAAATACTATGCGGCGGAGTGATCTACTTGTTACTCTTTCCATTTTTTTCTTTACTGCTGTGGAGTTAGTAAAGAGAGTTAATGCAAAATAGGAAGCCTCCTGTCATGTTTTAAAATTGGTAGTGTTGGGCGAGCAAGCTCGGCCGAACACTAGTTCAGATAGAGAATCGTGATGCTCGGCACATCGCGGAGTTCGGCCGAATACTGCGTGTGCTCGAGAGCAATGCTCAAGTCTTCTCCCCGCACGTTTGTTGGCTGCGTAGCAGCCAATAAACGTGCAGGTAGGTACTGACATTCACTATAATGCCGTAGCCATGTTGACTGCCGGCATTACAATGATTGGCTGGTCGGAACGCTTCACAGGGTGCTATATAGCACCAGATCACATGTGTTCGGCTCAGTATTAGTCAGGGAGAGCTGGAGAGCTGGAGAGCAGAAGGGAGAGATAGTGTAGGGGTTGAAATAGCAATATTTTAGTTTTTATACATGTTATAGACGTGAAAGTCCTTTTAAGGACTATTGTGTGTGGCAGCAATATATATTTTTAGTGCAACCTGCACTAAATTGCTAAAACTTGTTAGAGACCTAAAAGTCTTTTTAAGGACTATAGTTGAATCTGGCAGCAATATATATTTTTAGTGCAACCTGCGCTAAATAGCTTGCAATTGTTTGCAGACAGCGACATTATCTGTGCTACATCTCCTGTCTAACGCGTGCACATCCTAAAAATATCTGTGACATTCTGTGTACTTTATTTGTGCATATACTTACAAAACCTGTGCTACTGTACGTGTGACATACTTGCAAGCATATATACCATTTAATTTGTGCAAGGCGAGCAGTAAGGGATGGGGAAGTGGCCGTGCTGCTGATGGTGCCCTCTGCCTGCTGCCAGAGCACAAGAAACACACTCATCCACGATACCTAGCTTCATGTCCCAGTTTGCAGGGTGGCGCAGGACACCACTCTCTAAGTCACATCAGTGCAACCAGGTGGTCGGTTGGCTTGAAGCAGATAATGCTTCCAGTCGGTTAAGCACCACCCTGTCTTCCACAAAGTCCAGTCTCAGTAGCCAAAAGTCTGGTCAACAGAATCCTCACCCTGATCCTCCTTCCTCCCACCATGGAGAGTCTTGGCAAACAAGTGATCCCACACTCGGATATTCCGAGGAGCTGTTTTCATTGCCATTCCTTAATTTGGGCCTCTCGCCAAGCCCGCTTGAAGAGGGACATGAGGAGATCTTGTGCCCTGATTCCCAAACTCTGGAGCATCCACAGTCAGAAGAAGATGACGGTGGGGAAAGGCAATTAGTGTTTCACGAGGTGGATGATGATGATGAGACACAGTTGCCAATAAGTCAACCGCAATTAGTGTCTCAAGAGGTTCCTGATGAGGATGAGACACAGTTGTCAATAACTGAGGTTGTTGTTAGGTCAACAAGTCAGGAGGATGACCAGAGTGAGGAAGTGGAAGAGGAGGTGCTGGACGATGAAGTCAATGACCCAACCTGGGAAGGTGGCAAGCCGAGCGAGGACAGCAGTACAGAGGGGGAGGGATCCGCAGCACCGCAACAGGCTGGAAGAGGCAGTGGGGTGGTAAAAGGGAGAAGGCAGGCCACACCAAACAGGCCCGCAACTGTTCCCCGGAGCAACCCTTTGCAGCAATCTCCCTTGCCAAGGGGTAGGTGTGCCGCAGTCTGGAAAAGAATTGTCATTTGCAACCTGTGCTGTACCAAAATGAGCAGGGGCATGACCACTAGCAACCTCTCCACCACCAGTATGATCCGCCACATGGCATCAAAGCACCCTAATAGGTGGGCCGAACGCCTAAGTCCACAACCAGTGTCTGCGGGTGACACCACTGCCTCCTCTTCCCCTGTGTTACATGCTGTCCAATCCCCTGTCCAAGACACAGGCCCGGATGCCTCCCGCCATGCACCTGGACCTTCGCAAGCACCATCAGCTAGCACATCCACTTCTGTGTCCCAGCGCAGCGTACAGATGTCTATACCCCAGGCCTTTGAACGAAAGCGCAAATACCCAGCCACCCACCATAGCACTAAATGCGCAGCTTTCCAAATTGCTGGCCCTGGAAATGTTGCCATTTAGACTTGTGGACACTGAGGCTTTCCGCAGCCTGATGGCGGCGACTGTCCCGAGGTACTCTGTCTCAGCCGCCAATATTTTTCACGGTGTATAGTCCCAGCCTTACACCAGCATGTGTCCTGTAACATCACCCGTGCCCTGACCAATGCAGTTATTGGGAAGGTCTACTTAACGATTGACACATGGACAAGTGCTTTTGGCCAGGGACGCTACATTTCCCTGACGGCACACTGGGTGAACATTGTGGAGGCTGGGAGCGATTCGTACCCTGGAATGGCACAGGTGCTACCAACGCCAAGGATTGCGGGCCATACTTCCATCAGGGTTTCCGACGCCACCTACGTTAGTGGCTGCAAACCCTCTTCTCCGCCTCCTCCTCCACTTCCACCTCTGAATTATCATCTTGCAGCACCAATCAGTAGCTGGAAGCAGTGTAGCACTGCAGTGGGGAAGCGGCAACAGGCTGTGCTTAAACTGATCTGCTTAGGTGACAAACAGCACACCGCCGCAGAGCTGTGGCAGGGTATAAGGGACCAGACTGAGTAGTGGCTCAAGCCACTCAACCTACAGCCAGGCATGGTTGTGTCTGATAATGGCCGTAACTTGGTGGTGGCTTTGGAGCTCGGCAAGCCATGCCTAGCCCACGTGTTCAACCTAGTGGTTCAGCGGTTTCTCAACACCTACCCCAATTTGCCTGAGCTACTAGTGAAGATGCGCCGCGAGTATGCCCATTTACGCAAGTCATTAAAAGCTTCTGCCGGTCTGGCAACGCTGCAGCAGCGCTTGCAATTGCCAGCTCACCGACTGTTGTGCGATGTGAGCACGCGCTGGAACTCAACGTTCCACATGTTGGCCAGGCTTTGTGAGCAGCAGAGGGCAGTAGTGGAATACCAGCTGCAACATGGTCATTGCCTTTCCAATCAGCTTCCGCTCTTCACAAGCGATGAGTGGGCATTGATGTCTGACCTCTGTGAGGTTTTACGCAACTTTGAGGAATCAACACAGATGGTGAGCGGCGATAACGCTATTATCAGCGTAACCATCCCACTTATGTGTCTACTCAAATGCTCGCTGCTCACAATTAAGGCGGACGCTTTGCATGTGGAAGAGGTGGAAAAGGGTGAAGAAAGAGGGGAGATGAGGGGAACACAGAGCAGTACCAACAGATGCAGGGCAACACTCTCCAAGGCCTGGGACAATTTTATGACACCCCGCCAGCAACCTCAACCTGATGCGCGGCCTAGTGTCACAAGGAGGGAAAAATTTTGGAAGACGGTGAAGGAGTACGTAGCAGATTGTGTCAGCGTCCTCAGTGATCCCTCAGTGCCTTACAACTATTGTGTGTCCAAGATGGACACATGGCACGAACTGGGTCTCTACGCCTTGGAGGTGCTGGCCTGTCCCGCCACCAGCGTTTTGTCAGAGCGTGTATTTAGTGCTGCTGGGGGCATAATAACTAATAAGCGCATCCACCTGTCAACTGAAAATGCTGACCGGTTGAATCATATAAAAATGAACAAGGCCTGGATTGCCCCTGATATCTCTACTCCACCAAAGGAAAGCATCTGAACATAAAGGCACTCTAAATGTGGCTTTTATGGTGTATTGAATACACTGTATTCCCATGCACCCCATTCCACCACTAAAAAGGCTATATGGTTCAATCTCCCTTTTCTCGTCCTCCTCCTCCATCATATCAACATGCTTATTGGACTGCCCTCGCTCCTAATGTTTTGGAGAGTCAGCTCAGCAGCGGGCCTTAACCCATAATGTTTTAGGGGGTCAGCTAAGCAGCAGGCACTCGCCCACAAAATATTTTAGATGGTCAGCTTGGCAGCAGGCCCTCACTCACAAAATTTTTTAGATGGTAAGCTCGGCAACAGGCCCTCGTCCACAAAATGTTTTAGATGGTCAGCTTGGCAGCAGGCCCTCGCCTACAAAATTTATTAGATGGTCAGCTCAGCAGCAGGCCCTCGCCCACAAAATCTTTTGGGTGGTCAGCTCGGCAGCAGGCACTCGCCCACAAAATTTATTAGATAGTCAGCTTGGCAGCAGGCCCTCGCCCACAATTTTTTTTAGATGGTCAGCTCAGCAGCAGGCCCTCGCCCACAAATATTTTGGGTGGTCAACTCGGCAGCAGGCACTCGCCAACAAAATTTATTAGATGGTCAGCTCGACAGCAGGCCCTCTCCCACAACATTTTTTAGATGGTCACCTCAGCAGCAGGCTCTTGCTCCTAATGTTTTTGAGGGTCACCAGCAGGCCATTAATCATAATTTTCCAAGAGTGTGTATGATGCCCTCCTTTATGTGATATACAAGTTGTATCGGAGTGCCTCTTCCTTGAAAATTTTGGCAGCACTTGCACTTTATATACAAGTACATATACAGGATAGATTGTTTCCTAACAATTTTTCCTCTAAAATCGATTTTATCTTCGGTTTGGTGCATATTATTGTCAGTCTGTAAAAGTGGCATACTACTCGGACAACATCGTTCCCAGCAGCGACCTGGGAGTCCAAGATGCATCGAGACATAGTCCCCATGCTGTTCCTGAACCATTTCGGTGGTGTTTCCATCAATTTCTGACCTTTTCCTATGAACCAGACACCCTCCCTTTTTCAGAGCAGGGGGTGCCTGGTTTAATGCTCGGGTTCTCCCATTGATTTCCATTGTGATTGGGTGCTTGGTAGAGCACCCAAGCATCCCGAGGTGTTTTACTTGAGCACCCGAGCACTTTGGTTCTTGATTAACACTAATAATTGGGCCTCTTCTGTGCTTTGAAAATACTGACCAAATATTGACCGTGTGAAAATGGCCTTACACAGTACTTTACCTCTGAATGTTCCAATATTAGTTTTGGTTTAATGTGGCCATTTATTAGATATATCTGATTTAATTAGTACTATACTCTGTCTAATCTGTATTCAGGTGACCCCACCCTTCCCTGATGAGAAAGAAGCGTCAGACATACTGGATTTCAATATGACAGACACTTTGTATTTAAGAAAGAAAAGCCACATCCAATGGTGTCTGACGATGGCTTACTTTCCTCTTTCCCTTGAGAAACAATGCAAGCATAGCTGGGCGTGCATGTGTATGAAGGAGGGTGTCAGAAAATGGTTGGCCAGGCAGGAATTGGGCCAACAGCTATCAGGTGCATGGTCACCTTTACAAAAACTTGTGCAAAATACTGACCAGAATGAGACCTAAGGCCCCTTTCACATAGTCAGTGTTTGGTCAGTGATTTCCATCAGTGACTGTGAGATAAACCAGAAAAGGATCCTATAAAGATATAAGGTACAGATGGAGCTGAGCAAAACTTGATGGTTAATGTGTTAATTACAAAATGGCACAAAAAGGTTAACTAACACTTTCAATGTTCAATGGCTTTTGTTACAAGATGGCACAAGATAACACTGACATTTAGCTTGGCTACATCTGTATAAGGGAAAGATCTGTACCTGTTCTGTGTTTTTGACCGGCACCTGGATTTGGATCACAATCACTGATGGAAATCACTTATCAAACACTTTGTCACGGCGGATGTGCACAGTTAAACAGACAACACACCAACCAGGCTCTGGACGAGAGACAGGGGAAGGGTCACCTCCTAATTTATCCCTGACCTCTTTCCCTGCAATGCTCAGCCCACAGACAAACCTTGATGGTAGATTTGCTGTGTCCACCAACCTAAACTAACAGAACCCTGAACTCCCTGAGATGGTGAAGTGGGGAGAAAGGAGCAGCCAGCTCGCACAGAACCTGGATGGGTAAGATGACATAAACAACCAAACAAGAAAAGACACTTATCTGCTGAGAGCAGGAACAAACAGCCAACCTTCCTTCCAAACTTCCCAGACACTAATGAACAGTATAATCCGCTCAGAGCACTTTAGCTGGAGACCATTTAAACTAATGACTCCACCCAGTGCACCTGATGCGACGCAGATCCAGCACAGCATCAAAACAAATGCTAGACTCGTGCTGCAATCCTGGCTGACCTCCGCACATCGTCAGAGTGGGGCATGACACACTTAGACCTTGTCCAGATTTCCGTTTTTCAACCTACGCATTGATTTAAATCTGTCTGTTCACATGTCAGTATTTTTTTACTGACTGTGGGTCAGTAAAAAAAAAATCACAGAGACATGCACTACTTTGATCCGTGATGTGGACCAAGCACGCCCATAGAAGTCTATGGGTCCGTGAAAATCACAGACACACCCCGGATCGCATCTGTGGTGCGTCCGTTTTTCACTGAAGACTGATAGGAGATTCTTTGGAAATACATTTTCAGCTGAGCAGCGTCAGTGAATTACGGATGACACACGGAACTTAAAAGCGGAGACATGGATCAACCACAGATCCTTCACAGACATCTTCACTGATGAAACATATACTTTTTTTCACAGACTTGTCACAGAAATGTGGACGAGGCCTGACTGTGTGAAAGCAGCATAAAAGAAATTAGAAGAGAAAGGGCGATCACCTATTTGACATACTGGGCAGTCTCATCTATGGTTTTAATATTACTTGCTTCTACTTTTAAATTCTTATTAATCAGAAATACTTTGAATATTTACTATTTGAATAAACATGTGAAAAATGTACTTTTAAAATAATCAACCTACATCTTGAAGAGATGTGTATAATTTATAACGATAGATGAAAGAGGACTTGCTGAAACATCTTTACAACAAATTTGCTAATTTTGTTAAATGTGAAATCCTGAAATAAAAGAAATCTTCTTTTTTATTTAACACATAAAAATACCATTCTGCCTCTGCCAGATTTTCCTTATTTAAATAAATCATGTGTGAACAAACACAGAGCAACAAAAATGAAATATGAGAGCAATTCAGTGCCCTTCCCAAAAGCAAAATCATGCAATTCCATTAAATTATTTCAATGAACATTTTTCACATTTGCTAGCGAGATGGATGTATCATTAACTAAGGCTGCAAACAATATGACTGCCATTAAGAGACAACACTTTCATCTGATTAGGAAAATCCTTAAATGTAAATAGTTAACATTCCACTTCTTAGTTCAAAGTAGAATCATATTCTCTTTCTTGTGTTATCAGTGCTTCATAGATTTAGTTAAGATAAGCAGAGGATTTCTGTATATTACTTAACTTGTCTATGTTTTTATTGCAGATCTCATTGTAATTAGGGTTATTGACTCAAGTATATCTTATGCATAGAATCCCAAAGCTTTGCTTTTTCTGAGGTTAGCTTGGACAAGCACCTTTTATCTGACTTATTGCAGTACGGCAAAATTAAGATGTGTCAATATAAACAGCTTTTTAAATGTATATCACAATAATGTATAGCTGTAATGAAATTGTTTATAATGGAGGGACAGTTACAAATCCATATAAACTCTAGTTGGCATCTATAAAACATCCAATAGGGTTTTATGTTACAAAAGATGTAAGATTTGTAATCATAATGCACAATCTCTCTTGCTACTAACTTACTTGTACTAAATGTATTTTGATAAAGAGATATATTGTAATTAAATGTGCAGACATTGCTATTTTATGTTTAATTCCTCCTCTTAATTCTAGGATTCCTCAAGGCATCATGTAGCCGTGTGCACTGATGTTGTAGAGAGTCAAATGGAGTCTCTGCATCTCTGTAATATAGATGTTGCAACTGTAGGTAGGGACAGACAAGGACAGTGAGCCCTAAGGCTAGAATCCAGCCCGCTTTCCCTGCCTAGATAACTAGACCCCAACTGGTCAACGGTCCCTATGCTATTAAAGTCCAGAGACGGTCAAAGAATACCAGAGTCGTATGTAAATGAATCAGAACCAGACAAGCTATGCAGTACCAAATGAGAGACAGAAAGTGGTCAGAAGACATTCCTGGGTCAGGAGAATGAGCAATCCAATAAGCACAGGAACACAGCTAGTGCGCCAGAGACTATCACTGGCACTGGTATATGGCCAGGAAGGGGTTTAAATAGAGCGCCGAGTCCCTGGATCAGAATCTCATAGGTCCATGACTTGGCACTCCAGAAACAAGAGCACATAGTAATAGAGCAGCTGAGCAATTAGCCCACTGCTAATGTCCCCCAGCACATGCCAGCTGTGGGAAGAAACAGAGCATTACATCCTGTTGCTAAGGATGCTGTCTCATCACCAGGGGGCATGGCTCAGCAACGTGTCTCTCCCGGGGTGGCGACGCAGAGGCTGAGGATTGTGCCGCTGGAGCCTGGACAGGTAAGAGCTTATATGTTCTTCTTACAGTGCCTCTGTACAGTGCAGTATTACTGTGAACCATGACATGGCATCCAATAGAACAATGCACATGTGCAATCAGAAGTATACAGTAGTCAAATAGAGCTTCATAGAAAATTTTGGCTGCTGTATTATGGCTCTGTACAACCTCTGAGTTAACTGATCGTTTGTATGAATCCATCAAATTGTAAGCTTATTCGGGATTCTAAATGAATTGGATTTATGATGAACTTCTTCTGAATCCAAAGTTTTGGTGATTTGCTTCAGATTAATTGCACAAAACATAACCCACTATTTTACATTTAAAATTCAGTACACTAGTAAGGGTCCATTCACACATCCGCAAAATGGGTCCGGATCCGTCCCGCAATGTCGAGGAACGGATCCGGACCCGTTAATTTTCAATGGGGCCGCAAAAGATGCTGTGCTGTCCGCATCCGCACTTCCGTTCCGCAAAAAAATAAAACATGTCCTATTCTTGTCCGCAGACACGGACAAGAAAATACATTTCTATTAAAGTGAACGCACATGGCCGGTGTCCGTGTATTGCGCAAAACACTTGCGGACTTGTGAATGGACTCTAAGAGAAACAGGGCAGGGAACATGAAAACAGAGGCAGGGTCCCAGCTGGTAGGCTTGCCCCAGTGCTTTGCAGTTCGCCTTATAGCCAATAGGAGGAATGATATTGGCTGGTCTATCAGACTCTATGTTACATACCTCTGAAGCACAGGCAACATTGTGAGCTCAGTCACTGATGAGATGGGGCATGTCTGCCAGGTCTCTGACAGACACAGCAATTAGAGACACCAACCAGCCATTGCAGGGACAGTGTAGGAATTGTGAAGAAGATATATTTAGTTAGGTAGACTTTATTACTAAGTAAAAAGTAAGGTTTTATTATTAAGGACAGGATAGCTGCAGTTAGTGTGCTGTGTGTCTTACATCCAGGGCAGCTAGGACTGTTCATAACTTCATGTGTTGCACTGCACAGGACATGAGCTTTTAAAGAGATACTACTTTTTTATGTGCAGGAGCCAGTCTTTTTTTGTCCCCGTTGCAACTCTTCTACACTTAATACATGTGCAATAGACATATATCCCAGAATCCTTGGTACATATATTTTGCTGCATACGCTGTGCAATTGCACCTTTTTCTTTCCAAAGCCTATTGAAAAGCATCTACAGTTTATACACGTGCAATATGTGTATTTTAGTGCATTAGCAGCAATGGAATAGCATATAGATTTGTTGCACCTAGGGGATGTCCTATTGCTGTTTTTCACAAATGCCTTTTGTAATGTTTCTACAGTGTATTTTAGTCCATCTACAGTAGGCATGCTCAACCTGCGGCCCTCCAGCTGTTGCAAAACTACAACTCCCATAATTCCCTGACAGCCTACAACTATCATTCTGCAGAAGGGCATCGTGGGAGTTGTAGTTTTACAACAGCTGTAGGGCCGCAGGTTGAGCATCCCTGATCTACAGGTATAGTAGCATATATTTTAGCACAGGCAGGGGACATACAATTGTGCCTTTTGCTGTTTCCCAAAAACCTGTTTCAAATTTTCTACCATTGTACTAGTGTATAGTTTTCTCACAGCCAAGGGACGTCCAATTGTGCTTTTTTCTGTTGCAAACTGGTTGCAAATTTTTTACCACTTCTACGTGTACATTGTAATAAGCATGTTATAGTGTGTTAACACAGCAGTGTTGTCTTCGTCACAATCAGGGGACATGTAGCTGCGCCTGTTTTTTTCCCCCAAAGATCCTGTTGCAATGTTTCTATAGATTTATCAGTGTGCAAATAAGTATATTTTAGTGTGTCAACAACAGAAGCATATATATTGGACCCAGAAGTTGTCCAATTGTGCCTTTTTTTTTCCAAAAAACCTATTGCACTTTTTTCTAATTTAATAACCAATGTACCAATCCTTTGACTTCTATGTGGGTTGCTGTAGTAGCAAAAAAAAGCAGTAGCAGTACAGTCAAATTCAGCACCAGATATGTAGACAGTAGTAGTATTAACAGGCCACAGTTCTCTCTCGCTTCCAGTAGACGCCAGAATATTATTGAGGACAAAGAGGATGACATTGTGGACTGGATGGCTCACTCATCCTCTCGGTCATAGCAGGATGATGTTAGTGTCATGTCTGAGTCTGAAACCGTGTCTTTCAGCCAGGGTCCAGCCAATTCCTCATGCTCCTCCTATGCCTTTTATTGGCATCATCTGTGTCTTCACTACCCATTCCTACTGGGGCACCTTGTTTTCTCATAAGAAGAGCTAAGAACACCCTGGCTGCAATGTAAAGATACTCAAGGTAGTTTTCCTGTTTGATTTGTGTGAGAACAGTGCTTGGACTGCCACAAGGAGGAGGTTCAGACGGAAGTAGGGAACATGATGACTGAAATGAATAGCTGTGTTCGTGTAGTAGTAGTAGTGGCAATTGTAGCTATGGAGTGGCAGTAGAGGCACTGGTAGTCTTGCTGACAGAGAAACTCGAGGACAATTCAGAGGAGGGAATCATGAAGGGGCCAAGGAGCCCATAATGACATATCACAGTCTGATGGTCTGATGGCAGGGAGGGGGGGGGGGGGACTATGATGATGATTGTGTGTTGTACAGGACCTGGGTACCTGATTGGGTTGATGGGGAAGAGGTGACATCAGAGGAGGAGGGTGGTGGTCATGGCAGAACTATCGTCTGGCGAAAACATTCAAAAACCTGGCGGGCCAGATCTGCTTCTATTTTGGTCAGCTCAGGAACTGGTGAATTCACTGATACTATTGGCACAGGCTCAAAACATGTCAGACCTATGCCAAACTTTGTTGCTGGTTGCTTTGTCCAAGTATCTTCTATATGGCATTTTTCTCTGCAGTGTCTGCAGATAAAACCATTGCCTTGTGCAAGATCTGTAGGATAAAAATAGGCTATGGACATTCAAACACAAACATAGGCACCACAGCTCTAATGCAGTACTAGAAACTTAAACTGGCCAGCAATTCGAACTAAATTGTCCTCCTTTTCCCTGTCTCCTTTGCAGCAGCTAGGCCGCATCCACAAGCAGTACAATATCTTTCACATCGTCATCCTTACTTTCTGCCTCTTCCACTCAGACTCCTCCTCTCCATCATCATCTATAATGTAATGTGTGGTTAGGAAACATCTATACATGCCCGGCAATTCACTTCTGTGCAAGCTGAACTCCCACCTGGCCAAGTTGCTGGTAGTGCAGTCGCTGCATAGACCACTTAGTGGAGTCTACTGCCTTTAGGGAACTGATGACATACTCTCAGCCTCAATGGAAGATACCCAGCCACCGTTATTTCTCCAAAGAAGCCATTCATGCCTTGTACTCTCATGTGGTAGAAAACTTGGGTGGCTCCATGCAATGGTCGCTGGAGCAGCTGTTACCAGCAGCAGCAGTATGTCTTTCATGGCCCACTGCATCAATGCTTTAGGTGGCAGCAGTGATGCAGCACCAGAACAAATGGACTTGCAGCAACAAAATGGTCTGCCTTTGCACCACCTGTTTTGCAATATTCCAACTCGCTGGAATTTCACCTTGAATATGCTGGAGCATCTGTAATGAGCAGCATAAATTGTCAATTATTACATCATACATGACACTACCTCAGCAGGGAGAATGTGTTATTTTTAGCTCAGGCAGTGGCAGCTCATCAGGGAGGCATGTCCCATGCTCAGGGCCTTCGAAGAGGCTACAAGATTTGTGAGTAGGAACAACAGGAGCTTCAACAAGGTCATCCCCCTGATATTTATGATAGAGCAAATGCTCAAGCTGATGCAACAAGGGGTGGGTATGACATTTTTTAAGCTATTGTAGAGGTTGAGACTTTTAATTATCTCGGATAACCACTTTAAAGGGGTTATCCAACTCCTATAATGACCTCCCCAATGCCCGGGCTCCTTGTATACATTATACTTACCTGCTCCCCAACACCCATGTCGCTCCTGAACCCTGAATGGCCGCTGCTGCATCTCCCGCTAGGGAGGCAAGTCTCCGTTGCAGCCTGCTATTGGCTGCTGCCCCAATAGCCGGATGTTTTCATCTGCGTGACGGGGAGATGCAGTGGCAGCCATGCAGGGATCCGGAGCAACACGAGTGCTGAGGAGCAGGTAAATATTATGCATTCGACGGGCCTAGGCATTGGGGGATCATTACGCCCACTTTACGCCCAATAGAATGGCACTTTGTGGTCCATGCAAGATAAATGGGAAGAATGAGAAATGTTTGAATATTACAGAAACAAAAAGTATGGAAAGGTTGGCATTTTGGGAATTAACATTAACTAGTGTATGTTTTGGATATTATTAATCCAGTTTTTGCCTATCTTTGACCTGACAAGGTGAAACAGCTTTAGAAAAGAAGTCTTAAAGGTGGAAAAGCTGTAACATTTTTTATGGTTTGGATAAGGTCAGTAGAGGAGTAGTCCAATTAAGGAGCTGCTGAAACAGCTAATAATTAGTGCATGTATAAAGAGTTTGGATATGTCTTGTGTGAAAAAATGCTACAAAAAGCTACACCATTAGACACCTGAGTCTTTAATGGTACATTGCTGAGACAAAATGAAACAGCATTGAATCTCAATTTGGAATGTCATTCAATTATTTCACACTCCTCTTTAAATTAGCAGAGACATACCCTTGCTGTTTGTTAATGACTGTGTTCATCTCAGCTTGGGTACGACTTTTTTTTTTTACAATAGATATCCTACAGTGATTTTATTATTAATTTCAAACCCTAATTTGTTGTTTTGTTTATACTAAATTAGAAATTATATCCATGTTTTTATTACCTAAAGGGGTTAACTTAAATGTCAGTGTTATTGAAGTGAACCAATTACTGGAAACTCACCATTCCCAAGTCCAATGCCCCTGCCAACTATGATTTTTTTTTTTTTTACATTTTCTGATTCTTATACAGATCTTTACAGAGAATTTCAACTCACAGTCAAATTTTGGAATCTCAGGCAGACCCAGTTACCCACCTTTACTAATACTGTCTAAAAATAAGACAGTGTAAATTTACACTAAACAGTCTGAAACTACTCCATATTTATCATGGTGACTGATACCGAATGATAAATCTGGTACTAGTATAAGTTTACACCACATATTGGCTTGATTTAAAAGCTACATTTTTGGTGAATGGTACTAAATTTAAGCCATGTCCTTTTTTTTCTTCTAAGGCACTCCCTCTTAAATGAGTCACAAAAAGTGTCTGGAAGTGTCTACACAAATGGAAGTCACAGTTCTTGCACAGTCTCACTCATATAAAAATCTGTGTGAGTTATGCACATCTGTAATTGTTATGTGTGGTTATTGGTACCATATCCATAAATCTTTACTCCTAGCAGCAATGACAGTTCAATAACAGGTAAATAAGCTGCAAAAATTTTGTAAATACCCTTGTGATAATAAAATGTTAATCACAAGCTTAGTATGATGTAAATTGGATTAGTTCATGACATTTCAGTTCTCATTTCTAAATTGTAAAAAAGTTTCAAGTCCATTTTCAGGTCCAGTTTTTCATAATACATTTTTTTGGATCCTAATTAAGTAATTTATGGTTGGAGCAGAAACATCTCCCGATACTGACTACAAGAGGACACTGTGATTTCTTTCTCAGCCTGATGTTTATTGGAAAAGAGCACAGGATCTTAATGACGTGATGGTAGATTTATCTCACCACCCACAGTGTGAGAGGGTTGTCATTCTTTACTAGCATTCCATGTGAGCCTCAGACTAGGAGTGACAAAAGGTTCTTATTACATATCATTTTAAACTGAGGAGAAATTACTTACAGAATAAAAGAAGCCAAACACTCATCATAAATAGTGAGAGTTTAGAGTTGGAACTCAAGATCTCCAAAGTTTTTATGCATTTAGACTCTAATGATGTAATGTCATCTGGGAATCCCTATGTGGAGAGAATTCCTACAATTACCTCTAATTTCTCCAGGACCTGATTGGGGGAGTTTCACAGCTCATAACTGTAATTTTTAGTATCTGTTTCATTATGTCTGGTTTTAATAATGGTAGCATACACCTCTTCCATTGGTCTTATCTTGCTTGTGTAAAATGAATGGCCATATGTGTACATAGATAAATAGAATCTGAGGCAGCAATCCAATTAATACACACCTATTTCTCAAGCATTGGAGCTCAGATGTATGGGTAAATAAAGATACGGTAGGTATTAATTGGAGTGCTACCTCAACTTCTGTTTGTCTGGTGTGGAGGACTCTGGACCTGGAACGCTTGTGGCTTTATAACATTTTCCAGTGCTGCTGATCTTTTAGAAGTACATAGAAAGATACCGTAGATGCACCGGAGGGAAGAGGAGGTGGGGGGGATTTAATATGGGCAGCACAGTGGCTCAGTGGTTAGCACTTTGCCTTGCAGCGCTGGGGTCATGGGTTTGAATCCGACCAAGAACAACATCTACATGTTCTCCTCTTGTTTGTGTGGGTTTCCTCCGGGTTCTCTGGTTTCCTCCCACACTCTAAAGACATACTGATTGGAACCTTAGATTGTGAGCTCCATTGGGGACAGCTTGATGATAATGTCTGTAAAGCGAAGTGGAAAATAGTAGCGCTATATAAGTGTGTAAAATAAATAAATAAATTGTTATAGAAGTGTTATAAAATACTAAATAAAAAATACAGGCTAATTAAATAAAATTTCAAAATATCTTAAGGCATGTGATCACTAATGTATAAAGCACTGTAAAGTGATTTATTTTTTGAGTGCCTTTCTGAAGGGCCCTTTACACTGCCTTATGTTCGGGCAGATTATCGCTTTTGAGCATTTTTTCGAACGCTCATTAGTGATAATCTGCCCGTTCAAAGGTGCCGCTGCTTACCAGATAAATGAGTGAAATGCTCGTTCATTGGGTAATAGGATCGTTTGTGTGGACAACTAAATCATCATTTGCCGGCAGCAGATCGTGCTGTCTAAACAGCTCTCTGCTGCCGGCAAACCATGATTCTGTATGTGGACGAATAATTGCATTGATGATGGCTCCTCCCCATACTGTGGAGGAGATCATGCAAATGCAGCGGTCTCTTCCACTGACGATGAACGCTTCCTTCTCATGGACACGCTTGAGGCTATTTCATGGAGCTGCATATCTCGGCCTGTGGAAGGGTCAGCTTGCTTGTCTGCATGTTTATCCTAACTATAGATTTGTAGGATACTATATCTTCTTATGGAGAGCGCCTAATCTTTGCTAACTGTATAGAGATGCATATACAGTACAAGCTGTAATATAACAGGATATATTCTCTAGCAAGGACTACCAGTTTATGAAGGAAGTTCTGTTATCTCTCTACTAGTTTTGCTTATCAAGTTTGGTTCATACAGCAAAAGCAACATGGAACCAAGGGGTGATAAGTACTGTGGGGATCATTTACCAAACTGGTGTAAAGTGGCCCCCTGTGAGTTTTGTGGACCTTGTAATGGAGCTTTTTTTTTTTTTTGGTCTGGAATCAGGTGTTAAATTTAGAGTAATCCCAGACACGCAGCTCTCATGTCATTTTGTAACCTACTAATATCAAACAGACTGCAAAAATTTTTTTTTTTTCATTTTGCTATTTCAGCTGTGCACACAATGCTATGGTTAATTTCAGAAGAAGTCAGTAACCCTTCCGGTTCATAGATAATTCAGCAGATCTCGAGTTCTTTTCATTCTACACAATTAAATGACTGGTGATTTGGGAAAGTGAAATATGACAAAGCTGCTGTAACCATTGGAGCTCATCTGACAATTCCTCTAAAGTCTGAGAGACATGGCCTATTGCCCTCAGCTTATCTGCTTTCTTGTTGGTGATACAGTGCTGCCCTTAACCTTTCATGCAAAAGCTTTATGTCAAAAACAAAGAGCAAGTTGAAGTCAGGAATAACATGTAACATCTGCACAAATGTAAACACTACCTGTTAATGTCCACTTGTTCATTGAACTGACAATCCAGACAGATGCTATGCTATGCTTCCTTACCTTACATGTACTTTTATTAGCGGACTGTCTTCTGTGTGGACCTTGACTCTTCAGCATGTTTTCAATGGAAAAACACCCTGAGGCAGTATAGAATATTTTGCATCATATTGTCGACTCTATTTTGTCCGTCATGGATTCTGAATTGCTTTAAACACAAATATCTGTCCTTCAGGGATTTGTGTATGTACGTTTTTTTATCTATTTGCTTTGTTCTGCTTAATAGTTGTCAGATAGTGTCAGGGCCGGACTGGGGCTAAAAACCAGCCCTGGAAAAAGTTGCATACCAGCCCCACAGCATTGCGTCATTATTTACTTGTTTATAATAGGAGAAAGCATTCATTTTAAAACACGTGTGTAAACACGAATATGAACTTTGCCCCACGATAGCTCTCTTGTAGAACCCCCATTGTTTATATTATCACAGTGTTTTCCCAACCAGGATGCCTCCAACTGTTGCAAAACTACAACTCTCAGCATGCTCAGACAGTGTTTTACCACGCCCTTTGACCCGCCCCTTTTTTGTTGGCCACCTATTTAATGATTGTTGCATACAACATTTTACTTGACCAGCTATTTTAGATATTCTACGGCAGTCCTGTTACAATCCCCCCTCCCCCAATGAGCCTTTCGACCAAATAATAAAAATATTTATAAAATCTCACCCATATGCTGCAAAAAAAATCTAAAAATCTGCAATGTAAAATCGATAATAAAGATCAACTACAAACATAAACATATTTCACATAAAAACTTACAGTTACTTGGCTTGGCCCTTGGGGATCTCGGACACCACTTCAACACTTTGGCCGGGGGCTCGGCGGAGCTGATGTTGTGTTTTATCCTAATGAGAAAGATTTCATAATAAGGATTTGGAGAAGGGACAGAGGGATAGCAGAGCAGAGAGAGGCTGGTGCTGCTACTAGGGGGTCATACCATGGGGGAGTAATAAAGCCCACCATAATGCCCCCCCACTAGAAATAATTCTCCTTATAATGTGCAAAACATCCCCCTTTGTAATGCCCCCAGTTGAGCTAATGTTCCCATAATGTGCCAATATAAAATACCCCTTCTCAGTGCCCCCGTAGATGACCCCCATAGTGCTCCCTCCCCCCTTCCCCATAGTACCCACCATAATGTGTCCCAGTATAAAATGCCCCTATACAGAGCCCCCCATATAAAATACCCCTTCTTTTTAGCCTCAGTAGATGCCCCTATAGTGCCACCCAATAATCTGCCAGTAATAAGTGCCCCAATAGATGCCCCCAATCATGTGCCAGTAAGATGTGCCCCCATAGATGCCCCCAATCATGTGCCAGTAATAAGAGCCCCCCCACCATCATGTGCCAGTAGCCAGAGCCCCCCCCATATCATGTGCCAGTAGCCAGAGTGCCCCCCTATCATGTGCCAGTAGCCCCCCTTATTATGTGCCAGTAGCCCCCCTTATTATGTGCCAGTAACCCCCCCTTATGTGCCAGTAGCCGCCCCTTATCATGTGCCAGTAGCCGCCCGTTATGTGCCAGTAGCTGCCCCTTATGTGCCAGTATCCGCCCCTTATGTGCCAGTATCCGCCCCTTATGTGCCCCCATAGATGCCCCATAGATGCCCCCAATCATGTGCCATTAATAAGAGCCCCCCACCATCATGTGCCAGTAGCCAGAGCCCCCCCATATCCTGTGCCAGTAGCCAGAGTGCCCCCCTATCATGTGCCAGTAGCCCCCCCTTATTATGTGCCAGTAGCCCCCCTTATTATGTGCCAGTAGCCGCCCGTTATTATGTGCCAGTAGCCCCCCCTTATTATGTGCCAGTAGCCCCCCTTATCATGTGCCAATAGCCGCCCGTTATGTGCCAGTAGCCACCCCTTATCATGTGCCAGTAGCCGCCCATTATGTGCCAGTAGCCGCCCGTTATGGGCCAGTAGCTGCCCCTTATGTGCCAGTATCCGCCCCTTATGTGCCAGTAGCCACCCCTTATGTGCCAGTAGCCCCTCTTATGTGCCAGTAGCCCCCCTTATCATGTGCCAAAAGCCCCCCTTATCATGTGCCAGTAGCCCCCCTTATCATGTGCCAGTAGCTTTCCCTTATCATGTGCCAGTAGCCACCCTATATGTGCCAGTAGCCGCCCCTTATGTGCCAGTAGCCGCCCCTTATGTGCCAGTAGTCCCCCTTATGTGCCAGTAGCCCCATTATCATGTGCCAGTAGCCCCCCTTATCATGTGCCAGTAGTCCCCCTTATCATGTGCCAGTAGCCCCCCTTATGTGCAAATAGCCCCCTTATGTGCCAATAGCCCCCTTATCATGTGCCAGTAGCCCCCCTTATCATGTGCCAGTAGCCCCCCATCATGTGCCAGTAGTCTGTCCCCCTTATGTGCCAGTATCCCCCCTTATGTGCCAGTAGCCCCCTTATCATGTGCCAGCCCAGTAGTCCTCCCTTATCATGTGCCAGCCCAGTAGTCCCCCCTTATCATGTGCCAGCCCAGTAGTCCCCCCTTATCATGTGCCAGTATTGTACCTATATATAAAATAAAATAAAAACACTTATACTTACCTCCAGCGATGCAATGCAGGCCTCTTCCGGCCTGCGTCCCTCGCTATACAGCTCAGGCGGCGCTATGACATCATCGCGCGGCCTGCACCAGCCTCTGATAGGCTGCCAGTACTAGGTCGGCAGCCTATCAGAGGAACAGAAGGGGACACACCTCTCCCTCCCCTGCCGCAGCATAGACATCTGGCGATACAGATGACTATGGAGATGAGCGCTTCCACAATGGAAGCGCTCATCTCCTGCTGCTGTGCCCTGCCGCCGGCTGCCCCCACTTGTCACCAGGGCCGCGGCCTTGCGCCACTCAGGCCTGCCGGCCTAGTGGGAAATTTCCCAGTATCCGGCAGGCCAGTCCGGCCCTGGATAGTGTAACTGTACTCGGCTATCTCTGGCAGTCCCTAAGTAATGAAGGGAGCGGCAGGGCATATTAGATCAGAGGAATGGGATCCCCAATCTCAAGATTTGTGGGGGTTCTAGCGGTCAGACCCCCAGCGATCAGTTAGTATTCCCTATCCTGTGGACAAAGGATAACTTCTAAACATGGCACAGCAACTTTAATTTAAAAATAATATCCAACAGTGCAGTGTATTATTAAACAGGCTGTTTGTTACCACCGGCGATCATCCATGTATTGATCGCCACATATGTTACAGTCAGTTTGACATTACTAATGCTATCCGTGCGTTAGAGGGGTTGACATTGGTTGGAAGTCCTAGGAGATTTCAGAGTGTTATACATGACTTTTCTGGGCAATTCGATTAGAATCAAAATTTTGTTAGCCGAGAGATTCAATTTATTACAAATTAATTTGTCAAGAATCGCTATAAATAGCTTCGGGCGGGTTACGGTCATGCTGCAGTGAAAAACTGCGTGACCAATTAGCAGTTGATAATGAAGACTGCACTGTATAGTCCTTCATTGTTAATGGCCGTGCAGCACCTTTAATGCAGCTTTAAACAGGAGCTGTTGCTGGTACGGGGTTTGGCTGGTTAGGTTGGAAGACAATATGGATATTATTGCCTTTCTGGCCTGGAATCTCCTGCAGGTTATTTGACAGTAAACACAGACTATTAATCAGCTCTGGCATACCCATTTCTCCAACCCCAGCGCTCTCCTGCCCTACAGGTGGGAGCCCTTCTTCTGCCATCTGATTTTCCTCCTTTTCCACATCATCAAATATCAATGAGAATATGTCATCAGGAACATCCAGCTCCTCCTCTCTCTGCATCTTGGTGACTTTTCTAGGACATGGAGACTTTGAAGGATGATTTGGAAGACGTAAAGCCAGCAAAAGATGAGAATGGTCATCATTAAGACCTTATCTCCCCCTAAGGGGTACAGACTGGATGGTATTGGAGGGCACGCTGGCACCGGAATAATAAAGACTTCCATCTTATTGGTATTGAATTACATATCTTAGTTTACAGCTAATATAGGAATAAGTAAATATAGGAATAAATAAATAAAACTGATGCAAAATAAATCTCCCTTCACTCTATCTCTCCAATATCCTTCTATTAATTGTTTTCAGCAACACTGTCCTTAGTGTATGAGCGCTTGCCACGTCTCTTCCTATGCTCAGCTAACAGGACAATGGTGGAGACCGTGCAGGATGATGGTTTTATAGGGCTGTGACATCACAGGAGATGGATATCTGTGGTTTGGCTGGCTGCACGACATTATGGGTGATCTCACGTTCCCAGACTTCTTACTTTCACTTTGTAACATGTGGAGCTACCATTTTAGGAAAAACTGATTTGTTACCATGAAGCATGAGGAAATTCCGATTCGTTGTGAATTGAAGTTTTCCTAAACTTCGGACCGAATTCCATTTCGAATGCTTTGCTTCGCTCAACACTAGTACACACATTGAATCTGCTGTCCAATTCCTTAGAATTGTACCCGAAACAAGTTGCAATAAATTCACTTATCTCTAAATTTTAGTAAGAAAAATAACCCAAATAACTATTTTTAGGTGCCCATAACTTGAATCTATTATCCTTTCATTTACCTTTTTATCTGTTGATTAAATTAGGCTATTATTCTAATCAGAAGACTGTTCAACTGTTCCAAAGTCAAGATGAAAAGAAAATCATTACCAGGAATCCATGAGTATCCTCATGCTTCAGAACCCCTCCAGTCCTGGTTGGATAGTTCCATAACTCAGAAAGTAAAGCCTATATTAGATGGAGTGAATATCGTTCTGAATGTCGTTAATGCAAACAAAATTGAACGAGCCTCGAGAGATGTAATAAGTGAGAGCGATTAAATGACGAGCAAGGAATCACTCTTTTTTCACCAATCGTGATCTTTCATCGTGCTAAATTAAATTATCATTCCTCGGTCACAGATCTGTTCGTATAATATGGAGTTGTCTACTCGCTTATAGATCACATAGAAGTGTGGTACTTTGTAGCAAACGAATAACGAGTGAAAGTACGAACAAACATCTCTCTGTGTAATTAAGTACATGGTCACTAACTAGTCCTAAAATCTTCTATATCTTATCATGCGCTTTCAAAAACAGCTGATCGGCGAGGGTCCCGGGTGTCAGACCCTGACCGATCAGATACTGATGACCGTTCCAGAGGATAGATGATCAGTATTTAAATCTCAGAAAAATAACAAACTAGTCAAATAATAATGTATCATTTATATACTGTCACATATTACTTTTTGTCCTTTCAAATCATTTCCCTTTCATATAATGTTAGAATGTCCAAAAGCTTGTGAAGGAAATAATTAAGAAAAACAGTTACAGGCCCCATTTACCTGGATTTCACTTATGAATCCAATTGACTGAAATGTGAATTGGCTATCATGAAAGAACAGATGCAGTTCGTAGGCAAGGTGACATTGCCCATAGTCTCTGAAGACAGGCAGAACCTTTGGGGGATTTGTTTAAATACACAACCAACATTTCCTTTTGGACGGAGTTAAGTGTCATTCGCCCAAACATTCTGTTACTGCAGTTGGATGGATTATAATTACATGTACACATAATGTATCCAGGAGACAAGGCAAGTCCTTTCCACAAAGATATTTTGCAATAGTACTTCACAGTAGTTTCATCCTTCAAAACTTCATTCCTTGATGCATCTCAAAAGTGTCTAAAGTTTCTTAATAAGTTTGTGAATCATTCAAGGCTTGAAGAAGATGCAGAGTACAGTATTGTATGTGCAGAAACAGATGCTGTACATACATGATGAACATATGAACAGCCCGGAGTCGTCTCCTTGTATTGTAAGTGGTTTGCATTCACTTTCCAAACATGATCTTTTAATTAGACTGTAGGCTATAGACTTAAACTTTCTAGCCATTTTATTTATACCATTGTAAAATAGATCACAAAATAATAATTCACATTAATGGGATGCTTACATAAAGAATGTAATAGAACAATATCACTGGCATTACATGTAATTACCTGGGTTTTTCCTAATGTAAGTTTTATTAGGATTTTTCCATTTTAAACAAATTAATCCAGTGGTGTATACCAAGCCCGAAATAAATAAGAGGCGATAATTCCTTTTTAGGAACGCATTTCTGCATCGGTTCTAGGAGCAGCAAGGCGACTGTTTGCATAAATAACCATTCATCTCCAACTGCGATATCACAGTAATAGGAAAATCCAGCAGAAATTTTACACCTGATGTCATTGTATCAAACTACTCTTGCACCAACATGTTTTTTTCCTAAAAGAAGCATGCATAGTGATAAACTGCCACAGTTTCAGCTTTTTTTTTTATTTCAGTGACTATCTCTGCAGAAAACTGCGACATCTACACATTTCAGGTGAGTGGTCATTTATGTATAGCATGGATGGGCCAGTTCCCTCAGAATGGCAGCCACTTTTACAGAGCCCCAAGTGGGGGACCCCTTCTATGATATCCGTTGGTCCTTACTGGGCATACGGACATGGGTTATTGAGACAACACCTTTTTATACTGAAGCTATTTGCTATACTGGCAGTTGGGCTGGGTCTTCCAGAGTGGGATGCACAGGCAGATGTTCTTGGTCTATCAGAGTGGGGAAGCATAGTTTGCCGCATCTCTGTGCTACGGCTCTTAGAGTAGGGCCCCAAGTGAGGGAACCCTATCTATGACGTCCACATACTGTAAAAGTCACAGTGATTGATTCCCTTTAAAGGGGGGTGACTGAATACTTGAGAAAGCATCAGAAGATGTGAAACGGCCTTTAGTTGAGTACTGTTGTGTCCTTCTTACCCTGTTTTTGTACTGTATAGTATAACTAAATTGGATTTTTACTGGAGAGCGCTGAGGAACTCCTCTTCTTGTTTTCGAATACTTGGTCTGTACCTTTTCAGCACAGAGCACCCCCCAGATGCTAAACATGACCGCTTATGAAGCCCCTGCTCTCCAATATGACATGTGAATAGTGCCGACTATTGATTTATATTGTTTAGTATAGCCACTGAATTATTCAATGCAATCTATCTGTATAGTGCCACCTACTTATTGTTCTTTTCCTTATTTTTGTCCATCTCGCTGAGGTGGACTCACTTGCTCAGTTCCTTCCCTCAACTGCCACCATCCATATCTTCTGACAGAAGATGTGACAGTTACAGGGAGAGAGTTGAGGCATAGTTTGCCGCATCTCTGTGCTACGGCTCTTAGAGTAGGGCCCCAAGTGAGGGAACCCTATCTATGACGTCCACATACTGTAAAAGTCACAGTGATTGATTCCCTTTAAAGGGGGGTGACTGAATACTTGAGAAAGCATCAGAAGATGTGAAACGGCCTTTAGTTGAGTACTGTTGTGTCCTTCTTACCCCGTTTTTGTACTGTATAGTATAACTAAATTGGATTTTTACTGGAGAGCGCTGAGGAACTCCTCTTCTTGTTTTCGAATACTTGGTCTGTACCTTTTCAGCACAGAGCACCCCCCAGATGCTAAACATGACCGCTTATGAAGCCCCTGCTCTCCAATATGACATGTGAATAGTGCCGACTATTGATTTATATTGTTTAGTATAGCCACTGAATTATTCAATGCAATCTATCTGTATAGTGCAACCTACTTATTGTTCTTTTCCTTATTTTTGTCCATCTCGCTGAGGTGGACTCACTTGCTCAGTTCCTTCCCTCAACTGCCACCATCCATATCTTCTGACAGAAGATGTGACAGTTACAGGGAGAGAGTTGAGGCAGAATGGACATGCTCCCTGAGAAAGGACACATCTTCTGAGAAAGCCCCCCCCCCCCCCCCCCAGAGCCTGAAATAAATCTAGCAGAACAATTGGAGCAATGAATGTGGAGATCTCTGTATCCATGCAAGGTACCGGGATGGTCCAAGCTTTGTTAGAAAGAGATTGTCATGTAAGATATGATGTCTTATTTTCATTTGTTAGATTAATCATGGGATAATCCATTTAAAGTAATGTAAATGTACTTGCTAGCTTGTGTAAGAGACAGATAACATATCAAAAAAGAGTTGTGCCAAATGACACACTCAGCACTGCTACGTTTGTAAGTGAAATTATAGAATGAATTTCTTGGTGATCCCTAGTAATGGGGTTGCTGGGAAAACAATTTCTTCATTTGCCACTAAATATACTGTACTATCAACATACATGGCTAAATATCTACCTTAAGCTATGAAAACCCATAAATCCCATAGCTACTATATCAAGGCGCAGCTGAAAGCGTGTTCATCCTCATTAAATTCTTATGCAAGTAGGATTAAAATAACTGAAGATTGAGTCAAGAAAGCGTAAGATTTGCCTTTTGTTATGTCTCCTCCACAAGCATCCTTGAACTGACTTTATACTTAAAATAGTCTACTACATTAAAGCTAGGCGCATATGATATGTAATAGAATATTACAGCTACATCCACATCAGGGGAGACTACATTTATCTTATCTCTTATTATTACATATCCCTCATTATCTAGACTACTGTTAGTGCTCACCTCTCACTTGTGCAAAGGCCTTAGGCTCATATTTATTAAGTAGGCTTCAATATGACATCTCTGGCAATAAAGGCTCCTTGCAGCCCATTAACTTGAGTGAGCTGTAAGGTGTTAAAGAGTGAATCGAAAAAAGACTACTACTATTAAATGTCTCCTGTTCTGCTAATATAGGGGGGTGGGGGGTTGAGTTGAATCTCATTTATATTACATACCCTATTTGCATGTCCCCTTAAACCAGAGGTACTGTAGATTGGATAAGTAATATTTTATAGAGAAAAAGAAATGTTGACATTACTTCAATCATTACATACAGGATTTGTGATTGTATAACCTTGTCACAGTAAGGCTACATACACACGACACCAAAAAAAATGTCCGTTAAAAACTGATAAACTGTCCATTTTTAACAGACTTTTTTTTCACTGATGCCTTTCTGAGAAACAGACATAAATAACAGGCCCATTCAATTGTATGGGGGTAGTCATCAGTGAAAAACGGACAAGATAGAACATGTTCTATTTTGTGATGTCCGTTTTTCATTGACGATCAAAAAAACTGCTGTGTGAATAACTCCATGGACTACCATTGGTCTTAAAACAGACCTGTGATTGCCTTAAAAAAAAGTCCATCACGTGTCCGTTTTTCACTGTCGTGTGCATGTAGCCTAAGTATACAATGTTGTAATAAAGTGTTTCTTGTTATTAAATATTAAGATTTGTATTATTATTATTTGTTAAATTTTCTAAAGATTTCCTAAATACAACAACTGGAAGAAATGTAATATTGGAAGTCTTCTGCTTCAGGAATACATGATTTAAAAAATTTGCGAACAATAGTGAATAATATGGATACATTGTGTATTCAACAAAGCCGCAGGGTTATGATAATCTGGGAGCAACTGTCAGTCTCAAACCTTAGCACAGAAGATAAGAATGACATACTTATATGACAAAATTAGCTCAAATAGCAGATGTTAAAGGTAGACTGCAGGGGCGTAGCAAGAGGAGCACATGCCCTGGGCAGAGAGGGTTGAAGGCGTATACAGGCAGCTGATTTACATGGTGAAGCATCTGTTTCCTGCATCACTGTTTAGCTGATCTCCGACACTCCCTAGCAAGTCTCACATGGCGATGCTGGGCTGTGTAGGTGGAGTGGTCAGACCTGAGAATCAGCCCCCTACACAGTCCAGCAGCATGATATGCATGTGACTGCATGACGCTGCTGCTGGGGAACGCCAGATGTGCATGATTATTGGGGAAACAAGTGAGTATTCAGTGTTTTTTTTTTTTACTTTATTATTGGATCTGAATGGGGCACTACTGAAAGGGGCACAATGTGGGCATCTGTATTGTGAGGGGAGCAAAAGGGCACAATTTTGGCATTACTACTGTGAGGGGGACAAAATATGAACTAACTACAGTAAGGGGGCACTATGTGGGTTTTACTACTGTGAGGGGCGCAACGTGGACATTGCTACTTTGAAGGGTGCACAATATGGGCATTACTACTGTGAAGGAGGTACTATGTGGCCATTACTACTGTGAGGGAGACAATGTGGACATTACTACTGTGAGGAGGCACAATTAGGGCATAACTACTCTGACAGGGCACAATGTGGGCATTACTACTGTGACAGGACATAATGTGGACAGAATTACTATGATGGGGCACAAAGTAGGCATAAGTACTGTGAGAGGGCACAATGTGGGTATTACTATAGTGAGGGGGCACAATGTGGACATAACTACTGTGAAGGGGCACAATGTGGGCATAAATACCTGGTAGGGGAACATTGTATATATTACTACTGTGAGGAGGCACAATCTGGATATTACCACTTTAAGGAGGAAACCACATGGAAACTACTACTGTGAGGGCCATAATGATGGGCATTAGTACTGTGAGGGGCATAATGATGGGCATTAGTACTGTGAGGGATCACAATGTGGGCATTAGTACTGTGAGGGGTCACAATGTGGGAATAATTACTGTGTGGTTGCACTAAGAAGAAATAAATGCCCTAGATTACCCTTTTATACAATTGGGATGTCTAGGCCTTAAGGGGTCAGCACAGTGCCCCCTGATGGAGATTTACCAGGGACAGTTACCATCCCCTGTTTATGTAGTACCCTATGATAGATTTTATCAGATGTACATATAGGAGGTCATTTTCAAAAAACAACTTTTTGGCCAATCTTTGTTCCCCCTCTGCACTGTCGGGTATTAGCCTAATTTATGAATTAGGTGCACCACAGGCAGTCCCTGCGTCTGGAGAAAACACTATTCAGGCATTTGATTGTAATAGTTTTTACTCCTCTTTTACACCTGTTTTCAGCAAAACAGGGGTGTCACCATACTGAATCCTTGCCCCGGGTGCAGGAAAGCCTAGCTCAGGAGTGCATCTAGCCTTTCTGCTGCGAAAACTGAAATTGCACCCTTCCCCCAATGCCAATTTCTTAACCTAACTCTTTTGCCACAATTAAAGTGCTCTTTGCCCATGGCCCTTCTGCTGCCCCCTCTTATTACTACCTGGTGCTGCCTGATGTAATTGCCTCACCTGGCCTCATTGGTGGTGCACCCCTGGCCTAGCTACATCTCTGGAGGCTGTGTAGATAGGCTAGGTGGCCTGAAACATAACCATACCTTTCTTATGAAAATCTGACCTTTTAATCCTGAAAATGCTTGTTTATTTTTATGCAAATAAGGCTTTTGGTGCGCCATGGGTGCGGCCACTCTATTTGGTGCACCATTGCTCTGCCATAACATCGGTTAGCACCTCCCTCTCTTGTGTTCACATGGCTAAAATCCATAGCAGAAACATCAGTAACAGAATCAGCAGCTGAAAATAGGTTGTTTTTTGTTGGCAGAATTGCAATTTGATGGTTTTAGGAGAGTTTTGAAACATTTTTGGTTGAGGTTTACCTGCTTCCCCATTGACTTCTATGGAATCGACAATCAACTATCAATTTTTACATGAAAATTAAAAAGGAGCATTACTCAGGACTAGAGGACTGGATTTTAACAAGAAAGGTATGATTATGTTTTGGCGCATTTACCCAACATTGCGTTATGCTTACTTTGAAACTGATTTTGAAGGTGACAAACTCCCTTTATAATTTTTATGTCAAGACACACAAAGTTGCTGTACATAAGGGTCATAATATGAACCCAGAGGAACTCCATTTCCCATAGTATAGTGACTTTGTGGAATCAATGCTTTTAGGGGAGAACACCAGAGATGAGTGAACCAGTCAAGATTCGTTTCGGGTCCAGTTCCCAAATTTTTTAAAATGTTAGTTTCAGGCCAAACCAAAGTTGCTCTAATTGCTCTGAAAGTTGGTTTATAACCCCCTCTAGCCTTCTAGGACTTCTAGAAATCATTTTTAGGAAAATGTGTTATCTCTTTTCATTTATTGTTTATCATTTTTCCCCCCTCCCCAAACTCTGGAACACAATGATCGCAATAGTAAATGATGTCTAAGTGACTGTGACATACATAGCTATGGATAAACACACTTTTGACGGTGTTAACATAAAGCGTGTTTAAAAACACACTGCGTCGGCACATGTGTTCTGCTTTTTCATATTCAAAAGCATCCAAAAATGGTCCCTTAACATGGCATGAAAAACATGCAGAAGCATTGATTGTCAGAAGAAAAAGTGGTTTCTTGTAAACGAGCCAAAAAATTGGGAGCAACAGCAGTGCAGTGTGGATGTGAAAAGGGTACGGTACAGATATAGTGGCCGCAGCAGGAGCAATATATCATGAAACATACAAGGTTGTTTATGGGTAGTAGTAGTAGTAGTGATAGTGGCAGCAGATGCTTCGCGTTAATGGTGGTGGCAGTAGTGGATTAACAACGAGGAGCACCAGCAGCTGAGGCAGTGGTGGCTGCAGTAGCAGCCATGTGGTAAATGTTGTCAGGCAGCAGCAGCCTTATGGAAGATGAAGGTTGGCAGGTCACAGCAGTGGCATGACAGAGGCAATGGCATGACGGAGGCAGCAGCAGCCATATAGAACTTGTTGGTTGGAAAGTGGGATGATTCAGGCCGCAGCATGCAGCTATACAGAACATGATGCTAGGCAACAGCAACGTACATAAGAAATTGAACCCCCCCCTCCCCCCCAAAATATGTACAATTTCTACGTGTGGAAACTGAATACACATAAATGGATGATTGAGGCATTAGTGGCAAGATGCAGGCCGCAGCCGTACAGAGCAGAGCATGATGGTAGGTAGACAGACATCAACAGTGGCAAGATGGGGCACTGCCAACAAGGCAAGGTCTATTCATCAGAATCTGTCAGAGGAGTTTGAAAAACCTCCTGAATCCAGGCTTGGTTCATGTTGACTAAAGTGATGTTTTAGACACTGGCGGAGGACAACTTGGTCTGTTTGGGTGTCAACACACGCCCGTTGCACTGAAAACCCTCTCCAAGATGACACTGGAGGCTGGGCAAGAAAGAAGATAGCGTGCTATGGCAGTTTGAGCCACTGTTTCAGTCTGTCTACCCAGAAATCCATAGGGTTAGTGAACAGGGTATGCAACAGAGACTGACCAGAGTTTAGGTATGCCTGAACCTGTGCATTGAGGCGGGAGCTGTCGGCTGGCAACATTAAATTTACGTCGGCCTAGCATTTGAAAATGGTGGCCACTGCCACGTTCAGCGGGCGCCATGGCCGCAAGGTGTCTGTTGTTTTACAGAGCAGACACCAGGCACTAATGTCTGCAACCAGTGTTAATGACAGTCGTGGATTTTTAACCCTTCAGATGCCGTAGTCATCCGTGTGTGGTCCATCTCCCCCAGCGCGGATCGGGGGAGCCACTACGTGTATGTAGCAGCCCCTGTCCTCCTGTGTGTTGGTACCAGAGATGGTACACATCCTTGAGGTGAAAAAACCTTCCTTAAAGAAATAAAATTAAGGGATCCACAACAGGGATGACCATAATCCCATGTGGATCCTTCCATAAGGTCCGGGATCTCTGCCTTCTATGAATCTAATGGTATTTCGCTTTCATAATTATTATGGTTAAAACAGATGCCAAACATGGTGGATGGATCACACATGGCCACTGGATTATTGCAGCAACACTGTCCCTAGCGCATGAGCGCTTGCCACGTCTCTCCCTATACTCAGCTCTCAGGACAATATCGGAGACCGCGCGGGATGAGGCTTTTATAGGGCTGTGACAGGGGATGGCTACCTGTGAATTGGCTGGCATTATGGGTGATGTTGCATTCCTGAGCTTCTTACTTTCACTTTGTAACACGTGCAGCCGCCATTTTAGGAAAATCTGATTCGTTACCACGCATCGCGAGGAAATTCGGCTTTGCTGTGAATCAAACTTTTCCTAAACTTCAGATCGAATTCTGCTTCGAATGCTTTGCTTCGCTCAACACTATGGATGACTAAGGGCCAGGCCTCATGCTCAATTTCACATTAACACTCACAGGTAGATTGCTGCTATAACTTTTGTTTTGTTGTAGTAATTATGTACATATGCTGGTTTAATTAAATTGAACAAGTAAAAAATAATAATAATAATAAATATATATATATCATTCCAACCATGTGGAAACTGAATATACAGAAATGGACGATTGAGGTCTGACTCTTAATATTGCACTCCCAGTTAAATCATTACCATAGCCTGTGTACTATGCATTGATAGCCTATATGCTGGTTTAATTAAATTGAACAAGTCCAAAAAAAGTTTACTACAACCATGTGGACACTGAATAAATGTAAACAGAGAACTGAAGCTTGACACTCAATTTCATATTAACACTCACAGTTAGATTGCTGCTATACCTTGTGTTTAGCTGCAGTAATCGCATATATATGCTGGGTAATTTAATTGAACCCCCCCAAATTTAAATTACAACCGTGTGGAAATGGAATTTATGGAAATGGACAATTGAGGCTTGACACTTAATTTCACGTTAACACATATATATTGCTGCCCTACCCTGTATCTTGTAGAAAATACATTTATATGCTGGTTTGATTAAATTTAACAATTCCCCCCCCAAATAATTTTTTTTATTGCAACCATGCGGAAATGGAATGGAATTGTAATGACCGACGTCACGCACAGGGAGGATAAAAGGGAAAGCCCTGCCCAAGGGAGAGGGAAAGGTGGTGACCCCTAACTCACCTTGCGGCTGGCACCTGACTGCCCTGACGTCCCTAGACGGGTTCCTCACCCGTGCGGCGATCACGTACCTAAACCCTGGCTTTCCCTAAAATGAGCCCTAGATAGTGAACGGGCCGGTGGGATCGCTAGTCCGCACCACTATCACTAAGAGGGAAACACCAGGGAGAGGACAGACAAAACAGACAAACACATACACCCAGGTGGGCGATCACAATAGACCACAAAGGTCCAACAGGGATCCGGAGGGTAGCGTTCTGGACCAACTACCAGAGAACGCAGCAACACAGCTCCAGAAGGTCAGAATAGTTGTCCAGGCAGGAAGTTCTATCTCTGGCAACCAGAGAAGTGTGAGAGAGGAATATAAGGAGGTTTGGGAGTGCTGGACAAGGAACAGCTGAGGAGAAAGAGCTACGGATCCCTGAGTGAGCCAAAAGGGTTTGCAAAGCAAACCCAGAAAGCTACCATAAGGAAAACAGCCCTATCTTAAATAGAGCGTGCAGCCAACCGCTGCGACTTCCTGACCCCGGGTATAACGGAGTCAGGCGTGGTTCTCGATACCCTCGTGACAGGAATTTTACATAGGTAGATTGCTGCCACACTTTGGGTATTAGTGAAGTAAAAATTAAACTTACAGCCATATGGAAACTGAACGACTGAGGCTTGACATTTAATTTTACCTTACCACACACTGGTAGATTGCTGCAGTAATCAACTGAACTGAAGTACTTCTGTGAAAATGGGGGAAAAATGAAAGTATTTGCTTGCAGGTAGCTGCTTTTGAGGTGGCCGGAGCACGTCACTCCTTCCTCCTTGGCTGTCAGATTCCCTGCCTCTCTGTTCTACACACACAATTCTTCTTCTTTGTAATCCTAGCCTTTCCCTTCACTCTCCCTGGAAATAAACTTGATTGATTTCTGACTCCCTAAGGTTGTTTTCTTGGCAGACACTGTAACATCCAGCCACCCTCATTCACAGCCCAGCACAGAATGGCATCCTGGTCATTCTGCTAGGGTACCTCACTGCCTGCTGCAGCATTGATTGGCTTATCCAGGCTGTCTGTCCGCCTGGGAGCCAATCAGGGCAAGTCCCCCCCCCCCCCACACACACACACACTTTCTCTCAGGGTCATGTAATAACCCTTCTTCTTCCTCCCTGGTTCTTTATTCCCGCCGACATGTGCACTAAAATGGTGCTCGCTGTTTTGGTGGATTTGTCTGAAACAAATCAAAAAATATTCCAGATTGTTTGCCATCCCAAAAAAAAATAGCAATGTTCGGACCAAACCCGGTTTGTCACACTAGCCTTTGTCACACTAGCCTGTTATAGGTGGGGCTCACAGCCTCCTCCCTCCTCCCAATGTATTTGTGATCTTACTTTGGAGGTTTGTGGAATCGTGGCTGTGAGTCAGACCTTAGCACCTATCAGATACTGTTCACACACTATATGTAGGTTTAGCGGTAGGTCCTACGCCAACTGAGATACCTTGACGGAGTGCGCGGGCTCTGATATGTTCTTGAACTGAATATATTGGCTAAAGTCTCATTTAAATATCTAGCGTCAGGGTTTAGCCTTGTATTTTCATTTACATATATTGTAGTGCACCTTTGCAGTGACTTAAGCATGTACCTCCCTGTAAAATCAGTGGCACATGGATGTTTGGTCATGGCCCATAGCAGGCTATAGATGTTGTCTTACAGATTTATACATCACAGATCCACAACCTATATACAGTACATAAGGCCTTAAAGCATTTTCTCAAATACCAAAGTCACACCATGAGTTTGATAATAAAATGAAATGCTAACTAGTGATGTCCCGAATAGTTCGCCGGCGAATAGTTCCCGGCGAACATAGCTTGTTCGCGTTCGCCGCGGCGGGCGAACATATGCGATGTTCGGTCCGCCCCCTATTCGTCATCATTGTGTAAACTTTGACTCTGTACCTCACAGTCAGCAGACACATTCCAGCCAATCAGCAGCAGACCCTCCCTCCCAGACCCTCCCATCTCCTGGACAGCATCCATTTTAGATTCATTCGGAAGGTGCATTCTTAGTGAGAGGAGGGACAGTGCTGCTGCTGCTGATTTAATAGGGATAGCGTTAGCTAGGGCAGTGTTCTGTGTCTGTGTCCACAGACTCATCTGCTGTAAAGACAGCGTCCTGACAGCACCCCAAAAAGCTCTTTTTAGGGCTGGTACATCAGTTTGCTTTTTTTTTTCTTTTTCTTATATATATATATACAGTATATTGCAGTGAGAGGCTGCAGGCTCACAGACTGTACTGTGTGCACACCATTCATACAGGGTGTCACAGCCAGTACCTTGCAGATAAAAAAAAAGGCGATTTATCATTATTTTTTTTATATAATCGCAGTTGCCAGACAGTGAGAGGCTGCAGGCTCACAGACTGTACTGTGTGCACACCATTCATACAGGGTGTCACAGACAGTACCTTGCAGATAAAAAAAAGCCAATTTATTTGTTCTCTGTGATATAATCGCAGTTGCCAGACAGTGAGAGGCTACAGGCTCACAGAATGTACTGTGTCCACTGGCCAGGCCACCACTCATACCGTTACAGGGTGTCACAGAGTGTCACAGACAGTACCTTGCAGATAAAAAAAATGCCAATTTATTTGTTCTCTGTGATATAATCGCAGTTGCCAGACAGTGAGAGGCTGCAGGCTCACAGACTGTACTGTGTCCACTGGCCAGGCCACCACTCATACCGTTACAGGGTGTCACACTCACAATACCTGGCAGATAAAAAAAAGCCAATTTATTTGTTCTCTGTGATATAATCGCAGTTGCCAGACAGTGAGAGGCTGCAGGCTCACAGACTGTACTGTGTCCACTGGCCAGGCCACCACTCATACCGTTACAGGGTGTCACACTCACAATACCTGGCAGATAAAAAAAAGACAATTTATTTGTTCTCTGTGATATAATCGCAGTTGCCAGACAGCGAGAGGCTGCAGGCTCACAGACTGTACTGTGTCCACTGCCCACCACTTATATAGGTTGGCACAGTACCTTGCACGCATAGTACCACTTATCTAAAAAAAATGACAGGCAGAGGCAGGCCACCCCGCAGGGGCCGTCGTGGTGCTGTGATTTCCGCTGGCCCTGGAATAATGCCCAGTGTTCAGAGGCCACGTACCCTGAACCCGAAAAATTCGGAGAAAATAGTTGACTGGCTTACACAGGACACCCAATCTTCAACAGCTTCCGCTAAGAACCTTGACTCACCATCCTCCTCCAGCTCAGCTTCGGTCACCTGCTCTCAAGTTACCACTCTCCGGCCCGCCGCCACCCCCACCACTACCACCACAGCCACCACAGCCGCTTCACTTGATCCGTCAGAGGAGTTATTTACACATTAGTTGGATGAAATTAGTGATGCGCAACCATTAATGCCAGAGGATGTAGATAACAGGGATATGTCTCAGTCAGGCAGGATTACACACATGGACGTACAGTGTGATGATGATGATGATGATGATGATGATGATGTTGTTGTACCCGCTGCTGCTTCCTTTGCTGAGGTGTCAGATACAAGTGAAGTGGTTGATGATGACGATGTGTCCGTGGATGCCACGTGGGTGCCTGCTCGAAGAGAAGAAGAAGAGGGGGGAAAGTTCAGAAGGGGAAACAGAGAGAAGGAGGAGACGAGTTGGAAGCAGGGGGAGGTCGTCGCAAGGAGCTAGTGGCACAGTCAGACAGCATGTATCGGCACCCGGGGTCAGGCAGACAGCACGCCAATCAACGCATGCTGTTGCCACCACCAGAATGCCATCATTGCAAAGCTCAGCAGTGTGGATTTTTTTTTTGTGTGTCTGCCTCTGATAACAGCAATGCCATTTGCAACCTGTGCCAAAAGAAACTGAGTCGTGGGATGTCCAACACCCACCTCGGTACAACTGCTTTGCGAAGGCACATGATCGCACATCACAAACGCCTATGGGATCAACACATGAGTACAAGCAGCACACAAACTCAAAGCCGCCATCCTCCTCCTGGTCCAGCATCTTCAGCCATGTCAACCACTGCTGTCCTCCTTGCCCCCTCTCAACCATCCGCCACTCAGTCTCTCGCCTTGAGCAGTTCCTGCTCATCTGCCCACAGTCAGGTGTCTGTCAACGACATGTTTGAGCGTAAGAAGCCAATGTCACAAAGTCACCCCCTTGCCCGGCGTCTGACAGCTGGCTTGACGGAACTCTTAGCCCGCCAGCTTTTACCATACCAGCTGGTGGAGTCTGAGGCCTTCAAAAAATTTGTCGCTATTGGGACACCACAGTGGAAGGTACCCGGATGAAATTTTTTTTCAAAAAAGGCAATCCCAAACCTCTACTCTGAAATTGAAAAGGAAGTCATGGCATCTCTGGCATACAGTGTTGGTGCAAGGGTCCATCTGACCACTGATACCTGGTCTGCAAAGCACGGTCAGGGCAGGTATATCACCTACACTGAGCATTGGGTCAACCTGCTGACGGCTGACAAGCATGGAATGCGTGGCTCTGCAGCGGAGTTGGTGACACCGCCACGACTTGCAGACAGGCCTACTGCCACCTCCTCTACTCCTCCTACTCCATCCTCTTCGATAACCTCCTCGGCTGAGTCCTCTTCTGCTGCCGCGTCTGGCTGCACATCAACTGAATCCCCCCAGCTCCCGAGGGGCTATTCCACATCCCGGATACGACAGTGTCATGCTGTCTTGGGGTTGACTTGCATGAAAGCAGAGAGCCACACCGGACCAGCACTCCTGTCCGCCCTGAACGCACAGGTGGATCAGTGGCTGACCCCGCACCAACTGGAGATCGGCAAAGTGGTGTGTGACAATGGAAGCAATTTGTTGGTGGCATTGAATTTGGGCAAGTTGTCACATGTGCCGTGCATGGCACATGTGTTGAATCTCATCGTACAGCGCTTTGTGTCTAAGTACCCAGGCTTACAGGACGTTCTCAAGCAGGCCAGGAAGGTGTGTGGCCATTTCAGGCGTTCCTACATGGCCATGGCGCACTTTTCAGATATCCAGCGGCGAAACAACATGCCAGTGAGGCGCTTGATTCGCGACAGCCCGACACGTTGGAATTCAACACTCCTAATGTTCGACCGCCTGTTCCAACAAGAAAAAGCCATCAACGAGTATTTGTATGACCGGGGTGATAGGACAGCCTCTGCGGAGCTGGGAATTTTTTTGCCACGTTACTGGACACTCATGCGCAATGCCTGTAGGCTCATGCGTCCTTTTGAGGAGGTGACAAACCTAGTCAGTCGCACCGAAGGCACCATCAGCGACCTCATCCCATTTGTTTTCTTCCTGGAGTGTGCCCTGCGATGAGTGCTAGATCAGGCTGTAGATGAGCGTGAAGAGGAAGAGGAAGAGTTGTGGTCACCATCACCACCAGAAACAGCCTTGTCATCATCGCTTGCCGGACCTGCGGCAATGCTGGAAGAGGAGTATGAGGAAGAGGAGTCAGAGGAGGAATGTGGCTTTGAGGAGGAGGAAGACCAACCACAGCAGGCATCCCAGGGTGCTCATTGTTGTCACCTATCTGGGACCCGTGGTGTTGTACGTGGCTGGGGGGAAGAACAGACCGTCAATGACATCAGTGAGGACGAGGAATGGGAAATGAGGGGCTCGGCATCCAACCTTGTGCAAATGGGGTCTTTCATGCTGTCATGTCTGTTGAGGGACCCTCGTATAAAAAGGATGAAGGAGAACGACCTGTACTGGGTGGCAACGCTACTAAACCCCCGGTATAAGCAGAAAGTGGCGGAAATGTTACCAAATTAACGAAAGTCGGAAAGGATGCAGCAGTTCAAAACCAAACTAAAAAATATGCTTTACACAGCTTATAAGGGGGATGTCACAGCACAACGGGAATCTAACAGGGGAAGAGGTGAAAGTAATACTCCTCCTCTGATGACCACGCCGGCAAGGACAGGACGCTTTACAGACGTGTTGTTGATGGAGGACATGCAGAGCTTTTTCAGTCCTACACATCGCCACAGCCCTTTGGGATCCAGCCTTAGAGAACGACTCGACCGACAGGTAGCAGACTACCTCGCTTTAACTGCAGATATCGACACTCTGAGGAGCGATGAACACCTTGACTACTGGGTGTGCAGGCTTGACCTGTGGCCTGAGCTATCCCAGTTTGCGATAGAACTTCTGGCCTGCCTCGCTTCAAGTGTCCTGTCAGAAAGGACCTTCAGTGCAGCAGGATGCATTGTCACTGACAAGAGAAGTCGCCTCAGTCAAAAAAGTGTTGATTACCTCACCTTCATTAAGATGAATGAGGCATGGATCCCGAAGGGACTGACAGTGGGGGATACGTTTGACTAACAAAAGGCCTGATGACATGCCTTGGCCTCAAAATGGTCCCCACGCTGCTGTATTTAATGTCTGCATACCGGATGACTTTCGTGAATTCTCCGCCACCAACTAGGGTTCAAGCCGCAATGTTTTAGTCACCTTTCTGCCTGGAAAACATCTATTTTTCCGGCCGCTGCTACAACAGCGGCTGCAACAATACCATTGTTTTTCAGGCATGTGTACATGCCTAATTTTTCTGGCCTCTGGTGCTGCACTGTGGCTGCAAAAACAAAACAAAAAAAAGGCACATACATGTGTCAATTCCCCTTCGTGATCGTTACCTTGTCGTGGTGAAGGGGCTTGCGTATCACAATGAAGCGATCATCACCTCTATGAGTGTGTTGGCAATGTTGCCACACCCCAGATGATAAGGCTGTTGCTTCATTATAATCAGACCAAAAGCGATCGGCTGGATAATTTTTCATAGAAAAAACATACATTTTTAAGTTGTATGGGTTTTTAATACATAAAATAAAAAAATCATAATAAAGTCTCTTAATAGTTTATTAGAAATAATGCAGACAATTAAAAAAATCCCCATCAATTCCAATACAAAGCAAGTACAGAGCTCAGAACTAAATTATTTCAGGATGTCGTAATGGTTCGTTAATTCGACAATCGTTAATCAATTCGACACACGTCCCCGGATAGGGGACGTAACAGGGATTAAACTGATAGGAATAGTACTAGTTAAGACACCACTCATATAGGGTGTCACAGCACATTGCTCTGTGCACGCGCAGTGCCCCAACTTGGGAGTAAGAGGACCGACCAAGCTGCTTTTTCCATCTCCCGGTTCCTAAAATTAATTCAGTTAGGTGTATCAGAGTTTGTTCTGTCACTGTGAAGGCAGTCGAAGGTACCTGGCCTAAATATTTTTTTCACAAAAGGCAATCCCTGATATGGGACGTAACAGGGATTAAACTGATAGGA
This sequence comes from Bufo bufo, assembly GCF_905171765.1. NCBI lineage: Eukaryota > Metazoa > Chordata > Amphibia > Anura > Bufonidae > Bufo > Bufo bufo. Next base: position 195,244,541 of record NC_053393.1, read on the forward strand.
ATAGTACTAGTTAAGACACCACTCATATAGGGTGTCACAGCACATTACTCTGTGCACGCGCAGTGCCCCAACTTGGGAGTAAGAGGACCGACCAAGCTGCTTTTTCCATCTCCCGTTTCCTAAAATCAATTCAGTTAGGTGTATCAGAGTTTGGTCTGTCACTGTGAAGGCAGTCGAAGGTACCCAGCCTAAAGAATTTTTCACAAAAGGCAATCCCTGATATGGGACATAACAGGGATTAAACTGATGAGAATAGTACTACAGAAAATACCACTCATATCGGGTGTGACAGTAAATTGCACGGTGCAGACGCAGTGACCGTGGATTAAAACAAAGGAGAGGGAGCCAGCGTTTTTTTAACCATCTCCCCGTTCGAAAAATCTATTCAATAAATGGACCCCAGATTGGTGACGTAATAGGGATTAAACTGATGAGAATAGTACTACAGAAAATACCACTCATATCGGGTGTGACAGTAAATTGCACGGCGCAGACGCAGTGACCGTGGATTAAAACAAAGGGGAGGGAGCCAGCGTTTTTTTAACCATCTCCCCGTTCGAAAAATCAATTCAATAAATGGACCCCAGATTGGGGACGTAACAGGGATTAAACTGATGAGAAGAGAACTACAGAAAATACCACTCATATCGGGTGTGACAGTAAATTGCATGGCGCAGACGCAGTGACCGTGGATTAAAACAAAGGGGAGGGAGCCAGCGTTTTTTTAACCATCTCCCCGTTCGAAAAATCTATTCAATAAATGGACCCCAGATTGGGGACGTAACAGGGATTAAACTGATGAGAATAGTACTACAGAAAATACCACTCATATCGGGTGTGACAGTAAATTACATGGTGCAGACGCAGTGACCGTGGATTCAAACAAAGGGGAGGGAGCCAGCGTTTTTTTTAACCATCTCCCCGTTCGAAAAATCTATTCAATTCACCTTTCGGGGACCCTTGGTGTTGTACGTGGCTGGGTGGAGGAAGAAACCTTCAATGACATCAACGGGACATGGCTAGCTTGGTATCCAACCTTGTGCAAATGGGGAGTTTACGGTTGGGCAAATGGACTGTTTGCGGTTGTTTGTGGTGCAGTAAAAGGGGAGTTTGGTCTGTCAATGTCTGTGAAGCGGGCGTAAACCTTACACTACCTCAGAGGTCGGCAAGCCGCGGCTCGCGAGCCACATGCGGCTCTTTTGATCCTTCACTGAGGCTCTTTGGTGCGGGCTGGCGGGTGGGCGGCCGCGCAGCCATATCGCACCGCTCAAGCTGCTTGTAAATTGTCCGTCATGCGCCTGCTGCCCCGTCTGTCTGCTCCTTCCACTTTATGAATGAAGCAGGCAGGCGGGGCAGGAGGCGCATGACGGAGGGAGAGATGTCACGCTGCGCACAGCAGCAGAAGGGCGGGCAGCACGGCTCTAGTTGGAGTGGTGAAGAGGCCGCCGCTCAGGAGGAACGAAATGTGTCCTGCAGCAGAAAGGTAGGAGCTGCCCCCGGTGTGTGCACTGCACCGGCCCCGCCGCAAGTGTCCCTGCCCCCTTCCTTCCCCCCACTAATACATTACTTACTGGAAGGCACTTATGGGGGATATCTGTGGATGGCTCACTTATGGGGGATATCTGTGCATGGCTCACTTATGGGGGATATCTGTGGAGGGCACTTATGGGGGATATCTGTGGAGGGCACTTATGGGGGATATCTGTGGAGGGCACTTATGGGGGATATCTGTGGAGGGCACTTATGGGGGATATCTGTGGAGGGCACTTATGGGGGATATCTGTGGAGGGCACTTATGGGGGATATCTGTGGAGGGCACTTATGGGGGATATCTGTGGAGGGCACTTATGGGGGATATCTGTGGAGGGCACTTATGGGGGATATCTGTGGAGGGCACTTATGGGGGATATCTGTGGAGGGCACTTATGGGGGATATCTGTGGAGGGCACTTATGGGGGATATCTGTGGAGGGCACTTATGGGGGATATCTGTGGATGACACACATATAGCATCTTATGCTATATATGTGTCATCCACAGATATCCCCCATAAGTGCGTCATCCACAGATATCCCCCATAAGTGCGTCATCCACAGATATCCCCCATAAGTGCGTCATCCACAGATATCCCCCATAAGTGCGTCATCCACAGATATCCCCCATAAGTGCGTCATCCACAGATATCCCCCATAAGTGCGTCATCCACAGATATCCCCCATAAGTGCGTCATCCACAGATATCCCCCATAAGTGCGTCATCCACAGATATCCCCCATAAGTGCGTCATCCACAGATATCCCCCATAAGTGCGTCATCCACAGATATCCCCCATAAGTGCGTCATCCACAGATATCCCCCATAAGTGCGTCATCCACAGATATCCCCCATAAGTGCGTCATCCACAGATATCCCCCATAAGTGCGTCATCCACAGATATCCCCCATAAGTGAGCCATCCACAGATATCCCCCATAAGTGCGTCATCCACAGATATCCCCCATAAGTGCATCATCCACAGATATCCCCCATAAGTGCGTCATCCACAGATATCCCCCATAAGTGCGTCATCCACAGATATCCCCCATAAGTGCGTCATCCACAGATATCCCCCATAAGTGCGTCATCCACATTACATCCAAATCTGCAGACAAGTTTAAGAAAAGTAAAAAATGATAAAGATAAAATGAAATAATAATCAAGATCCAAATAAAAGAAAGTACATATAAAAGTATTCAAAAACACACTCTGGGCTCATGCCCACGAATGTAAGGGCGCCGTGCCTGTGCTGCGGACTGCAAATAGCGGTCCGCAATGCACGGACACAGACCATAGGGCAGCTGCATGAGGATCGCGGACCCATTCACTTGAATGGGGTTCGCGATCCGCATCCGACTGCCCGCACCGCAAAAAAGTAGCGCATGCTGAAGTGAATGGGTCCATGATGCGGGCTGCACACGGCCGTGTGCAGCCCGCATCATGGACCCATTCACTTCAATGGGTCCAGGATCCGGGATATGAGTGCTACAGTGTGCTTCCGTGGTGCTTCTGGCTGTGCCTCCGCACCGCAAAAAAGTAGTGCATGCGCCCGGATCCTGGACCCATTGAAGTGAATGGGTCCTTGATGCGGGCCGCACACGGCCGTGTGCAGCACGCATCATGGACCCATTCACTTCAGCATGCGCTACTTTTTTGCGGGCACACGGTCGTGTGCATGAGCCTAATAGTCCTCACTGGTACTGTTGATGCAATATTTTAGGTTTTAAAAATGTGGCTCTCGAAAGAAATTCCAATCGTGGTTTTGGCGATATTTGGCTCAATTGACAAAAAAGGTTGCCCACCACTGCACTACCTGATCGATACAACATCATACCTGATCGTATACACACACTGGATGTTTTAAACCACGTTGTTCAAAAAAAAAAATTGTATTGTTAGGTGATTTATGCCCTTTATGGATTAAAACCCAACTCTGCGTCAACTATGTAATTTTCCATGGGAGTTTTGCCATGGATCCCCCTCCGGCATGTCACAGTCCAGGTGTTAGTCCCCTTGAAACAACTTTTCCATCACTGCTATAGCTAGAAAGAGTCCCTGTGGGTTTTAAAATTCGCCTGCCTATTGAAGTCTATGGCGGTTCGCCCGGTTCGCGAACATTTGCAAAAATTTGCGTTCGACGTATGCGAACCGAAAATTTTATGTTCGCGACATCTCTAATGCTAACACTTAAATTTTTTTTCTTTTTTTTAATAAAATGTCTCTTTTGTAGTTTTCAACATACCTCAGTAGTGGCTTATAATGCGGATATTAGTGGCTAGTTAGTGGATGGGTCAGCAGCTGCTCCCACATGATTGGCAGCTTCTTTCTTAGGCCCCTTTCACACGGGCGAGTATTCCACGCGGATGCGATGCGTGAGTTGAACGCATTGCACCCGCACTGAATACCGACCCATTCATTTCTATAGGGCTGTTCACATGAGCGGTGATTTTCCTGCATCACTTATGCGTTGCGTGAAAATCACAGCATGTTCTATATTCTGCGTTTTTCACGCAAAGCAGGCCCCATAGAAGTGAATGGGGTTGCGTGAAAATCGCAAGCATCCGCAAGCAAGTGCGGATGCGGTGCGATTTTCACGCACGGTTGCTAGGAGACGATCGGGATGGAGACCCGATCATTATTATTTCCCCTTATAACATGGTTATAAGGGAAAATAATAGCATTCTGAATACAGAATGCAAAGTAAAATAGCACTGGAGGGGTTAAAAATTTTTTTTAAATCATTTAACTCACCTTAATCCACTTGCTCGCGTAGCCCGGCATCTCCTTGTGTCTCCTTTGTTGAAGGACCTGTGATGACGTCACTCCGGTCATCACATGGTACGTCACATGATCTTTTACCATGGTGATTCACCATGGTAAAAGATCATGTGACGTACCATGTGATGACCGGAGTGACGTCATCACAGGTCCTTCAACAAAGGAGACACAAGGAGATGTCGGGCTACGCGAGCAAGTGGATTAAGGTGAGTTAAATGATTTTTAATTTTTTTTTAACCCCTCCAGTGCTATTTTACTTTGCATTCTGTATTCTGAATGCTATTATTTTCCCTTATAATCATGGTATAAGGGAAAATAATACAATCCACAGAACACCGATCCCAAGCCCGAACTTCTGTGAAGAAGTTCGGGTTTGGGTACCAAACACGCACGATTTTTCTCACGCGAGTGCAAAACGCATTACAATGTTTTGCACTCGTGCGGAAAAATCGCGGGTGTTCCCACAACGCACCCGCACATTTTTCCGCAACGCCCGTGTGAAAGAGGCCTTATACTGCATACCCTATGTGCTCTGGAGGCAGAAATGTTTTTATTGTTTTGCACATTGTTATGGGAAAGGCCACAGTCAGAAATAGAGATGAGTGAAGTTCTTAAAGGGATTCTGTCACCAAGTTTTGGGCATATAGAGATGCGGACATGCAGATACCTATCCTATAGGGCTGTGTGCTTTTATTTTCTTTAAAAAAGGATTTTAGAGATATGTAAATTAGTCTTGTAGGTGCCCAAGGGGCTATACGAACCTTCCTGGTGCCCAGCCACGCCGCCTGTAAAGGAGCCCAGCACCGCCTATGTCCTCCGAATCTCCTCCTTTCATCAACGATAGATTGCCGTAATCTCGCGATGCACGAGCTCGCGCATGCGCAGTTCTTTCCCTGAGGCTGATGCCAGCACAGGGAAGGAACACTATTCCAGCACTGCGCATGCGCGAGCTCGCGCATCGCGAGATTATGGCAATCTATCGGTGATGAAAGGAGGAGATTCAGGGAACATAAGCGGTGCTGGGCTCCTTCACAGGCGGGCGTGGCTGGGCACCAGGAAGGTTCGTATAGCCCCTTGGGCACCTACAAGACTAATTTACATATCTCTAAAATCCTTTTTTAAAGGAAAAAAAAATCACACAGCCCTATAGGACAGGTATATTGCGGACATGCTAGCGGCGATCTAGCCGTGCATGTCCGTATCTCTATAGCCTAAAACTTGGTGACAGAATCCCTTTAAAAATTTAATTTGGCTGCTTCGCCGAATTTAACAAAAATCTTTGCTTTGTGGCAAATTATTTTATCACGAAGCGTATTTCTTTATAAATTGCGGGTGCAATGACAGGGAACAGCGATTGCGCTGCCCCTTGTCATTGAACCCCTCAGATGCCGCTTTTATCACTGATCGTGGCATCTGAGAGGAATATTAAGGCCTTTCAGCGGTTGATAATAAAAAAAACATTTTTAAAAACTAACAATTATAACATACTTACCTCATCTGTTTGAGCGTGAAGAGGCTGCCATGGCCATCTTGCTTGAAGATCCAATGTGAAATCTTGCACGGTGTGGGATCACGCCAGCCGCCATGGTGATGTCATATGCCACCGGACACAAGATTTTGTATGGGATCTTCAAGCAATATGGCCATGGTAGCCTCTTTGCGCTCAAATGGATGAGGTAAATATGATTTATTTATTTTTTATCGCCATTTCAGGGAAAATCGATTCGTTACCACGAAGCACGAGGAAATTCAGCTTCACAGAGAATGGAATTTTTCCTGAAATTCATATCAAAGTCCACTTTGTGAACTTTGATTCACTCAACACTAGTCAGAAACCAAGGGCCATCTACTATACCATGCATATTCTGCCAGCCATAATACTGCATCAGATATAGACACAATAGGAACAGATAGAGGTGCAACAACACATGTGCCACTTCAATTAAAGGTTTAGGAGATTCTGCACATGCTCTACAGCAGATTCAAGGACAACAAATAGACACAACTAATGACAGTAGAAAATACACTAGGGTCTCATCAATGGGACAAGGTAGGGTGATATCTGAAGATCCAGGTTGAATTTTCAGAAACAATAATATTCAAAATTGTTATGTTTTGCATGTTCTGCTATTTCAGCTATAAATAATAAAGTGGGTCAACCCCTTTACTTTTTGCCTTTCAAAATTTTTATTCATTCCATGTTTGATGTACAGTACCATATATAATCTGTTCAAGGTCAGTTGCACATGGATGTAATATGGTTGCAACACCTGCCTTTTTTCTGAGGGTCTACTGAAACTGTAATGGTCACGTACACATATACACAGGGGGGAGGATAGTGACCACTGCGCTCCACCCTCACCCCTGGCCCTGCATACTTGCCTCGCGAGTCCTGATTACAACTGGACGGCAGTCCCTAACTTAGGATACATGCAGGGAGGACAGACATGACAAATAACAGATCGTGAACGGACCGGGTCAATACCTAGAGAGCTACGCAGTACCAAGGGATAAGCAAAGAATAGTCAGGAGAAGCCGAGGTCAAATACCAGGAGAGTAATGAAGTACAACAGGGGTCCGCAAATAATCGTCAGGTGGAAGCCGGGGTCAGAATACCAGGAGAGTAGCGCAGTACAGGAGGAGCAGGCAGAGGATTGTCAGGGAACACAGGATCAGGTAGGTATACTAGGAAACCAAAAATCGCCAGGAACCTAATTAACAGGCAACCTGTGGCCAGCAGGCTACCTGTTAAATACTGGCTAGCTGGGGTCATGTTACGTGGCCAGCGTCACATGACCCACACTAGGGAATACAGCTGAGCACTGAGTGCCCAGCTCAGTGCTCAAACCTCCCCTGGTTGCTGGGGGAACTGAGGACGCCGGCCGCGCGGAGGAGATGTGTGTGGCCAGTCCATCCTGCCCCCTATCACCTAGGAGACGAGGACGCTGTGCATGTCCTCGCTCCTCCAAAGAAACGGGACGCCGGTGGCGCTGGGGTGAGCGAGCGCCTCGGTGTCCCGTGACAGAAACCTTTAGGGATCTAAGCTAAGTTCAGTAGATCCACAGGAGTGTTGTGGTCATACTTAGAGATTAATCTTTTAAAAATTCGATTCGGCCGGTTCGCCAAATTTTCTGAAACAATTCGATTCGATCCAAATTTATTTGCAGCGAATCGTGTTAAAAACTGCTATTTCCTGGCTGCAGAGAGCCTGTATAGTGGTGTAGAACACAGTGCCTTGCAGTAACATGCATAGAGAGTCTGCTGTGGTAGTGAAACAATACTGTGAGTCAGGGGCGTCATTAGGTCAAAACATTCGGGGCTGGAGCCCCGGATGTTTTGACCAGTGCCCCGAATGCAGGGCCGGCAGGAGCCTGCGGCGCCGCCTCCTAGCTAATTTATTCCCTTCACTTGCCTCTGTGTAATCTCGCACAGGCGCACTGGCAGAGGCATCGTCAAGCGAAGTGCGCATGCACCGTCTTCCAGCCACCTCGTTCGACGATGCCTCTGCCAGTGCGCCTGTGCGAGATTACACAGAGGCAAGTGAAGTGAATAAATTAGCTAGGAGGCGGCCCTGGGCGGGGAGGGGATCTGTGGATGGCACTTATGGGGGGATCTGTGGATGGCACTTATGGGGGGATCTGTGGATGGCACTTATGGGGGGATCTGTGGATGGCACTTATGGGGGGATCTGTGGATGGCACTTATGGGGGGATCTGTGGATGGCACTTATGGGGGGATCTGTGGATGGCACTTATGGGGGGATCTGTGGATGGCACTTATGGGGGGATCTGTGGATGGCACTTATGGGGGGATCTGTGGATGGCACTTATGGGGGGATCTGTGGATGGCACTTATGGGGGGATCTGTGGATGGCACTTATGGGGGGATCTGTGGATGGCACTTATGGGGGATCTGTGGATGGCACTTATGGGGGGATCCGTGGATGGCACTTATCGGGGATCCGTGGATGGCACTTATTGGGGATCTGTGAATGGCACTGTTATGGATGATCTGTGGGGTTGCCCAGACGACTAGGCCCTTCACTGTGGTTATTAACCCCATTCAGCAGTCCCCCATTCACTGAAGGGGGGACTGCTGAAAGGGGTTAATAACTACTGTGAAGCCCCCCCCCCCCCGGTGGTGATGAGGGCATGGCTTCATTGGGTGGGGGCGTGGCTTAATGTGGGCTTGTGCCCCCGGATCTCTTCAGACTCTAGCAACGCCCCTGCTGTGAGTCAATATGACTCGCACATGACAGGTGTTACTCTTAGAATCACTGCACACTTCACTTATTTGGGCAGTAAACTGACCACATAACTCAAGTATGAACTTAGCCTTATACTGTAGGTCGATGTTAGCATCAAGAAGAAGCGCACTCCTTTTACACCGTCGTCAGCTGATTCTACATAGATGTCTACAGAACCTGTTCTAATAAACGCTTATACAAGTAGAGCCCCCCGACAGAATGTAGAGGGTGTCAGCAGTAAGTTTGTGTTAAGGTCACTGATTATTTTGCCCTTACTCTGATCCTGTCAGAACAATAACCCCAAAAAAACGGATCCTGTCTGTTGAGCATCCGCGTTCACTCGGTCAGCATTTGGTCAGTAATCCATCAGTATTGCTAATGCCAAAAAAACAGGAGTGGATCCAAAACAGAGATGACACGTAAATTGAATATTTGCATGTCTTCTGTGTTTTGTACCCACTCCTGCTTTTGGCTACCAAATTATAAGCCAATTCTGATGGGACCATACAGGCCTTACAGCTGCTACACAGACAGGATCCATTGTGCGTCTCATTTTACCTTCCTTCTGACAGATCAGAAGAAGGGTCAAATAAATGGTAATGTTATCCAGGCCAAAAAGGCAAAATAGTGGCCCAGTCATGGAGTGGGGAGGGTGGGAGAACAGCTTGAGAAGTCCATAGAGTGGCCCAATGACATAGTGGTGAGGTGAAAGCAGCATGAGAAGGCCACAGAGAGGCCCAGTGACATAGTGTTAAGGGCGCAACAGCATGAGGAAGCCACAGAGTGGCACAATGACCGAGTGTGGAGGTGGCAGCAGCAGCATGAGGAGGCCACAGAGTTGCAAGGTGACATAGTGTTAAGGTAGCAGCAGCAGCAGCATGAGGAGGCAACAGAGTAGCACAATGACAGAGTGCATACAAAGAAAAAGAAAAAAGAAAGGAGGCAGCGCCCCGTGTGTGGTACCATTTGTAAAGTTGACACAATTATCACAGATCGTGCTTACCATTCAGGGTTGTGATGAGTCACAACACCTATGTATCCTCATAGGGCCTGAGCAAACAGCAGGTGTCATGCATGAGCTGCCACTGGCTGACACCGAAGTTACACAGAGGAGTACTCCTGTCATTAAGAAATCGTTTATGGTCTTTCTCTGTTCGTATAGTAGTTCCAACATATGGAGGGTGGAATTCCAATGGGTGGAAACACTGCATATCAGCCTATGTTTGGGGACGCCGTTCTGCCGCTGCAGCTCAAGGAGGGTGTGCTTGCCGGTGTATGAGTGGCTGAAGTGCATGCAAAGTTTCCTGGCCATTTTTAGGATGTCTTGCAGATGGGTGGAAGACTTCAGGAACTGCTTGACAACCAGATTGAACACGTGTGCCATGCAGGGCGCATGGCTCAGCCCTCCTTGACGCAGTGCTGGCCCCATGTTCTTCCTGTTGTCGGTCACCATGGTTCAGATTTAGAGGTGTCGTGGAGAAAGCCAGGATTTGATTTCTAGATGAAGGACACAGAGCAGTTCCTCCCCTGTATGACTCAGTTCGCCCAGGCAAACTAGGTGTAGAACAGCGTGACACCGCCGTGCCCTGCACATGTGGCATGCTGAAGGAGCTCTGTGAATTGTCCCTGCAGTGGAGGCTGAGGACACGGTGGAGGATGAGGAGGCAGAGGCGGACATTGCCGCAGGACCAACGATGTGAGAACGTGGAGGCGGAAGCGTCGTCACCTGGCCAAGTTGCTGGTGTGGCTGGGCAGGAAACACATTTACCCAGTGGGCCGTTAAGGACAAATATTGTACTTGACCGTAGTTACAGCTACTGACCTTTTTTCCCAAAAAAGGCTGTTTTACAAAAATGTTTTACCACTGAATGGCTAATTGATGCAATTACTCAGTCAATACATAAGAAAGTCTACATTCACCGACCAATTTCCCCAAAAAAGGCTGTATCACAAAAATATTTCACCACTGAATAACAATGTAAATTCACCGTAGAATGACTAATAAGAAGTACTTATTTTTCCTATTAATAAACACCAACATTGGCTGTATGACAATGTAAATTAACTGCAGAACGGCTAATAACACATACTTATTTTTGCTATTAATACAGAGCAACAATGTCTGTATGACAATGGAAATTCACTGCAGAACGGCCAAAAACACGTACTTATTTTTCCCATTAATTCACCCCAATAATGGCTGTATAACAATGCCGGTTCACTGCAGACCAGCTAATACACCCCAAAAAAATGTATATAACAATCACAATTCACAGCAGAATGGATAATAGTACGTATGTATCTATCCTATTAATACATCCCGTAAAGGGCTGTACAATGGAACTTCACAGCTGAATGGCAAATAATATTATTTTTTTGCCACTAATACACACCAAAAAGGGCTTTAATTTTCTCACTTCACCACGCGACTAATAAGCCGTTTTTCTTTTTCCCGATTACTACACGTCAAAAAAAGGCTTTAGAACATTTAACTGCGGGCGTGAACGCCAAACAAATTTTTTTTTTTGCCACTAATACACGCCAAAAAGGGCTGTAATTTTTTCACTTCACCACATGATGGCTAATAAGCCCTTTTTCTTTTCCCCCACTAATACACGGCAAAAAGAAGCTTTAGAACATTTAAACTGCGGCTGTGAACGGCAACAATTTTTATTTTTTTGGCCACTAATACACACCAAAAAGGACTGTAATTTTCTCACTTTACCACACAATGGCTAATAAGCCAATTTTCCCCCCCCCCATTAATACACAACAAAAAATGGCTTTAGAACATATAACTGCGGCTGTGAACGGCAAATAATACTTTTTTTTTGCCACTAATACATGCCAAAAAGGGCTGTAATTTTTTCACTTCACCACATGATGGCTAATAAGCCCTTTTTCTTTTTCCCCACTAATACAGGCCAAAAAGGGAATTTAGAACATATAACTGCGGCCCTGAACGGCAAATATATTTTTTTGCCATTAATACACGCCAAAATTATTATTATTATAATCTTCTCACTTCACCACACAATGGCTAATAAGCCCTTTTTTCTTTTTCCCCATTAATACACGCCAAACAAGGCTTTATAACATATAACTGCAGCTGTGAACGGCAAATAAAGTTTTTTTTGGCCACTAATACACGCCAAAAAGGGCTGTAATTTTCTCACTTCGCCACACAATAGCAAATACGCCCCTTTTTCCCCCCACTAATACACAACAAAAAAATGCTTTAGAACATATATATAACTGCACCGCACAAGGGCTAATAAGACCCCAATAAAAATAACTGTTTGCTGGAATTACAGAGGTATTGCAAACCTGAAATAAGCAGCAGTATAATTGCAATCTGGATCCACAGTCAGTGCAGCAAGGTGTAATAGGATTCTTCCTATTACCAGGGCCGTCTTTAATGCGGGGCAAAACGGGCAGCTGCCCCGGGCCCAGTTGCTCCTGGGGAGCCCATGGAAGCTGCATCTTGAGCCCCACTGGCCACTGGAGGACCTTTCATGGGTCCATGCTTTATTAACTAAGTAGCAGGACATGTAGGACATACATGGGGGATGTCTCTGCACTTACTATTATTTCTGGGCGCGGCTCCATTGCGCCACTGTGGCCCCCATTACATTCTCCCGTGCTCTATGCTAAGCAACAGCATCGGAATACCAGCGAGGAGACATCAGCTTTCTCTGTGGGTGTTCCTTCTCCCTGGCTGTAGCACTGTCCAATCGCAGCACAGAACGTCACAGCCAGGGAGAAGGTACGTTTTTTTCTCCCTGTGACATTCTGCGCTGCGATTAGACAGCGCTACAGCCAGGGAGAAGGAACGCCCACAGAGAAACTGATGTCTCCCCCCTTGTGTTTCGATGCTGTTAGTTAGCATACAGCATGGGAGAATGTAAGGGGGGCCACAGTGGCGCAACAGAGCCATGCCCAGAAATAATAGTAAGTTCAGGGAGATCCCCCATGTGTGCCCTACATGTCCTGCTACTTAGTTAATAAAGTATGGACCCATGAATGCGTCAGCGGCACTTGTGTTCTCCCTCTTGCCCAGGGTCCAATCAATATTAAAGACGGCCCTGCCTATTACCCAGGCTGTAAACACATCCTATTGGACCCTGTTCTGATTCAATACTGTGGAATAATTCCTCTCTATCCTTTCCCTACACTTATAATGCTCTTTCCCTGAACTTCTATTGAGCAAAATATAAGTTTTCAAGTCTTTCCTAGCACTGTCCCTAGCGCCTGCTGACGTCTCTCCCTGCACTAAGTACACTGGAAAATGGCTGAGGCTATTTATAGGGCTATGACAGGGCTGGCTGGTTGCTGATTGGCTGCATGCATGGCATTGTGGGTGATCTCTCGTTCCCAGAGTTTCTTGATCCATGTCCTAACATGTGCAGCAGCCATTTTAGGAAAAAATGTGATTCGTCACCACGAAGCGTGAGTAAATTCGGATTCGATGCGAATCGAATAATTCCTGAAATTCTGATCTAATTCCACTTCGTCAGCTTCGATTCGCTCATTTCTAGTCATAATATGAATTTAAACCTTTTATAAATCATCCCATAGATTATTTAAACGGTTGTGATAGATCTGGTGTTGTCAGCCCAATTTCATCCACATACATTCTTGAATCCTCCTTTATGAGAACACTTCTGACTACCCCAGGTAACAACTGGCAATGTAGATAACTGATTAGACCTTTGATAAATGCTTTTGTTAACTAGATCATCTGTATGATATACATGGGTTATGTATTTTAGATATTTGCTTTCATTTCTAATCCGGTTATTCTTCTGAAAATGTATTCAAAGGATTTATGCTTATGAAATTGTAATATAACACTACCTATATGCCAATGAGCTGCAGGCAAGGAAAATTATTTCCTCAATTTACAGTTATGAGGCTGGGGAAAATGACGCCTTCTTATCACCTCTTTCTTTTGTAAGTCGCTGTATTTTTAGGTCCTCAGAAGGCAGGAACTCATGATGAATTCTTAAGCAGATCACACTGATAATTGTATTTCAAAACTGTCAGCTCCATGAAGACTGTCCACAAAAGTGTCTTGGCTAACTTGAGCTATCTCTGTCAGTGCTTTCTATGAAATTCAACACTCACCCACACCCCAAATCACCAGGGGATATTGTCTTGTCTTCTGAAAGGATTATTAGTTTAAAATCTAGAATTTAGTTTTCATGTTGCCACAATTAAAAAGGAATTGTTGATGAAGCAAACTTCTTCCAGAAAGAGAAGAATTTGTCAAATCAGCTAATCGTTAAGATTGCTCACCACCACACATGTTTGATAAATGAATGAAATATTACAAATATCAAGCCAACATAAATATTGAAGTAGTACACAATACGATTCATCTTGACTGTGTTGTGTTGAATTCCTTGGTCATTATATGCTATATTCAGCAAATCATTTGCTATGGGGATTTAAAAAAACAAATTGTAGATTTTGGAGAATGTCACCTCTCCAACCTTGTCAAGGTGATTAGTCTACCATGATTAATTAGTTTAGTTAGCTCAGCAATCAGGTCACAAACTGCTACCAGATTTCCTGTTTCTTACGATAGGGCTTACACCTGGCTTACTGAGGAGTTTCACTAACATAGCTCGAGGAAAAGACGGAGGTGAGAAAAAGAAAACACGGGTGTTAATCTTAACTACAATTTGTGCAAAGATAATGAGGATAGGTTAACGATATTTCACGCCTGATTTTGATTTCAAGAGAATTGTTAGATCATTTTGAAGATGGCAACAATAGTGTGTTGCGAGCCAGATGCTTGTTTTGCTACAATTTGTTTAGTTTTACAGATGGAAGGCAAAATATAAACTGTTTTATAAAGTGTATGGCTCATGTTACATACACTGTCACGCCGATGTTTAATAGTAAACAGGAGTATACTTCTGTCTGTATGATGCATGGTAGAGTGTATGAAATAGACCCGGCAGGAACACTACTACACCATGTTCTTAGGACACATGCATTCTCCTAGAGCTGGGTCCAAACCAAGTGTTCTGTATGATGCATGGTAGAGTGTATGAAATAGACCCGGCAGGAACACTACTACAACACTACTACACCATGTTCTTAGGACACATGCATTCTCCTAGAGCTGGGTCCAAACCAAGTGTTCTTTAGTTCTTAAATTCATTTATATCCTATACTGTACATGTGTTTACCCGTACGCAGTCTAGATTGTAGTGGCAGTGCAATTTAATTACACCTTCCTCTCCCATTTAAAGGGGTTGCCCGGGATCAGAGCTGAACCTGGACATACCCACAATTTCACCCAGGCAGCCCCCCTGACAAGAGCATCGGAGCAGTTCATGCTCCGATGCCCTCCCTTGCTGTACGCTGGAAAGCGCAGGGCAAGGGCTCTTTTATTTACAATAACACACTGCTGGGAGGAGGCTTCGGTGATGTCATTGGCTCTAATGGGCGGGCTGTAGTGCTGCCCTAGCCATTTTACAGGCTAGGTCAGCACTAAAAGCCCGCCCATCAGTGCCAATGACATCACTGGGCTCACTGCTGGGCGTAAGTCTGCCTGGCAGCCCTAAGGAGAGCCCAGTTCATCACTGGAACTCCAGAAAATGCCTTTGCCCTGATCGATTTAGCGCAGGGCAAAGGAGGGCATCGGAGCATTAACTGCTCCAATGCTAAAGTCAGGGGGGCTACCTGGGTGAAAATAGGGATACGTCCGGGTTCAGCTCTGAACTCGAACAACCCCTTTAAGTGAACGCGAAAAGAAACTGTAATTACACGTGGCTGATGGGCGTGAGTGCCGTTAATCAGACATTGCAGATCTGATATTAAAAACCAATCCTAAGGATAGATCATTAATATACCCCCTTAACAATGGCATATGGATAATCACATATTGTATAATGCATAATTGTCTGATAGCCTGCCTTAAAATGGTTTTCCAAGACTCCCAAAATTTTGCATAACAGTGTTGTTATACTACTTTTTAGATAACAACATGTTGTAAAATAACAAAAGAAGACTTACCTGTATGCTCCCTCACCATATCGGTGCCCCCGTTAGTTTTTGTTTTATGACATCTCCAACTACTTCTTATGATCTCTGTACTCAATCACTAACCTTTGCAATTATGTAAGATAGTTGAGAATGTCATCACCACAGGGCCGGTCTTCCTGCAGCGATGATGTCCCTGCTGACCCCATGCAGCTGCTGAGGCCAGTCATTAACTGCAGTGATCATGTGGAATAGTTGGGGGTGTCATTACTGCACAATCACAAACAGAGCCCTTCAGGAAGCATTGGAGTGGCGGCACTGGCTAGGAGTGGGAGTAGACAAGTGAGTAAATGTGGCTATCTAAAGTTAGGGGGACGTGCTCAAAAAAACTTTAGATGGGATCTAGTAACAGACAATGACCTAATGTTTGTATCAAGTTTTTATGTTACAGAAATAACCTAAAAAGTGCAATTTTTTCGAATTTGTCCATGTCTCTATATAATAAAAAAATAAAGAAATATTGCAGGTTTCACATTTCCAACTAAGCTTTAAAATAAATTTTCTGCGTGTGCTGTGTACAATGGGAGTCCTTTATAAATAGAGGCAGATAACACATGATCACACCATTAGCGAGAAGTGATCAAGCTTCTCTTCCTCCCTCTCCCTGTGCAGTGACTTTTGTACAGAGCACAGATAATGCTCCCAACACTATTCCATACCTTAAAGGAATTATTTTAAATGGCCACCAGTAACCTGTCCTAGAATGTGAGTAGGATTGGTTGCTACCACTTACAGAGCTGCCTAGGAGGGTGAGGGGTTAAGTCCTTCCTACACATTATATTGCTCTACAATAGATGGCAATGATGTGTTCCTGCCTATGATATGTGATCATGGCTGAGCAGCCTGACAGGAACGCTCACCAATGTGTCGTATATGTAAATGCTAGAGCAATGCCCCCTCACCTACCTGGGCAACTCTGTCATGTGGAGGTAACCTGTTCTGCTCACATTCTAGGAAAGGTTGCTGGAAATTATTTCCGGAGAACCATTTAGATGTGATAGAGTTTGTTTTCTTATGTCTTGGTGTCTGCTGTAAAGCAAAGATCTATAAATGTTGTAGTAACAGCACCAGATGATGAAAGCAAAGGGCCACACTACTCATATATATCATCTCTAAAAATGTTTCCTATGCTGCCCTGTTTTCAGGGTTATGGAAGTGGATGTGAGAACAATGCAATCATACAGTTTTCTTTTCAAAAATTTTGTTTATTTGCTCTGTTCCAATTATTTGATATTCTGATACATAAACATTTTTTAGATCATTTTAGATCAACCAATAGACTATTATATTTTATAGTATCAGAATATAAAGCCAATTTATGAAGATATGAATCACTGTGCAATGCATAGACACTTGAAAAAGCGTGAATTGAGGCTCATCTTATGACTTATTACATAAACAATTGCTGAAATTATTATAATGATGATCCGAAAAAGATTGCTATATGGAAGAAGAGTTTTTTTTTTCTGTCAGAAAATGCAATCATTTCTATTTGTCTACTCTTGGGAATTGGATTCTGTGAACTGAACATGAAAAATTACCATTTACTTAACTAGGGACTTTGGTTTTTGAGATAATAGTATTGTACATTTTCAAAATAAATGTTATAATGGATTAATATGAATTATTAAATATGTATTAATTGATAATGACCATTAACCCTGCTCAAGACTGGTAATATCCATAATGTCGACCCCTTCCATTTAAAATAAGAAAAAAGGAAAACAAAAAGGAAACATCAGTTAAATTCATAACCGTAATCACTCAGTTAGTCTATTGCAGGTCTTATTAGAAATATAGTTTGACCCGAGGAGTGGGAGTGCTTCTTAGGAATATTAACTTCTGCTCATCTTAAGTGTTTGGCTGTGTCTACCTGACTGAGCCATAATTAAGTGTTAGAAACCATTTGCAATATGTAACCAGGCCTGAGGGGATAGAAGCAAGGCTCCTAAGTCTATTAGGGTTATGAAACCCTATGAATGCTGCTTGTTATGGACTATATTTCAATCATGTCAATACAATTGTATTAGCTCTTACGTATGTCTTCAGAAGCAGATCATTCTGCATATAAACTCTCGATGAACTCCAAGTCATTTATCCACCTCCGTTCTTTCTTCAGCTAGTTGATACAAACGTATATTGAGTTGTCTGTTTGTGATTGTTGTCAGTGTGTGCCTTGTTTATTAACTTCAAGTGGGAAATTTGTACTTCAAAGTCCTATCAGAAAACTGCAGCAAACAAGAAATTTCCAAATTTGCAGCTGCTACATAATTTTTTTAAAATAAATATACATTTAGAATATCTGCCAATTTGTTTATTTTTCGAATCAAGCAAAATATTATTAATTCCAAACGGAAAATGCAAATGTGATCGCACACTGCATCCAGCACTCTGCCCTCCATGCTGGATGAGACATTGGTTTATATTTTGGCCAAAGCATAGTAAGCCACTCACCGCGTCAAGGTCGTCTCAATTGAGTGGTCCCTAACTCTTGTTCCTACCTGTTCATGGGCCATGACAGCCACATAAAATCCAGGGAATGCAGGTCAGCATGCAAGCCAAGTACACTTTGCTTGTAACCCCGTCCGGTGCCATTACTGCTTTCATCGGATCCAGGGATGCAAGTACCAACATGCATGCTGAACCCACCATATACTTCTCCTGGAGCCAGATGGCTAATGGTAGGTTCTATATAAGCAGACTCAGTTTTATACTGACTTTAAAACCAGCCTCCAGGACAGATTAACTGGTCAGGTGTGCCTGACTCAAAGGAGATCGCCACGCCTCCAATATATGCTACAAAGAAAAAAATATAAGGGGTTGAGTCCGCACAACCTGCCTGCAGGTGCACATCACTATGGCGAAATACATACACAAACGGAAAATGCAAATGTGATCGCACACTGCATCCAGCACTCTGCACTCCATGCTGGATGAGACATTGGTTTATATTTTGGCCAAAGCATAGTAAGCCACTCACCGCGTCAAGGTCGTCTCAATTGAGTGGTCCCTAACTCTTGTTCCTACCTGTTCATGGGCCATGACAGCCACATAAAATCCAGGGAATGCAGGTCAGCATGCAAGCCAAGTACACTTTGCTTGTAACCCCGTCCGGTGCCATTACAGCTTTCATCGGATCCAGGGATGCAAGTACCAACATGCATGCTGAACCCACAATATACTTCTCCTGGAGCCAGATGGCTAATGGTAGGTTCTATATAAGCAGACTCAGTTTTATACTGACTTTAAAACCAGCCTCCAGGACAGATTAACTGGTCAGGTGTGCTTGACTCAAAGGAGATCGCCACGCCTCCAATATATGCTACAAAGAAAAAAATATAAGGGGTTGAGTCCGCACAACCTGCCTGCAGGTGCACATCACTATGGCGAAATACATACACAAACGGAAAATGCAAATGTGATCGCACACTGCATCCAGCACTCTGCCCTCCATGCTGGATGAGACATTGGTTTATATTTTGGCCAAAGCATAGTAAGCCACTCACCGCGTCAGCACACCGGACCAGTTAATCTGTCCTGGAGGCTGGTTTTAAAGTCAGTATAAAACTGAGTCTGCTTATATAGAACCTACCATTAGCCATCTGGCTCCAGGAGAAGTATATGGTGGGTTCAGCATGCATGTTGGTACTTGCATCCCTGGATCCGATGAAAGCAGTAATGGCACCGGACGGGGTTACAAGCAAAGTGTACTTGGCTTGCATGCTGACCTGCATTCCCTGGATTTTATGTGGCTGTCATGGCCCATGAACAGGTAGGAACAAGAGTTAGGGACCACTCAATTGAGATGACCTTGACGCGGTGAGTGGCTTACTATGCTTTGGCCAAAATATAAACCAATGTCTCATCCAGCATGGAGGGCAGAGTGCTGGATGCAGTGTGCGATCACATTTGCATTTTCCGTTTGTGTATGTATTTCGCCGTAGTGATGTGCACCTGCAGGCAGGTTGTGCTGACTCAACCCCTTATATTATTAATTCCAGATAATTTCATTACATATATTATTCCTTATATTAGTGGACATAGCCATGCAAATAATTGCTTTACACCTCAGGAGCAAAGTATACTTCTAGAATGTGTCAGGTGAAGCAAGGTATAGCACAGATTCAGGCACTAAGGTATGTGATAATTTGCAATTTCGCAGGAAATTGCACTCTAAAATCACATATGATTTTTACATTAAAGACGTTATTCCATGGTTAATGTAAAAAATGAAAATCAGACATCATAACGTAAATGGCAATCTCTTTCTAACAAAGCTAGAACTAGGTCTGTATCTCACATGGATCCAGAGATATCCCCATTCATTGCTCCAATTGCTCTACTAGATTTATTTCAAGCAGACTCTCTCAAAGGTTGTGTCCTTTCTGTTGCAGTTGGTGGCAGTTGAAGGATGGAACTGAGCATGTGTGTTCACTTCAGTGAGGTGGACACAGAAATTACAAAGCTAACAAGCAGCAGGTGGCGCTATACAGATAGATATAAATTTCATAGAATAACTCAATGGCTGTACCAAATTTTTAATTACATGCAATTTAAAAAGTATTCAGATCCAGGTGCTTGAAAACTGTAGAATATTTTTCATGGGACAACCTATTTAAATGGGTTGCCTAGCTTATTACAACCAAAGGCCTATCGCCAGAATTTTATTTATTTTACTTTCTTATATAGCACCAACATATTCCGCAGCGCTTTACGGACAATTATCATCACTTGCTGTTCACCGTGGAGCTCACAAACTAATTCACCATCAGTATGTGTTCGTAGTGTATGAGAAATCTAGATGGAAACCTACACAAATATGGGGAGAACCTACAAACTCTATGCTGATGTGGTCCTTGGTCATATTTGAACCTAGGACCACAGTGCTGCAAGGCACCAGTGCTAACCACTGAGCCACCATGCTGTCCATAGCCATTTTAGTGGCCATGAAGCTGGTGCCTTAACTACACAGCGCCATCCATTCTGTGGTGGACAGACCTTGTATATGCAATGCTGCTCCCACTGAAGTGAATGGGAGCAGCGCTGCAGGCTAGATAATGATTTGGATAAGCCATCATTTGTAAGAAGCTGGACAACCCCTTTAAGAAATTATATGATATACCAGTGCAATTCCATGCAATAAATAGCATACAATTTTCCCCGAAAATTTCCTGCTATTTAATGATGGATTCTTTTTTCAGAAGTAAAAAAAAATATCCTAAGCAATATTGCATAAGATCATCACTAGGGCACTGCAACAGAGGAAACTTCATGATGTGCAAAGTGTGACATTAAATTTAGGAAGGATCATTATATATTGTATAGATAAGGGCAAAACAAACTCTATTGGCATCCAAGACAGGGATTTTCAGAATGTCTCTCCACACTTCAGCCCTGAAGTTCTGCATGACAGCTTGCAGATGGAAACTACAACTGTATTGGCTACTAAGAACACAGGTGGATTTTGTATTTTGGGAAGCCCATGATAATTGAATAATTTCCACCCTATCACACTGCTGAGCTCTGCCCCTGATGACCCTCTGAGCCCTTCTCTCAGCTTGGAGGTGCACCATTGGCACTTCTGCTATTGCTCTACAGCTAGGAAGAGCACCCTTATTCCTGGACCCTAGTGCAGCTTAACCAGCTACCCATGTGGTATGTTATTTTTGATGGCTTTTTTTTTCCAGCCAACTGCTTGTGGCCAGCAGAAGGCCCCCTTACCTCTGGGACCTCAATTATTAGCTTGGATATAAAGATAGATAGATAGATAGATAGATAGATAGATAGATAGATAAGACCCCAAAGTGATAGATTCCCGAGGTGATGCTTCTTGTTCCCTCCCTATAATCTAACTCTATGCAGCATAGTAAGAAGAATAAATTAATTTTGGATCACCATTGATTTTCAGAACACAATTGATTTCCAGAACACAACTTAAAAAGGGCTATTTCCTTTTTCCCCCCAGCAACTTTTCCTTCTATTTGCAAAGTATAGATTCCTACATAAGTGCCTGCTGGTAGATTTCTAATGATATGAAATGTTAAAAAAAAAAAAAAACGCTCTTCAATTATATTTTTCTTTTTTTATTGGTCCTTCATAAATAATGAATAAAAATGATATTGTCACTTTCCAAGAGTGGGCGCTCTAGACAAGCATTCGATTTTGGAATCTGCTCGCCAGTCTCCGTTTTACCACTGGCGTTCTAACAGCTGCTTTTGTTTCCATTGCTCAGAAATGATTGAATGTAGGGAGACGCTGCGGCTAAAAATATGCCAGGACTGGACGAATGCTATCTCATTTTTAATTGACTGCTTTCACCATCAGTGTGATTTGCCCGCCCCCCCTTCCCCATTTAAATTTACGGCACAACATTCACACGACGGCAGGAGCGCATACATATTCATGTGTTTAATGGTAAACATGTTAGTATCCATTCAACATACTAATCGGAGCAAACAAGACGCCTCCTTGTTTAAAGCCGCTGATTTCATTGCAGTAATGGCAGATTGTTGGCCCCTGGCTCTATTATATCCAGGCCTTGATGGACCTTTATGAAAAAATGAAAGGAATGTCAAATCTACCCCATAGCCAAAAGAGAAGGTGCAATGCTTAGCTTGGCACAACATTATTTGTCTCTCCCTGCAATTGACTTTGGAAATACCCGTGCCTATGTTTGTGTGATAATAAGATTATTGCTGAAGACAATGGGCAATTAGATGGATCACATACTGGCACAAGTTAGTGTGACAAGAAGCCACCGCTGCTCTTCTTCTTCATATAAAGTAATAGGGCCATGCTTTGTAAAAATGTCAAAGACACCTTTCATCATCTGGTTATCATGCACCACCCTTCCTCATTCCCCAATGTAATTTCAGTTTTTGTAATCGTTTCCCTCCTGTGAAAATAACCCATCTGAAAAAGTTCTTTGACAATTGTGTCTTGTCAGAAACTTTGTATTCTGGAAGAATGGGACATCCTGCGAATAGAACCTATAATGTGCAGTATTTCCCATCTGCTTGATTTGTTATAAGCTTAATTGTCAATGTCGTTGTATAAGAAGACCGCGCTGCTGCTCACTCCTCTGAGCCTCTGAGCAAATATCTGGCATGGAAACGGACCATCAAGCTCCACAGATAGGTATCTCTCCTCTACCCAACCTTCCTGTAGAAATCGCAACCATAGTGAAGCACTGACTTCCTCTGTACATTAAAAATGTTTTATTATACTCACAATCAGAAACTTGATAAAAACATATGTATAAAATCACAAAGGTGCACAATCACAGTTATCGCCCGACCCGGGTTTCGCTTACACACTTTTTCAGGATTAATTGTCAATGTGTATGCATAAAGGTGATGGTTATGGTATTATATGTTGTCAGACCTTAGGAACCTATGCATCATCTTATAATGCTATCACGTCCCCTTATGCAATAAATGTAGCAGGAAACCTAATAAACTGAAATTCTCATTTCTCAAGTAGCAGCATTCCGGTAATAACATGCAAGGCTGTGCAGGGAACTCCAACTTCTGCATATCCAGCCTTACTTTATGCTCTAATAACTCATTACCTTAATTCAGTGAAGTGGTTTTTGGTTCCTTTCATTTGACCACATCATAACCTTACTGGTTGCCCTGTGTTGTTGCTCACCATGCTGTACACCACAGAGCAGGAGTAGGCAATCATGAAGATTAGGTTATGATGAGCTACTGCTTAAAATGTAATGTTTTTGGTAAGGCCACACTAATAGAATACAAATGTTTGCAGCACCTTTCTTGCTATTGCTTTTTATTTAATAGTGCCACCAGATTGCCCCCTTTAAAAGTGCAAAGTGCCACCTTTGAGCTTCCATTTATAATGCCATTAGAGTGTTTCCATTAAGGATATCACCAGAGTTCCCCATCAACAATGATACCTGACGATCTCCACTGCCCTCTACCAGAAGCCCTAACATGCCTGGAATGAGGTAATGAATTAGAAGTTGAGGTAGGAGACTTAACCACTTCAACCCCCCTAGCTGAAACACCCTTAATGACCAGGCCACTTTTTACACTTCTGACCTACACTACTTTCACCGTTTATTGCTCAGTCATGCAACTTACAACCCAAATGAATTTTACCTCCATTTCTTCTCACTAATAGAGCTTTCATTTGGTGGTATTTCATTGCTGCTGACATTTTTACTTTTTTTGTTATTAATCGAAATTTAATGATTTTTTTGCAAAAAAATGACATTTTTCACTTTCAGTTGTAAAATTTTGCAAAAAAAAACGACATCCATATATAAATTTTTCACAAAATTTATTGTTCTACATGTCTTTGATAAAAAAAAATGTTTGGGTAAAAAAAAAAATGGTTTGGGTAAAAGTTATAGCGTTTACAAACTATGGTACAAAAATGTGAATTTCCGCTTTTTGAAGCAGCTCAGACTTTCTGAGCACCTGTCATGTTTCCTGAGGTTCTACAATGGCCAGACAGTAGAAAAACCCCACAAATGACCCCATTTCGGAAAGTAGACACCCTAAGGTATTCACTGATGGGCATAGTGAGTTCATAGAACTTTTTATTTTTTGTCACAAGTTAGCGGAAAATGATGATTTTTTTTTTCTTACAAAGTCTCATATTCCACTAACTTGTGACAAAAAAAATAAAAACTTCCATGAACTCACTATGCCCATCACGAAATACCTTGGGGTGTCTTCTTTCCAAAATGGGGTAGTTATACTGCCCTGGCATTTTAGGGGCCCATATGCGTGCAAAGTAGTTTGAAATCAAAATCTGTAAAAAATGACCGGTGAAATCCGAAAGGTGCTCTTTGGAATGTGTGCCCCTTTGCCCACCTTGGCTGCAAAAAAGTGTCACACATCTGGTATCGCCGTACTCAGGAGATGTTGGGGAATGTGTTTTGGGGTGTCATTTTACATATACCCATGCTGGGTGAGAGAAATATCTTGGCAAAAGACAACTTTTCCCATTTTTTTATACAAAGTTGGCATTTGACCAAGATATTTATCTCACCCAGCATGGGTATATGTAAAATGATACCCCAAAACACATTCCCCAACTTCTCCTGAGTACGGCGATACCAGATGTGTGATACTTTTTTGCAGCCTAGGTGGGCAAAGGAGCCCACATTCCAAAGAGCACCTTTAGGATTTCACCGGCCATTTTTTACAGATTTTGATTTCAAACTACTTCGCACACATTAGGGCCCCTAAATTGCCAGGGCAGTATAACTACCCCACAAGTGACCCCATTTTGGAAATAAAACACCCCAAGGTATTCTGTGAGGGGCATGGCGAGTTCCTAGAATTTTCGATTTTTTGTCACAAGTTAGTGGAATATGAGACTTTGTAAGAAAAAAAAAAAAAAAAAAATCATAATTTTCCGCTAACTTGTGACAAAAAATTTAAAATTCTAGGAACTCGCCATGCCCCTCACGGAATACCTTGGGGTGTCTTCTTTCCAAAATGGGGTCACTTGTGGGGTAGTTATACTGTCCTGGCATTCTAGGGGCCCTAATGTGTGGTAAGTAGTTTGAAATCAAAATGTGTAAAAAATGACCTGTGAAATTCGAAAGGTGCTCTTAAGAATGTGTGCCCCTTTGCCCAAGACAACTTTTCCCATTTTTTTTATACAAAGTTGGCATTTGACCAAGATATTTATCTCACCCAGCATGGGTATATGTAAAATGACACCCCAAAACACATTCCCCAACTTCTCCTGAGTATGGCGATACCAGATGTGTGACACTTTTTTGCAGCCTAGATGCGCAAAGCGGCCCAAATTCCTTTTAGGAGGGCATTTTTAGACATTTGGATCCCAGACTTCTTCTCACGCTTTCGGGCCCCTAAAATGCCAGGGAAGTATAAATACCCCACATGTGACCTCATTTTGGAAAGAAGACACCCCAAGGTATTCAATGAGGGGCATGGCGAGTTCATAGAAAAAAATAAAAATTTGGCACAAGTTAGCGGAAATTGATTTTTTTTAGTGTTTTCTCACAAAGCCTCCCTTTCCGCTAACTTGGGACAAAAATTTCAATCTTTCATGGACTCAATATGCCCCTCACGGAATACCTTGGGTGTCTTCTTTCCGAAATGGGGTCACATGTGGGGTATTTATACTGCCCTGGCATTTTAGGGGCCCTAAAGCGTGAGAAGAAGTCTGGAATATAAATGTCTAAAAAATTTTACGCATTTGGATTCCGTGAGGGGTATGGTGAGTTCATGTGAGATTTAATTTTTTGACACAAGTTAGTGGAATATGAGACTTTGTAAGAAAAAAAAGAAGAAAAAAAAAAAAAACAATCTCCGCTAACTTGGGCCAAAAAAATGTCTGAATGGAGCCTTACAGGGGGGTGATCAATGACAGGGGGGTGATCACCCATATAGACTCCCTGATCACCCCCCTGTCATTGATCACCCCCCTGTAAGGCTCCATTCAGACGTCCGTATGATTTTTACGGATCCACGGATACATGGATCGGATCCGCAAAACACATACGGACGTCTGAATGGAGCCTTACAGGGGGGTGATCAATGACAGGGGGGTGATCAGGGAGTCTATATGGGGTGATAACCCCCCTGTCATTGATCACCCCTCTGTAAGGCTCCATTCAGATGTCCGTATGTGTTTTGCGGATCCGATCCATGTATCCGTGGATCCGTAAAAATCATACGGACGTCTGAATGGAGCCTTACAGGGGGGTGATCAATGACAGGGGGGTGATCAATGACAGGGGGTGATCAGGGAGTGTATATGAGGTGATCACCCCCCTGTCATTGATCACCCCCCTGTAAGGCTCCATTCAGACGTCCGTATGTGTTTTGCGGATCCGATCCATGTATCCGTGGATCCGTAAAAATCATACGGACGTCTGAATGGAGCCTTACAGGGGGTGATCAATGACAGGGGGGTGATCAATGACAGGGGGGTGATCAGGGAGTCTATATGGGGTGATCACCCCCCTGTCATTGATCACCCCCCGTAAGGCTCCATTCAGATGTCCTTATGTGTTTTGCGGATCCGATTCATGTATCAGTGGATCCGTAAAAATCATACGGACGTCTGAATGGAGCCTTACAGGGGGGTGATCAATGACAGGGGGGTGATCAATGACAAGGGGGTGATCAATGACAGGGGGGTGATCAGGGAGTCTATATAGGGTGATCAGTGGTTCATAAGGGGTTAATAAGTGATGGGGGGTGTAGTGTAGTGTAGTGGTGTTTTGTGCTACTTTACTGAGCTACCTGTGTCCTCTGGTGGTCGATCCAAGCAAAAGGGACCACCAGAGGACCAGGTAGCAGGTATATTAGATGCTGTTATCAAAACAGCGTCTAATATACCTGTTAGGGGTTAAAAAAATCGCATCTCCAGCCGGCCAGCGAACGATCACCGCTGGCAGGCTGGAGATCCACTCTCTTACCTTCCGATCCTGTGAACGAGCGCGCCTGTGTGCGTGCGTTCACAGGAAATCTCGGCTCACGCGAGATGACGCGTATATGCGTCGCTGAGCGCAGGGCTGCTGCCTCCGGACCGCAATCCTGCGTTAGGCAGTCCGGAGGCGGTTAAAGTGAACCTGTCACCTGGATTTTGAGTATAGAGCTGAGGACATGGGCTGCTAGATCGCCACTAGCACATCCGCAATATCCAGTCCTCATAGCTCTCTTTGCTTTTATTGTGTCAAAAAAATGATTTTATAGATATGTAAATGAACCTTAGATGAGTCCGGTCTCCTCCATGTTTCAGAGATGAGTCCAGCATTCTCTGACTCTGAGCCCAGCCACACCCACTGTGAAGGAGCCCAGCACCGCCCCGCATCCTCCGAATCTACTCCTTGCTCCCCGACGTTACAAAGCTAGAGCGCTGTAAGCTCGCGATGCACGAGCTAACGCATGCGCAGTTCGTTCACTGAGGCTGATGCCATTACAGGGAAGGAAGACTATGCCGACTCTGTGCATGCGCTAGCTCGTGCATCGCGAGATTACGGCGCTCTATCTTTGTGACGTCGGGGAGCAAGGAGGAGATTCGGAGTATGCAGGGCGGTGCTGGGCTCCTTCACAGTGGGCATGGCTGGGCTCCAGAAACGTTAGTAACAGCTCCTTGGGCTTCTTATTTGCCTCATTTACATATATATAAAATCGTTTTTTGGACACAATAAAAGCACAGAGAGCTATGGGGATGGGATATTGCGGATGTGCTAGCGGCGATCTAGCAGCCCATGTCCTCAGCTCTATACCCAAAATCCAGGTGACAGGTTCCCTTCCAAGATAAAGTATCTTGCATAGGCCATCAAAATGACCTGATTAGAGCACCATTTACTGTGCCATCAGAGATCTATCAGTAACAATGTCGCTGGAGTTCTTCCATGCTTAAATATGAATCATTTTGTGTAGGTCATCTGAGTGCCCTGATTAGATTGCCTTCAGAGTGTCCCTATTTACAGTCCCACCAGAGATCCTTCAGTAACAATGCCACCAAAGTTCTTCTATGTTTATAGATTAATTATCTTGCGTAGATCATCAGAGTGCCCCGATTAGGGTGCCTTCCTAGGGTCCCCATTTACTGTGCTACCAGAGAGGCTTCAAAAACAACGGCACTGGAGTTCTTCCATTATTAATGTCCCTGGGGTTCCCTTGTTAATGCCACCAGAGTGCTTCCACTACCTCTTTTCCCGGAAGCAATATACAGGCCTGGAATAAGTTGATGGCTTGGAAGTAGATATAAGGAAATTGCTTGTTCATCAAACAGAGTTCTTGAGCAGCAAGGGGCTGTCACTGCTGCTCAAGAGGCTCTCCATCTTGCTTTATTGACAGGGCCGGACATCTCACTGAGCCCTGTAAATCTCACACCTGTGCTGCTCCAAGCGCAGAGATTCTGCTGCTGCTACTGGGGCAGCGACTGTGCATGTGCCACTACGCAGGAGTATGCACTGACAACAGAACCTCTGCACTTGGGCTGCTACTCAGAGCATGAGACTGTCAGGGCCAGATGACTGTTACTGTCAATCAAGTGGGAAAGGGGAGTCTCTTGAGTAACAGAACAATTCTGCCCCAAATAGATTCTACCTGAAAATGATCTCTCTTTCTCTGTATTCTCAGGTAGACTATCCACAGTGTTAAACTTATTTTCCCCCCACGATCTACTCAGCACACATCGTCAAACTACTGGTAACCAATGATTGGCTAGCCTGGGCTATGGAGCCATTGTTTTCTTGTAAGGACAACTTGGAACCCTAAAACACCTCATGTACGTATGCAGGCTCGGACTGGCCCACAGGGATACAGGGTAATCCCCCGGTGGGCCCCTGAGCAAGGTGGGCCCCTAGTCTCCCACCCCATGCACAAGTGGCACATAACACAGTAGACTTACTGCACTACATACATATATTCAATCTACAACACCTCACCCAGCCTATGTTCATATAAAAAAACATTTTTTAGCATATAAAAAACGTTAGATTATTTATTATATTTGAATGTATCCGTACGGTGGGCCCTCATAATATATTTTACTGGAATAAATAGATACCCCAGTCCAACACTGTATGTATGCAGGTTCTGCTGTATCTGTGCTATTCACAAGTGGTTGAGAATTGGAAAGAAAATGTTTTACATAGTTTCATTCCCTGCGCTTTGAGTCCCTGTGAGAAAAGTGCATTACAAATATATGTCATTGTCATTCAATATCCTAAAATAAATTAATAAAATGTTCGATTTTCAGTTTGCGAGGGTGTTAACAGGGTGGAAAAGCAGCTGTCAAACAGTGCAGAGAGCTCTCAATAACCTTACCGGCTATTCGTAATACTAAAAATCTTTGCGCACAAGCAACAGAACATAATGATTCTACTCATAAAGAAGATTCAGAACTTCAGAATGGCTGAATCTACTCCATTCCTATGAACACTGTACATTCTGCATTTTCCAGCAGTGTATGCAGGCAGTTTTCTACAGAATTATATAATTGTAGCTAGGAATCTAGTGAGAATGGGGTAAAATAAATAAAAAGGTCCTTATACATTAAAGGAGTTTTTCAAAATTTTGATACTGTTGACCTATCCTCAGTATAGGTCATCAGTATCTGATTGGTGGGGGTCTGACACTGTTTGAGAAGGCACTGGCACTCCTGTGCACCGCGGCCTTCTATCAGCTTACAAAGCACAGCCCCAGAATGCTGAGCGTTAGGCTGACCGTGATACCAAGCACAACCGCTAAACAAAGTACAGCAGTGTGCTTGGTAAGCATGGAGAAGACCGTCGTGCTCAAAGGAGTGCAAGTGACTTCTCAAACAGCTGATCAGAGGACCCCCACCGATCAAATACTGATGACCTATCCTGAGGATAGGTTATCAGCATCAAAAGGTTTCCACCTGCAAATTGTAAGTGCACGCTAAGCTCTTGGGAGGGGGGTTTTGTCATTGATATGGATTCCTTTAGAAAAGTGGCTGTGGCTGTCATGTGGCATTATAGCATATTTAAAGGGATTGTGTAATCTCAAACATTGGTGGCATATTGCTAGGATATTCCACCAATGTCAGATAAGTACGGTTTCTATGACTGGGAACCTCAACTATATCCAGAAGAGGTCCCCAAAAGTTGAGAACAGCGCACCAGCGCACCACACATGCCTAGCATGCTCTCCATTCACTTCTATGAAAGCACTCTGCTATTTACAGAACTCCTATAGAAGTAAATGGAGGATGGCCACGCCTGCATGGTCAGCGCTCCTTCACTTTTGGGGGCCCATTCTGGAGATAGATGCAAGTCCTAGAGGGATACACGCACCTATCTGACATTGGTGGCATATCTTTTATGACCAATGTCTCAGAGACAACTCTTTTAAAGGACATTTGTACTTTGTGCAGAAAAAATGTTGAAGGGTCTTTTGCCCCTTTCTTCTTAGGATAGGCAGAGTTACTTTAGATCAGATCCCATGATCATGAAGTGATGCATTTCCTAGCTATATGCAATTATCTCTTAAAGAGACTCTCCAGGAATTATTTAAAATGGCCACAAGCAACCTGTCCTAGAATGTGAGAGCCCTTTCATCATCTGAGGTGCCACTATCTAGAAAGGTTGCATTTACCAATTTTGGTCCTCTGGAGAACCACTATATTTATATGGGAAAATGCGTCTGGACAAGTTTGGCTTTAGTTTTTGCAGAGTAAATGTACTAGGGACTGAAAAGGGTTTAGCCACGAGAAGTGGGGTCACCCCTTTCGGGGAGAGTGCTCTGCTTGTAGGAAGGGATAGCTTAGAGATTGTTTGAGGGACAGTATCAGCAAAGTCCTCAGTTATCCATGTGATCATACAATCCTACCTACTTTAACATTTAATCCTTCATCAATGTTTCATCACAACGACCCCACTACGCAAGGCTGAACGTTGGACAATGGTCATTTGTATGCACACAGCAGAACTGTAATATGGACTAATATTTTTGTCCCGTCTGGATCTTTTTTATCGCTCCCTAATTTTGTCAACTGAATTTATCTTTTAAATACACTATCTGCACGTGGGGAAGTTATGTTTAGGATTAGGGTATTTAGAATATTGGGATAGAATGTGAGGAGGCGTGGTTGCCTTCACTTGTAGAGCTACCTAGAGGGGTGAGGGTCCATACCACTCTGCTCTACAATAAATGCTAATGATGTGATGCTGCCTACACTATACCATTATGGCTGAGTGGCCTGACAGGAACGCTCACCAACAGGGGTGTAAAGATCACAGTCGCAGAGGGTGCGACCGTGACCGGGCACTTACATGTAATGGGAGCGCTCTGATGGGGCCCGGCATGAAGAACAGTAACAATTCCGGGCCCCGTCAGAGCTCTCTTCAAACATGTATAATATGCGCCCCAGGCACAATGGCAAGG
This sequence comes from Bufo bufo, assembly GCF_905171765.1. Lineage (NCBI taxonomy): Eukaryota > Metazoa > Chordata > Amphibia > Anura > Bufonidae > Bufo > Bufo bufo. The sequence goes on from NC_053393.1 coordinate 195,276,029, forward strand.
GGGGGTGCAGAGGCAAGGGGGGGGGGGGCGTGCGCACTCACCGGCAGTTCTTGTCACTGCCGGGCTGTTGTCTTCAGAGTGAAGCAGGGAGTTCTCTCTTCTCCCTACTTCACCTTTCTTCTGAGCTCCGGCGCTCCACCTGCAGGCTGCATATCACGCTGCTGGCTGTGGGAGGAGCGCTGAAAACCCGGGAATCGGCCTCCAGCACAGCCAGCGGCGTGATGTGAGTGTGGGAATGCATCATCCGCGAAGAAGGTAAGTATGTGTTTTTTTTCCCCATAAAGCTGCAGACTGTAGGCAAAGGGGGGGGGCACAACTAGAGTGAGGGGGCACAAAAGTGGGCATCTTTACTGAGGGGGCACCTAATCTGGAATAACTACTGTGAGGGGGCACCTAATCTGCCATAACTACTTTGAGGGAGCACCTATACTTGCATAACTACTGTGATTGGGCACATATGTGGGCATAATTACTGTGAGGGGGCACATATCTGGACATATCTACTATGAGGGGGCACATATGAAGGCATAACTACTGTGAGGGGGCACATAATCTGACATAACTACTGTGAGGGGGACATCACTGGGCATAACTACTGTGAGGGGGCACATATCTGGGCATATTTACTGTGAGGGGGCACATATCTGGCCATAACTACTGTGAGGGAAACATATCTGGGCATAACTACTGTGAGGGGGGAACATATCTTGTATAACTACTGTGAGGGGACACATATGGTATTTGGGTATAACTACTGTGAGGGGACACATACTGTATCTGGGTATAACTACTGTGAGGGGGCACAAAATTGGGCATAACTACTGTGACAGGAACAAAGGTGTGTATCACTGCTGTGAGGGGCCATAAGGAGGACATAACCTTTGTGAAGGGGCCACAAGGTGGGATTAATTGCTGTGAGGGGCCACAATGTGGGCAATAGTACTGTGAGGGAGCACTTAGGGGAAATGTCCTAGATTACCCTGCTATACATTGGCATGGTTCAGTCTTACAGGCCACCACAGCGCCCCCTGCTGGTGATTTCACAGGGGCAGTCACCATCCCTTCCTTATGTAATTATTCTTTTTTTTTCTCTATCACCACAGGGACATTGTTCTGGATCCAGTGGACATCACGCCAACGCCAACGACTCTGGATGAGGTAGGACCAGATTTTATTAGTTAGGACTGGGAGAGTGTAGCCATGCAAGTACCAGAGAGTAGGGTGTAGTGATGCCTCACCCCCCCCCCCCCCCCCCCTCCCTCAAGCAGCTCTTCAACGGGAAGGCAACCAGTCATCCTAATATTCTAGGACAAGTTGCTGGTGGACATTTTGAATCACTCCCTCAGAATACATTTAAGATGGGAATATGCCTTCAATAAGATGCTTCTAGCCTTTCAGACTTTCTACACAATTTGTATGCTACTTTACTGTAGTTCTTAGTTATCAAATGTCAAGTAAAGAAAATGAATGTATCGCTTCTCTATATTCAGACTAATTATTTTACTGTGTATTTTCTTTTAAAGCCACTATTAGTTATTAAGAATATTTAGACTTTTCAATGTAAGCCTGGAAACCTCTAATTGTGGGACTTCTTTAATAACATAGTAACATAGTTTATAAGGCCGTAAAAAGACATCTGTCCATTCAGTTCAGCCTGTTATCCTGCAAGTTCATTCAGAGGAAGGCAAAAAAAAAACTGTGAGGTTGAAGTCAATTTTCCCCACTTAAGGGGAAATAAATTCCTTCTTGACTCAGGCAATCAGAATAACTCCCTGGATCAACGACCCATCTCTAGTAGCTATAGCTTGTAATATTATTACACTCCAGAAATACATCCAGGCCCCTCTTAAACTCTTTTAGAGAACTCACCATCACCACCTCCTCAGGCAGAGAGTTCCATAGTCTCACTGCTCTTACCGTAAAGAATCCTCTTCTATGTTTGTGCACAAACCTTTCCTCCAGACGAAGAGGATGTCCCTTTGTCACAGTCACAGTCCTGGGGATAAATAGATGATGGGATAGATCTCTGTACTGACCCCTGATATATTTATACATACTATAGTTATTAGATCTCCCCTCAGTCGTCTTTTTTCTAATGTGAATAACCCTAAGGCCTCTTGCCCACGATCGTGAGAGCTCCATGCTCATGCTGCGGACCGCATACGGCGGTTCTCCAATACACGGGTCACCAGCCGTGTGCATTCCGCATCATGATCAAATCCGGAGATGCGGTGCGGAATATAGAACTTGTTTTATATTTTTGCGGAAAGGATGGATTGAGGACCCTATTCAAGTGAATGGGTCTGCGATCTGCATGCGGCTGCCCCACAGTCAGTCCCCGTGCATTGCAAACCAAAATTTATGGTTCGCAGCACAGGCACAGAGCCCTTACGTTAGTGGGCAAGAGGCCTAATTTTGATAATCTTTCAGTGTACTATAGTTCCCCCAATCCCAGTTATTTCTTTAGTTGCCCTCCTCTGAGCCCTCTCCAGCTCTGCTATGTCTGCCTTGTTCACAGGAACCCAAAACTGTACACAGTACTCCATGTGTGGTCTGACTAGTGATTTGTAAAGTGGTAGGACTATGTTCTCATCATGGCCCCTTTTGATGCAACCCATTATCTTATTGGCCTTGGCAGCAGCTGCCTGACACTGGTTTCTAAAGCTTAGTTTGCTGCTCACTAAAATTCCTAGGTCCATTTCCATGTCAGTGTTACCCAGTGTTTTACCATTTAGTATGTACGGGTGACTTGCCTTCCGATGTGCATAACCTTACATTTGTCAGTGTTAAACCTCTTTTGCCACTTCTCTGCCTAAGCCTCCAATCTATCCGGATCCCTCTGTAGCAGTATACTGTCCTCTTCCGTGTTAATTACTTTACACAGTTTAGTGTCATCTTCAAAAATTTACATTTTACTGTTCCAGCCTTCTACAAGATCATTAATAAATATATTGAAGAGAATAGGGCCCAATACTGACCCCTGATGTACTCCACTAGTGACAGTGACCCAATCTTAGTGTGTAACATTAATAACCACCCTCTGTTTTTTTTATTACTGAGCCGGTTACTGAGAAGTCCAAGCATTCTCATTTTATATATTAACCTTTCATGTGGTACAGTGTCAAATGCTTTGGAGAAGTCCAGATATGCGACATTCATTGATTCACCGCTGTCAAGTCTAGAACTTACCTCCTCTTAGAAACTGATTAAATTAGTTTGACATGACCGATCCCTCATGAAGCCATGCTGGTATGGCGCTATTTGCTTATTTTCATTGAGGTACTCCAAGATAGCATCTCTTAGCAAACCTTCAAACAGTTTACCCATGGCAGATGTTACCGGCCTAAAGTTTCCGGGCTCTGTTTTTGGACCCTTTTTGAATATTGGCACCACATTTGCTATGTGCCAATCCTGTGGAACATTCCCTGTCAGTATAGAGTCCGCAAATATCAGAAATAAGGGTCTGACTATGACATTACTTAATTCTCTTTGGATACGGGGGTGTTTGCCATCTGGTCCTGGCAATTTGTCTATTTTAATCTTTTTAAGACACCGTTGTACTTCTTCCTGGGTCAGACAGTGCACTTTTACATTCTGCATTTCATCTGACAGTTTATTTTCCTCAGTGAATACAGTGGAGAAAAAAAATGTTTAATAGCTTTGCTTTCTCCTCATCGCTCTCTGCAACTCCTCCCTCATTCCTCTGTAGAGGGCCGACACCTTCAGATTTATGCTTTTTACCATTTATAAAATTGAAGAACATTTTAGAGTTAGTTTTGCTCTCTTTGGCAATTAATCTCTCGGTCTCTAGTTTGGCTGCTTTTATTAGTTTTTTACATATTCCATTTTTTTCCTTATAGTTTTTCAGTGCTTCCTCTCTACCCTCCTGTTTTAGTTATTTAAATGCTTTCTTTTTGTCATTTATTGCTTTCTTTACAGTTCTATTTATCCACATTGTTTTTTTTTCTTGTTCCTTAATCTTTTATTCCCATAAGGTATGTACCTCTCACAATTAGATTTTTGGATGCTTTTAAAAATATCCCATTTTGTGGCTGTATTTTTATTTTTATAGTTAGTTAGGTCTATGGCCTCTTTAGTTGGCTAAATTTAGCTTTTTTTAAGTTTGGTATTTTTGTGCCTCTCTGAAGAAACACTCTTGAATGACAATTGGAAGGTTATTACTTTATGGTCACTATTTCCCAGGTGTCCCCCAACCTGCACATCTGTTGTTCTTTCAGGTCTATTGATTAGTAATAAGTCCAGTATGGCTGTTCCTCTAGTTGGGTCCTGAACCAGTTAAGAAAGGTAATTGTCTTTGGTTATTAACAAGAACCTGTTTCCTTTATGAGATATACAGGTTTTAGTTTCCAAGTCTATATCTGAATAGTTGAAGTCCCCCATATTAACAACCTCATTATGATCTGCCGCCTCGTCTATCTCGTTTAGTAGCAGATTTTCTGGTATATTAGTAGTGTTGAGCTGGAGGTGCCATATTCGATTTCGCGATATTTCGAGAATATTCGTCTAAATAGAATATTCGTCATTTTTGTATTTATCGCGATTAATATGCGATTTAATCATTCACATATTGCGATTTTTAAGCTTAGAATTGGAAGTTATAAATTATAACTTCTAATTGCCTTATAACTTAATAATAAGGCAACTTTCCTATTCTTTAATCTTGGAGATCTAGATTTAACACGAATATAGCGCTATATTCTATGTCTTTATATTAATAAAAGAATCAAGATAGCGAAGTATTCTTTATTCTACATCAACGAAGATAGCAAAGTATTCTACATCAACGAAGATAGAAAAGTATTCTACATCAACGAAGATAGCAAAGTATTCTACATCTTCCTCAATTTAAGTCAATTTAAGTTATTATCGCATTACGCGATAATGACAACTACGCAATTATCGAGTAAAGCGATATATCTTCCTATGTTGTCCCAATACAGCATTGAAATCCTCCACAAAAGTTAGCATAACACCGTATTAAAGTTACTATCGCTTTACGCTATAATGACAACTACGTCATTATCGAGTAAGGCGATATATCTTCCTATGTTTAATGCTCCACAAAAGTTATAGGAAGAAGTAACGAATACAGTGCTATATATATATATATATAAATAGTGCATTATAGAAGTTGGATTAGCAATGCAAATAATGGTAGTAACTATTATCACATTGCGATTACAACTTGGGCGATTTTCATTATGGTGGTATAGGAGAATCATCGATTACGATGAGAACGAATGAATATAACACTACTCTATCTTCCTTAATTGTTTCCAGCAATCCTAAACTTGCCTATACTGAGATGTTAGTTGGATACGCAATGCGATCAATATTATTTAATTTTCTCGCATTGCGATTACAACTTTTAGTCAACTCACCCTATAGGTTGGATTGATATCTGCGTTAATCCTGGCAATTCTAAATTGTATTCGCAATGCGATTATTTGAACTTAATTTACTCGCATTGCTCTTTTAACTTACAGCTGTCCAGATTTAACCTAACCAACCAATAAAGAGAATCCTTCTCTATTTTCTTATTTGTTAATTCTAACAGTCAATTGTTCACATTAGTCAACTTTCTAATTGGTCCACCACTATAAGTTGTAATCGCATTCGAATGGAACATTAGAGCTATTAGTCTGATTTACTATTGGTTGGCGCAATAGAATTAAGTTTCATTCGTACGCGAATACAACTTAGAGCAAGGTACCAATATGAAATTTGCCTGCCTATACAGTCTACTATGTTTGGTTTGTTATCTCGATAATACGTTTAAATAATCGTGTGCGTGTGTCTGTACGTGCGTGCCTGTCTTTGGATCGGAAAGAGAGTGGAGAGAGACCGAATGTAGAGAAATTTTGGAACTAACTTCTGAAATGGCCAAAAGCAATTTAAAACCAGAAGAGCTGGAATTTTTGATCACTGTAAGTAATTCTACCTAACAAGTATGTCACTGTTAAAGGGGCGGCCACTGTTCAAGTCACTGTTAAAGGGGAGGCCGTTGACAAAGTCACTGTTAAAGGGGAGGCCATTGTTAAAGTCACTGTTAAAGGGGCGGCCACTGTCAAAGTCACTGTTAAAGGGGCGGCCACTGTTCAAGTCACTGTTAAAGGGGTGGCCACTGTCAAAGTCACTGTTAAAGGGGCGGCCACTGTTCAAGTCACTGTTAAAGGGGAGGCTGTTGTCAAAGTCACTGTTAAAGGGGAGGCCATTGTCAATGTCACTGTTAAAGGGGAGGCCGTTGTTATAATCACTGTTAAAGGGGTGGCCACTGTCAAAGTCACTGTTAAAGGGGCGGCCACTGTCAAAGTCACTCTTAAAGAGGCGGCCACTGTCAAAGTCACTCTTAAAGGGGCGGCCACTGTCAAAGTCACTCTTAAAGGGGCGGCCACTGTCAAAGTCACTCTAAAAGGGGCGGCCACTGTCAAAGTCAATCTTAAAGGGGTGGCCACTGTTCAAGTCACTGTTAAAGGGGAGGCCATTGTCAAAGTCACTGTTAAAGGGGCGGCCACTGTCAAAGTCACTGTTAAAGGGGAGGCCATTGTCAAAGTCACTGTTAAAGGGGCGGCCACTGTCAAAGTCACTGTTAAAGGGGAGGCCGTTGTAAAAGTCACTGTTAAAGGGGTGGCCGCTGTCAAAGTCACTGTTAAAGGGGAGGCCACTGTCAAAGTCACTGTTAAAGGGGCGGCCACTGTCAAAGTCACTGTTAAAGGGGCGGCCACTGTCAAAGTCACTGTTAAAGGGGCGGCCACTGTCAAAGTCACTGTTAAAGGGGCGGCCACTGTTCAATCACTGTTAAAGGGGAGGCTGTTGTCAAAGTCACTGTTAAATGGGAGGCCATTGTTGAAAGTCACTGTTAAAGTGGGGGTATCTGAAAGTCACTGTTAAAGTGGCGTCCACTGTGGAGTTTAGTTCTTATATTTGCCTTGAATATAAATGTTTTTATTTTTATTTTACTTTCATATAGTTCCATAGGGAACTATATAAATATCTACTCTTTTACCGTTTTGATATTAAATTTTATTTTTGATGGTTGAGATGACTAAAATTACAAATAATTGTATTTTACAACTTTGGGATTACATCCTTTAATTGTTATCTTGCAGCATATGTTGCAGAAGGGATATGATGAGTTAAGGTCCCATACAGAGAAGCAGGCCATTGTTCGGAGAGAAGCATACCGGCTGTGGCAGCTACATGGCAGCATTCATTCCAAAAATGCAATTTTAAAAAAGTGGTCGGACCTGAAACGACACAAGATTTATCTGATCAAAGAGGTCAGAGACAAAAATTGTCCAGGTACGATGTTTACTCTAATTTTCTATCACCCACCTATTGTTATTTATGTGTTCAGTTATGCAAAGTATTTCTATCCCTTTACAACTGATTACTTAGTACAGTGGTGTCGAACCGATGGAACAGGTGCTAGAGGCGGCACTCAGAGCCCTCTCTGTGGGCCACATACCCTTGAAAAGTTCTAAGGCGTACTAATCGGCTTTAGAAATTTCCTACCATACAGCTTCGCAGGCACACTATTAACAGCACAGTCAGCATATTGAATGTAGGCAGGCTGTTACAGCAAAATGATAATTGTGTGGAAGACAGACTATACTGGTATTCAGGTACAATGGTAGCGTTGGCTATTTGAGATAAATAAATTAGTTGGTTTTCTGTTCTGCCTCAAAAAAAGTTCTCCAGCACGGATTTAGTACATGGTGAGACACATAGCTGATTATCCCTTTACAATATATACATACACTCACAGCGAGATACAGATATATGATGCAAATCCCATATCCAATGTCAAAACAGCTGACTTGGTCCACCTCATTTCAATAACCCTGCAACAGTACCTTCCAAACCAATACCCCCCGCTACCTCATCCTAGCTATTAACGTACTCAACTGTAAACCATCTAAAAGACTTCATTTGTAGTTTCATCTAACACCAAATCAAGTGAAATCAAACATAGGGGTAGGTAATCATTATGCCATCCAGATCCCACCATAGATTAATTTGTGTACCGGTATTTTTGGAAAATTTGGTCATTACAGATGCTCCTCTTCCGAAAGTACGCGCTAAGCGTTCTAGAAAGAAGGTGGTGGTGGAAGAGAAGGAGATGACAGAGGATAAGGAGGATGAGGAGCAGGAACAGGCAGGACCATCAGAGCATCAGGCCTATAGCCCACCTGATGCGGATGAGGAGGAGGAAGAAGACGAGGTGGTGACCACCCACCGCCAGGAGGGTAAATATATTCTGTTGATGTTTTAATTTAAAAAATGTCCCCACACACATACAGGTGTCAGTTTAGTCTTCACCACAGGCAGATTATATTCAAGCAAACAATTATAAACAAGTTCAAGTTCAAAACTCAAATTTTTATTCAGACTTCAGATATTGCATAATTTAAAGTCCCCCACTTTGCGTTCACTCCAAGCAGTGTAACAAAAAGATTAGTATATCACCACTCTTTAGGGTCTGTCAGAGACCATGCTCATTTCTCTGCAGGTTCAGTTTTCACATCTCCTGTCCACACTTGAAAAGAACAGCATTTTTAATCCCCACTTTAAAAAAACCCTTGATGGAGTACGGGAGTGACCTGTGCCACTATATCTGTCTGGGCACTCAGTCCAAAAACCCGGACCCTAATTAAATCCACGTAAAAAGTTTTTTTTACAGAAAGCTGATGTTACTGGTGTACTGATTTCCGTAAAGTATCTAAATGAGGCATACAATTTAATTAAGATGTAACGAGCATCCAATATATAAAATTTTTCTTAGACTAAAAAATAAAGTGCACAAAACCATATTAATATTAATCTAAAAAATTGTGTAAAAACTATAAAACAGGCAACAAAGAACGTACAACACACAACAGTAATATAAAACATGAACACTATAAAGTAATTAATCTACATAAAAAGCATTAACGTAAATACTAAGTCCATAACCCTAAAGTGAAAAGATTATTATTATTATTAATCCTAACTAAACCAATATATAACGGATTGCGATAAAAAAATATCATCTGCTTTATACACCAATCAAGGATTGTCTTTTAAAGTACATTTACATTTTTTATTTCCTTTACTTTTACAGCTCACAACAACATGATAAAAAAAAAAAAAATGCAGTTGGAGCAGTGCGAACAGATGAGGCAGTTCAGGGCGCTGCAAATGCGCAAGATAAGGGAGCTGAAGCTCCAATTATCCCACCCGCTCGGCCTATTGGAGGAGGCCAACCAAAAGGCCCTTGATGAACTGCTCCAAGAGCAGAAAAGAATGAAAAGTTTACCCTAATTTTTTTCATTTTTTTGGGCTTGTTATTTATGTTAATTAAAGATTAATATTTATCTTTATTTAAAGATTGTTTTAGTAAACTTTATTGTTCTATCAAATTTATTGTGTTTTGTTTTATTGTAACCAATGGGGTTACAGTACGAACAATTTAGTCTGGGCCAAAGTAATAATTCATTATTATTACATACAGCAGCCGCCGTTACATGGAAACAGGGTAATAGAAATGGCGCCACTTATGGTCCCACCACTTATTCACTATTACTATTTTCTTGTGCCGGTTGTCATGTGTGTGCCACAATTCAAACCGAATACTGCGGACTGTGGTGCTCTTAGCAGCACGCGTGACGGGACAAGGTCCAATCATAGACCTTGTACAACAGGCACACATGTAATCCAAAACTTTTAAAATACAAGTATTAGTAGTTAATGTGATCATGTCACCAAAATAAAATAAAAATTATTGCTATAAATGGAAAATATTTGATTTTAGGTTACCGTTATAACATTACAGTGTATTTAAATTGTATGTGTGTGGGGTATGAGCAATGGGGTATTGGCCAATGGCCATCTGAGGAGAGGTGTACCTGTGTAGTTAGGTGACGGTACGGTATGGGGTGTACAGCTGGTTCGCCTCTACGTGGTGCACCCTGGGTTATGGTAAGTGAACCAGCGAATACTGAAATACTGGAGGTCAATCATTACTTCTCATAAACTGTGTGTGAGTGAGGAGGTGGGGGGAGTTGATGGAGGGGGGTTTAAGGTGGTGGAGGGTTTAAGGGGGGAGGGGGGGTTGGTGTGGGTTTTATAGTGTGGGATATACAGTGTGTAGCACGTAAATAGAGGTGCTATGTGCATATGAGAGAGATTTGTCTGCTATACATACATACATGTTACAGACATTGTAGTGTGATGTAACCACTATAATTTGTGACATAATCATTTACCGCTTCACACCCAATGACGTAGCTATACTTCATCCAGCAGAATAATTAAACATGGATCAATCCTTATGCGGGCGCCGTGGCCACCTGCTTTGTGTGGCTGCATACACCCACGGCTAATGTCCGTGACCGTCAGTAATACCGATGGTGGACATTTAACCCATAAGATGTAGTGGTCACTTGTTAACTATAACAATACAAGCAATACGAATCTTTTAGCAATAGTGTTGGATTCGAAATGCGACTAATATTATTGCATTGCAATTCCAGCTTTTGCGATTTTGCTATAGGTGGTATTGGTAGAATTAACTAATAAAACAAATATAGTACTGTATGTCAGAATAGTGCATTATAAAAGTTGGATTCGCAATGCGGTTAATAATAGCAAATATTATCGCATTGCGATTACAACTTAGGCGATTTTGATAATGGTGGTATTGGGAGAATTAACGGTCGGATAACGAATATAGTACTATATCTAAGAATAGTTGATTATAAAAGTTGGATTCGCAATGCGGTTAATAATAATAGCAAATATTATCGCATTGCGATTACAAATTAGCACTGCTAGATTCCATATTCGTTAACTTCGTTAATTCTAGCAAGCTGACCAATTCCATTAGAGACCCAGCAAGTTAAAATCGCAATACGAAATATAACTTGAATTAATCGCATTGGGATTTCAACTTAGACCTGGTTTACTAAATTACTTTCAATTAGCGAGGATGACGAATATATTTATTAGTCAAAATGAAATATTCTCCATCTTCGCTAATTCAAGAAAACCATCCATTGTAAACCAGGTACAAGTTAAAATCGTTATGCGATTTATTCAAGTTATATTATTTGCATTGCGATTGCAACTTGATTCTCAAATCCGACAGTATATTCTAGCATGGAGGTGTTCCCATGGGGATGGGGACGCTCCATGCGCACGGGAAGTAGATAGAGGTTGCAACAGGCACTGACTTGAGCGGGCAGGGAGCAGGGAATCCTCTCTTAAAAGTACCGCCTTTTGAAAAGCTAGGGTAACAATAAAAAAAACAAAAAAAACACGAATATTCGAAATAACGAATATATAGCACTATATTCGAAATATTCGCCGATATTCGATAAAAAATTTCGCTATTCGAATATTCACGCTCAACACTATATATTAGGTGTTTTATAATTAACTCCTATTAGTATTTTATTATTGTTTTTGCCTCCATGCATTTCTACTGACAGTGACTCCACATGTTCACGTCCCTTACTTATATCTACTCGGACTGTGGGCTTTAGACAGGACTTTACATAAAGGCAGACCCCTCCTCCTCTCCGGTTTTTGCCATCCTTTCTAAACAAACTGTAACCTTGTACAATAACTGCTCAGTCATAGTTATCATCCAGCCATGTCTCAGTTATTCCCACTATGTCATAGTCCTCCTCACACATCACTAATTCCAGTTCACCAGTTTTATTAGTCAGGCTTCTGGCATTAGTATATATACAATTAAGAGGTTTATGTATATTTTTTACCCTACACCTTTCCTTCTGAACTGTTCTAGTCCCTCTTTCCATTCCTCCCCCAGTCCCATTACCTTGCCCCCGGTCTTCCCATCCTATAAAGTAATTACCCTCTCCCCCAGTCCCTAGTTTAAACACTCCTCCAACCTTCTAGCCATCTTCTCATCCAACACAGCTGCCCCTTCTCCATTGAGGTGCCCAGAGAAGTCGGACCAGTTCTCCAGGAACCCAAACTCCTCCTTCCTACACCAGTTCTTGAGCCACTTGTTAACCTCCCTAATCTCCCGCTGCCTTTCTTGTGTGGCTCGTGGTATAGGTAGTATTTTTGGAAAACACTACCTTTGAGGTCCTTGCCCTAAGCTTGTGACCTAAATTCCTAAAATCATTTTTAAGGACGCTCCACCTACCTCTAACTTTGTCATTGGTTCCGATATGGACCATGACTAATGGATCTTCTCCAGCCCCCCCAGTAATCTTTCAATCCGATCCGCTATGTGTTGAACTTGAGCACCAGGAAGACAACACAACGTTCGACGATCTGTCCCCCTAATAATTGAGTCTCCCACTATGAGCACCTGTCTGGCCTGCCATGCTCTCCTGGTCCCCTGCTTACTGGAGCTGACATTCCCCTGACTGGCAGAAGAAGGGTCCGGCTGCAGCAGTGCTTTGCCTGAACTGACATCCCCCTCATCTGCCAACCTTGCAAACTTGTTGGGGTGTGTCAGATCAGGGCTAGCTTCCCTGGCACTCTTCCACATCTACCCCATAGAGTGCTTGCTCAGTGAGCAACAAACTCTTTTCCAAATTGTCAATGCTTCTCAGTGTTGAAACTCGCCTGTTATATACACTATGTGCGATTACAAACGGCAATTTACTCACATTTTGAACAAAGATATGCACCCTCAAACAGCTGTTCCAGGGCTGCATACATTAGACAAGATGTGCACTGTCAATAATAGAACACATACTAAATGGCGATTAAGCAAGAAAAGAGAAAAAATACAATATAATGCAGTGATAAGAATCTAGTTTACTGTAGTCCCCTTATAAAGTCCCTGAATCTCAATTCATGTAATCTAAAGTCACACACTTAATACAAATACACACTGGAAATTAAACACGTGAATCCTCACAAACTCACGTAGTTTGTCTGCTTGTATAAGTGCAGCTCTCAAACCAGACTGCTTTTTTTCCTCTGGATTCAATGGACTGAGCTGCCCTCAAGACTGGCTATTTAACTTCTCTTAATTAGATAGCCACACCCTAATTACTCACCTGTGACACACCCTGGAAAAGGAAGAGAAAAAAATAATAATAATTTAATCACAGTATACTCTCAGCTGCTATGAAATAAACCTGGCAGAAAAAGCAAGTCACAGTGTATAAACTAGACTACACTGCCCTGACTTGGTATTGAGTACAATAAAGTCAGGCACAGCCACTTAGCAATGCACACAAATAATTTAGCTCTCACAGATACTCCCTCATGTAATCTAAAGTCACACACCTAATACAAACAAACACTTGAACTCGAACACAAGAATGCTCACATACTCGCGTTGTTTGTCTGCTTGTATAAGTGGAGCTCTCAAACCAGACTTCTTTTTTTCCTCTGGATTCCTGTTTAGCTTAAATAGATGTCACAGAATCAAATATAGTTATCATTTTCATTTAATGCACAATGAGAAAAATTATTTAATCTTTTACATCAACTGGCACCATGTGTCAGGATCTAGATAATGTGCATCGATCTTTGAGGACGGCACAGCAGCATATAGAAAGCAGGACTTAAACTGAAAGTTGTTGATTATTCTACATAGAGAAGTAATGCTAACAGAGCTTTGCATTGACATGTAATACATAAAATACAAATTAATAAATTAAGCAAGCAAAAATATGATCATTGGTAATCCTAATATATTAAAGGAAATGAAAAACAAACAGTAGAAACCTAGAAAAGGATATATAAATTCTGCATGGGCACATACAGAGTACATCCATCTGTGCTTGTTGAATAAAATATTTTATTTCAATTAAAGTGATTATTAGTGTTGGGCGAGCATGTCGGCCGAACACCGCGTGCGCGATGCTCGAGTCTCCTCCCCGCACGTTTGTTGGCTGCTACGCAGCCAATAAACGTGCGTGAATGTTTTGGAACTCACTGTAATGCTGTAGCCATGTTGGCTACTGGCATTACAATGATTGGCTGGCCGAAACTCGTCATCGGGTGCTATATAGCACACAATGACACGTGGTTCGGCTCAGTCTTAGTCAGAGAGAGCTGCAGCAGAAGGGACAGATAGTGTAGGGACAGGAATTTTTTTTTTTTTTTTAGGCAGGGTCTGGTCTTGAAACGTGTTAGATACCCAAAACTCTTTTTAAGGACTATTGTTTTATCTGGCTGCAATATATATTATTAGCACAACCTGCGCTAAATTGTATGCAATTGTTTCGCTGCTGCTGACAGTGACACAACCTCTGCTACATCTGTTGTGTTACATTTGTGCATCCTAAATATCTGTGACATTCAGTGCAATTGTTTGGCTGCTGCTGACAGCGACATTACCTGCGCTATATCTCCTGTATAACGTTGCGCATCCTAAATATCAGTGACATTGTCACGGTCCCTTCTGTGACAGATGTCAGGAGATGAAGGAGACTGGCGGAGCGTGGAGGAATCTAACAGCCTCTTTGATTACTCTTTATTCAGTGTTTGTTTGTGACCTCATCCCCTGTTTCAGGTGTAGCTTAGTACTCATTACTCTACCCTATTTAGTTTTGCTCCACCCTTCTGACTGTGCGGTAGATAGCTTCATTTGTGTTTGGCTGAGCTGGTGTGAGGTCGTCTCTGGTCTCCCTGCTCGTCCATCACTACCGAAGTTAAAGAGGACCTTTCACTAGTTTAAAAACTAAAAACTAACTATATCAGTGGGCAGAGCGGAGTCCAAGGCTATGAGCTGTGCGCTACGATTGGCCAGTGCTACAGCAAGGGACAAACCTAATACAAAAACTCCGCCCAGTACAACAGAGGGAGCTGCAGACACCGGAGCCTATACGGGGCGAACGGAGCGGCGCCCAGACATACTAGTAAGTGCAGGGGGACCCCTGGGCGCCGCTCTGCCCACTGATATAGTTAGTTTTTAGTTTTTAAACTAGTGAAAGGTCCTCTTTAAGTGTTGCGTTTGTTTGTGTTTTGTTTTCCCTTCCTTGCTTGTTGTTACTAGGCCTCAGGGAGACGCCTGTTTCTTCATCTGGGAAGGAACGGATTCCCTCAGCCCTCACAATATTCTTAGGGCTCTCTAGGGCATCCAGAGTCCCAGGTTACAGGGTATGGGCATTTATACCATCAAGGGGTGCCTTTACGGTTATGAGTAAGGGCCAGGAGTACGGTTACTAGGAGGTGACCTTTTCCTGTCCCTAGGGTTGAGGCCTAGTGACTTTCCCCTCCTGGTGCCATTTCCTCCTATGCCTCATCCTTGACAGACATTAAGTGTAATTTTTTCGCTGCTTGTGACAGCGACATTACCTGTGCTACATCTCCTTTATAACATTTGCGCATCCTAAATATCTGTGACATTCAGTTAAATTTTTTTGCCGCTGGTGACAGCGACATTACCTGCGATACATCTCCTGTATAACGTTTGTGCATCCTAAATATCTGTGACATTCAGTTACATTTTTTCGCCTCTGGTGACAGCGACATTACCTGCACTACATCTCCTGTATAACGTTTGCACATCCTAAATATCAGTGACATTCAGTTAAATTTTTTCACCGCTGGTGACAGTGACATTACCTGCACTATATCTCCTGTATAATGTTTGCACATCCTAAATATCAGTGAAATTAGGTTTATGAGTGTAGGAGTCCCGCTCCCTGAACAATTGTACCACAATGTGAATGAGGTCCTCCTTTATGTGATATACAGGTTGTATCAGAGTGCCTCTTCCTTGTAATTTTAGGCAGCACTTGCACTTTATATACAAGTAAATATACAGGAAAGACTGTTTCCTAACAATTTTTTCTCTAAAATTGATTTTATCTTCGGTTTTGTGCGTGGTGCCTGGTTTAATGCTCTGGTTGTCCCATTGACTTTCATTGTGCTTGGGTGCTCTGTAGAGCACCCAAACATCCTAAGGTGTTCTACTTGAGCACCCAAGCACTTTGGTGCTTGATGAACACTAGTGATTATCCAACAACAAGACAGATGTCCTAGAGCAGGGGTGTCAAACTCAAATTCATCTGGGGCCGCATCAGCAGTTTGGTCACCCTCAAAGGGCCGGAAAACTTACAGTTACTTGGCTTGGCCCTTGGGGATCTCGGACGCCACTTCCACACTTTGGCCGGGGGCTCGGTGGAGCTGATGAGGTGTTTTATCCTAATGAGAAAGATTTCATAATAAGTATTTGGAGAAGGTGCAGAGGGATAGCAGAGCAGGGAGAGGCTGGTGCTGCTACTAGGGGGTCATACCATGGGGAGTAATAAAGCCCACCATAATGCCCCCCCCCAGTGCCAGTAATAATAGCCCCCTATGCCAGTAATAGCAGCCCCCCTGTGCCAGTAATAGCAGCCCCCAGTAATAACAGCCCCCAGTAATAACAGCCCCCGGTAATAAGAGCCCCTCTGTGCCAGTAATAACAGCCCCCAGTAATAAGAGCCCCTCTGTGCCAGTAATAACAGCCCCCAGTAATAAGAGCCCCTCTGTGTCAGTAATAACAGCCCCCAGTAATAACAGCCCCTCTGTGCCAGTAATAACAGCCCCCAGTAATAAGAGCCCCTCTGTGCCAGTAATAACAGCCCCTCTGTGCCAGTAATAACAGCCCCCCCTTTGCCAGTAATAACAGCCCCCCCTTTGCCAGTAATAACAGCCCCCGCCAGTAATAACAGCCCCCCCTTTGCCAGTAATAAGAAACAGCCCCCCCTTTGCCAGTAATAACAGCCCCCGCCAGTAAAAGTATTGTACATAATAAATAAAAAAAAAAAAACACATACTTACCTCCATGTCAGTGATGCGATGCAGGCCTCTTCTGGCCTGTGTCCCACGCTGTATGGCTCAGGCAGCGCGATGACGTCATCGCGCCACCTGCGCCGGCCTCTGATAGGCTGCAGGCACTAGGCAGCACAGGCAGGCATCTGTATCGCTGTCCTGAGGACGGCGATACAGATGACTGGAGATGAGTGCTTCCACAATGGAAGCGCTCATCTCCCTGTGCCCAGCCGCCGCCGCCAGCTCGCTCGCTGCGCGGGCCACATGACGAGGTCTGGCGGGCCTTGTGTTTGACACCCGTGATAGAGTAACCTGCCCATGGTGCAGATCATACTTACCTGGAGCCATGGGTGTAGGAACCCCCAAAAATCTGGGGGGGACAGCATTTTTGCTCGCCGGGTATATTCTTATTCAGTAAACTGCGAGTTGTTTATATCGTTAAATTTTAAGTAAGTGTGTGTGAATGCCCCCCCCCCACACACACACACTTACAGTTCTGAAGACTCAGGGGTGCTGGCTGGCTTGGCCTCAGGGGTGCTGGCTGGCTTGGCCGGGCAGAAGGAGTGTGGGAGACTGTGAGGCCTTTTTCTCCAAGCTGCTCCGGATCAGTGCTCTGGGCAGCTCGGCTCCGGGCTGGAAGTGGGCACAATAAGAGAAAAATATTTTTCATTACACCTCAGGTCAGACCACCAATCAGACCCCCAATGTTAATCAGACCTCAGCTAACAGCCCCAATAAGATCCCCAATGTTAATAAGACCTCAGATCACACCTCAGCTCAGACCCCAATATGAATGACCCCCAATCAGACCTCAGATAAGAGCCCCAGTGCCTCTCATCAGCCCCCCAGTAACTCTCATCAGCCCCCCAGTGCCTCTCATCAGCCAGTAATAACAGCCCCCCCAATCATGTGCCAGTAATAACAGCCCCCCCAATTATGTGCCAGTAATAACAGCCCCCCCAAATCATGTGCCAGTAATAACAGCCCCCCCAATCATGTGCCAGTAATAACAGCCCCCCCAATCATGTGCCAGTAATAGCCCCCCAATCATGTGCCAGTACTAGCCCCCCAATCATGTGCCAGTAATAGCCCCCCCTAATGATGTGCCAGTAATAGCCCCCAGTAATAGCCCCCCAATCATGTGCCAGTAATAGCCCCCCAATCATGTGCCAGTAATAGCCCCCCCAATCAAGTGCCAGTAATAGCCCCCCCAATCAAGTGCCAGTAATAGCCGCCCCAATCAAGTGCCAGTAATAGCCCCCCAATCAAGTGCCAGTAATAGCCCCCCCCAATAATGTGGCAGTAAAACAAAGTATTGTATATATAAAAAAAAAATAATTAACACTTATACTTACCTCTTTAGAGCGATGCGATGCAGTCCTCTTCCGGCCTGTCACTGTGTCCCGACTCCAGCGCTGTACGGCTCAGGCGGATCGCGCCGCCCTTCCGGACTCTGATAGGCTGCCAGCCTAGTAGTGCCGGCAGCCTATCAGAGGAACAGGAAAGGGACAGACCTCCCTGCCCTGCTCCTCCGCAGCCTTCTGTTTGTATCGCTGTCCTGAGGACGGTGATACAAACAGATCACTATGGAGATGAGCGCTTCGCTTCCACAATGGAAGCGCTCACAGTGCTCCAGACTAAAAAAAATACCTAGTAGCCATTGGCTCCTGAACTGAAAAATTTAGGAGCCAAATCAAATTTTTAGTCGCCAAATCAAAACCGAATCAAAATTTTGGTATCGTGACAACGCTACGCCGATCAGATCGGCGTAGGGTTGTTTTGATACCAAAATTTTGATTCGCTTTCGTCACCATAAAAAAGTATTGCGATACTTAATACCGCGCAAAAAAAAAAAAAACACCAAAAAAAGCCGCGTGCATTTCGCATTTTATGAAACATTCGGCCCATAATAGAACAGTCCTATCCTATTTTTTGGGTCGACAAGGTGACTAAAAAATGGCGAATGCTCACCGCATAGGAGATATTTTTTAATAATTTAATAGTTTGGACAGTGCTATGTAATATGTTTATTTATTGTTTATATATTTTATATGTAAAATTGGGAAAGGGGGGATTTAAACTTAATATTTTAGGGTACTTTCATACTAGCGTTTTTCTTTTCCGGCATAGAGTTCCGTCCTAGGGGCTCTATACCAGAAAAGAACTGATCAGGCATATCCCCATGCATTCTGAATGGAGAGCAATCCGTTCAGGATGCATCAGGATGTCTTCAGTTCAGTTATTTTGACTGATCAGGCAAAAGATAAAACCTTAGCATGTTGCGGTTTTATCTCCGGCGAAAAAAAAGGAAGATTTGCCTGAATGCCGGATCCAGCATTTTTCCCCATAGGAATGTATTAGTGCCAGATCTGGCATTCAAAATACCGGAATGCACCCACACTAAATCCGGACCCATTCACTTCTATAGGGCTGTGCACATGAGCGGTGATTTTCAAGCATCACTTGTGCATTGCGTGAAAATCGCAGCATGCTCTATGTTGTGCGTTTTTCACGCAGCGCAGGCCCCATAGAAGTTAATGGGGCTGCGTGAAAATCGCAAGCAAGTGCGGATGCGGTGCGATTTTCACGCATGGTTGCTAGGATGAAAGTCTATTCACTGTATTATTTTCCCTTATAACATGGTTATAAGGGAAAATAATAGCACTCTTTAATACAGAAGGCTTGGTAGAAGGTCAATATAATAAACATTGGTGGCGCAGTGCGCCCCCCCAATATAATAAACATTGGTGGCGCAGTGCGCCCCCCCAACACCCCAGTATGATAAACATTGGTGGCGCAGTGCGCCCCCCCCAACACCCCAGTATAATAAACATTGGTGGCGCAGTGGGCCCCCCCAATATAATAAACATTGGTGGCGCAGTGCGCCCCCCCCAACACCCCAGTATAATAAACATTGGTGGCGCAGTGCACCCCCCCAATATAATAAACATTGGCACAGTGCGCCCCCCCAATATAATAAACATTGGTGGTGCAGTGCGCCCCCCCAACACCCCAGTATAATAAACATTGGTGGTGCAGTGCGCCCCCCAATATAATAAACATTGGCACAGTGCGCCCCCCCAATATAATAAACATTGGCACAGTGCGCCCCCCCAATATAATAAACATTGGCACAGTGCGCCCCCCCAATATAATAAACATTGGTGGTGGAGTGCGCCCCCCAACACCCCAGTATAATAAACATTGGTGGCGCAGTGCGCCCCCCCAATATAATAAACATTGGTGGCGCAATATAATAAACATTGGTGGTGCAGTGCG
Organism: Bufo bufo; assembly: GCF_905171765.1. NCBI lineage: Eukaryota > Metazoa > Chordata > Amphibia > Anura > Bufonidae > Bufo > Bufo bufo. Next base: position 195,296,066 of record NC_053393.1, read on the forward strand.
CCCCCCCTCAATATAATAAACATTGGTGGCGCAGTGGGCAGTGCCAATGAGGGTTAAAAAATAAAAAAATAATTAACTCACCTCCTCCAATTGATAGTCTCCTGTTCTTTCTTCAGGACCTGTCAAAGGACCTGTGGTGACATCACTGTGCTCATCACATGATACATCACATGATCCATCACCATGGTATTGGACCATGTGATCAGCTCAGTGACGTCACCACAGGTCCTGAAGAAAGAACAGGAGACCGGCAGCTACGCGATCAACTGGAGGAGGTGAGTTAATTTTTTAAATTATTTTTTAACCCTCATTGGCACTTCCCACTGAGCCACCAATGTTTCTTATACTGGGGTGTTGGGGGGGGGGGGGGCGCACTGTGCCACCAACGTTTTTTATACAAATACAGGAGGCGGATGCTGGAATCAAATAGCCGACACCCGACCTTTGTGACTGGGAGCTGCGATCAGCGGCAGTTAACCCCTCAGGTACCGCACCTGCAGGGTTAACTCAACTGCAGCTGATCGCAGCTCCCTGTCACAGAGGTCTGGTGTCGGCTATTTGATTCCAGCACCCGCCTCCTGTATTTGTATTACAGGTCAGTTATCTTCATTGGTGGCGCAGTGGCCACAGCCCCTCCCCTCCTCCACCCATCTCTCTTCTTATTGGCAGCGGCGGGGGCAGCAGCACGGGGGGGGGGGGAGAGACTTCTCCACTGCGCTGCTGAATAGAACATCGGCGGCGGGGCAGAGAACTATCATCTCCAGCCCTGGCTCATCTCAGTGCCTGCCCCGCCGCCGCACACATTGCCCCGCTGCCGCTGGGGGGGATTTGATCATACCTGTCCCCCCCGCATTATTTCCTGGGTGGGATCCGTCCCCCCCGTCCCCCCCGCTTCCTACGCCCATGCCTGGAGCCAGTGAAGAAATTGGCAGAGGGTAGAGGCAGAGGAGTAATGGGTTGAGAGGTGGATTAGTACTCTTTGATAAATCCTTTAATTCATAAAATTCTTCTTTGTTGCCATAAAACTACCAGTGTGAAAAGTTTTTCATTAGATCATGGGACATAGTTGTGGGAATTTGCAGACACTGATATTGGGAGATAACCAATGCGCCAGGCCACATTATGTGTTCTAACTTCTTACATACTGTAATTAATTAAACACAGTGAAGGAGCCTAGGTCAAAGCAGAACATAAAGCTAGAGAACATGTGCGGCAGGTACTCTACTTGAGGGCATATATAGCAGGTACTATGAGACACATCTTGGATAGTGATGAGCAGCAAGGGTTATATTCGATTTTGCGATATTTCATGAATATTCGTCATATATTCACGAATTTCTTGATTGCGAAAAATCGGCAATGTAATATTCACGTAATGAGCGCAAAATACAGGTGTGGGTCACTTTTGCTAAATTTTCCAAGCTGCTAGAAGTTTCCTGAGACTGGAGAAAATGGTTGGCACAGCAGAACATTAAAAATGGCTTTATATGCAGTTAGAGTGCTCCAATATATTCACGATTGCGCAAATCGGCACTAATGATGCGAATATTTTGACGCAATACGTGAAACTTCACATTTTAGCAGGTCTGCATGTATGTATGGACAGCAGAACCTATCACACTACCTAACACACTGCACTGCAACAGCTACACTATATCAGGATATAACCTACACTGACTATCTCCCACTAACTATCTGTATTATATATATATGTTATCTAACTATCTATCTAATGTAGTGTGGAAAGCACAGAGCACTGCAATGACACTGCTGTCTCTCTTAGCACTTTAAAAAACTGTAGAAAATGGCTGCTGGGGATGTTCTTACATAGTAAGGGGTAGGCAACTTTCCTATTGGTTGCTAGGGATGTTGCTAAGCTCAGACAAAGACATTGCAGCCTTCTCATTGGCCCACAAGCAAGAAGGGAGGTTACTGATGAAAAAAATAATAATCTAGAATATTCTAAATTACAAATGTACCGTATTTTTCGATCCTATAAGACGCACCGGCCCATAAGACGCACCTAGGTTTTTGAGGAGGAAAATAAGAAAAAAAAATTTTTTAACCAAAAGGTGTGCTTTTGAACTAATTGTGGTCTGTGGATGGCGCACTGTTATGGGGGATCTGTGGGTGACGCACTGTTATGGGGGATCTGTGGGTGACGCACTGTTATGGGGGATCTGTGGGTGATGCACTGTTATGGGGGATCTGTGGGTGACACTTATGGGGGATCTGTGGGTGACACTTATGGGGGATCTGTGGGTGGCTCTTATTGGGGTCTCTGGATGGCACTGTTATGGGGATCTGTGTATAACAGTTATGGGGGGGATCTGTGGATGACACATATATAGCATCTTATGCTATGTGTCATCCACAGATCCCCTCCATAACAGTGTCCCTGTAGTGAATGACCCTCAATACAGGGGGTGGGGGTCGCATCTGCTTTTATAATGACAGCGGGGCCCGTGCAGTGACTGTATTCTACTACACGGGCCCCACTCACTGTATATTATCAAATCTGTCATAGTTAATTGTTATGCATATAATCGGGTAATCAGCGCCTATATACTTACAACTACAAGCGCTCGGTAGCAGAGAGGAGGGAGGAGGCAGGCCGGGATGTGACGTAGTGACTCACGCTGCCAGCGCCCGTCCTCCCGGCCTGCCTCCTCCCTCCTCTGTGCTACAGAGTGCTTGTAGTTGTAAGTATACAGGCGCTGATTACACGATTAATACATAACAATTAACTATGACAGATACGATAATATACAGTGAGCGGGGCCCGTGTAGTAGAATACAGTCACTGCACGGGCCCCGCTGTCATTATAAAAACAGATGCCGGCCCCCAGCCCCTCCTCCCTCACAGCTGATACACCCGCTGCGCGGCATAGCGGCGGGTGTATCATTGAAAATTCGGCAAAATGCAGCATTCGCCCCATAAGACGCACTGCTATTTTTCCCCCACTTTTGGGGGGGGGGGAGTGCGTCTTATAGGGCGAAAAATACGGTATATCACTATATTCTAAATATTTGCGAATTCTCGAAGTGCCGATATTCGCGATTAATATTCGCGATTCCAATATTCGCGCCCAACACTAATCTTGGACTAGTACTTGGCGGACATCTCTATGGCATAAAATAAAAAAATAAAAAAAGTAGCATCTGAGGCTTAGGCACTTATGGGGCATTTGTGGCTAAAAGATACTGTTAAGGGCAAGTTAGGACTAAAAACACAAACGTAAATGCAGAAAAGAACATATACTAAATGTACAGTAAAACTTTCACATGGGTGAGGAGACAGATTATGAAAAATTTGCACTGGTGGTATAGATAGCAAAATAATTACCAGATTTCAGAAATGGAGAAACCCCCCCCTGATATTCTTGCGGCTGGCCATAAAATCATTGATATCTTATTCCCAAAACCAGAACACAAGGTCTGTCTAAACAAAATCAGGGGAGCAGAACAACATCACTCAATATAAATATTAGCTTTTGATATGTCCTCAGAGCCCCTAGTCCTAGTGGAGACATTCGAAAGCTCAGGTAGAGTATACTATGAACTGCAATAGAGGTCATGTATCAAAAACAATACAGATGAAGATATATCAAGAAGATTCATCAAAGAAATACTGGACCTAACTAATAACTTGGCCCTGTGCTGTTCAGGATTGGAATTAAGCCACCCACAGGCATCACCTGTCTGAAAATCACCTCAATCAGGGCTCTGCAAGAGGGGTAATTAAAGAACGCACTCTGTACTGTCTCTCACCCCTCCATGTTTGATATGCAGGTGTGTTACCCACAGGAAAATTAGTGGACAGATTCTGAGCCAAAAAGTGACCTCATAAAACTTGGTTGTTAAAGGCCATTAGCATTTACATTAGTCACTTCCTGAGATCACAGGCAGGGGGGGCTAGTAGGGGAATCTGCAGACCTTTTTAAGGTGTATTTGTCACTGTAGCAGGTTTTCATTTCTTTGGGGGAGAACTCATTTGAAGAACTGTCCGACTTTCCTGCTGCCCCCAGGCAACCAGACTTCCACCATCTCATAACATAAATTAAGTTCTGTTTCTTTTATCCCATTTACTTTCAAACTGTAATTTTTGCATTGTATTTGTATGTCCTTGTAGAGAGAGTAGTGGGTTGGAGTGGGTAATTGTGAGCTACCTAGTTTAAGGCATCTTGTCCACTTAATATGACAAGTGGTGGCTGCTAGTATTCCTTAAATGTGTCTGTCAGATGGCTAAAGGGGGAAGATTTAGCGAACCCTGTGGCTCAAAGTAGCAGAGTGGGAGGTTGATGTTAAAATCTGTATGACCCTTTAAGCTCCCATCCTGAGTCTAAGTCATGATCTTGACATATAGCCCAAAATACACTGGACTGAAACCAAAGAAGTGGTAAGTCTTGACAGGACTTATGAGATATCATTATCTGGCAAATGCTTGTTTGACTCACAATTGGTTCTTCTGACTCAGGATTCGCTGAGCATGCATGTTTATTTTAAAGGGAAGTGGGAATAAGTAACTGTCAAAAAAACTCTCTTCCCTTATACAAGAAGAAAGGATTGTGTGTGTTTGATCCTTCTTTTCCACAACATCTACCATCTGGAGACAGTCTTGAGGCTTCCATACACATTAGACTATTAGCTAATCCTGTGAAAAATCAGCAGGTTCAGATAGAATTTATTTAACATACAGACATCTTTAAACCATTCTTCATTTTGTGTTGTAGTGGCATAATCATAATAATCATGATAAGGTATGAGCAGACATTTGTCATTCACTTCTCAGTGGCACCATTTTAATGCTCTAATGTCTATTGTCTTGATTTCTTGTTTGGCTTGTATAGTGTGGAAACATAATACACTAAGATTTTATGAAACTCTTCCTAAATTATCTGCTAATCTGCATGATCACCATCTATGCAACCATTGAGGATCAAAAACTAAAAAAAGAAGAAGAAGAAGAAGGATAAGAGACAGGTTGGCAATATTTACCGTAATTTACTCATGTGTAGAATGAACCATGTAAGGATCCCCTGTTCCATGTAATTAGAGGACAGAGAGAAGAGAAACAATGTGGATATATATGTAGGGGAGATTGTTATGGTGTTTCACTTTGTGTGACATAATTTTTTTCCCCCCGAATAGTTTGGAAATTAAAGTCATAAGTTAACAGGAGGAAATGTCTTCTGAAATGCTTTAGTCTCTGCCAGTCTGCAGCATGTAAGAAGATACTATCTCTAACATTTGTAAAATCATATACTGTCTACAAAAGCTGGTTATTGTTTTCCCAGTCAAATTCATCGGTAAAACAGGAACATAAGCCTGATGTTTCTGTAATCTAGCTTTGTGTCTACTGTGAGAAATATGTGTTTGCATTTATGTTCAGACCTAAAAAAGGATGTCCATTACGATGGGGTCACATCTGGTGGCTGTTGTCATTCTATCTGTTTATGATCTGTAATTCAATAATTTGAAAGGTGGCAATGAGGTCATATTGATCTACTAACAGTCAGAAAGTCATAGTTATCGATATATCATGTATTTTTTTCTACCTATAGCACTGATTCATTTCTGGGGATGACAGATGGCGTTCCAGCTATATCTCATTGCCTTAATAAATGCCTGCGTATCTCTTCCACAAAGAATTGCAGAGGGCAGAAGATAATTCACTTGACAAGTATGAATAAGTTTTAGCCATACTAAATAAGAAGTATTTACTTTTTTCTCAATTATGCTTTACATTTAAGGCTCAGGAGACCAACAACTTAAGAAAGAATGTTCCTTTCTCATCTTGACCTAGAAAAATGAATTGTTAGATTCATCACAAAAAACTTTGTTAATGGGTGATTTTGAAAATAAAATTACCTCATTTGAAATACTTTTTTTTTCTTCTTAGATTCAAGGATACAGCTATGTGTAGTGATATCAGATGACACTGCACCACTTGCAAATCTTAAAAACCTCTGCAAGATAAAAGGTCTTAAAGGGGACTTGTCCACAAAATGCAGTGCAATCTGCGGGCAGCATGTTATAGAGCAGGAGAAGTTGAGCAGACTGATGTATAGTTTTGTGGGAAAAGATTCAGTAAAAAAATTTATTTTGTTTAATTTATATCTCTGCTTTTTCAAAACTTAAAGGGGTTGTCTCACTTCAGCAAATGGCATTTATCATGTACTGTAGACAACATTAATACAAGGCATTTACTAATGTATTGTGATTGTCCATATTGCCACCCTTTTTAGCTTAATTCATTTTTACATCAAATTATGCACTGGTCATATACAGGGGCTACAGCCACCACCGCAGTGCAGATATGAAGTGGCCGGGACGAGAGCAGCTGTGTATGCATGCCTAAGTGTGCTCCCACCACAGAGGCTGGTGATTTTTCCTATACTGTGAAAGGACACCACTGCTTGATTGCAGGGTAGACATAGCTGGATATGATCAGTGTATAATGTGATGGAAAAATAAATCAAGCCAGCAAAGGAGCCAATATGGACAATCACAATACATTAGTAAGTATTACTAACTTTGTCTACATGATAAATGCCATTTGCTGAAATGAGACAACCCCTTTAAGACCACTCCTGTATACAGTTCTCAGTAACAGACAGCTGTGTATACATACTTAAAAAGAGAATACTGTACAATAATATCTACCCCGTGTACAACTGAAGTCGGGAAAAGTTTTACTAAATCTTTTCCCACAAAAATAGATATAAATCTGCTCAGCCTTTCCTGCTCTTTAAGATGCTGCCTGCAGATTGCACTGCATTTTGTGATCACAGGTCCTCTTTAAAGGGATTGGCCTATCTCATACATTAGGGGCATAGGATATGACTAGCATGCTTGGCCGAACACCATTTTCACTCAAACATCGCGATGCTCGAGCTCAATGCTCGAGTCTCCTCCCCGCTCGTTTGTTGGCTGCTACACAGCCTATAAACGTGCGAAAAAGTTTTGGAACTCACTGTAATGCTGTAGCCATGTTGGTTACTGGCATTACAATGATTGGCTGGCCGGAACACGTCATCGGGTGCTATATAGCACTCGATGACATGTGGTTCGGCTCAGTCTTAGGGAGAGGTGCAGCAGAAGGGACAGATAGTGTAGGGACAGAATTTTCTTTCTTCTTTAGGCAGGGTTTAGTCTTGAAAGGTATTAGAGACCCAAAAGTCCTTTTAAGGACTATTGTTTAAAAGGAACCTGTCATCTGGATTTTGGGTAAAGCTGAGGACATGGGTTGCTAGATGGCCGCCAGCAAATCTGCAATACCCCCCCCCCCCCATAGTCCCCATAGCTCTGTGTGCTTTTATTATGTAAAAAAAAAAAAAAAAAGATTTGATACATATGCAAATTAAACTGAGATGAGTCAGAGCTTGAAAATATGACTCTTCTCTGGTCAAACAAGTAAGATATGACTCTTTTATGTTAATTTGCATAAAAGGCAGGAAGTACAGAAATGCATAATACTTATTGAATTCGTCTGCAAATGAAATGAAAAGTGTAATTTATATGTTTAGGGTAACACAATGAACATTTTGAAACGCTCAGTGAGGGTAGCATAGTAGAGGTGACAGGTTCCCTTTAATCTAGCTGCAATATAAATTATTAGCTACATCTCCTGTATAACGTTTGCGCATCCTAAATATCAGTGACTTTCAGTTAAAAAAATTTGCCGCTGGTGAGCGCTACATCTCCTGTATAACGTTTGCGCATCCTAAATATCAGTGACATTGAGTTCAATTTTTTTGCGGTTGGTGACAGCGACATTACCTGCGCTACATCTCCTGTATAATGTTTGCGCATCCTAAATATCAGTGACATTCAGTTACATTTTTTCACCGCTAGTGACAGCGACATTACCTGCGCTACATCTCCTGTATAACGTTTGCGCATTCTAAATATCAGTGACATTCAGTTAAATGTTTTCGTTGCTGGTTACAGTGACATTGCCTGCACTACATCTCCTGTATGACGTTTGCGTGTCCTAAATATCAGTGACATTCAGTTAAATTTTTTCGCCGCTTGTGACAGCGACATTACCTGTGCTACATCTCCTGTATAACGTTTGCACATCCTAAATATTAGGTACATTCAGTTAAATTTTTTCGCCGCTGGTGACAGCGACATTACCTGTGCTACATCTCCTATATAACGTTTGCGCATCCTAAATATCAGTGACATTCAGTTTAATATTTTCGTTGCTGGTGACAGCAACATTGCCTGCACTACATCTCCTGTATAACGTTTGCACATTCTAAATATCAGTGACATTCAGTAAAAAATTTTCGCCACTGGTGACAGCGACATTACCTGCGCTACATCTCCTGTATAACGTTTGCGCATCCTAAATATCAGTGACATTCAGTGTAATTTTTTTGCCGCTGGTGACAGCGACATTACCTGCGCTACATCTCCTGTATAATGTTTGCGCATCCTAAATATCAGTGACATTCAGTTACATTTTTTCACCGCTAGTGACAGCGACATTACCTGCGCTACATCTCCTGTATAACGTTTGCGCATTCTAAATATCAGTGACATTCAGTTAAATGTTTTCGTTGCTGGTTACAGTGACATTGCCTGCACTACATCTCCTGTATGACGTTTGCGTGTCCTAAATATCAGTGACATTCAGTTAAATTTTTTCGCCGCTTGTGACAGCGACATTACCTGTGCTACATCTCCTGTATAACGTTTGCACATCCTAAATATTAGGTACATTCAGTTAAATTTTTTCGCCGCTGGTGACAGCGACATTACCTGTGCTACATCTCCTATATAACGTTTGCGCATCCTAAATATCAGTGACATTCAGTTTAATATTTTCGTTGCTGGTGACAGCAACATTGCCTGCACTACATCTCCTGTATAACGTTTGCACATTCTAAATATCAGTGACATTCAGTAAAAAAATTTTGCCACTGGTGACAGCGACATTACCTGCGCTACATCTCCTGTATAACGTTTGCGCATCCTAAATATCAGTGACATTCAGTGTAATTTATATGATTGTATTTTCATCCGCACGGTGCTCTTCCTGTGCAGGATGCTTTTGTGGTGCATGTGGACCGCGCTGGCGTCCTCCTTTGTACGCATTAATTGCTCGGGATGGTCGTTTGCTGCGGTCCACATGCGGTGGGACTGCTCCCCCAATGAGAAACACGCTACAGTGTTTGGGGTTTGAGCAGCTCCTCCATATCTGCCACGATATTTCTGTGGTTCACATGCGATGGGACCGCTCGCCCAATGAGAAACACGCTACAGTGTTTGGGGTCTGAGCAGTTCCGCCATATTGGCCACTGCTATTCTACAGTGATTTTGACAGCGACATTACCTGCGCTACATCTCCTGTATAACGTTTGCGCATCCTAAATATCTGTGACATTTAGTTGAATTTATTTGCGCATACACTTACAAAACCTGCGCTACTGTGCGTGTGACATACTTGCAAGCATATATACCATTTAATATGCTGAAGGCGAGCAGTAAGGGACGGGGAAGTGGCCGTGCTGCTGATGGTGCAAGCAGAGGTGTGGCCCTGGGCGCGGTGAAACTGTGCCTGCTGCCAGAGCACAAGAAACACACTCATCCACGATACCTAGCTTCATGTCCCAGTTTGCAGGGCGGCGCAGGACACCACTCTTGAAGTCACACCAGTGCGACCAGGTGGTCGTTTGGATTGCAGCAGATAATGTTTGAAGTCGGTTAAGCACCACCCTGTCTTCCACAAAGTCCAGTCTCAGTAGCCAAGAGTCTGGTCAACAGAATCCTCACCCTGATCCTCCTTCCTCCCACCATGGAGAGTCTTGGGAAACAAGTGATCCCACACTCGAACATTCCGAGGAGCTCTTTTTATCGCCATTCCTTTATTTGGCCCTCTCGCCAAGCCCACTTGAAGAGGGACATGAGGAGATCCTGTGCACTTATTCCCAAACTCTTGAGCATCAACAGTCAGAAAAAGATGACGGTGGGGACAGCAATTAGTGTTTCAAGAGGGGGTGATGAAGATGAAACACAGTTGCCAATAAGTCAACCGCAATTAGTGTTTCAAGAGGTTGATGATGAGGATGAGACACAGTTGTCAATAAATGAGGTTCTTGTTAGGTCAACAAGTCAGGAGGACCAGAGTGAGGAAGTGGAAGATGAGGTGGTGGATGATGAAATCACTGACCCAACCTGGGAAATAGGCAAGCCGAGTGAGGACAGCAGTACAGAGGGGGAGGGATCCGCAGAACACTAGCAACCTCGCCACCACCAGCATGATCCGCCACATGCCATCAAAGCACCATAATAGGTGGGACGAATGCTTGGGTCCACAATCAGTGTCTGCAGGTCACACCACTGCTTCCTCTTCCCCTGTGTTACGTGCTAGCCCAGATGCCTCCCGCCCTGCAACTGGACATTCGCAAGCACCATCATCTAGCACATCCACTTCTGTGTCCCAGCGCAGTGTACAGATGACCATACCCCAGGCCTTTGAACGAAAGTGCAAATACACAGCCATCCACCCACAGGCCACAGCACTAAATGTGCACCTTTCCAAATTGCTGGCCCTGGAAATGTTGCTATTTAGGCTTGCAGACACAGAGGCTTTCTGCAGTCTGATGGCGGTGGCTGTCCCTTGTTACTCAGTCCCCAGCCGCCACTATTTTTCCCGGTGTGCAGTCCCCGCCTTACACCAGCATATGTCCCATAACATCACCCGGGCCCTGACCAATGCAGTTATTGGGAAGGTGCACTTAACGACTGACACATGGAGAAGTGCTTTTGGCCAGGAACACAGGGTGAGCGTTGTGGAGGCCGGGAGCAAGTCGTACCCTGGGATGGCACAGGTGGTACCGACGCCAAGGATTGCAGGCCGTACTTCCATCAGGATTTCCTCCACCACCTACATTCCTGGCTGCAACCCTCCCCTTCTCCTCCTCCACCTCCTCCTCCACTTCAACCTCTGAATTTTCATTTTGCAGCACCAGTCAGCCATCAGTCAGTAGCTGGAAGCAGTGTAGCACTGCAGTGGGGAAGAGGCAATAGGTCGTGCTGAAACTAATTTGCTTAGGTGACAAACAGCACACTGCCACAGAGCTGTGGCAGGGTATAAGGGACCAGACTGAGCTGTGGCTCTCGCCACTCAACCTACAACCAGGCATGGTTGTGTCTGATAAAATAAAATAGAAAATGTCAGACCTGTGTCCCAAAACACGGACAGTTACTTGCGCTGCTGGTTCCGGTGTAGTGTGGTGGGTAATTCACACTGGAAAGTCATATAGTAAAGGTTTGAAACCGCGCTGCTTGTGATTTAGTCATACGATGCACAAGTGAATGAATCAGGGTATTAGCCTTCGTCCTCCTCTCTCAAAGGGTTCGATCCTCCTCAGACCGCCTCCTCTGTAAGATTAAATGACCGGCATATAGTGAAGTACCCTCTTAGTTCTTAATAAAAACAGTTTTATTCTACTCACAGACAAGGGTAGATAACAGGCATATCACAATGATAAAATCAAAAAGGTTCCTGCCCGACCCGGGTTTCGCTCTCTGGCTTCCTCAGGGGCGACAACTGAGTTGTCGCCCCTGAGGAAGCCAGAGAGCGAAACCCGGGTCGGGCAGGAACCTTTTTGATTGTACCCTGCGCACTGACTTTATTACTTTCATTGCTGGACCAGAAAACGCTGCATTGTGCGCGTCAGCACTGCAAGGGTTAATCAGCCATTTTTTCCCTCATGGCGCAGTGTCTTCATGGCTTTCAAGAGCGCGAAAATGATGACTACGCCCCCCTAGAAGCGGGAAATCTAAAGCCTGCCCACCAAGAACTTTGCAATGCGAGCCAAGTGAAGTGAATATTGATGAGCTGGGCGGCGCTTCAAAACGGCAGTTGGGGCGGCTGGCTGGGCGCAAGTGGAGATGAAACGCCGCCCCTTGGGCAGATTGAAGACAATTCAAGCAGGTTATAAAACTTCAGTTTACTGTATTTATAAGGTGGACAGGGGGGATACTTAGATGATTTTAATACACTTTATAAGACCTGTACTGTCATATATATACCTAAATATGCTTATTGGGCCTGTCAGTGTCCCTTTAAAGTATAATATGCCCATTGTGTGTATTCTCTTTTAGGTTCCGCAATGTGATCTTCCTGCACTATTTGTGACATTTGCACTTACCATTGCACTTAACCTAAAAATGTAGCAAATTACTCTTGTATGCCTTAATTTGACAGCTCTTGTTCTCTCCTTCCTTTATATGGACTGCCTTTATGCGGACACCGGCCTACACCCGGTGATATATACCCATAGGTACCCAGGGTAGGACCAAGTGGTAAGTCCAGGCAGGTCCAGTAACTACACGGGTAACCCCGCTGCTTCGGGAATCGTTAGAAGTCATAGACTGCTCCTTCCCGTTCGTTTTATGTTCAGGATTGCTCCCATCCTGGGGTGTCTTATTTCCAGGAGTTTCATGGGATTATTATACCCTCCTCCTGTGACATAGCCAGAAGTGCATGGAGACGGTAATACCTCCCCTTCTGAGCTTTTGCCTAAGGTATGGTACCTCAAGCCTTAGAGCCATAATTTAGCTACCCCTTAGCCACCATAGTGATCATGCTTTAAGCCAAATTTCTCAGGCTTTGGTGCAGGAAAGGGAATACAGAATAAAGCCACCCTTTCATTTGCGGGCATTCCATTACACAATGGTGGGACTACAGAGTAAAGACACCCCCATGCTTTCTTTGGTGTTTAAAGGATCCAGAACATTTCAAAGTCAGTCAGTAATGTTTGCTTAGTGCAGTATTTAGGTTCACTGGTCATACCAAGAGAAGGAAACTGTGTGTTGGACACCTTACTCTAGCGGGCAGGAACCTGGGGATAGCTGTTTCATGTTTGTCTTTGTATGGGCTCTTTCACACTTGCGTTCTTGTCTTCCGGCATAGAGTTCCGTCGTCGGGGCTCTATTCCGGAAGAATCCTGATCAGGATTATCCTAATGCATTCTGAATGGAGAGAAATCCGTTCAGGATGCATCAGGATGTCTTCAGTTCCGGAACGGAACGTTTTTTGGCCGGAGAAAATACCGCAGCATGCTGCGCTTTTTGCTCCGGCCAAAAATCCGGAACACTTGCCGCAAGGCCGGATCCGGAATTAATGCCCATTGAAAGGCATTGATCCGGATCCGGCCTTAAGCTAAACGTCGTTTCGGCGCATTGCCGGAGCCGACATTTAGCTTTTTCAGAGTGGTTACCATGGCTGCCGGGACGCTAAAGTCCTGGCAGCAATGGTAAAGTGTAGCGGGGAGCGGGGGAGCAGTGTACTTACCGTCCGTGCGGTTCCCCGGGCGCTTCAGAGTGACGTCAGGGCGCCCCAAGCGCATGGATCATGTGATCACATGGATCATGTCATCCATGCGCATGGGGCGCTCTGACGTCACTCTGGAGCGCCCCGGGAGCCGCACGGACTGTAAGTATACTGCTCCCCGCTCCTACTATGGCAACCAGGACTTTAATAGCGTCCTGGGTGCCATAGTAACACTGAACGCATTTGGAAGACGGTTCCGTCTTCAAATGCTTTCAGTACACTTGCGTTTTTCCGGATCCGGCGTGTAATTCCGGCAAGTGGAGTACACGCCGGATCCGGACAACGCAAGTGTGAAAGAGGCCTATGTCATTATATGTAATTCATGCAGCACTTTGTACTTTATTGGGTACCCCAGAGCTGATTCCTCTCCCTCCTAAGCATAAGCCGAGGGCGGCTTAACTCGAAGTAAGGGGGAATGTAACATCCCAGAGTTATGTTACTAAACTCTTTTTCCCCGCTACTATTTGTTGGTAACATGTGCCTTGTCATCTAATGTGATTTTATTTATATTCCTCACAAATGTGCATATTCTAAGCCTGTTAAATGTATTTGCTGTAATTTTCATGTTCACCAGCAGGTGGTAGCAATGTGTTAGCAGGGCCTTAGTTCAGTTTAGCATATCTAGACTGGAATAGTACATTCCAGTTTAGCTCCCCCCTCTTTGAGGAGGTGTGGAATGTTCCCACATCCTGCCTCATGGGGAGGAAAGAAAGTTACAGTTAGTGTGCCAGCCACCCCGGCTAGGGGAAGGCTGTGCTGGTAGGAGCTCCAAGTTCTAGGAATCCCAACCCAGGATCTTGTCTCGGTTGAGACCAAAGATCACCATTCCCAGTCTGAGCCCTTCAGCCTCAGCTGGTTGACAAGCAAGCAGCCATCTCCAGAACTCCAGGATGAACCATTCCCTGTGAGCATAACTGTGAGTAACATCCAGAGACCAGGAGAAGCCAAATTCCTCCTCAGCTAGTCAGTCCCATACACAGCAGAAGATAGACAGAGCAGAAGACAGATTCCTGCCATATTCTCCAGGCATATGATAGAAGCAGAAGAGATAGTAATCCCTGCCATATATTGCAAATACCTGCTGGCACCCAAGACTATTGCTGTAACTCATATGGATTAATGCTGCCTCCAGTAAAGACAAGTTGAATTATATTCCAAGTCTGGATCTCATTTACTGCTACCAAAATCCTCAAGTACTCCTACTAGTAACACACTCATTTATTGCAAGTGAACCAGGATCCAGGAGTCCAGCCGTACCAAAGTAGGAGACACCGTTGACACTATACCTACTACTACACAGAGACATTACCCCACTCTGGCATTCCTCACCTGGTACGTGAGTTGCAACATCTTAAAGGGCCCTGAGACTGTACCCTGCGCACGCTGCAATTGGCGTCACAAACAAAAACTATAGACTTATATACCCATATCCGGACCCACTGCATAATTTGGCGTCCGTATAACCGTACCACGGTCCGGCTCATTGCACTTGGTGGCGGCTTTTGAGCTCGGCAAGCTCACACACATACCATGCCACGTGTTCAACTTAGTGGTCCAGCGGTTTCTCAAAACCTACCCCAATTTGCCTGAGCTACTGGTGAAGGTGAGCCGCAAGTGTGCTCATTTACAAAAATCATCTACAGCTGCCTCCAGTCTGGCAACGCTGCAGCAGCGCTTGCAATTGCCAGCTCACCGACTAGTGTGCGACGTGAGCACGTGCTGGAACTCCACGTTTCACATGTTGGCCAGGCTTTGTGAGCAGCAGAGGAAAGTAGTGGAATACCAGCTGCAACATGGTCGTCGCCTTTCCAGTCAGCTTCCGCTCTTCACAAGCGACAATTGGGCATGGATCTCTGACCTCTGTGAGGTTTTAAAGGGCTTCTGTCACCCACTAAACCTTTTTTTTTTTTTTTGCTTACTTATAATCCCCACACTGCGATTTATGCCTACATAATCAAATAATCATTTTGGTCCTGTAGATTTTGTTTAAAACATGCTTTTAAAATATGCAAATTACCTTGCTACCAGCAAGTAGGGCGGCTACTTGCTGGTAGCAGCCGCATCCTCCGATCCTAAAGACAATTGTGGCATTGTGATTGACAGGGCCAGGGAACGTAATCGTTCTCTGCTGGCCCTGCCTGTTAGCATTAAAAATCTGGCGCCTGCGCCGCGGCAGTACCTGTCTTCAAACGGCGCAGGCGCACTGAGAGGCGGCCGCTCGCTCGGCCGCTCCATCCTCAATGCGCCTGCGCCGATGACGTCACATCTACACTCGGCGCAGGCGCATTGAGGATGGAGCGGCCGCCTCTCAGTGCGCCTGCGCCGATTGAAGACAGGTACGGCCACGGCGCAGGCGCCAGATTTTGAATGCTAACAGGCAGGGCCAGCAGAGAACGATTACGTTCCCTGGCCCTGTCAATCACAATGCGGAGGGGGCGTCTTTAGGATCGGAGGATGCGGCTGCTACCAGCAAGTAGCCGCCCTACTTGCTGGTAGCAAGGTAATATGCATATTTTAAAAGCGTGTTTTAAACAAAATCTACAGGACCAAAATGATTAATTTGATTATGTAGGCATAAATCGCAGTGTGGGGATTATAAGTAAGCAAAAAAAATAAAAAAGGTTTAGTGGGGTGACAGAAGCCCTTTAAGCAACTTTGAGCAATCAACACAGATGGTAAGCTGTAATGCCGCTATTATCAGCGTAACATCTCACTTCTGTGTTTTCTTAAAAGCTGGGCATCCCTGGTATATGCCAATATCAAAATTATGTCTGCACCACCTTGAGGGACACATGAACATGTTCACATTACCAATCTTCTGTACTACTATGCCTTCGATTTTTGAGATATATGAACATTTTTAAAGAGTTATATACTATGCAGAATTATATTATTATACAGAGGCGCTTCATTATTCACTCTGGTTACCTCCCCCTTCTTCCTTACCTGGTCAATTTTCCAAATTTATCAATGGACCTATCTAACTACAATTAATTATTTAATCTCTGCACCAACCTACATGTGTTTGAGATTCTTTATTCATTAGATGACAGATATTTTTATTATATATATATATATATATATATATATATATATATATATATGTGTGTATATATATATATATATATTAAAGGAAAAACTGTGAAATATATATTTTTAAGTTATTCTCAATTTTTTTCTGTTATAAGACAAAACATTTCTAAAACCATTACTGTATGTATTGCGAAATTGCTATTTGGGCTCACTGTAAGACCTCAATGGACTAGAGCGCAATTTAGAGGCCTGTTTTTCTATTGCTGGTTTTATGGCACCAGATGATGTACTGTACAGTGCCAACATATTGAAAACACCTTCAAAGTGAATATTTTTTCATGTTGACCCCGTAAGGTATACATAATTTAAACATTTTGGCCTTTGGCTGTATTTTAGGAAAAATGAATGGTACTGTGGTGAGAAAACTTTTTCCCAAAAGTTTTGATTCAGTGTCCTATTTTTCACCTTCACCATGTAGCCTCGTAAAAGTACACATTTCCACATTTATATACTTATGCCATTTGCAATCATACCCTATATGCGCTTTTTGCATCTTGTATGGGCTCACCAGAAGACCTTCTGACTCGAGCACTATTTTAACAGTGATCGCCCCTTTAACAGTGACTTTCACAGTGACCGCCCCTTTAACAGTGACTTTCACAGTGACCGCCACTTTAACAGTGACTGCCCCTTTAACAAAGACTTTCACTGTGACTTCCCCTTTAACAGTGACTTTCACAGTGACTGTCCCTTTACCAGTGTTTTTCACAGTGACTGCCCCTTTAACAGTTACTTTCACAGTGAATGCCCCTTTAAAAGTGATCTTTTAATAGTGGCCCCTGCCCCCCATGCATGTAGCAGTGTGGTTGTGCCATCAGACGTCATATGAATATTTCAGGACCTGAGAACTGCTAATACCTGTGATTAGTTGTTATGGCAACCTAGAGTAGGACCTGTGAGCTTTTATTGGCTGATAAGGGACATGTGACCATGTGTAAGGCAGTTAGGATTTAAGTGAAAGGTTTGCAGGCTTGTATTGGCTAATGCAGGTCATTTTTGGGGAATATCTCAGGAACTAGAGAGCTGAGACCCCCGCAAGAATTCTTTCCAGGTAGCAAGGGATACATACATACATACATACATATATTCGTCCTTTTTAATATATATAGATATATTTTGATATGTAAAATTGGGTAAGAGGGTGATTAAAAAAAAAATCTATTTTTTTTTTTTTTTTTTACACTGTCCATCCTGCCCTGTGCCTTGTGCACACAGCAGTAGGGAGTTTACCATGGTAGCCAAGGCTTCAGTAGCGCCCTGGCTGCCATGGTAACTGATCGGAGCCCCACGATTTCACTGCTGGGGCTCCAATCAGAAGCTGCCACTGCCACCAATAAGTATAAAAATGAGGAGGGGGGGGTGCCTGTGGCCCCTGCCACCAAAGATTAAAATACTGGGATGGGGGTGCACTGCACCACTAATGAAGATAATTAACATGATTATGCTACTGAGGGGGCCACTGTGCCACCAATGCATATGATTACCCCTTAAATACAAATGTAGGCTGCGGGTGCCAGCGATATCACATACCCGGCACCCAGCCTCTATGACAGGGCGCGCAATCCCTGTAAATTAACCCCTTAGATGCAGTTTGGTTGATCGCCGTGTCCTGTCACTGAGGCCAGGTGCCGGTTGTGTGATACGGCCGGCACACGCAGACTACATTTCTATTTAAGGGTTAATCATATGCATTGGTGGCGCAGTGGCACCCCTCAGTATTATAAACATGTTAATGATATGCATTGGTGGCAGTGGCAGCTTCACAGCCCATCCCCTCACTTTTTATTAGGGCAGTGGCGGCACGAGCATGTCATGTTCTCTAATTGATACTATATATACAGTCTACAATCAACAACAAAACTACTGGGATAACCGATACTCCTACCACTCTGGTCGTGGATCATCCACCTCTGACAGATATAGGTCAACTGGCTACAGACGTCCACCACATTTTTTAGGTTACCCGAGGAGAAGAGGCAGAACAGGACGCGGAGCACCAGGAGGGGTGGCAGAAAGTGATCAAGGAGATCGAGGACAATCTGGTAATTAACATCTACTCATTTAACTTTCTCCAGCACAGACTAGTCTATTACAGAAGGGCTTGTCATTCTGCCCCACACCAAATCTGAGCACATTTTTATTAGAACAAGAACTACAGAAATTCTATCGAACTTTAAGACTTAAAGCCAAACCCCCCCAGACCACAGTTGATCTACCAGGTGCATTATCGATAGAATATTTAGGTCTCAGGAATAAAAGTTCCTTCATGCCCCCACGGAACAAACACCCAATCGAGACCTATATTTCTCTCTCCCAGGACACAATACAAAATATTCTGATTGAAAACACACAAGGTCAATTTAAACATACCAACAATTTATCAATGGAAGAAAATATGGCCCTCGATTCATTACAGAGAAACAAAGACATTATTATTAAACCAGCTGATAAAGGTAGAGCTTTAGTAGTAATGGATAAAACAGAATACTAGTGTTGAGCGAGCATGCTCAGCCGAACTGCTGTTCGGCTCAAGCATCGCTATGCTCAGCACATCCGAGTGCTCGGCTGAATACTGCAGGTGCTCGAGTACAATTTAATACAATGAAAGTCAATGGGAGAGTATCAAACCAGGCACCCCCTGCTCTGAAGAAGGGTGTCTGGTTCACAAAAAAAGGTTAGAAATTGATGGAACCCCCATCAAAATGGTTTGAAAACAGAATTAAGAGGATGGCTGGATGCGTCTTGGACAACCACACAAAGGCTATTTGCCAAAAGCCAGGTATATGCAAGCCATCAATCTATCCATGAGACAGATAACAGGCTTAGTCAGCATACCTTACAATGGCAGCCTTGTGCACTATAAGACATTCCAAACCAGCTCTCATCTGACTGAGAGCGAGTAAACCTCAAAGTTACTTCATACCTGTTGGATGGCTTGGATGGACCTGCGCACCTAGATCAATATCATTAGGGAGACAAAAAGTTTTCTGATTGTCCTAACATAATATTCAATAACCTTTCTATACAGCTTTGTCATGTAAAAACTGATTGCATAAACATGGGCATATGGGAAAGACATGCATTGCATGGAAAATTTGCGATCTACCCTACTCATGAACAGTGCCATCTATTGGTTTCTTAGTCTTATGACAAGACGATTACTCTTGTCATTAGACTATGAAACCAATAGATGGCGCTGTTCATGAGTCAGAACAGTGGCATCTATTGTTTTTTTTTATAGTCTTATGACAAGATTATTAGTGTAGCCTTTGTGGGGATTCAATCTGGTAGGCAGGGTAAGCGGACGCAGAACAGAGGCAAAAGAAACAGTTTGTAAAACAAAACTTCAGTGTTTATTCACACAGGGAAAAAAAAGCAACATTTTTCAGTCTTAGTGTTCGTTCACACAGAGGAAAGTCCAAATTACAAAACAGTCAGATCCCAAAACAGAGACTTAGATACTGAGCCCAGCTGCCTATTTAAAGGACAGCCAGGTGCTGCCAAAACCCGGACCGGTGCTTAAACTCCAGTCCGGTATTTGATCTCACCTGGCTGGAAATCAGCCTACCCGCCAATGTTGGGAGGAAAATACCTGCCTTCCCAAACAAAACCCCTTGCTATGTCATACCTTTTGCATGGAAAATTCGCGATAAAAATTCACGATTAGAATATTCGCGATCTACACTACTCATGAACAGCGCCATCTATTGGATTCATAGTCTTGTCATAAGACTATGAAACCAATAGATGGCGCTGTTCATGAGTCATTACAAGCAGGGCTATAGTCCTCAGATACACCCTAGCAAGCTTATATTACCACAGATAAAGTGCTAGAAGATGTGTGAATGAAATCAGCAATCCTATATACACCTCAGTGTTAGCACAGGCTATTATAGGCTGAGTGCTACACGGTGTGTGGACTCTGTTGAGCAGTGTGCCCCCACTTACTAGCACCCCAACAAGATGAACAGTGCCATCTATTGTTTTCATAGTCTTATGACAAGAGTAATTGTCTTGTCATAAGACTATGAAACCAATAGATGTCGCTGTTCATCAGTAGTGTAGATCTCGAACTCGCGATAATTTCCATGCAAAAGGATTCACTAATAATCTTGTCATAAGACTATGAAACCAATATATGGCGCTGTTCATGACTCATGAACAGCGCCATCTATTAGGTTCATAGTCTTATGACAAGAGTAATCGTCTTGTCATAAGACTATTAAATTACATGGCGCTGTTCTGACTCATGAACAGCACCATCTATTGGTTTCATAGTCTTATGACAAGAGTAATTGTCTTGTCATAAGACTATGAAACCAATAGATGGCTCTGTTCTGACTCATGAAATCAGTTTTTACATGACAAAACTGTATATAAAGGTTATTGAATATTAAGGACAATCAGAAAACTTTTTGTCCCCCTAATGATATTGATCTAGGTGCGCAGGTCCACCCAAGCCATCCAACAGGTCTGAAGTAACTTTGAGGCTTACTGGCTCTCAGTCAGATGAGAGCTGGTTTGGAATGTCTCATAGTGCACAAGGCTGCCATTGTAAGGTATGCTGACTAAGCCTGTTATCTGTCTCATGGATAAATTTATGGCTTGCATATACCTGGTTTTTGGCATATAGCCTTTGTGTGATTGTCTATTGTATGTCATAGAAATGTCGTCCAAAACGCATCCAGCCATCCTCTTAATGATGTTTCCAAACCATTTTGATGGGGGTTCCATCAATTTCTAACCTTTTTTTGTGAACCAGACACCCTCTCTTCTTCAGAGCAGGGGGTGCCTAGTTTAATGCTCGGGTCTCCCATTGACTTTTATTGTATTAAATTGTTCTCAAGCACCTGCAGTATTCGGCCAAGCACTCGGATGTGCTGAGCATAGCGATGCTTGAGCCAAACAGCAGTTCGGCCGAGCATGCCCGCTCAACACTAGTGCTGAATCAATTGCAAAGACAGAAATACTTTTCTCTAGTGCACTAGTAGTCAAAACATGCAAATGAACTGTCCATCAATCAGGTTAACCCCTGCCCCACTGTCGATAAATACTTTGATTTCCACCATTTTGGACTCTAGCACCACCTCGGCAGACAGGAGAATTCTGGTACTACCAGTAAAAGACAAAAGTAAGTTTTCTTGCTCCCCACCCACACAACCAATAGTATATTGGGGATTAAGCGTATTTTTCTTGTTTTTACCTTGATGCTGCAAGAACGGACAACTATTCACAAAATGTCCCTTCTTTCCACAACAAAAACAGACCCCCTTCATATGACCAAAGCTCTTATCAGCAGTCCCAGGAGTAGCTCCCCCTAGCTGCATAGGCTCATCACAAGGCGTAAACTCGAGAGTCTCTCCACCCAAACTATCAGAGGGAGCCGCCATCTTATATGATAGTACCTCCTGAGAATGAGGGACTTTAGATCTCTCTCTCAGACGTCTATCTATACGTACAGCAAGTGACATGGCTGCCTCCAAAGACTCTGAATTCTTGTGAAAGGCCAACATGTCTTTCAGCCTCTCAGATAATCCCTGACAGAATGGATTACGCAGAGCTGGATCATTACACTCTGTATCTGTAGCCCATCTCCTAAATTCAGAGCAGTAGATCTCCGCAGACCGCATTCCTTGCCGCAAGCCACGCAACTTAGTCTTGGCCAGGGAAATCCGATCCAGGTGGTCATAAATCAAACCCAGAGCTCTGAAAAACTTGTCCACCAACTGGATCCAGTCAGCAAAGAAAAGGCCCAAGCCTGAGCGTCTCCTTTAAGCAGCGACATAATGATACCCACTTTTTGACTCTCATTGCCAGAAGAGCGAGGACGCAGCTTAAAATATAATTTACATAACTCCCTAAACAGGGTGAAATTATCACTGCCCCTGGAAAACCTGTCTGGGAGAGCAACCTTAGGTTCAGGGGAGGCCTGATTACCATAGTCGGAATAAGCTGCCAGAGGTCTCTGGATCTGTGCGACGGTATTGCGGAGGTCAGCTACCTCCAAAGACAACCCCTGTAGTTGTCCAAATGGTGATTGGCCGGTGCATCATGTGACCCAACCTCTATATAAGCTGGATCACGTGTAGCACCGGCCATCAGCTCTCAGTAGTGAAGGGACAGAAAGCAGGCAGCTGAAGTGAGGGAGAGTGTTAGTGCGATTTTTTGTGGGTACAATACACCATCTATGCACCACTGACACAGTAAGCTAATCATAAATCTGGCTGTTAATTCTGAGGGTGACCTACAGTGATTTTTTTTGTGGGTGCAATGCAATATTGTACTTTGTACCACTGACACACAAATATAATGGTTAATCAGTCTGTTAGTTACAGTGCTGCCCATAATTATTCATACCCCTGGCAAATTTTGACTTAAAGTTACTTTTATTCAACCAGCAAGCAATTTGTTGACGGGAAATGACATAGGTGTCTCCCAAAAGATTAGACAATGTACAAGAGGCATTATTGTGGGAAAAAAAAAAACATTTCTCAGCTTTTATTTACATTTGAGCAAAAAGTGCCCACTAACTTCAGCACAGACAGGGGGAAATAGAGGATGTGGTCGGAAGCCAAAAGTGACACCTGTGCTGACCAGGAGGATAGTTAGAGAGGTGAAAAAGGATCCAAGGATCACCACCAAGGCCATCCTGGTGAGTCTGGGCTCTGCTGGTGGCAATGTCTCAAGGCAGACAATCCAACGGACCCTGCACACTGCTGGGTTCCACGGATGCAGACCAAGGAGGACGCCACTTCTCCAGATAAGGCACACAAAAGCTCGCTTGGCCTTTGCAAAAGCTCATCTGGACATCTGTTATGGTCAGATGAAACAAAAATTGAATTGTTTGGTCACAATGATGTTTCCTTCATTTGGCGTAAAAAAGAAGAAGCCTTCAACCCAAAGAACACCATCCCCACTGTCAAACATGGTGGTGGGAACCTAATGCTTTGGGGGTGTTTTTCAGCCAATGGACCAGGGAACCTAATCACAGTAAACGGCACCATGAAAAAAGAGCAATACATAAGGATTCTCAACGACAACATCAAGCAGTCTGCAGAGAAACTTGGCCTTGGGCACCAGTGGACATTTCAGCATGACAATGACCCGAAACACACAGCAAAAGTGATGAAGAAATGTTTAGCAGACAACAACATTAATGTTTTGGAGTGGCCCAGCCAGAGTCCAGACTTGAATCCAATTGAGAATCTGTGGAGGGAGCTAAAGATCAGGGTGATGGCAAGAAGACCCTCCAACCTGAAAGATTTGGAGCTCATTGCTAAAGATGAATGGGCAAAAATACCTGTGGAGACATGCAAAAAGATGGTCTAAAAACTATAGGAAGCGTTTGATTGCTGTAATAGCCAATAAAGGCTTTTCTATTGATTATTGAGAAGGGTATGAATAATTTTGGACTGGAAACTTTTTGCTCAAATGTAAATAAAATCTGAGAATTCTTTTTTTTTTCACAATAATGCCTCTTGTACATCGTCTTATTATCTTTTGGGAGACACCTATGTCATTTCCCGTCAAAAAATTACTTTCTGGTTGAATAAAAGTAACTTTAAGTCAAAATTTGCAAGGGGTATGAATAATTATGGGCAGCACTGTAGGTGCACGTCATATACCTATTTATTGCGGAAAGTACATTTGCACTGCATACGCGACAGGGAAATTGATATAGTTAATCCATCTGTTAGTTAGGTGTACATCATATACCCATTTATTGCATGAAGTACACCTGCACTGCATACGTGACAGGAAAATTGATATAGGTAATCTGTCTGTTAGTTAGGAGCACGTCATATGCCCATTTATTGCGTGAAGTACACCTGAACTGCATACGTGACAGCAAAAATAGTATAGTTAATCCGTCTGTTAGTTAGGTGCACGTCATATACCCATTTATTGCATGAAGTACACATGCACTGCATACATGACAGGGAAATTGATATAGTTAATCTGTCTGTTAGTAGGTGCGTGTCATTTACCCATTTATTGCGTGAAGTACACCTGCACTGCATACGTGGAAGGGAAAATAATATAGTTAATCTGTTTGTTAGTTCAGTGGGTGACCTCAAAGAATGAGGAGAGCATCAAATAAGGGACATGGCCCTGGTCGTGGTGCTGCTGGGGTTGGTGGAGCTCCTGTTGCAGGGAGAGGACGTGGTCGATCTGTGCCAGCTACACGCCCAAATGAAACAACTTCCTCAGGTTCACGTAGGCAACAGAACGTTCAGCGTTATTTTGTATGCCCGAATACCAGTGTACGAATGGTGATGACAGAACAAGTAGAGTCGGTAGTAGATTGGGTGGCTGACAGTGCCTCCAGTTCCTTCACATTGTCTCCCACCCCGTACCCTGCTGAAAGCGCAGAATTGGCACCTGCAGCCCATGGGCATCTGTCTTTCACCTCACCCCCTTGCAAATCAGCCAAGCATTCTGAGCCCCAAGTCATGCAGCAGTCTCTTATGCTTTTTGATGACTCTGCTTTCAGGATTTCCGAGGCCCATCCACATAGCCATGCTCCAGAAGTGGAAGAGATTGAGTGCATTGATGCCCAACCACTTATGTTTCAGGATGTGGAAATGGGAGGACCACCGCAGCACATCTGTGATGATGACGAAACACAAATGCCAACTGCGGTGGCTTTCTGCAGTGTGCAGACTGACAAGGAGGACAGGGGTGAAGAGTGGGTGGAAGATGATGTGGAGGATGATGAGGTCCCAGATAGAGATGTGGCGAGCATAAAATTTTCCGTTCATGAACGGCGAACGCGAATTTATGCAAATGTTCGCGAACGGGCGAACCGCCATAGACTTCAATAGACAGGCGAATTTTAAAACCCACAGGGACTCTTTCTGGCCACAATGGTGATGGAAAAGTTGTTTCAAGGGGACTAACACCTGGACTGTGGCATGCCGGAGGCGGATCCATGGCAAAACTCCCATGGAAAATTACGTAGTTGACGCAGAGTGTGGTAAGTTGAATTCGCAATGCGATTAATATAACCTGCATTAATCGCATTGCGAATTCAACTTAGAGCTAAGTTCCTAATGGTTGTATTGCTAGAATTGACGAATATAACGAATATAGCACTATATTCTCAATCTTCGTTATATTCTAGCAATACAACCATTAGGAACCCAGCTCTAAGTTGAATTCGCAATGCGATTAATGCAGGTTATATTAATCGCATTGCGAATTCAACTTAGAGCTGAGTTCCTAATGGTTGTATTGCTAGAATTGATGAATATAACGAATATAGCACTATATTCTCAATCTTCGTTATATTCTAGCAATACAACCATTAGGAACCCAGCTCTAAGTTGAATTCGCAATGCGATTAATGCAGGTTATATTAATCGCATTGCGAATTCAACTTAGAGCTGAGTTCCTAATGGTTGTATTGCTAGAATTGACGAATATAACGAATATAGCACTATATTCTCAATCTTCGTTATATTCTAGCAATACAACCATTAGGAACCCAGCTCTAAGTTGAATTCACAATGCGATTAATATAACCTGTATTAATCGCATTGCGATTACAACTTAGATCTGAGTTCCTAATGGTTGTATTGCTAGAATTGAGGAATATAACGAATATAGCACTATATTCTCAATCTTCGTTATATTCTAGCAATACAACCATTAGGAACCCAGCTCTAAGTTGAATTCGCAATGCGATTAATATAACCTGTATTAATCGCATTGCGATTACAACTTAGATCTGAGTTCCTAATGGTTGTATTGCTAGAATTGACGAATATAATGAATATAGCACTATATTCTCAATCTTCGTTATATTCTAGCAATACAACCATTAGGAACCCAGCTCTAAGTTGAATTCGCAATGCGATTAATGCAGGTTATATTAATCGCATTGCGAATTCAACTTAGAGCTGAGTTCCTAATGGTTGTATTGCTAGAATTGAGGAATATAACGAATATAGCACTATATTCTCAATCTTCGTTATATTCTAGCAATACAACCATTAGGAACCCAGCTCTAAGTTGAATTCACAATGCGATTAATATAACCTGTATTAATCGCATTGCGATTACAACTTAGATCTGAGTTCCTAATGGTTGTATTGCTAGAATTGAGGAATATAACGAATATAGCACTATATTCTCAATCTTCGTTATATTCTAGCAATACAACCATTAGGAACCCAGCTCTAAGTTAAATTCGCAATGCGATTAATATAACCTGTATTAATCGCATTGCGATTACAACTTAGATCTGAGTTCCTAATGGTTGTATTGCTAGAATTGACGAATATAATGAATATAGCACTATATTCTCAATCTTCGATATTCTAGCAATACAACCATTAGGAACCCAGCTCTAAGTTAAATTCGCAATGCGATTAATATAACCTGTATTAATCGCATTGCGATTACAATTTAGTCAAATTTGTGACACTGCAGCTTCAGAATGAATCTAAGATGGATTCTGTCCTTGCTTTTTGATAGGAGGTGGGAGGGTCTGGGAGGGAGGGTATGCTGATTGGCTAGAATGTGTCTGCTGACTGTGAGGTACAGGGTCAAAGTTTGCTCAATGATGATGTATAGGGGGCGGACAAAACATTGCATATGTTCGCCCGCCGCGGCGAACGCGAACAAGCTATGTTCGCCGGGAACAGTTCGGGACATCTCTAGTCCTAGACCCCACATTGAATCAAGGTCATGCGAATGACGTGTGCAGTTCGGAGGAAGAGGTGGTGGTCACACAGCACCAGCCGCACAGCAAAAGAGGGAGCAGGGTGAAAAAGTAGAGTTGCCGTCCCCTAGCCAGTACGCCTGCTACTGCCCACCACACCCAGGGACTGAGCACACCAAAGCCAGCTCCAAGGAGTTTTCTGGCGTGGCAGTTCTAAAGACAATGTGCGAATGACAAAACGCGAGAGGTTTGCACGATGTGCAATCAGAGCCTGAAGCGAGGCATAAATTATCTAAACCTGAGCACCACCTGCATGACCAGGCATCTAAATGCAAAGTACGAGCTGCAGTGGAGTAAACACCTCAAAAACCATGGGCACTCTTCTGCTGAAGTCTCAGATTCTTCCTTTCCCCCTGGAGTGACAGTGGCACCTGATGTGGCAGCAACATCACCATCTCCAAGCATCTCCACAATGTCCCATGAAAGCGTTCAGCTGTCCATCTCCCAAACACTGGAGAGAAAGAGAAAGTACCCCCCTACCCACCTGCGATCCCTGGCCCTGAATGCCAGAATTTCAAAATTCCTGGCCTTTGAAATGCTGTCATTTCGTCTGATAGAGACGTAGACTTTTAAAAAACTTGTGGCGGTGGTCGTCCCACAGTACGTGGTTCCCAGCCGCCACTACTTTTCCAGACGAGCCACCCCCGCCCTGCACAACCAAGTGGCGGACAAAATTAGGTGTGCACTGCGCAACACCATCTGTGGCAAGGTCCACATAACCACAGATACGTGGACCAGTAAGCATGGACAGGGACATTATATCTCCCTAACTGCACACTGGGTAAATGCAGTGGCGGCTGGGCCTGAGGCGGATAGCAGTTTGGTGCATGTCCTTCCGCCACCGAGGATGGCAGGACGTTTATCTTTGTCTCCTGTTACCTCTTCCTCCTACTCCGCTTCCTCCTCTACCGCCTCCTCATCTGGTCAGCGTAACACCTTCACCACCATCTTCAGCACAGACAGGGGGAAACGACAGCAGGCTGTTTTGAAACTCACCTGTTTTAAGGAAAAACCCCACACCGCGCAGGAGCGGTGGACAGGCATGGAAAAATAGACCGATGAGTGGTTGGTGCCACTGAGCCTCAAGCCCGGCCTAGTGGTGTGCGATATTGGGCAAAATCTCCTATCCGCTATGGGCCTAGCCGGTTTGATGCATATCTTTTGCCTGGCGCATGTGCTGAATTTGGTGGTGCAGAGGTCTGTCTTTGCGTGTTTTCGGCATTCTTACCCTGCTGATGATTGCATATCTGCACTACAGCGTAACTTCGGCCTTCCCGCTCACCGCCTCATATGCGACGTACCCACAAGGTGGAACTCCACCTTGCACATGCTGGAAAGACTGTGCGGGCAGCAACAGGCGATAGTGGAGTTTTAGCTGCAGCACGCATGGGTGAGTCGCTCTGCGGAACAGCACCACTTCACCACCGAGTGTGCCTCCATGCAGGACGCGTGTGCCATATTGCGCTGTTTCGAGTACTCCACCAACATGGCCAATGCCAATGACGCAGTCCTCAACATTACTATCCCACTTCTATGTCTCCTTGAAAAAACTCTTCGGGCGATGATGGAAGAGGATGTGGCATAGGAGGAAGAGGGATCATTTCCATGGTTATTAGGCCAGTCATTCAAAAGTGGCTCAGAGGGTGGGTTCCTGCACCAACAGAGGCCAGGTGCACAATTGTCAGTGGCACAGTTCTGGAGGATGAGGAGGAGGAGGATGATGAGGAGGAGGAACCGTTTTCACAGCAGGGTGGCACCCAAAGCAGCTCATGGGCATCACTGGAGTGTGGCTGGGGGGATACAGAGGACACCTCCCACAGAGGACAGCTTGTCGTTGCCCCTGGGCAGCCTGGCACACATGAGCGACTACATGTTGCAGTGCCTGCGCAGCGACCGCCGAGTTGCCCACATTCTAACCAGCAAAACTCTGAAAGAATAATCCTAAAACATAACATTTAATAATTTATGCTAATAAAATCCTAAATAGTGTGTGCAAAAACGATATATTGGGATGAACACGGTGTCAAACCACTAATAGCAGTGGCCCATGGTCATCCCAGTATAGTATATAAGATATTTAAAGTGCACAGCGGCACTGAGTAGGTAACCAGTGTGTCCTACCGATACCCAGGGAAGGTCGTCTGATGCTTCACCACACGATATTGTAGTAGTAGTTCATCCTGTATGGATGGTCGGATGAATCACAGGGGGGGAAATCAAATAGCTGACAGTCAAACACATGCGTGTAGGGTCCCTAAGGAGATCCCTATAGCTGTCTAACCATTGACCCTGATACTATAAGTATGGTAGCAGCCTGACCACAGGGCACTCGTCCTTGAAAGGACGACCCCGTCCGGAACCTGTCCCTAACTCTGTATTACTATATGTCCCTAAATATGCATGAGCAAAGTCCCTACATGCATGTTTCGCTGCCAGGACATGGGGCAGTTCATCAGGGGAGATGATGAGAAATCAGGCAAGTCGATCCTGGATTAAGCGGTCAAGCCTGCAGACCAAAAATGACACGATCAGTCATATGGTCATAAGGTGCACGAGGATGGTCGGCTCCTACATGGGCTACCTCATAGGTAAGAGGTTAAAGGATAATGCAGTATGCAGGTGAACGTGACTGCATATGGGACGCCAACTAACCTGGTGTTCGCTCCTTGTTTAAATATACCTGGGTTCCCGCTGCTGCCGTCAGTAATAGAGGCCAATGAGCGCACCTGCCCGCCTGCACGTAAGCGCGGCGCATGTGCTCATCACAGAATGGAAACGAGGCCTGCAGCGCAGAGAAAGTGCCTGATACAGAACGCACTCCTGCGCATGCGCGAACTCGCATTAGATGTCGCGAGATCACTGAGACTGTGCAGAACAGTAAGAGAAATGGGAAGCAACTAAGGTATCGAATGCTTCACAATATTCGGCAATGTACAGACGATCGGACATACGAAAATACAGCCGAACATTCTGAACCACAATCGGTTCTAGTTTAAAGATATTTGTGGCTATTGATCCTATGTTGGATAAGTACAGCTAAAGTATAGTGGTACAATTAGGAAAACAGGTCAAAGTAGGTGGTCATAAGAGATAGATTCATATCTCATATAGGGTCTTGGTCACCTTGCTGAATCCCCACTACAAGGACAACGTGCCGTCCTTAATTCAGTTACTAGAGCGTGATCGGAAGATGCGCAAGTACAAGCGCGTGCTGGTAGACACGCTGCTGATGGCATTCCCACCTGACACCGGGGGCTCAGTGGAAGCACAAGGCGAAGACAGAGGAGGAGGATGAAGTCGCCAACGCAGCTGGGGCACGCCAGCACTTCAGAAGGGAGGGTTAGCATGGCTGAAATGTGGAAAAGCTTTGTCAGCATGCCACAACAACCAGCACCACCAGCTGATATGGAACGTCTTAGCAGGAGGCAACATTTCACCGACATGGTGGAACAGTAGGTGTGCACACGCCTACATATACTGACTGATGGATCTGCCCCAGTCAACTTCCGAGTCTCCAAATTGGGCACATGGCCTGAGCTTGCCCTTTACGCCTTGTAGGTGCTGGGCTGCCCTGTGGCCAGTGTATTGTCCGAACGTGTTTAAAGCAGCACGGCAGGGGGGGGTGAACAAACAATGTGGACAAACTCACGTTCATTAAAATGAACCAGGCATGGATCCCACAGGACTTGTCCATACCTTGTGCAGTATAGACAAGTATACCGGCAGCACCCAGCCATTGTTATACTCCAGCACGCTTTCTCTTTGTTTTCTTTTTTACATTTCCCAATGTTTTGGGGTCTTCCCAAATTTATAAAAAAAATATACAAAAATAGTGTTGGCTACCTCCTCCTCCTCCACCACCACGTCCACCCCCACCTCAACCTCCTACTCCACTTTGATCTCCACCTCATAGTTCAAGATCATTATTTTTTACTTTTTTAAATTCTGTTATTTTAATTCATTTCTAGGGTTGAGCTTTACAGTTCGGGTTCATACCGAACTTTAGGATTTTTGGACCCCGGTTCAGTAAAAGTTCGGGTTTGGGTTCAGTGTTCGGCGAGTTAATGGTGCTTTTTGAAAGGCTGCAGAGCAGCCAATCAGCAAGCGTTTAACTCGTGTGCCCTTAGAAGCCATCACAGCCATGCCTACTAATGGCATAGCTGTGATTGGCCAGTGCAGCATGTGACCCATCCTCTATATAAGCTGGAGTCACGTAGCGCTGCACGTCACTCTGCTCTTATTAGTGTAGGGATAGGATGCTGCTGCTGTGAGGGAGAGAATAGGAAAGAATCTTTTATCAGAAGTGCTGGTTAACTCAGCGATCTACAGCGATTTTGTTTTTTTGGGTGCAGTGCACAATTTTTTTACCCTGCCCTGAGCCCAGTGACACAGAAAAAGAACTTTTATCCGTCTGTTAATTAGATGGGCGTTGGCGGCCATTTTATGCAAGTTCAGTGCACCAGCACAGCATATGTGCATTTGTGACAGTCAAATACAAGCTTGAAATACTGCAATTATATTTTGGGTTTAAAAAAATCACCCATTTTTTGCAAGACCCTACATCTGGGTCCTTTGCTGCATTTGTCACAGTGAAATACAAGCTTGAAATACTGCAATAATATTCTGGGTTTAAAAAAACACCCAGTTTTGGCAATACCTTACATCTGGGGCCTTTGCTGCATTTGTCACGGTGAAATACAAGCTTGAAATGCTGCAATAATCTGGGTTTAAAAAAACACACATTTTTGGCAATACCCTACATCTGGGGCCTTTGCTGCATTTGCCACTGTGAAATACAAGCTTGAAATACTGCAATAATATTCTGGGTTTAAAAAAAATGAAATTTTTGGCAAGAACCTACATCTGGGGCCTTTGCTGCATTTGTCACAGTGAAATACAAGCTTGAAATGCTGCAATAATATTCTGGGTTTAAAGGGAATCTGTCACTAGCATATTAACAATTTATTTTTTTATGAATCCATGCGTAATAAAGTACCTTATATCCATATGTCTTGTTCTTTTTTTTGTGAGTCTTGTCATTTCTTTAAAAAAAACGCTTCTTATGATATGCAAATGAAGCTGTAAGGAGCCCAGGGGGGCGTTATTCTTTCTCCACGGTGCCCAGGAACGCCCCCCTGAAGTGCCGTGCCCGCCTAAATTTGAAAACTAATAACTCCTCCAAGTTCAGCTAAATCGCCTCCCAGAGGCTAAGTGCTCCCCCCCCCCCCCAGCGCCATGCTCTGTGGCAAACACCCCCGATCCTCCTCTCGCCTGCAACCAAAATCCCTCGCAGGCGCAGTGTCGGCGATTTAGCTGGCTGAGGAAACAGCGAACACGTCACTGGGATCGGCGCATGCCCAGTGATGCTGTTGAAGCTGTTGCCCTCAGTAGTCTTATCATAGCGCAGGCCCAGGAAATAGCCGGCACTGCGCCTGCGCAGGATTTCGGGTGCAGGCGAGAGGAGGATCGGGGGTGTTTGCCACTGAGCGCGGCGCTGGGGGAGGAGCACTTAGCCTCGCCTCTGGGAGGCGATTTAGCTGAACTTGGAGGAGTTATTAGTTTTCAAATTTAGGCGGGCACGGCACTTCAGAGGGGCGTTCCTGGGCACCGTGGAGAAAGAATAACGCCCCTCTGGGCTCCTTACAGCTTCATTTGCATATCATAAGAAGCGTTTTTTTAAAGAAATGACAAGACTCACAATAAAAAGAACAAGACATATGGATATAAGGTACTTTATTACACATGGATTCCTAAAAAAAATTTTTTGCTAAAATGCCAGTGACAGATT
This sequence comes from Bufo bufo, assembly GCF_905171765.1. Taxonomy (NCBI): domain Eukaryota; kingdom Metazoa; phylum Chordata; class Amphibia; order Anura; family Bufonidae; genus Bufo; species Bufo bufo. The sequence goes on from NC_053393.1 coordinate 195,329,027, forward strand.
CCCTTTAAAAAAACACCCATTTTTTGCAATAACCTACATCTTGTGCCTTTGCTGCATTTGTCACAGTGAAATACAAGCGTTAGACAGTGCTGTTATATTCTGTTATTAAAAAAACACCCATTTTGGGCAAGATAATAAATTTGCGGCCTTTGCTGTATTTGTCACAGTGAAATACAAGCGTTAGATTCTGCTGCTATATTCTGTTATTTAAAAAAAACACCAATTTTTGGCAAGATAATAAATTTGCGGCATTTGCTGCATTTGTCACAGTGAAATACAAGCGTTCGATACTGCTGTTATTTTCTGATATTAAAAAACACCCATTTTGGGCAAGATACTAAATTTGCAGCCTTTGCTGCATTTGTCACAGTGAAATACAAGCTTGAAATACTGAAATTATATTCTGGTTTTTAAAAAAACACCCATTTTTTGCATTACCCTACATCTGGCGCCTTTGCTGCATTTGTCACAGTGAAATACAAGCTTGAAATACTGCAATTATATTCTGGGCTTAAAAAAACACCTACTTTTTGCAATAACCTACATCTGGGGCCTTTGCTGCATTTGTCACAGTGAAATACAAGCGTTAGATTCTGCTGCTATATTCTGTTATTTAAAAAAAAACACCCATTTTGGGCAAGATACTAAATTTGCAGCCTTTGCTGCATTTGTCACAGTGAAATACAAGCTTGAAATACTGAAATTATATTCTGGTTTTTAAAAAAACACCCATTTTTTGCATTACCCTACATCTGGCGCCTTTGCTGCATTTGTCACAGTGAAATACAAGCTTGAAATACTGCAATTATATTCTGGGTTTAAAAAAACACCCACTTTTTGCAATAACCTACATCTGGGGCCTTTGCTGCATTTGTCACAGTGAAATATAAGTGTTAGATAGTGCTGTTATATTCTGGTATTTAAAAAACACCCATTTTGGGCAAAATAATACATTTGCGGCCTCTGTTGCATTTGTCACAGTGAAATACAAGCTTGAAATACTGAAATTATATTCTGGTTTTAAAAAAACACAAATTTTTAGCAATACCCTACATCTGTTATTTAAAAAAAACACCCATTTTGGGCAAGATACTAAATTTGCAGCCTTTGCTGCATTTGTCACAGTGAAATACAAGCTTGAAATACTGCAATTATATTCTGGGTTTTAAGAAAACATCAATTTCTTACAATACCCTACATCTGGTGCCTTTGTGCATTTGTCAGTGAAATACAAGCGTTTAAAAAAACATCAATTTCTTACAATACCCTACATCTGGTGCCTTTGCTGCATTTGTCACAGTGAAATACAAGCGTTAGATAGTGCTGTTATATTCTGGTATTAAAAAAACACCCATTTTGGGCAAGATAATATATTTGCGGCCTTTGTTGCATTTGTCACAGTGAAATACAAGCTTGAAATACTGAAATTATATTCTGTTTTTAAAAAAAAACACTAATTTTTTGCAATACCCTACATCTGGTGCCTTTGCTGCATTTGTCACAGTGAAATACAAGCTTGAAATACTGCAATTATATTCTTGGTTTAAAAGAACACCCATTTTTTGCAATACCCTACATGTGGGGTCTTTGATGCATTTGTCACAGTGAAATACAAGCTTGAAATACTGAAATAATATTCTGGTTTAAAAAAAAACACCCATTTTTTTGCAATACCCTACATCTGGTGCCTTTGCTGCATTTGTCACAGGGAAATACAAGCTTGAAATACTGCAATTATATTCTGGGTTTTAAAAAAACACAATTTTTTTGTAGTACCTTACATCTGCGGCCTTTGCTGCATTTCTGACAATTTAATACAAGCGTGGTATACCACTGTTATATTCTGGTATTAAAAAAACACCCTTTTTGGGCAAGATTATACATTTGTGGCCTTTGTTGCATTTGTGACAGTCAAATACAAAGTTTAAATACTGCAGTTATATTCTTGGTTTAAAAAAACAAAAAATTTTTGCAAGACCCTACAACTGGGGCCTTTGCTGCATTTGTCACAGTCCAATACAAGCGTTATATACCGCTCTTATATTCTGGTATTAAAAAAACACCCATTTTGGGCAAGATAATACATTTTTTCACACACAGCAACACTTCCACTAGACGATTTTATCTAGTTTTCAAACAATTCCAGCTCCTCGGTCTCAATATCCACCAGCAATCACAGCTCTTTTATCCTTTAAAAGGAACACGACATAGTGCAATACCCACGGGTTATTGAAACACTACGTATTTTATTTTACTTACAAGATCGACACTTGTTCACATCACATAAAAAAACTATTTGCCATAAGGATGGTGTTCAGATGTGCATCATAGTGCCTATTTCTTTTGCCATATACACAGTATTTAAAAATAAAAAAAAAAGGTTAGAGTTTTTTGTTGTTGTGTCAATTGGAGAGGAGAGGAACGCCCCAGAAGAAGCGGACAGCGAAACCCGGGTAGGGCAAATTGATTTTATATGTGATGTGAACAAGTGTTGATCTTGTAAGTAAAATAAAATACGTAGTGTTTCAATAACCCGTGGGTATTGCACTATGTCGTGTTCCTTTTAAAGGATAAAAGAGCTGTGATTGCTGGTGGATATTGAGACCGAGGAGCTGGAATTGTTTGGAAACTAGATAAAATCGTCTTGTGGAAGTGTTGCTGTGTGTGAACTGTTCCCTACTGATGAAGTTCAAGCGCGAACCCTGAATTGCAGTTTATTTTGGTTAAGAAAGGAGAAGAGACCTACTCCTGTTGTTGGGACTGCTGCTGACTGTGCCGCTTGGAAGACCACACAAAATATCTTTAGTTTTTTTCAGTCAAATACAAACTTTAAATACTGTTGTTATATTCTGGGTTTAAAAAAACACCAATTATTTGCAAGACCCTACATCTGGGGCCTTTGCTGCCTTTGTGACAGTCAAATACAACCAGTCAATACTGCAGTTACATTGTTGGTTGACAAATTAATTTTTTTGGGTCCGTTAAGTAATTGTATAAAATTCGCCTGTCACACTTTTTTCTCTTTATGACACCGTCACTGCTTTACTCTCAGTGAACTTAATTGTTGACTATTGGCGGTTACATTGTCGCCTGACAAAAACCATCTCCTAGTTTGGTGGGTGAATGCAAAAAATGAGGAGAGCGTCAAATAAGGGACGTGGCCCCAGTCGTGGTGCTGCTGGTGTAGTTCCTGTTGCATGGAGAGGACGTGGTCGATCTGTACCAGCTACACGCACAAGTAAAACACCTTCCTCAGGTGCGAGTAGGTGACAGAACTTTCAGCGTTATTTGGTAGGGCCGAATCTGGCTCTATGAATGGTGAGGCCAGAACAAATACAGGCGATAGTAGATTGGGTGGCTGACAGTGCCTGCAGTTCCTTCACATTGTCTCCCACCCAGTCTCCTGCTGAAAGATCACCTGCAGCCCATGTCCATCAGTCCTTCACCTCACCCCCTTGCAAATCAGCCAAGCAGTCTGAGCCCTAAGTCATGCAGCAGTCTCTTCTGCTTTTTGATGACTCTGCTAGCAGGGTTTCTCAGGGCCATTCACATAGCCCTGCCCCAGAAGTGAAAGAGATGGAGTGCACCGATGCCCAACCACTTATGTTTCAGGATGAGTACATGGGAGGACCACCACAGCACGTCTCGGATGATGACGAAACACAGGTGCCAACTGCTTTGGCTTTTGAAAGTGTGCAGACCGACAAGGAGGGCAGGGGTGAAGTCTGAGTGGAAGATGATGTGGAGGACGATGAGGTCCTCGACCCCACATGGAATCAAGATCATGCAAATGACCTGTGTAGTTCGGAGGAAGCGGCGGTGGTCGCACAGAGTCACCAGCACAGCAGAAGAGGGAGCAGGGTGCAAAAGCGGAGTTGCCGTCCCCTAGACAGTACACCTGCTACTGCCCACCGCACCAAGGGACTGAGCACTCCAAAGCCTGCTCCAAGGAGTTCCCTGGTGTGGCAGTTTTTCATACAATGTGCTGGCAACAAGACACGAGTGGTTTGCACGCTGTGCAATCAGAGCCTGAAGTGAGGCATAAACGTTGTCAACCTAAGCACAACCTACATGATCAGGCATCTAAGTGCAAAGCATGAGCTGCAGTGGAGTAGACACCTCAAAAACAAAGAAATGTCTCTGGCTCCTCCTGCTTCCTCTTCTGCTGCAGTCTCGGCCTCTTCATCTCAACAGTAGCACCTGCCACCCCGCAAATAGAGGATCTGCCAGAAACGCCACCACCTGGGTCACCAAGCATCTCTACAATGTCCCATGGAAGCATTCAACTCTCTATCTCCAAAACACTGGAGCAAAAGAGGAAGTACCCCCCTACCCACCCGCGATCCCTGGCCCTGAATGCCAGCATTTCAAAATAACTGGCCTTTGAAATGCTGTCATTCCGTCTGGTGGAGACGGAGAGTTTTAACAGCCTTATGGCGGTGGCTGTCCCACAGTACATCGTGCCCAGCCGCCACTACTTTTCCAGGCGAGCCATCCCTTCCCTGCACAACCAAGTGGGGGACAAAATCAGGTGTGCACTGCGCAACGCCATCTGTGGCAAGGTCCACCTAACTACAGATACGTGGACCAGTAAGCACGGTCAGGGATGTTATATCTTCCTAACAGCGCACTTGGAAAATGCAGTGGCGGCTGGGCCTGAGGCGGATAGCAGTTTGGAACATGTTCTTACACCACTGAGCATTGCAGGGTGCTTCAGTTTGCCTCCTGTTGCTTCCTCCTCCGCTTCCTAATCCTCTACAGCCTCCTCATCCGGTCAGCGTAACACCTTCACCACCAACTTCAGCACAGCCAGGGGTAAACGACAGCAGGCAGTTTTAAAACCTATCTGTTTGGGGGACAAACCCCACACCGCGGAGGATCTGTGGACGGGCATGGAACAACAGACCAATGAGTGGTTGGTGCCACTGAGCCTCATGCTCGGCTTGGTGGTGTGCGATAATGGGCAAAATCTCGTAGCAGCTCTGGGAATAGCCGGTTTGACGCACATCCCTTGCCTGGCTCGTGTGCTGAATTTGGTGGTGCAGAGGTTCCTTAAAAATTACCCCGATATGTCACAGCTGCTGCAGAAAGTGCAGGCCCTCTGTGCGCGCTTTCGGCGTTCTCACCCTGCTGCTGCTCGCCTGTCAGTGCTACAGCGTAACTTCGGCCTTCCCGCTTACCGCCTCATATGCGACGTGCTCACAAGGTGGAACTCCACCTTGCACATGCTAGCCAGACTGTGCGAGCAGCAGCAGGCGATAGTGGAGTTTCAGCTGCAGCATGCACGGGTGAGTCGCTCTGCGGAACAGGCCAGTGTCAATGACGTCAGTGTCAAATGGTCAGTGTCAATGACGCCATTCTCAGCGTTACTATCCCATTTCTATGCCTCCTTGAAAAACGCTTCGGGCGATGATGGAAGAGGATGTGGCACAGGAGGAGGAGGAGGAAGAGAAATTATTTTATAGGGTTTCAGGCCAGTTATTCACAAGTGGCTCCGAGGGTGGGTTCCTGCACCCACAAACGCCAGGTACACAATTGTTCAGCCAGGGCACAGTTCTGGAGGATAACGAGGTGGAGGATTAGGAGGAGGAGGAACCGTGTTCACAGCAGGGTGGCACCCAAACCAGCTCATGGCTATCACTGGTGCGTGGCTGGGGGGATACAGAGGACACAGACGATACACCTCCCACAGAGGACAGCTTTTCGTTGCCACTGGGCAGCCTGGCACACATGAGCGATTACATGCTGTGGTGTCTTCGCAACGACCGCCAAGTTGCCCACATACTAACTTGTGCTGATTACTGGGTGGCCACGCTGCTGGATCCCCATTACAAGGACAACGTACCATCCTTAATTCCGTCGCTGGAGCGTGAACGTAAGATGCGCGAGTACAAGCGAACACTGGTAGACGCGCTGCTGGTGGCATTCCCACCTACACGTACTGGATTATGGGTTTTCCCCCTTCAACTTCTGGGTTTCCAAATTGGGCACATGGCCTGAGCTTGCCTTTTATGCCTTGGAGGTGCTGGCCTGCCCTGCAGCCAGTGTATTGTTTGAACGTGTGTTTAGCACGGCAGGGGGCGTTATCACAGACAAGCGCAGACGCCTGTCCACAGCCAATGTGGACAAGCTCACGTTCATTAAAATGAACCAGGCATGGATCCGTACCTTGTGCAAAATAGAAATGTGTATCGGCCTTACCCAGCCATTGTTATACTACAGCGCAATTGCTCATTGTTGTATTTTTGATATTTCCCACTCTTTTGGGGGTGTACCATAATTTTAACAAAAAAATTAAAAAATAAAATCGAAAACGAGTGTTGGCTATCTCGTCCACCTCCACCGCCGCTTTCACCTACACCGCTACGTCCACTGCCTCCTCAACTTCCTACTCCATATGGACCTCAAACTCAAAGATCAAGATAATTTTTTTAAATTTTTACGTATTTTATTTTATTTTAAGTCATTTCACTAATTATTGGGTGAAATTCACCAATTTTTGGCTGTGATATACCCCTGGCTCTACCTAGTGGACAGGTTCATACATTTCACTAATTTGTCTGTTACATTTTCGGGTGAAATTCACAAATTTTTGGCTGTGATATACCCCTGCTCTACCTAGTGGACAGGTTAATAAATTTCACTAATTTGTCTGTTACATTGTCGGGTAAAATTCACAAATTTTTGTCTGTGATATACCCCTTCTCTACCTAGTAGACAGGTTAATAAATTTCACTAATTTCTCTGTTACATAGTTGGGTGACATTCACCAATTTTTGGCTGTGATATACCCCTGCTCTACCTAGTAGACAGGTTTATAAATTTCACTAATTTGTCTGTTACATTGTCAGGTGAAATGTAGCAATTTTTGGCTGTGATATACCCCTGCTCTACCTAGTAGACAGGTTAATAAATTTCACAAATTTGTCTGTTACATTGTCGGGTGAAATTCACCAATTTTAGCTGTGATATACCCCTGCTCTACCTAGTGGACAAGGAAATACATTTCACTAGTTTGTCTGTTACATTCTTGGGTGACATTTCACCATTTTTGCCGTGAATAAACCCCTGCTCTGCATAGGTGACAGGGACCTAAATTTTAAAAAATTGTCTGTTACATTGTCAGGTGACATTTTACCAATTTTGCCGTATACAAACCCTGCTTTGCATAGGTGACAGGGACCTAATTTCTGTAAAATCGTCTGTTCAATTGGTGGGTGACATGAACACAGTTTTGCCGTGAATAAACCCCTGCTCTGCATAGGTGATAGGGACCTAATTTTTGTAAAATCGTCTGTTCAGTTGGTGGGTGACATGAACACAGTTTTGCCGTGAATAAACTCCTGCTCTGCATAGGTGACAGGGACCTAAATTTTAAAAAATCGTCTGTTACATTGCCAGGTGACATTTTACCAATTTTGCTGAATACAAACCCCTGCTCTGCATAGGTGATAGTGAAATAATTTTTGTAAAATCGTCTGTTCAATTGGTGGATGACATGAGCACAGTTTTGCCGTGAATAAACCCCTGCTCTGCATAGGTGACAGGGACCTAAATCTCTAAAAATCGTCTGTTACATTGTCAGGTGACATTTTACCAATTTTGCCGTATACAAACCCCTGCTCTGCATAGGTTACAGCGACCTAATTTTTCTAAGATTGTCTGTTCAATTGGTGGGTGACATGAACACAGTTTTGCCGTGAATAAACCCCTGCTCTGCATAGTTGACAGGGCCCGAAATTGTTAAAATCTTCTGTTCCATTGGTGGGTGACATTACCCATTTTTGCCGATGAAAAACCCCTGCTCTGCATAGGTGACAGGGACTTAAATTTCTAAAATTCGTCTTTAATTTGCCCTTTCATTCGATCCTTCCGCTTTAATAACTTGTCCCATATTTCAGCTCGATCACATTGCAGCCATTGACCTCCCTTGGATGTGGTATCCCTTTCTCACGGTTCCTGATTCGCCGCTAACCATGATCAACATGGTAGGCGCAGAAAAGAACATCGAAAGTTGATAGAGAAGATATCCAATTGGATCATGGACGTCACGGGGACGTGCGATCAGGCAGAAGTTATCTAGAGTCAACAGAGCGGCAGCAGGGCCTCTCCTGTCTAACGTTTCCAAATTCAAAATACCCCAGTGACATTCCCTATATTTTATTAATCATTCCAATAACAGGGCATCTTAAGAGTCTTGTATTGTTATTTATCGTCACTACCTCCCCGAATCGGGAGTGGGTAATTGCTGCGCACCCCCTCCTTTACTTGGAAGCTTAGTCTTCAATAATTTGTCCCATATTTCCGCTCAATCACATATAATTTCATACATTGACCTCCCTTGGATGTGGTATCCCTTTCTCACGCTCCCTCTCCGGCGTGGAACCCTAATTCGCCGCTAACCGTGATCAACATGTTAGGCGCAGAAAAGAATATCGAAAGTTGATAGAGCAGATATCCAATTGGATCGTGGACATCTTTTATCCAATCACGCTTTCTATCGTTCTCATGCCTTGCAACTCCTGTGGCTATTCTCACATACAGTCCACTTACTCTGGACAATCCTCCCATCTCTGATCTCTGTTCATTAGGAATTACTCACTCCCCACATATCTTCATTTCTTCACCATTATGATCACCATTATTGTTTTATCAATATGCTGTGTATTCATAATTATTCCAGAATTTTCTTCTGTTACCTTTTTAATCATGTCTATCTGGTTACATTATTAATGGGTCCTATGTTATTATATCACAGATAATAAGACCACTGAGGAAGGTCCGGTCACCACCATTATCAAGAGTGGTTGTTTAATTCGGCTTACAATGTAACTGGATCATGAATTTTGTATGATATTGCATCAATAAATAACTAAAATCGCAAACAAATAATCTGTGTGCCGGAATTTACATATTATTGACTACGACTGTTTAGTCCTTGCAGGCACCAGTAATCACAGTGTGCGTTGCTCAATTTCTATAGTAGCGCAGCCTAGTATCATAAAATAGCAAATCCTGGTATCAGATCGGTCCGGGTACAAAAGTATCAATTGGGTATCGATAGTTCGATATCCGATGCAACCCTACGGTGGATACGCCTAAGTTATGTAAAGGTCAGTGCAAGGGGTATTAAGACCGGCGTCTAAAATGCCAGTCTTAATATATGACCACATATATTTTTCTTTTATTTCTTTATGAAAGAAAAGGGTGGGGGGATGTGTTTATGTATGTATATTTTATGTACACAATGTCTGCTAAACTCATATATATAGCTTTAACTTTGTGTTTTTTATATTTTTATATTTTTTTAAACTTTTTTTATGGGAAAAAAAAAATGTTTATTAACCCCTTCTTCCCAAGTCAAGCCAGGAAGGGATTAATTAACAACGCCAGCATGATCACACTTTCCAGCATTCTAACCAGCATGGTCTTTCTCACACAAGAAAATCTGAGAGAGAGACCATCCAATTGGATCGTGGACATCTTTTATCCAATCACGCTTTCTATCGTTCTCATGCCTTGCAACTCCTGTGGCTATTCTCACATACAGTCCACTTACTCTGGACAATCCTCCCATCTCTGATCTCTGTTCATTAGGAATTACTCACTCCCCACATATCTTCATTTCTTCACCATTATGATCACCATTATTGTTTTATCAATATGCTGTGTATTCATAATTATTCCAGAATTTTCTTCTGTTACCTTTTTAATCATGTCTATCTGGTTACATTATTAATGGGTCCTATGTTATTATATCACAGATAATAAGACCACTGAGGAAGGTCCGCTTGGACCGAAAGGTCCGGTCACCACCATTATCAAGAGTGGTTGTTTAATTCGGCTTACAATGTAACTGGATCATGAATTTTGTATGATATTGCATCAATAAATAACTAAAATCGCAAACAAATAATCTGTGTGCCGGAATTTACATATTATTGACTACGACTGTTTAGTCCTTGCAGGCACCAGTAATCACAGTGTGCGTTGCTCCATTTCTATAGTAGCGCAGCCTAGTATCATAAAATAGCAAATCCTGGTATCAGATCGGTCCGGGTACAAAAGTATCAATTGGGTATCGATAGTTCGATATCCGATGCAACCCTACGGTGGATGCGCCTAAGTTATGTAAAGGTCAGTGCAAGGGGTATTAAGACCGGCGTCTAAAATGCCGGTCTTAATATATGACCACATATATTTTTCTTTTATTTCTTTATGAAAGAAAAGGGTGGGGGGATGTGTTTATGTATGTATATTTTATGTACACAATGTCTGCTAAACTCATATATATAGCTTTAACTTTGTGTTTTTTATATTTTTATATTTTTTTAAACTTTTTTTATGGGAAAAAAAAAATGTTTATTAACCCCTTCTTCCCAAGTCAAGCCAGGAAGGGATTAATTAACAACGCCAGCATGATCACACTTTCCAGCATTCTAACCAGCATGGTCTTTCTCACACAAGAAAATCTGAGAGAGAGACCATAATGACTTTTTCTAAACGGCCTTCATGTCCTTTTTTATTTTTACTATGCACCACTGTGACGGGCTGTCACAGTGATCACATGCCTGCAGACCACTTTGACTGTTTTTTGGGATCTTCACTGCTACTACAGTTGTCTAGTAACAGAGCATCCATAGTGATCTGCAGCGCTAGCGGGCACCAGCAGAGAGTAATCTAAGGTTACACAGGTTAACAACCTACAACAATGTACATAGTCATGCGGTGGTAGGCAAGTGGTTAACATATATAATTGTAGGGACTCTATGTGCCACAAATATTGTTATAAAATTGGAAGCACAAAATTGCCCTTACTAGAGCTGCGCAACATGACTAGCGGTATCTTCAGCCTTTCCACAATGGCACACAAACTTCCTGTGTGCATGAGGCCTTATGTGTTTATTTCCTGTAATCATCTCGGGTAGGACCAGGACTACACTGCTGCAAGACCAGGACTACACTGCTGCAAGATGAAGAACTTTGAGTCTTCTTATAGATTTCTTCTTCATAAGGCCTCATGTACATAACTGTGTCCATATTTCAGTTTGCGAAGAATAGATCCAGATTGCTTCCATGAGCATTCTACATTTTTCTCACTCCCTTCAATAGAGAGTGCTAGTCTTATCTGTAAAAACTAACAGGAATAGGACCTTGTGAGGAATGGGGAGTTATGATCTAATTCCAGCCATGATCTATTTCCAGCCATTTGCTGTCAGTAAGAGGAGGGAGCAGACTCCACAGCGGGCCTGTCTTCAAAGCAGACCACATGTTTGCAGTTCACACCTCACTCAGCCACAATGGCAACTCAAACCTCTCTGGCAGGATGAATCCCGGTGGGGAGCTGAGTTGGTTATCAGAACAAAAGAATCCATCAGACATCATGGAACTGGGGGTTCATAAGGAATTAGGAATTGCCTGTCCATCACAAGCATAAACCAGTTACATATCTGTGACCCTGGGGCCAAGACAGACAAGCCCTTGGTCGTAGTTTGGTGGTCGGGTGCCAGGAAGGGGATATACAGAGATCTCCCAGCAGGCACCTAATAACGGCGCCATATTTAGTCTCCACCTGTAGCCGAAACCCAGGCAGATACATTGGTCCCAGAACCATCTCCCTGTGACCTTCCGGTATGGAACTATGGGCCATAATGGGTTTTGTGGGTCTTTGGCTACCAGAACAAGGAAGGGAGGGTGGAATCCTCCCAGAGGGAGGTGAGTGACCGACTACAGTTGAAAAGGCCCATGCAGGCCAGAGGCCGCGGTCTTTCTCTGAAGTGGGTCACATCATGTAATGTGTTTGGAGGGACCATGGACAAACTGCTGACATCACTGCCCCATGTGACTACAGCCAAGGATTACAGCAACCCAGAATTCATCATAACCAAAAGGACTAATCATCCACCTGGTAACTGAATCTTGATCTGTTTAGCTCTGTTTCTATCATACCACCTGTATTTGCACATCCGACCACTGTATATATTCTCTGTGTATATTGTGTATTGTCTAGTGCGCCCATAAGGCAATTAAATATATAATTTAATCTGGTGCTGTCCTTGTATCTCGGTCCATAAATTCCCATGTCTGTGCTTCGGCATAGTTATATGCTACTGTGGGTTGGTTTCTCACCCTATATAATCCGATTAGTGGAACTGGCTTATATCAAACGAGGAACTGGTGGCAGTCTACCGGGCTGGCAGAGCTCTTTTTCACTGGGGCAGTGAAAAGGCTCTCTCAGCTTGTCAGGGTTGTGAGCGAGTGTGGAGTCACACCGGAGGCCATGTGGACCACCCTCTCTGACTCCCCATGCCTCCGTGGACAGGAGATGTCTGTGTGAACTGTACCAAGCTGACTTTATGTGCTCCCAGGGAGGGCGTAAAGTCACATCTTGGAAACTAGTGACTAAACAGTATCTCGTGATCTCGACGTAGTTGACGTCAGGCGGGGTCGTGAGGTGCGGGATTCGTCACAGACCTGCACCAATTTTTGCAGATTGGGCACACTCATCTTTTCCCCCCTCCCCTGTAAGAGGAATCCACTACTGAATTGCAAATGCTACAAGCTGAAGTAGCATTCCCATTGTAAACATGATGTCAGGGTTGTCACTTCTGGTGGTTAAGAAAACAATTTTAGTCTATGAATGAACCTACCTTCATTTAATAGCATCTTGCTATTGGAAATTCCTCTCTATATTCCTCTGTACTGTAATCCCTTCTCAACGGCAGCATCCTTCAGATTGTGATGTATCAGTATAATAACTGTTAATTTAAAAGCCAGTCATCAAGTATATATGTGGTCATATAGACCAGTAATTGAAACAGTCATATGTATGATGTAAATCCTCATGCCTATGGTACAGCAAAACAGTTTGGACATTTTTGTTTTTCTGTATCTATAATTGTATCCATTTCGGCAGCATTGATTATATTTACTGAACTTCTTATAATTATGTTTAATATAAAGCAATAGTTGTAAATGACACCCTACTGTAAACGTTGGGTGTGCAAGGGACCATTACTGGAGTTTAAAAATGACCCTGGACCCAAAGAGGAGATTCAATGAATTAAGAGAATTCGTGGAGGAATTGAAGGAAAGATGCATGGATTGAAGGTGGCATGAGTCCAATATTACTGGTACTGTATCTATTTGTGTTGGTGATCTAGCCTACAGATTAAGATTAATGTGACATCCACTAGGATTTATGAACCCTGGGAATGCAATGTGCTTAATACTAACCAGGTTATATTAGGTCACTTCTGTTGCAAGAGTTCGAGGAAAGGGTATTTTTAGAGACTTGAAGGTTGAAAAGTGAATGTCTCTTGTGATTTGCCTAATTTTACTAAACGTTTATGTGTTTTATATGCTTCATCTCATATATTGAACAGTGCTCAGATCATATAGACTGCAGATTATTTATGGGTTTGATTGGGTGATATTATTCAACAAATATTTCAGATTTACAAATATTACTACCACCAAACCTAGATATAGCTACTGTGGGGTTTCGCTCTGGTAGATAGGGTAAGTGGACGCAGTACAGAGGCAAAATACAAATTCTTAACTCAAACATCAGTCTTTATTCACAGTTGCAGCAGTTGCATAAAACAACACATCACTTTGCAGTCTTTGGTGTTAATTCACACACAAATGGAAAGTTCAATTTGCACAGAATAACATGTCACTTTGCAGTCTTTGATGTTAATTCATACACAATGGAAAGTTCATATTGCACAAGTCACCTTGTTGGCAGTTCTGCCTCCAGTAGTCTACAGCAGGCTTTAGGGGGCCTGTTCCCCCTGCACATGGGTCTCAGCCCTCCAGTCCAGCACAAAACCTCAGACCCCAACACAGAGACTCAGCTGCTGAGCCCAGCTGCCTATTCAAGGACAGCCATGCGCGGCCAAAACCCGGACCGGCACTTAAACTCCGGTCCGATATTTGACCTCACCCGGCTGGAAACCAGCCGAGCTGCACATGTTGGGAGGAAAATACCTGACTTCCCAGACAAAACCCCTTGCTGAGTCACAGTACATAGTTTAACATTGGTCATAGAATCTTACAGTACCAAGATGGGCTCAAGAATGTCAGTAATATTTCATAGGAAATACGTAACAAACTGAAGAGCTAGTTAAAACTGCTTACCAGAGATAGTTGTACTGTTTAGGCACAACTTTGATGTATGCTCATTAGTATAATCCTGGTGATAACAGCTGCTGCTCCCTGCTACTTGAATCCTTGAGAGAGCACAATGATAATGGTAAAAAGTAAAAAAAAAATAAAAAAAAAAGCAGGGTATGGGACACTACTAAAAGAAAGTACAAGTTTATTAAAACACAAGTAAAATACAAATCTATATTACTTTTGTCTTAACCCTTTTCCTGCCAAGGACATATATCATTAGGCTTTGTAGCAACTGGAGATAACTTACAATCTAAGCTTGAAAACAAAAAATATATATACCGATGTAGTAGAGTTAACACTCATGCTTTCTGAGATTTCTAAGATGTGTTATCTAAACTAAGCAAACACCTTCAATTGCTTTTAAATGGATTTTGTTTCTAGATAAAAGGATGATTTAAGAAATTTGAGTTAAGACTTTGAGTGCTAACCCTGATACATCTGTATGTAGCTCTCACTCCTAATCTAATTTCTAAAGGCTATGCAGTATCTCTCAATATAGAATAGCTAGCACGGCCTTCCTGATCTTACTTTAAAGCTTATAGATAAGATCTTGTCTCTAGCTGTTATATGGCTTGAGATACGTCAGGTTAAGCAACCCCCTCCCCCCTTCAGTCAGTTGTGATCTAAGCTGCCGTGGAGGAGGAGAAGGGTAGTCAATGGGAATATGCTAAAAGGCTGCAGGAGCAAAGGAGAGATGCAGATCCTCCTCTCTCTCTCTGTATGACTGTATATGACCCCAGGGGGAGGGTAACATGGACTTCTGTGCATATTATTAATCCCCTCATAAAATGAGAAAACATACTTGCTCTATGGTTGTCACAGATGAGGGAGAGAGAAGATGAGCGCTTGCTCATCTAATCACCCCTCTACATTTTACACAGTTGTTTCCTGCCCATAGGCAATCTTTAGAGTAAATTATTGAGAACACTCCTCTAGATATACCCATTGCATGTTGCAGTAATAGCAAAAAACGATTATAATATAAGAGGAATCTAATGTATTTCTGACAGGTGGAAAAGATTTTCATCAGTCAGAAAATACCTTTTCACTTATTGTCATAAGTGTTGAGCGAAGTGAAGCATTTGAAGCAGAATGTAACGTTCACGTACACACACAAACACACACACACACACACAGGGGGGAGGGAAGTGACCACTGCGCTCTACCCTCACCCCTGGCCCTGCCTACTTGCCTCGCAAGTCCTAATGACAGGGGACAACTGGATGGCAGTCCCTAACTTGCAATAAGTGCAGGGAGGACAAACCAGACATACAACAGAACGTGAACGGACCGAGTCAAATACCAGGAGAGCAACGAAGTACAAATGGAGCAAGCAAAGAATAGTCAGGAGAATCGTCAGGAGGTAAGTACGCCAGGTCAGACACAATTGCAGGTGGAACCTAAATAACAGGCAAACTGTGGCCAGCAGGATGCCTGTTAAATACAAACAGGGGTCATGTGACGTGGCCAGCGTCCCCTGACTAACCCTGCTGCATACAGCTGAGCACCGAGTGCCCAGCTCGGTGCTCAGACTTGTTCTGGTTACTGAGGGAACGGAGGATGCCGGCCGCGCTGAGTAGACGTGCGTGGCCGGGTCCATCCCGCCCCCTATCACCTAGGAGACGAGGACGCTGCACGCGTCCTCGCTCCTGTACAAGAGGCGGGGCGCTGATGGTGCTGTGGAGAGTGAGCGCATCTTCGGCGCCCCGTGACACAGAATTTTATCCAAAGTTTACAAAAACTTTGATTCACGAATCAGAATTTTCTTGTGCCCAGACTTATTCTGGTTGCTGAGGGAACGGAGGATGCCGGCCGCGCTGAGGAGACATGAGTGGCCGGGTCCGTCCCGCCCCCTATCACCTAGGAGACGAGGACGCTGCACGCGTCCTCGCTCCTGTACAGAGGCGGGGCGCTGACGGTGCTGTGGAGAGTGAGCGCATTGTCGGCGCCCCGTGACACAGAATTTGATCCAAAGTATAGGAAAACTTTGATTCATGAAACCGAATTTTCTTGTGCTTCCTGATAAAAAAAACTGGTTTTCCTAAAATGGCGGCTGCACATGTTATCAAGTGAAAATAAGTAAAGAGGAGAGAAGCCTGGAGTTGCAAGATTATCCATAATGCTGTGCAGCCAATCAATCCACAGATAGCCATTACCTGTGATGTCACAGCTCTATAAAACCATCATCCCACACGGTCTCCAGTACTGTCCTGTGAGCTGAGCACAGGGAGAGAGATGGCAAGTAGAGATGGCCTTGTGGTTCGCCCAGCGGTCATTTCGCGGCGAACTTTGCGCGTTCGCAATTTGCCGAACATGCAAACATATGGAGATGTCCAATATAGCAAGTATGGGGGGGCACTCACAAAAGGGACCACCACGGCAGTGACAGTGATTATACACTTTAATTTGTTAAAATTTTAAGAACATACCCCTAAAATCATACAAACATACAAATACATATACCACATATGCCCCACACTCAGTCTCTGCGTCAATGCGTAGGTATTCAAGTATAGAACCGCGTGCAAAGGTATATTGTCGTAATGACACCAGTTCTGTGGATAAATGCGCCAGCACCAGTGTACTGCTTAGGTGCAGTGATTGAATACACCGCTTCAATGTCCAGTGCACTTAGTATAGTGAAGCACAAGTCCAAAACACAATGCGGTATGGCCCCACAATCGTGGGTATGACTCACTTGCCTCTACAGTGCTCAAAATCGAGCCCGGTCTTACCCGTCTTCACTGCCTCCTCCGCAGCGGCGATCCAGGCGGCCGCTCACCACACAGCGTCTCACGTGGTGTGCTCGGCCTGAACGTGGCGTCCCACGTGACCTGGTTGCCTTGGGGACCGGATACACGCTCGTATGACGTCACTATTGAGCGACTGTCTTGGAATCCGTACGTGATGCTTTATTTCCTTTGCTTTTGATTTTTATGTAGCCGGCTTCTTCTTTCTTTAAATGGATCCACGCTCACTTCCAACCGCCACGGCGGTTGGAAGTGAGCGTGGATCCATTTAAAGAAAGAAGAAGCCGGCTACATAAAAATCAAAAGCAAAGGAAATAAAGCATCACGTACGGATTCCAAGACAGTCGCTCAATAGTGACGTCATACGAGCGTGTATCCGGTCCCCAAGGCAACCAGGTCACGTGGGACGCCACGTTCAGGCCGAGCACACCACGTGAGACGCTGTGTGGTGAGCGGCCGCCTGGATCGCCGCTGCGGAGGAGGCAGTGAAGACGGGTAAGACCGGGCTCGATTTTGAGCACTGTAGAGGCAAGTGAGTCATACCCACGATTGTGGGGCCATACCGCATTGTGTTTTGGACTTGTGCTTCACTATACTAAGTGCACTGGACATTGAAGCGGTGTATTCAATCACTGCACCTAAGCAGTACACTGGTGCTGGCGCATTTATCCACAGAACTGGTGTCATTACGACAATATACCTTTGCACGCGGTTCTATACTTGAATACCTACGCATTGACGCAGAGACTGAGTGTGGGGCATATGTGGTATATGTATTTGTATGTTTGTATGATTTTAGGGGTATGTTCTTAAAATTTTAACAAATTAAAGTGTATAATCACTGTCACTGCCGTGGTGGTCCCTTTTGTGAGTGCCCCCCCATACTTGCTATATTTTACTTTTCTACTGGTCCTGAGGGTGGGACCTGGGGGTGAGCACCTGTTCCGTATAGAGAGAGGGTGAGCCGCTGTATTCCTCTTTTTCTACTATATGGAGATGTCCGCCTGCGCCATATTTTTTAGCATTGTGCCGAACTTTGACTCATGACACATCCAAGGTGGTACAGGGAAGCCAATTGAGACATTTCAGCACAGGAACACACCCCCACCCTTTAACAGAACCCGATCTGGCAGCCATTTTACATTCTGTGTTTTGCCAGTGTAGGGAGAGGTTGCTTTGTGGAGCAGGGACAGGCTGTTAGGGACACCAAACGCTAGCTAATAGGGCCACAAAAGTCCTTTTAAGGACTGGTATAGATGTTCTATAAATAGGTGGGATATACTGAGGGGTGTGATATACTTATAATATACTTTCTAACATAAAAAGTATATTATAGTGCGTTTGTATTGTGCAGCAGTTGTGTGCGGTTCTGCTGCGATACCGTAGCTATATAGAGAGACAAGCACTATTGGAACAACTATTTGCAATGTGTGTTATATACCTGTTGCCCCCCCAAAAACTGATTGAGCGGTGTGATATACCTGCTTCCACAAAATACTGATTGACAGCTGCGATATACCTGTTGCCCCAAATAAACAGGGTGGTGTGATATTACTGTTGTGGCAAAAAAAATAATTGAGGGGTGTGATATACCTTCTTCCACAAAATACTGATTAAGGGGTTTGTTATACATGCTTTCACAAAATACTTATTGAGGGCTGCGATATACCTGCTTCCACAAAATACTGATTAAGGGGTTCGATATACCTGTTTCCACCAAATATTGATTAGGCCTGAAATATACCTGCTTCCACAAAATACTGATTAAGGGGATTGATATACCTGCTTCCACAAAATACTAATTAAGGGGTTTGATATACCTGCTTCCACCAAATATTGATTGAGGCCTGCGATACACCTGCTTCCACAAAATACTGGTTAAGGGGTTTGATATACCTGTTTTCATTAACTATTGATTGAGAGCTACAATATACCTGCTTCCACAAAATACTGATTAAGGGGATTGATATACCTGTTTCCACCAAATATTGATTGAGACCTGCGATATAACTGCTTCCACAAAATACTGATTAAGGGGATTGATATTCCTGCATCCAGCAAATATTGATTGAGGCCTGCGATATGCCTGCTTCCACAAAATACTGATTAGAGGGTTTGATATACCTGCTTCCACCAAATATTTATTGAGGCCTGTAAGATACCTGCTTCCACAAAATACTGATTAAGGGGTTTGATATACCTGCATCTAACAAAATACTGATGGAGGGGTTTGACATACCTGTTTCCACCATATATTGATTAAGGCCTGCGATATACCTGCTTCCACAAAATACTGATTAAGGGGTTTGATATACCTGCTTCCACCAAATATTAATTGAGGCCTGTGATATACCTGCTTCCACAAAATACTGATTAAGGGCTTTGATATAACTGTTTCCGCCAAATATTGTTTGAGGCCTATGATATACCTGCTTCCACAAAATACTGATTAAGGGCTCTTTCACACTTGCGTTCTTTTCTTCCAGCATAGAGTTCCGTCGTCGGGGCTCTATGCCGGAAGAATCCTGATCAGTTTTATCCTAATGCATTCTGAATGGAGAGAAATCCGTTCAGGATGCATCAGGATGTCTTCAGTTCCGGACCGGAACGTTTTTTGGCCGGAGAAAATACTGCAGCATGCTGCGCTTTTTGCTCCGGCCAAAAATCCTGAACACTTGCCGCAAGGCCGGATCCGGAATTAATGCCCGTTGAAAGGCATTAATCTGGATCCGGCCTTAAGCTAAACGTCGTTTCGGCGCATTGCCGGATCCGACTTTTAGCTTTTTCTGAATGGTTACCATGGCTGCCAAGACGCTAAAGTGTAGTGGGGAGCGGGGGAGCAGTATACTTACCGTCCGTGCGGCTCCCCGGGCGCTCCAGAGTGACGTCAGGGCGCCCCACGCTCATGGATGACGTGTCGCATGGATCACGTCATCCATGCGCATGGGGCGCTCTGACGTCATTCTGGAGCGCCCCGGGAGCCGCACGGACTGTAAGTATACTGCTCCCCCGCTCCCCACTACTACTATGGCAACCAGGACTTTAATAGCGTCCTGGGTGCCATAGTAACACTGAACGCATTTTGAAGACGGATCCGTCTTCAAATGCTTTCAGTTCACTTGCGTTTTTCCGGATCCGGCGTGTAATTCCGGCAAATGGAGTACACGCCAGATCCGGACAACCTAAGTGTGAAAGGGCCCTAAGGGGTTTGATATTGTTGCTTCCACAAAATACTGATTGAGGGCTGTGATATACCTGCTTCCACAAAATACTGATTAAGGGGTTTGATATCCCTGTTTCCACCAAATATTTATTGAGGTCTACGATATACCTGCTTCCACAAAATAATGATTAGGGGGATTTATACACTGCGTGCAGAATTATTAGGCAAATGAGTATTTTGACCACATCATCCTCTTTATGCATGTTGTCTTACTCCAAGCTGTATAGGCTCGAAAGCCTACTACCAATTAAGCATATTAGGTGATGTGCATCTCTGTAATGAGAAGGGGTGTGGTCTAATGACATCAACACCCTATATTAGGTGTGCATAATTATTAGGCAACTTCCTTTCCTTTGGCAAAATTGGGTAAAAAGAAGGACTTGACAGGCTCAGAAAAGTCAAAAATAGTGAGATATCTTGCAGAGGGATGCAGCACTCTTAAAATTGCAAAGCTTCTGAAGCGTGATCATCGAACAATCAAGCGTTTCATTGAAAATAGTCAACAGGGTCGCAAGAAGCGTGTGGAAAAACCAAGGCGCAAAATAACTGCCCATGAACTGAGAAAAGTCAAGCGTGCAGCTGCCAAGATGCCACTTGCCACCAGTTTGGCCATATTTCAGAGCTGCAACATCACTGGAGTGCCCAAAAGCACAAGGTGTGCAATACTCAGAGACATGGCCAAGGTAAGAAAGGCTGAAAGACGACCACCACTGAACAAGACACACAAGCTGAAACGTCAAGACTGGGCCAAGAAATATCTCAAGACTGATTTTTCTAAGGTTTTATGGACTGATGAAATGAGAGTGAGTCTTGATGGGCCAGATGGATGGGCCCGTGGCTGGATTGGTAAAGGGCAGAGAGCTCCAGTCCGACTCAGACGCCAGCAAGGTGGAGGTGGAGTACTGGTTTGGGCTGGTATCATCAAAGATGAGCTTGTGGGGCCTTTTCGGGTTGAGGATGGAGTCAAGCTCAACTCCCAGTCCTACTGCCAGTTTCTGGAAGACACCTTCTTCAAGCAGTGGTACAGGAAGAAGTCTGCATCCTTCAAGAAAAACATGATTTTCATGCAGGACAATGCTCCATCACACGCGTCCAAGTACTTCACAGCGTGGCTGGCAAGAAAGGGTATAAAAGAAGAAAATATAATGACATGGCCTCCTTGTTCACCTGATCTGAACCCCATTGAGAACCTGTGGTCCATCATCAAATGTGAGATTTACAAGGAGGGAAAACAGTACACCTCTCTGAACAGTGTCTGGGAGGCTGTGGTTGCTGCTGCACGCAATGTTGATGGTGACAGATCAAAACACTGACAGAATCCATGGATGGCAGGCTTTTGAGTGTCCTTGCAAAGAAAGGTGGCTATATTGGTCACTGATTTGTTTTTGTTTTGTTTTTGAATGTCAGAAATGTATATTTGTGAATGTTGAGATGTTATATTGGTTTCACTGGTAAAAATAAATAATTGAAATGGGTATATATTTGTTTTTTGTTAAGTTGCCTAATAATTATGCACAGTAATAGTCACCTGCACACACAGATATCCCCCTAAAATAGCTAAAACTAAAAACAAACTAAAAACTACTTCCAAAAATATTCAGCTTTGATATTAATGAGTTTTTTGGGTTCATTGAGAACATGGTTGTTGTTCAATAATAAAATTAATCCTCAAAAATACAACTTGCCTAATAATTCTGCACTCCCTGTATACCTGCTTCCACCAAACATTGATTGAGGCCTGTGAGATACCTGCTTCCACAAAATACTGATTAAAGGGTTTGATATAACTGCTTTCACAAAATACTGATTGAGGGTTGCCTTGTGCTTCTTTGCAGTGACCCGCATCTGCTATGTTTTTACTTGGAATAAAGCTACGATTGGAAAAGGGATTGGTGAGTGACGCTTTTCTTTTGCTCTCTCTTCTGAAATGATTGGACTCAATATTTTATTTAGCTGAGCACCACCGCAAGTACCGCATGAGAAGCCATAGGAGTGTGAATCCTGTTGGATATTAAAACCGCACTGCGCAGTGCCGACTGTGTTTCTTTATCTTTGAACACTTGTATTGATATACCTGCTTCCATCAAATATTGATTGAGGCCCGCGAGATACCTGCTTCCACAAAATACTGATTAAGGGGTTTAATATACCTATTTCCACCAAATATTGATTATGGCCTGCGATATACCTGCTTCCACAAAATAGTGATTAAGTGTTTTGATATACCTGTTTCCACCAAATATTGATTGAGGTCTGCGATATACCTGCTTCCACAAAATACGGATTAAGGGGATTGATATACCTGCTTCCACCAAATATTGATTGAGGCCTGCGAGATACCTGCTTCCACAAAATACTGATTAAGGGGTTCGATATACCTGTTTTCATTAACTATTGATTGAGGTCTATGATATACCTGCTTCCACAAAATACTGATTAAGGGGTTTGATATAGTTGCTTTCACAAAATACTGATTGAGGGCTGCGATATACCTGCTTCCACAAAATACTGATTAAAGGGTTTGATATAACTGCTTCCACCAAATATTGATTGAGGCCTCCGATATACCTGCTTCCACAAAATACTGATTAAGGGGTTTGATATAGTTGCTTCCACAAAATACTGATTGAAGGCTGCTGTGGCGAAACCAACCTCGCCACTGGGTTTTGGAGAGGCCTGTTTATCAGCCTCTTGCCTCAGGATTATGGCCCATACTAACTTTAAAGGAGCAGACAGACCGGCCGCACAGCTTAAATCTGTCTTTGCAATTGTATTTTGTTATGTGAGGGTACCCAGATAGCTAATTGCATTGTATTTGTGTATTCTGAGTGCCATTCACCTAATGATATGCACTCAGACTTGAGCTATCTGAGAATATGTTAAATGTCTGTGTTTGCTGTGGGGGTGTGACATTGTGTGTTTGGGTGTTGATTTCTGTCCGGTTGTCCCCACATGTGTATTGGCGATTTCCCTTTGTCTTGAGAGATAATTGGATTACTCCTCAGGTGTCTCCAGGGCAGAGAGGAGGAAACCATGATGCATTGTGGGGATGTGTTGTGTCTGTGTTTCCTGAGTTGCTGCATATCTGTCCTGTGTCGCAGTCTCTCTTCTGGTCCACTAGGGGCGTGTCAACCAGATGGGGACCTGCATAAATACGGGCGGGTAGCCCTCAATAAAGGAGTTCCTGTTTTATACCTTCATGAAGTCTTGGCTCATGTTTGGGGGATGGAATAACTACACTCTTGGGGATTGCTATATCACAATACTCCCCTGAGTATAAGCTCTTGTAAGAGCTTGCTCCTGGTTCCTGTCTCTGGATTTAAGAGAGGTTCACCCACTGGAGCCTGGAGCCTTGTCGTAGGTCCAGGGTGGGTAGGAGATGGCGAGTCTGCAGTGCTGACGGTGTCAAGTGGAGTCCTTGGAGTCCTCTGGAAGCACTAGGAGCATCTATCGATGGAGGTACCCGGTCGGGGTGCTAGGCGTTCCGTTACAGCTGCGATATACCTGCTTCCACAAAATACTGATTAAGGTAATTGATATACCTGCGTCCACCAAATATTGATTGATGCCTGCGAGATACCTGCTTCCACAAAATACTGATTGAGGGCTGCGATATACCTGCTTCCACAAAATACTGATTAAGGGGTTTAATATACCTGTTTCCACCAAATATTTATTAAGGCCTACGATATACCTGCTTCCACAAAATACTGATTAAGTGTTTTGATATACCTGTTTCCACCAAATATTGATTGAGGTCTGCGATATACCTGCTTCCACAAAATACGGATTAAGGGGATTGATATACCTGCTTCCACCAAATATTGATTGAGGCCTACGAGATACCTGCTTCCACAAAATACCGATTAAGGGGTCTGACATACCACCTTCCACAAAATACTGATTAAGGCCTGTGATATACCTGCTTCCACAAAATACTGATTAAGGGGTTCGATATACCTATTTCCACCAAATATTGATTGAGGCCTGCGATATACCTGCTTCCACAAAATAACGATTAAGGGGTTCGATATACCTATTTCCACCAAATATTGATTGAGGCCAGCGATATACCTGCTTCCACAAATACTGCTCCTCTCTAGGGACTTAGGCACAGCGTTATTTTGAAAATGACAGGCAGAGTAAAAGGTAGGCCGTTCCGCAGGCGTGGTAGGGGTCGGGCAGGTGCACCAGGCAAGAGGTTACGTGGGAAGTTGGAGAAGGCGTGTGCGATTACTTAAAAGGACGCACCAGAGTTGGTTGAGTGGCTCATTCTGCCTTCCGCTTCTGCACCCTCTTCATCCTCTGTATCTGCACCCTCCTCACTCTCTGCTGTGTGCACCCCCAAAGACACCACCACCACCATAGCTCCTCCACTCAAGTCAGATGAATTATTTTCCCATCCATTCCCAGACCTTACCGATGCGCAGCCATTCTTGACATCGGTTGAGGAAGAGGAGGTAGCAACGGCCGCCACCCAGCAGTCTAACAACAGTACCCAGATCAGCCCAAGGAGTGAGGTCCCCGCTGTTGCTGCCTACTCCGAGATCTCAAGTGTCAGTAGTGGTGAAGGTGATGTGGGTGCTCACAAGAGAGGAAGAGGAGGGGAGTTCAGAGGGAGAGACGGAGCAGCAGAGAGGGAGGAGAAGGAGGAGAAGCAGGCAGAGCTCGCAGGGCACAGGAGGCAAAAAGCAGACTCTAAATGTATCTAGAGTGAGCCATCCACCATGCACGGTCACTTCTGGCGCTCCCAGGACGCCAGCACATGGCTCCGCAGTGTGTTTTTTAAAAAAATGTGTCAGCTGCTGACAATAGTGTTGCCATCTGCAGCCTGTGCTGTCAACCCATAAGTCGCGGTAAGCCCCACACTCACCTAGGGAGGACTGCCTTAAGAAGGCACCTGGCCTCTCATCACCGAGCTCAGCGGAAGCAATGCCGACAGAACCCACAAAGCCACACTTCCAGCGCTCCGCGTCCTGCCTTTTCTCCTTCTCCTCTCTCCTACCATTTGTCCTCCACTCCACCTTACACCGTGCCGTTGTCACGTTCATCTGGCAGAAGGCAGGCTTCCGTGGCCCAAATGTTCGAGTGTAAAAAGTTGATGACGCCGGATAACCCTCTTGCCCAACGGCTGACCACTGGCTTGTCGGAACTGCTAGCCCGCCAACTACTGCCATATAAACTGGTGGACTCGGAGGCCTTTAGAAAAATTGTGGCCATTGGCACACCGCAATGAAAGGTATCCAGAAGAAAATATTTCTCCCAGAAGGGCATCCCTGGCCACATTCAGTGGCAAGTGAATGTATCTCTGGCACACAGTGTCAGTGCCAAGATACATCTGACCACAGACACGTGGTCTAGCAAACACGGGCAGGAAAGGTACATCAATTTTCTGCCCATTGGGTGAACCTTCTGACGACCCATGTAACCCATGGCACCCGTGTGGAGTTGGTGTTACCGCCACGGATTGCATGCAGGCCTCCCTCTTTTTCTCCTTCTCCTACTCCATCCTCCGTCTCCTCCTCGGCTGACTCCTCCTTTTTGACTGCTACCGCCTCTTCCGCTGTGCCCCCCAATCTCCCCAGAACCTATTCGACGTGCCAAGTGAGACGTTGCCATACTGTGCTGCGGCTGTTGTGCCTGAAAGCCAAGAGCCACACCGGTCCTGCACTACTTTAAGCTCTGCGACCACACGCCGATCAGTTGCTAACCCCACTTGATTTGACAGTTGGTAAAGTGGTGTGCGACAATGGTGCCAATATGCTGAGTGCGGGGTCCAGGAAATCTTGTGGCTGGTCAGGAAAATCTCTGACCATTTTAGAAGATCTTACACGGCCATGGCTCGCTTTGCTGATGTTCAGCGGCGACACCACCTGCCCGTCAGACGTCTGATTTGTGATAACCCGACGCGCTGGAACTCCATGTTGTATATGCTTGATAGGCTTCTCCAGAAGCAACGTGCCATTAACGACTACCTGTACGAACTCTGCAGCAGGACAGGTTGTGGGGAGCTTGGTTTCTTTTCACCGCGCCAGTGGCTGCTCATGCGTGACGCATGCAGACTTCTGCGGCCATTTGATGAGATCACCAAACTAGTCAGTCGCAGCCAGGGTGCCATCAGTGACATCGTACTTTACGCCTTCTTTCTGAAGCGTGCATTGCATCGTATCATTGATCAAGCTGTCGAGGAGCAGGAGCTGTAAGTTGAGGAAGTCACAGTGCTGAATAAATTCCCAGGGGGGAAGGGGCTACTCCATCTGAGACAAGTCAGCAGGAGTCTGAAGAGGAGGATGGTGACTGGGTGGAGGGGGAGGAGAAGAAAGAAGAGCAGGCTTTGAGGGGAACTTTAAACTTTTCGGGGTATCCACCGCTTCCTATTTAGTTCAAATGGCGGCCTTCATGCTCCAGTGTTTGAAGAGGGACCCCCGTATAAAAATCATAAAGGGCAAGGACCAGTACTGGGTGGCAACGTACTTAGACCCCTGTTGCCACAAAATGACAGACATGTTAACAGCATCACAGAGGGCTGGCAGAATGCAGCATTTCCAGGGCTTGCTGCGAGAGATGCTGCATTCTGCTGTTGCGGTCGCTGGCAGAAAAATTTCCACCCACATTGAAACAGGTGCCGGTACGAATCCTAACGTGCCTGCAAGAAGAGGGCGGTTTAAAGATGTGTTGGTCACTTGGGATATGAGATCATTCTTGCATCCAACCCATCGTCAGCTGGCCTCCGGTTCCAGCCTCAGGGAATGCCTAGACTGACAGGTGTCCGACTACATCGGGTTAACAGCAGATGTGGACTCTCTGAGAAGCGAGGAACCCTTGGTCTACTGGGTGTGGAGGCTTGACCTGTGGCCAGAGCTGGCACAATTTGGCATGGAACTCTTGGCTTGCCCCTCGTCGAGTGTCCTTTCAGAAAGGACATTCAGCGTAGCAGGGGAGATCGTGACCGATAAAAGCATTCGCCTAGCTAACAACAGTGTGAACTACCTCACATTTCTAAAAATGAATGAGGCATGGATTTCTGAGGAATTCAACACCTGTGATGACCATGTGTAATTGAATTTCCTCATGCCAGCCCACACATATCCACCACCACACAGAACAAAGAATGGTCCTTGTCTTATGTATATAAAGTGGCATAAAAGGCCTTTTCTGTCAGGAGAATGCCTAATTTTTTGGGCCTTTACTGGCCTACAGTAAAAATTTTATCCAGTGACCGCCTAATGTACCTCCAGCCACATAATCACAAGTTCTTTTCTGTCAGGTGAATGCCTAATTTTTGGGGCCTGAACTCCAGTGGCCTATAATAAAATTTTTAGCCAGTGACCGCCTAATGTACCTCCAGCGACATCATCACAAGTTATTTTCTGTCAGGTGAATACCGAATTTTTGGGGCCTGTATTGGCCTACAGTAAAATAAAAATTCAATGACCGCCTAATGTACCTCCAGCCACATAATCACAAGTTCTTTTCTGTCAGGTGAATGCCGAATTTTTGCGGCCTGTACTGGCCTACAGTAAAATTTGTATCTAGTGACCGCCTAATGTACCTCCAGCCACATAATCCCAAGTTCTTTTCTGTCAGGTGAATGCCAAATTTTTGCGGCCTGTACTGGTCTACAGTAAAATTTGTGTCTAGTGACCGCCTAATGTATCTCCAGCCACATAATCACAAGTTATTTTCTGTCAGGTTAATGTCTAATTTTTGGGGCCTGTACTCCAGTGGCCTACAGTAAAATTTTAATCCAGTGACCGCCTAATGTACCTCCAGCCACATCATCACAAGTTCTTTTCTGTCAGGTGAATGCCTAATTTTTGGGGCCTGTACTCCCGTGGCTAAAATAAAAAATTTCTAGGCTCCAGCAGGGCACATTTTTGAAAGTTTCCCTTTAAGACGCATAAAAATGGCCCCTGATTAAAATACATATTTTTTTGTGGGAATTTTTGCCAATGATCCCCCTCTGGTATGTCACTGTCCATGTTGTGTGACTATTTGTGCACTTCTAGTAAGTATTTGGTGGCTGCAACCTGAAGGTTTTTCAGTTTCGCCTGCCATTAAAGTCAATGGGGCCCGCCACGAACGCGCAGTTCGCGAAGATTTGATTGTGAACGCACGTTAGCATTCGCGAGCCGTCCCGACCGATGTTCGTCCATCACTAATGGCAAGTGCTCATGTGATAGGGACAGTGTTGCTGAAAATGATTAATAGAGGAATATTGGAGAAGGGAGACTTATTCTGCATCAGTTTTATTTATTTATTCCTATATTTACTTATTCCTACATCAGCCGTAAACTAAGATATGGAATTCAATACCAATAAGATGGAAGCCTTTATTATTCTATTGCCAGCGTGCCAACCAATACCATCCAGTCTGCACTCCTCAGGGGGGGCAGGTCTTAATGATGACCATCCTCATATTTTGCTTGCTTTACTTCTTCCAAATCATCCTTCAAAGTCTGTTTGTCCTAGAAAAGTCAGCAAGATGGGGAGAGATGATGTGGAAAAGGAGGAAAAGCCGATGGCAGAAGGGCTCCCACCTGTAGGATAGGAAAGCGCTGGGGAGAAGTGGGTATGCCAGAGCTGATTAATATTCTGTGTTTACTGTCAAATAACCTGCAACAGCCTCTGTTTAAAGGTGCATTAAAGGTGCAGCACGGCCATTAACAATGAAGACCGACTATACAGTGTGGTCTTCATTATTAAATGGATGGCAGCTGCGCGGTTCTTCACCGTAGCATGGTCGCAATGTGTGGTGTTACCCTAAGGCATATTGCCCTGGGTACACCTGATTTATAGTGATTCGTGACTAATTATTTCTGAACTACCCAAATTTCTTGGCAAACTTGGGCAAAGTTGCCGAATCAAATTTTTCAAAAGCTCATCTCTAATCGTCATCATAAATGATCGTTTTCAATAACCAAAATAAAGCAACTATAAAAAAAAAAAAAACAGTATTCAACCACTTTTCAGAGGGGTGTAATACAATGGCTTTTTTGTGTTTCTATTATGGAGGCAACAACCAGACCACCCACGGTTCATCAGAACCAGAGTTTTTTCATTTTCTGATGAGCTATAGAGGTTCAGGCTTTTGGTCCATAATACAGGAGCAATAAAGAACCCATATTATACCCATCTGAAGGTGGCCTTAGTTAATATATTATATTAGGTTCAGGAATTTATCATTTTAAATTAGGATTAAAGTTTGTATACTGGGATGGAAAATGATATACTACATAATTCCTGATATTTGCATTCAAATGTTGGTGAATTCCCGCGGTTTTTGCATTTCTTTAACATATGCACCATTGAATGTAGACTTCTATGGTAAGTGTGAGCTCCTCACATCTTACAGTTTTATACAGAGTATATTTTATTTTCCCTAGGACTCTGCTAGAATATGCATTTTAGTTGCAAATTTCAATTTTCAGCCAATTTTAACTTACGGTATAAGCACTGCTTGCTGCAAAGTTGCATGAAGGTTTTTTGGCATATTATTAGGCTAAAATTGTATACACGGTATGCTATACACCTTTGCACCCCTGTACACAAAATGTAGATTTTGGTAACATGGCAGCTGTTTGACTTGTACAGTATATATTTTTAACACATTTGTGGATGACGGCCAAATATTGAATGGCCTCTGTTCCAGTGCTGATGTACTGTATATGCTTGTGGTATATATGAGATTTCCAACATTAATATGTTACATTTACATTGTTTTTGTTAGTAACCTTCTGTTTAGGTGTGTGTCTTAGGTGCAAATGTGTGTTTTGAAGCATTTTGAAAAACATAGGGGGTCATTTAGATCCAGCCTGCGCCTCTGAAAATAACTTTGGCGGATGGACTCCAGATAGAGAACGCCGGTGTTAATAAATGACTCCCATAGTTCCTGTTTATTACAAGGTTACATAAAGGTGGACATCAGACCCTCAATGTTAATCAAACCTCAGCTTGGAGCCTGAATCAAACCCCCAATGTGTATCAGACCCCCAATATTAATAAGACCCCAAATCAGTCCTCAGATCAGACCCCCAATGTTTATAAGCCCCCCAATCAGCCCTCAGATCAGACACCCAATGTGAATAAAACCTCAGAACAGACCCCCAATGTGAAAAAAGACCCTTATTCAGACCTCAGATCAGACCCCCATGGTAATCAAACCTCGGAGCAAAAGAAATAAATAAATCAACTTACCTCTCCTGTTTCGGATGCCGACACTTCTGAGATCCAGCTCTCTTCCTCCTATGTTGTGCTGTGACCCGACGTCGCACAGCATAAGGTCACAGAGTGCGTCGAAGTCCCCATGCTTTGCGCAGGTCACAGCACAGCCTGCAGCCAAGGAAGACCAGGAAGCAGTGAGTACAGAGCCCGCACAGAGAGCGATGCATTCACCACTGCCCGATTCTCCTGTGCTAATGAGCGCTTCGATACTAGAAGCACTCATTAGTATTCGCCCCATAATACACACTGACATTTTACCCCCACTTTGGGGGAGTGAAAAGTAGGAGAATACGGCAATTTTTATACAAAATTACATTTTTAAGCAAAATTGCATGAAGATGTCATTTTGCCAGGTGTCTACTTTCAGGAAATATATGGATATGGGGGGTTAGTGTGAATTGTTATTTTGTAATTTAGGTTTTATTTGTATATGTCAAAACTGCAAAAATTGTCCTGGCTGTCAGAGGTGCAAAATATCCAAACACACTGGGCAGTGGAAGGTTAATTTAGTAGTACCCCATATTACTTTTTTACTTTTCACTCTTTTCTAGCAGTATTTTAAAGAACATAGAGGAACATAGTTAAAGTAGTTTTACATTAGGTAAGATTAGTCACCAAGGTTGTGTTTGCAGACGAGATGCCTCAGTAAACGGCTCAAGAATCATAGGAACGCGGTTATCTGGCAGTGTAAAGGTGCAGCTAATTACCCGAAGAACAAGCGTAACGCTATTGCAAACAACAAGTTTGTATGGGGAAGAGCTATGGCATTAGCATCGCTCCTCTTCATACTCTGGAGGAGATTGCTGAATGTACAGCGGTCTCTATCACTGACGAGCAGGTGATTGCTGGGTAAGAATGTTTCCTTCTTGACAATCGCCTGCTAAATTGTCCTGTCCCAACCTTTAGTTAATCTCACCTGCAATCGCATTACCATGATCCTGGAGTATATCTCCTGCTTGTGTGACTTACGGTCTACAGAACAGGTGGTTATCTCCCCCTACTTGTAGTATGAGATGTCACACATCACATGCTTCCAATCTCCACTACTCTCTAACTCTCCTCTCACCCTCCCTGTCTCAGGAGTGGTTTGTTTCACAGGCTGCTGACCTCAGTTGGGGAAGGGGTACTTTTCTCATTGAAGATACTCAGTGGTATGTGGAGATACATATTTTTAGACAATACTCTATGAGAAAAAGTATGGAATTAGGTCAGAGTAGCCAAACCAAAGACACCCACCTGCAGACTGCAGTGTTTTGGGGTCCTTGCCTATTTTCAGTACAGAGTAGGGTACTTTTTGGCTGAATGAGATTTCTCATAAGCAGCGCATGGTAGGTAGTTTCTTAAATAATGCAGTTGCAGTTGTAATTAGAGCGTTAATGAGGAAAACAACAACAACAACGAAACATTTGTAAAACGTATCAAATGATATGCCATTTTTATGCAATATTGTACAAGCAGCATTGTAAAAGCAGCCTTTCTCACCATTTTTCAAAGGGGGAGCAGGTGAATAAATGGAGAGGACATATTCTACTGCAGCTCAACAGAATTGCTATACTTTACATTAGAAACTTTCTTTTAAAATATTTTTTTTTACTTTCATATATGATAACACAAATCTACACCAGCTCATAGTATCCAAAGAGTATAACTTTATAGTTTACATCATTATGGAAATGAAGATACCAATTTTGTTTTTGTTTTTTCAAAAGAAAGCCTTTATTAGAGGCAATTATATATATATAGATTTTTTTACAATATTTATGTGTAATAGCATTACTGCCATAAAGGCACGATAGCTTATCAATATCAGACTGGTGGGGGCCTGACTCCGTCACCCATTAATTAGCAGTTTAAAGAAGCTGCAATGCTCATTGTGAAGAATCCGACCCCCGTCAATTATCAATATACTAGTATTGCACAACTACTTTAACATTTTTACTTGGGACTAGAAGCTGTTATCCTTTGATCCCTCACATAATGCTCACAAAGTTATACAGAGCTGCCTCTCTCAAATTCCTTAGATGCAGTGGTCGCTTTTACTGCTGGCACCTGCTGCTGATGGCACAGCCAAGGTTCCTGTACCCACGCTATTCACTGGACATAACATTATGTTCATTTGCAGTAAAAACACAACAATTAGGAGTTAATGGTGCATCTATCAACTAAATCAATCCGGAGTTGTAACTTTGTATTTTTCTATCAACATAGCTTATGATGCCTTGTTGTTTACCGGATAAGTTGTAGTTTTTATTGTTACCAAGTGGGATTAATGTATTATTATTCTTTAATTAACATTTTTATGTCAATTTACAGTAGCTGTATAGTGGGCTGTTTTTTTGCAGAATTTATTATTTTTTTTAAAAAATTTACAGTTAGAACCGGTAACAAAAACAGCAATCCTGATACTTTTCTTTTTTTTTTTTTCAGTTTTCTTTTTTAATTTTTTTTTCATGACATGCACAATGTGGTTTAAATAATGTATTATCCTTTTTATTGGTCATTACAACTGTGGTGGTTCCATATACCGTATTTTTCGCAGTGTAAGACGCACCTGCCCATAAGACGCACCTAGGTTTTTGAGGAGAAAAATAAGAAAATAAATATTTTGAACCAAAAGGTGTGCTTTTGATGGGTTTTGAACTAATGGTGGTCTGTGGATGACACTATTATGGAGGATCCGTGGATGACACTGTTATGGAGGGGATCTGTGGATGACACTGTTATGGAGGGGATCTGTGGATGACACTGTTATGGGGGGATCTGTGGATGGCACTGTTATGGGGGGATCTGTGGATGGAACCGTTATGGGGAGGGGGATCTGTGGATGGCACTGTTATGGGGAGGGGGATCTCTGGATGGCACTGTTATGGGGAGGGGATCTGGGGATGACACTGTTATGGGGGGGATCTGCTTCATTATTAAAGTGGGAGGAGCAGGCACATGACGTGAGTGAGTGAGTGACGTTACGCTGCCGGCCGCCCTGCATGCTTCGGGAGTTTGATAGTAAGTACTAGTACACGGTATAGCGCTACTTTAACTATCATTACCAAGAGGTTAAGGATGATTACAGTTTAGATATGAAGACTGCTGTGAGCGGCGGGGCCCGGTGTAAGAGTACAGTGACTGCACCGGGCCCTGCCGCGATTCCAACAGCAGTTGCCGGCCTTCAGCCCCTCCTTCCTCCCCGCTGATACATCGCCGCGCTGTGCAACATCACAGCCAGCGATGTATCAGTGTTGTTAGCATAGTAAAAATTGCCGCATTCGCCCCATAAGACGCACTGGCCTTTTCTACCCACTTGCGTCTTATGGGGCAAAAAATACGGTATCTAATATTTGCTTTTCTTTTTACTATTATTTTTCTTTTTATTAAGTCTGCCTTTTTGGTGATTATTGATTTTACTTTGTTTGCTATGCAGTATAAGAAGTGTTCTACCATCATTCTATAGGTTGGTACAGTTACCGCAATACTAAATATGTATAATTTTTTTTATATATTTTACAACTCGTGTACAATAAAAGCATGTTTTGTGGGGAAAAAATATATATTTTTTGTTTCTACATTACAAAAGAAATACCTGTAGCTATTCATTGTTTTTATTACTAATAATTTGGTGTCATATAACGGTGCTGCCACAGATACTATCTTATCTGTTTATTTGAATTCATTCCTGGTTTTGGCTCCAAAAACTGCATCAAAACACCTGAACATGTGGTAACACACTAAGAGCCCGTCCACATAGAGTTTTTGGTGCATTTTACATGTAGAATCAGCACCAAAAAAAAAGCAAGGTAAAAAGAATCAGCCCTGTCTTGGAGTGGAATCCATGTTGAACCTACCATTGAAATGAATTGGAAGCAGCAAAAATAAAAACCTCCATAATCACCCATGTTTTTTTTTCTATTTATTGTGGTGCGGATCCACGCCAAAAGCCACGAGCAGAGATGCATATTTGCAGAAAATAGTCTCGAAACCAAGCAAAAAAAAAAAGCAAAAAATGTGCTTTAAAAATTGCTTTTAAAATCAGAGTGGATTTCACCCTGATTTTCAAAGTGTGTTTTCAAAATCCACCATGTGAACGTACCCTAAGGTTCTCTAATTTTTGCACTAGCTCCTGCTGTTGATTGCATGGGCCCAGCTGAGATCATCTTCTTTTAAATGTATATCTTAGCTCCTTTAGATAAGGGCCTACAATATCCTCATGATGAAATAACATGATCTGGGGGCTTTTTTCGGTTTCATCATTGTATCCTTCCACTAGCCAAGAAATACATTTATATATTTAGGGGCGTAAAGGTCACCCAAAGCAGTAGCACTGAGCTTATGTGTAAGGATATACTCCTGGAGCTTCACAACAACAGTGTTGTAATTGGTAGCAAAAACATGTAGGTAATGGCTAAGGTTAAGCTATGGTTAAGGTTAAAGGGGTTTTCCGAGACTTTATAACTGATGATCTACCCTCAGGAAAGGTCATCAGTTTCTGATCGGGGGGGGTGCGACACCTGGGATCCCCATAGATCAGCTGTTTGAGAAGACACTGGTGCTCGTTGTAGTTCCACACTTTCTTGCAGCTTTTCCTAGGCAGAATGATGACGCGTTAATCGGTTACATATCCTCAGGATAGGTCATCAGTATCTGATCGGTGGGGTTCTGACACCCAGGACCCCTGCTGATCAGCTGTTTGAGAAGGCACTGGCGCTCTTGTGAGCACATGCAAGCCTTCTCCCTGCTCATCAAGCACAGTGCTGTACATTGTATAGTGCCTGTGCTTGGTATCACAACTCAGCCCCATTCACTTTTATGGGACTGAGCTGCG
Organism: Bufo bufo; assembly: GCF_905171765.1. Lineage (NCBI taxonomy): Eukaryota > Metazoa > Chordata > Amphibia > Anura > Bufonidae > Bufo > Bufo bufo. The sequence continues at coordinate 195,364,221 of NC_053393.1, forward strand.
CCTAGGCTATGTAACCGATGAGCGCGTCGTCACTCGGCCTAAGGATAGCTGTAAAACGGCCGCGGCGCTACAACAAGTGCCAGTGTCTTCTCAAACAGCTCATCAGCGGGGATCCCAGGTGTCGGACCCCCACTGATCAGATATTGATGACGTATTCGGAGGGTAGGTCATCAGTTATTTAAGCTATATCATAAACCGACATTAGGTAAGCTGCATTATTAATGCTCCTGAAAGCCAATCATTATGCCATAAGGAAAGGTAAATTGCATTGGTTAATTTTTCAGAGGTTCCAACAATATTCCTTCAATCCAGCAGCAACCTCAGTCCAACAATGTCTTTAACATGTTATCTCGGAAACCACAATGAATTTGTGTTTGCGTGTGTGTCTTTCAATGTGTAACAAACCTTTATGGTTGTGCCATGTATATTAGGGTACATATTCCGGGACTGCATTTTACAACAGAGGGGTCTATCTTAAACAAGGCTGTATTATATTGGCCTCACAAGTATGACTTGTCAATAGCAAACATCTTCAGATGGAAGGGTCCCACTAATGAGAAATCGCCGAGGAAGTCAGAAAAAAAATTCTAATTTACAGCCGCTGTTACTCTATGGGCACCTGTCTCTTGTGTAAATGTGATTCCTTCAAAGCCAAAGCCTTGGGGGTTTGAAACTACTGGTTCATCCCTGATTGAAATCTTGAATTATATAGCCACAGTAAAAGGGTGGACATAAAACTAACTTGAAAATACAAATATGTAGAAACTGTATGCAAAATTATCTAAGATCTATTGCTGCCATACAGTTCTTTAGCGCAGAGTATTTTTGGACATTAAGGGAGAAGGAGTATAAATGCAGGTTCTAAAACTAGCTGTATTCAAGATGCTCCACAACAGAAAATGCTGTGCAACGAAACAAAAAAGATCAGATATAATTGAGCAGATTACTAAAATATTTTTTTTGCTTTCTTTTTAATTATGTCTTGGAAAATCAAGCACTGCGTTTGGAACAGCATGTCATGTGCTTGCCTGGCTATGTGAAGTGGAAAAAAACAAAAAAAGAATGACCAAGAAGATTCCTGACCCTGTATCAATCCGTAAATCAATGAACACCATTCTCCTCAAATGGCACCTCGGATATACTCTCGTCATAGAGGGGTCCAGTCATGTATTATATGATCGCCCATTCATGTGAATAGGCAATGCATTACTGCATTTCACTGGCCATATGCAAGACATGACATTGGTGGGGATTTCAGGGGCTGGACTCATGACAATTGGCTAATTAGTGTGCTAATGAGGTGTATTTCTTCAGAGAAGGGGTTATTTTGATAAATTATCCCCATAAAAATGCAATGCAAAAATGAAAACTCAGCTTTTGTTTACAAAAATGAAACTCTGTGTGCCCCCAATGACTCATTTACCAGAATTGTGCTATTTTGAAGATCATTTGAAACCCCCCCCCCCCAAAAAAAAAGAAAGTCAGCTGAAACTTGGACTGGACATGTGAACAGAAGAAGGCCATGTATGAGATCTGTAAAATACAGACACCTTCTGTATATATAGATGTAATCCGCATTTTCTTCTCACTCCTATCAATGGCTATTCTTGTTCTCAATACGGACCAGAATAGGAAATGTTCTGTAACTTGTGAAATGGAAAAATGGATCTGCAGAAATAAAGATGCGTGCATGGCTCAATAGAAATGAATGGTTCAGTTTGCTGTCCGCAAAAAAATGCAGATATCACATGGATGAAAAATACCGTAAGGTCATTTGCATGAGGCCTATTAAATAAACTCCAACCGAACCTTACAGTGATGTCTCCCCATGAAACATAATTATCAGACACTAGAAATGAAACTTATTCTAACATATATATGTATAATAATAATAATTACTTGAAGCTATAATGTAGACAATATATATATATACAGTTGCAGGAAAATGTATGTGAACCCTTTGGAATGATATGGATTTCTGCACAAATTGGTCATAAAATGTGATCTGATCTTCATCTAAGTCACAACAATAGACAATCACAGTCTGCTTAAACTAATAACACACAAAGAATTAAATGTTACCATGTTTTTATTGAACACACCATATAAACATTCACAGTGCAGGTGGAAAAAGTATGTGAACCCCTAGACTAATGACATCTACAAGAGCTAATTGGAGTGAGGTGTCTGCCAACTGGAGTCCAATCAATGAGATGAAATTGAAGGTGTTGGGTACAGCTGCTCTGCCCTATAAAAAACACACACCAGTTCTGGGTTTGCTTTTCACAAGAAGCATTGCCTGATGTGAATGATGCCTTGCACAAAAGAGCTCTCAGAAGACCTACGATTAAGAATTGTTGACTTGCATAAAGCTGGAAAGGGTTATAAAAGTATCTCCAAAAGCCTTGCTGTTCATCAGTCCACGGTAAGACAAATTGTCTATAAATGGAGAAAGTTCAGCACTGCTGCTACTCTCCCTAGGAGTGGCCGTCCTGTAAAGATGACTGCAAGAGCACAGCGCAGACTGCTCAATGAGGTGAAGAAGAATCCTAGAGTGTCAGCTAAAGACTTACAAAAGTCTCTGGCATATGCTAACATCCCTGTTAGCGAATCTACGATACGTAAAACACTAAACAAGAATGAATTTTTTATGAGACGATACCACAGAGGAAGCCACTTCTGTCCAAAAACAACATTGCTGCACCTTTACAGTTTGCACAAGAGCACCTGGATGTTCCACAGCAGTACTGGCAAAATATTCTGTGGACAGATGAAACCAAAGCTGAGTTGTTTGGAAGAAACACACAACACTATGTGTGGAGAAAAAGAGGCACAGCACACCAACATCAAAACCTCATCCCAACTGCCAAGTATGGTGGTGGGGGCATCATGGTTTGGGGCTGCTTTGCTGCGTCAGGGCCTGGACGGATTGCTATCATTGAAGGAAAAATGAATTCCCAATTTTATCAAGACATTTTGCAGGAGAACTTAAGGCCATCTGTCCACCAGCTGAAGCTCAACAGAAGATGGGTGTTGCAACAGGACAACGACCCAAAGCATAGAAGTAAATCAACAACAGAATGGCTTAAACAGAAGAAAATATGCCTTCTGGAGTAGCCCAGTCAGAGTCCTGACCTCAACCCGATTGAGATGCTGTGGCATGACCTCAAGAAAACGATTCACACCAGACATCCCAAGAATATTACTGAACGGAAACAGTTCTGTAAAGAGGAATGGTAAAGAATTACTCCTGACTGTTGTGCACGTCTGATCTGCAACTACAGGAAACGTTTGGTTGAAGTTATTGCTGCCAAAGGAGGTTCAACCAGTTATTAAATCCAAGGGTTCACATACTTTTTCCACCTGCACTGTGAATGTTTACATGGTGTGTTTAATAAAAACATGGTAACATTTAATTCTTTGTGTGTTATTAGTTTAGGCAGACTGATTGTCTATTGTTGTGACTTAGATGAAGATCAGATCACATTTTATGACCAATTTGTGCAGAAATCCACATAATTCCAAAGGGTTCACATACTTTTTCTTGCAACTGTATATATCAGTGGCAAAGAAACAACACAACACCTACAATCTTAAAGGGTTGTCCCCATAGGTGTGCGCAGCCTATTGCATTAGGGTGTGCACCCTAAAGCACAAACACACGCCGCGCGCGCGTGTGTATGTATGTATGTATATGTGTATATATATATATATATATACACAAATACACTAAGGGTTATCAGGCTACATTATTATACAGGGGTAATATAACTAAGGGCTATCAGGGTAAATTGTACAGGAGTAAAATAACTGAGGAGGGCTATCAGGGACATTATACAGGGGTAATATAACTTATATTATATAAGTTATATTACCCCTTCATCATGTCGCCTGAGATAGCCCTCCTAAGTTATATTACCCCTGTATAATAATGTACCCTGATACCCCTTAGTTTTACCTGCTGTATAATTTACCCTGATCCCTCAGTTATATTACCCCCTGTAATTTACCCTGATACCCCTCAGTTATACGGTATCATAAAACTGAGGGGTATCAGGGTATATTATACAGGGGTGTAAATGAGGAGGGGTAGCAAGCAGCAGGGAACATACAGGGCAGAGTTCCAGTGGCGTAGCGTGGGTTGCCAGCACCCGGGGCAAGCCAAGTATTGCTCCCCCCCAACCTGTGAACACGCCCCTTTTTACAAATAATGCAGTACATGTCACCTACAGTCCTATGTAACACCACAGATAACACAGTGGTAACTCTCTGAGTACAGATAATGTAGTAGATGGTGTGAGGCCCCAGAATTCAGAACACGTACAGTGTGACCTGAAGTCTGGGGCCAGGCTTCGGCAGTGTGGGCCAAATCCTATAGCCACCCCCCCAAACAGATATGTGGATGGACATTACATATAATGGTACACACTATACAGTAGAGTACAGCAGCACATACCTGTTACATCCAGTGACGTCTTCTGTGATGTAGACCTTCCTCAACGTCTTCATTCAGAGATAAGACCGCCATGATACCTTCTTTCAGCCGCGTCTCTGCAGTTTCACAGAAAAATGTTTAAATTTCTCACTTTACTATTATCCTTAGATAACAGACCTCCCCTCCACCCGTAGTGCCCATAAGTATAATGCCCTCTGTATAATTATAATATACAGTGGGATGCGAAAGTTTGGGCAACCTTGTTAATCGTCATGATTTTCCTGCATAAATCGTTGGTTGTTACGATAAAAAATGTCAGTTAAATATATCATATAGGAGTCACACACAGTGATATTTGAGAAGTGAAATGAAGTTTATTGGATTTACAGAAAATGTGCTATAATTGTTTAAACAAAATTAGGCAGGTGCATAAATTTGGGCACTGTTGTCATTTTATTGATTCCAAAACCTTTAGAACTAATTATTGGAACTCAAATTGGCTTGGTAAGCTCAGTGACCCCTGACCTACATACACAGGTGAATCCAATTATGAGAAAGAGTATTTAAGCGGGTCAATTGTAAGTTCCCCTCCCCTTTTTTTCTCAAAACAACTCTCAAATGACCTGAAGACAAAGATTGTTCACCATTATGGTTTAGGGGAAGGATACAGAAAGCTGTCTCAGAGATTTCAGCCGTCTGTTTCCACAGTTAGGAACATATTGAGGAAATGGAAGACCACAGGCTCAGTTCAAGTTAAGGCTCAAAGTGGCAGACCAAGAAAAATCTCGGATAGACAGAAGCGACGAATGGTGAGAACAGTCAGAGTCAACCCACAGACCAGCACCAAAGACCTACAACATCATCTTGCTGCAGATGGAGTCACTGTGCATCGTTCAACCATTCGGCGCACTTTACACAAGGAGATGCTGTATGCGAGAGTGATGCAGAGGAAGCCTTTTCTCCACCCACAGCACAAAAAGTGCCGCTTGAGGTGGGCTAAAGCACATTTGGACAAGCCTGCTTCATTTTGGAATAAGGTGCTGTGGACTGATGAAACAAAAATTGAGTTATTTGGCCATAACAAGGGGCGTTATGCATGGAGGAAAAAGAACCCAGCATTCCAAGAAAAACACCTGCTACCTACAGTAAAATGTGGTGGTGGTTCCATCATGCTGTGGGGCTGTGTGGCCGATGCAGGGACTGGGAATCTTGTCAAAGTTGAGGGACGCATGGATTCCACTCAGTATCAGCAGATTCTGGAGACCAATGTCCAGGAATCAGTGACAAAGCTGAAGCTGCGCCGGGGCTGGATCTTTCAACAAGACAACGACCCTAAACACTGCTCAAAATGCACTAAGGCATTTATGCAGAGGAACAAGTACAACGTTCTGGAATGGCCATCTCAGTCCCCAGACCTGAATATAATTGAAAATCTGTGGTGTGACTTAAAGAGAGCTGTCCATGCTCGGAAGCCATCAAACCTGAATGAACTAAAGATGTTTTGTAAAGAGGAATGGTCCAAAATACCTTCAACCAGAATCCAGACTCTCATTGGAACCTACAGGAAGCGTTTAGAGGCTGTAATTTCTGCAAAAGGAGGATCTACAAAATATTGATTTCATTTCTTTTTTGTTGTGCCCAAATTTATGCACCTGCCTAATTTTGTTTAAACAATTATAGCACACTTTCTGTAAATCCAATAAACTTCATTTCACTTCTCAAATATCACTGTGTGTGTCTCCTATATGATATATTTAACTGACATTTTTTATCGTAACAACCAACGATTTATACAGATAAATCATGACGATTAACAAGGTTGCCCAAACTTTCGCATCCCACTGTATACTGGCCCCTCTGTGTTACTATTATTCTTAATATTATAATGGACCTCTCTGTATTAGGCTCCATTCACACGTCCGCAAAATGTGCAATTGTGCGGAACGGGTGCGGACCCATGCATTCTCTATGGCGACGGAATGGATGCGGAAAGCACACAGTGTGCTCTTCGCATCTGCATTTCCGGAGCGGCCTGCCGAACTTCCGGTCCGCGGCTCTGGAAAAAAATAGAACATGTCCTATTCTTGTCCGCAGCTGCGTACAAGAATAGGCTGTTCTATGGGGGTGCCGGCCGGGTGTATTGCAGATCCGCAAAACACTACGGACGTGTGAATGGACCCTAATAGTAATAATTATGGCGCTCTTCAGCCCCTCCAGCATACAGTCCCATGTAAAATACATCACTCCTTGCCTTCAGCCCCTCCAACATACAGTCCCATGTAAATAATATCACCCTTCCTCTCTTCGCTGCCTGCCTTCAGCCCCTTCAGCATACAGTCCCATGTAAAATACAAAACTCCCCCGGCCTTCAGCCCTTCCAGCATACAGTCCCCATGTAAAATAATATCACCCCTCCTGCCTTCAGCCCCTCCAGCATACAGTCTCATGTAAAATACATCACTCTCTCTGCCTTCAGCCCCTCCAGCATACAGTCCCCAACAGCAATAGGGAGAGGAGAATAAGTGGAGCCAGCAAATGATACACAGAAAGAGCGGTCAGAGAGATATAAAGAAAAACAGGAGAGGGCATTGTCCTTTAGACAGATAGATTGGAGCATGGTAAGTAGGAGATGGTGGTCTACAGTGTAAAAAGCTGCAGGAAGGTCAATGAGAATGAGCAGAGAGTAGTCACCATTGCATTTTGCTTTCAGGAGGTAATTTTCTCACTTTAGTGAGGGCAGTTTCTGTAGAATTTAGGATGAGGAAACCAGATTGTAATGGATCAAAGAGAGACTGAACAGAGCGATAGCAGAAGAGGCAAGAGTAGACCAGACGCTCCAGGAGTTTAGATATGAAGGGATGATTGGAGACTGATTTGTAGTTAGTTGTGCAGGATCGGTCACAAGAATTTTTTTTTTAATAATGGAGTAATGATAGAGTGTTTGAAAGAGGAAAGGAAGATACCAGAAGAGAGAGAGAGAGGTTGAAGATTTTTGTTAGGTGAGTGGTGACAGACGGACAGAGAGACTGGAGTAGGTGTGAAGGAATGGAAGTGTATGTGGTAGGACGAGAAGAAGAGAGGAGCCTGGAGACTTCATCTTCTGTGACTGGGTCAAATGTGGACAGTGAGCCAAAGGGGAGTTTGGGGGAAGGGGATCAATATCAATAACACTTAAAGGAAACCTGTCACCAGGATTTTGTGATTAGAGCTGGGGACATGGGCTGCTAGATGGCCGCTAGCACATCTGCAATACCCAGTCCCCATAGCTCTGTGTGCTTTTATTGTGTTAAAAAAATGTTTTTATCAATATGCAAATGAACCTGATATGTGTCCTGTATCTGGAGATGAGTCCAGCGGAAAGTAGCCCAGCACCGCCCCGCGTCCTCCGAATCTCCTCCTTGCTGGCTGACGTCACAGAGCTGGAGCGCCGAAATCTCGCGATGCACGAGCTAGCGCATGCGTAGTTTGTTCCCTGTGCTGATGCCAGCACAGGGAATGAACATGATGCCGACACTGCGCATGTGCTAGCTCGCGCATCGCGAGATTTCGGCGCTCCAGCTCTGTGACGTCAGCCAGCAAGGAGGAGATTCGGAGGACGCGGGGCGGTGCTGGGCTCCTTTCTACTGGACTCATCTCCGGATACAGGACACATATCAGGTTCATTTGCATATTGATCAAAACTGTTTTTTAACACAATAAAAGCGCAGAGAGCTGTGGGGACTGGGTATTGCAGATGTGCTAATGGCCATCTAGCAGCCCATGTCCCCAGCTCTAATCACAAAATCCTGGTGACAGGTTTCCTTTAAGTGTTATTGATATTGATCCCCTTCCCCCAAACTCCCCTTTGGCTCACTGTCCACATTTGACCCAGTCACAGAAGATGAAGTCTCCAGGCTCCTCTCTTCTTCTCGTCCTACCACATACACTTCCATTCCTTCACACCTACTCCAGTCTCTCTGTCCGTCTGTCACCACTCACCTAACAAAAAGCTTCAACCTCTCTCTCTCTCTCTTCTGGTATCTTCCTTTCCTCTTTCAAACACTCTATCATTACTCCATTATTAAAAAAAAAATTCTTGTGACCGATCCTGCACAACTAACTACAAATCAGTCCGCACCCTATACATCATCATTGAGCAAACTTTGACCCTGTACCTCACAGTCAGCAGACACATTCCAGCCAATCAGCATACCCTCCCTCCCAGACCCTCCCACCTCCTGGACAGCATCCATCTTAGATTCATTCTGAAGCTGCAGTGTCACAAATTTGACTAAGTTGTAATCGCAATGCGATTAATACAGGTTATATTAATCGCATTGTGAATTCAACTTAGAGCTGTGTTCTTAATGGTTGTATTGCTACAATATAACGAAGATTGAGAATATAGTGCTATATTCGTTATATTCGTCAATTCTAGCAATAGAACCATTAGGAACTCAGATCTAAGTTGTAATCGCAATGCGATTAATACAGGTTATATTAATCGCATTGCGAATTCAACTTAGAGCTGGGTTCCTAATGGTTGTATTGCTAGAATATAACGAAGATTGAGAATATAGTGCTATATTCGTTATATTCGTCAATTCTAGCAATACAACCATTAGGAACTCAGTTCTAAGTTGTAATCACAATGCGATTAATACAGGTTATATTAATCGCATTGCGAATTCAACTTAGAGCTGGGTTCCTAATGGTTGTATTGCTAGAATATAACGAAGATTGAGAATATAGTGCTATATTCGTTATATTCGTCAATTCTAGCAATACAACCATTAGGAACTTAGCTCTAAGTTGAATTCGCAATGCGATTAATGCAGGTTATATTAATCGCATTGCGAATTCAACTTACCACACTCTGCGTCAACTACGTAATTTTCCATGGGAGTTTTGCCACGGATCCCCCTCCCTCATGCCACAGTCCAGGTGTTAGTCCCCTTGAAACAACTTTTCCATCACTATTGTGGCCAGAAAGAGTCCCTGTGGGTTTTAAAATTTGGCTGTCTATTGAAGTCTATGGCGGTTCGCCCGTTCGCAAACATTCGGGGAAGTTCCCGTTCGCCGTTCGAGAACGGAAACTTTTATGTTCGCGACATCTCTAGTTAGGACCACCCTGCAATCCATCAGTGGGGGTGGCCCGAGTTAAGGAACCATCTGATTCAGCTGCGCTCTGCTATTTCCGTAACTCCCATAGCAGTGAATGGGAGCTACGCAAACAGCACAGCACAGCAAGCTACTCTGTTTCTGGTAACTCAGGAGTTTTGTATAAATTGAAATAGATATCTAAACAAATATTATAGTTTGCCAAGAGTAACTGCACTTTCACAAAACTTTTTACATAGAAAAATCTCAGATGTTTTGATTGGTGGAGGTCTGGGTGTTAAGACTCCCACAGAGATCATTGACACGTTCAACTAACCACTTTGCTTTTTTGGGTGTGAACATTTCTCTCTGGCTCTTCTTCTTAACTGAAGACAAGCTAACAGAAGTCTATCAGCTAGCATTTTCTGCTAGCAAGGGGAGACAATCAGAGCCGAAGGGGCACACCTCACCCGGGCACTTTTGCCTCTTTGTTTTTATTGATCATGTGGGGTCTCAACACTTGGGCTCCCACCTATCAAAACTCTGAAATTTCTTTAGGACATTTGAAAAGGTTTATGAAAATACAGCTTGAAGATAAAAATCACAATCACTGAAAACGTGTTTCATATGGATGTGCCCACCATTAATTAATGGCACCAATTTTTATGAAACAAATTCAATGCTTACAAAAATCTTGAAAGACTGTAATACACAGCTTATCCACTGGGCAGCCACAGATGGACACATATAACATAGACTTCTTGTGACAGTGTATTACAAAATCATGTTTTGCCACACATATTGGGATATTTTAAGCCAAGATGAAAATTAAGGAAGGACACATTAGTACATCTGAATGGGATAGGTTCAGCAACATGCAAATTCATTTCTAGAAACACAACACATAAGGAACAATCACAGACATTTCTGCAACAATTTGTCACTTATGTTCATAATTCAAACCTGTATCCAACTACATATCTTGCTTAGAAAGTCTTTGACCAATCATGTTCACTGTTGCTCAGCAGAGTATGTGTAGCCATTTGCAGGCTAGTCAGCTATCAGTATGTAGAGGAAGCTGTTATGTACATTACGTTTTCTAAGAGCACTTGATGGTGTCCCTGCCCTAGAAGCTTACAATTTATCAGTCTGTAACATTTCACATTTGGAATCTCTGATGCATTAGATAAATGCTGCTTTCTTGTGAGTAACATAACTGGATGTAAAAATATATTACTTGATTCAGATGTTTCAGAGTAAAAATAATAGTATAAAATAATCAAGAGATTCTGAAATCTTCTGGAATTGTAGTTCTACTGTAACATTTAATACTGCCCTTAATGACATTAACGTGGATAGATTTGGTACACCTATCAGTGTATTGCGTTGTCTTTTAAAGGGGTTGTCCGAGCTTTTTCTATTAATGACCTTTTCTCAGGATAGGTCCAAATGACATAATATGACTGTTGTTTTAGAAGGAGATGAAGACTACACAGCCAAAGAGCTATTATAGAAGGTGGTCCTGATTATACAACCAAAAAACGGTTCAGAGATCACAGCCAGACTGCTGTTATGGAGGGGGAGGGGGGGGGGCAGACTACACAGACAGGTCATCAATATCAAGTTAGCAATGATCTTACTCCTAACACCCCGATCTTTTTAGCTGTTTGCAAACAGCTTATCAGTGGGCTGCTAGGAGTCAGACCCGCATAGATCTCATTTTTATGACCCCTTTAAATTCACTGCAGTGATTACATCACTCTACACATATTCACATTTCAAATTTGAGAAAACACAAATTTCAACCCACTGAAACACGTCATTTACTGTGTAGCTAAACATCATGCACTATAGTTCTACTCATGTTAATATAGCTTCCTGCTTGAAAGCGCCTGTACTTTCTTTATGCTCATTTATTTTTGCTATAACATTTCTTTTATTATATAGAAAGAACAGGAGGATATCCCGCTTTTATCACTCCAAATGCTGCTGAATAAGAGTCAAATTTTCCAACTTTTTATGTGCTGTAAAAACAATTGGGATTTGTTATGTGCTACATTAGGAAAAAAACACTGTATTCTAAAGACATGTACATTGCCTCATAAATTATCTTCTTGCCAAAAAGCATATTTTTATAATCCCTTTGTCCTTCTGAGAGGTACACCCACTTAGAGCTCGGCAAAACAAATAGATTTTCTGTCTTTGTTTAGCGTGTACTTTGTAGGATATTTGGGATAGAAATGCCATTTGCTGTCTATGACCATGGTTTGTTGAAAACATAAATGTATGTATGTGTGTACACTGCTTAATGTAAACTTTCTATGTTTCAATTGCATGTTTTCATTTAAACGCAGAAAAAACACAAGAGCTGCTGTGAAGTTGACTACGATCAGATTTATTTAAAGTAAATATTTTCCAGTCATTTCCTCTGCCTTGACATGAAATAGCAATAAAAGTCTCATAATAAGACTCTCTTAACGAGAACAAGTAACCTGATCCTAGATGTCTGGTGAGTGAATACTAGCGTATATATATATATTTTTTTTCAAAATGACCTTACCTTAAGTCAGTATTATAATTGATGCAATAATGTAACATGAACGACCATTTATGAAATTTACTCTTATTTTAAATGAACCTACTATAAAACACAATTGCTTCTCAGCTGCCAACCAATGGTATTCAACCTATAGGAGTTGAACAGAACTATTATTATCAATATATTTATAATAAGTTTTGTAGATGAACTTCACACAAACCAGTGCCTGCTATTTTACAGTTAAAATGTGAGGGAAACAGGGCAGGGAAGATGAAGACTGAGGATAATATGACCCTGGGAGAGGGCTTCAAACACAAACATAGGTTACTCTCCAATGGAAAAATAGATCTGGCCAGCACAGGACAGCTTCTTCTTTGTGGCAGCCAGGCCACATCCCCATGCAGTAAAGTGTCCTTTTCATCATCTTTAGCTGCTTCCTCTTATGCTCAGGCTCCTCCTCGTCGTCGTCCATTCCTTTGTGAGACATCTATAACAAAATGTGTGGCAATGAGAACTATTCACGCCCAGCAATTAGCTTGTGTGCAAGCAGAACTACCTCCTGGCCAAGTTGCTGGTGGTGTAGTTGCTGCTTTACCACTTACTGTAGTTGTGGTAATTGTTGTGTAGTTCTGTGACTGCACCCAAATTTTATTCTGTTCCGTAGCATTACTACTTCTGGCCAGCTGTCTGTAAAAAGTGTTTCGTTTTAAAAAAAAATTATGCAGTTCTGTACCTGTACTCAAATTTTATTCTGTGCTATGGCAGTAGTGCTTCTAGCCAGGTGTCTGTAAAACTTTTATTGTCGTTCTCCAAGGAAGTGAGGCAGTTCCACGCCTTTACCACAATTCAATTCAGCAAAAGGGCATTATTACTTCTAATCAGCTGTCTGTAAAATTTGTCTTTTAGATAAATTTGTATTTAGGGGCTCACACTATGACGTGAAGGATTTAGAGGGTTCGCTACCTGCTGTGCTGGGTCACCCAGTCCCAGTATGTAGAGAGTTAAAAATATAAGAAAAATGGAAGGCACTCCTCTTACTGGTTTTGCATGTGACGCCATTTATTTAAAACAACATCAGACAAATATAAATAAGTCAAACCCAAGAGATAAGGAAAAAATATATAAAATTAAAAATAAAGATAGAAATACAATAAATTACACTAAAATACTAAATAATCCATATATAACATGATCCTATTCTGAATTGTTACTCCAATATGGTGAGTACATATCATGCATGATTATTATACCCTCAATATCAGTTCAATACATTGATTCAATAGTGCTCAATATTCAGCAAAGGTCATACTGGTTATTTCATATGCATTTGTTAGTTCATATCCATAGTCCAGAACTTAAGTATCGTATCAGATGGTACTCCAGATAGTGTTTCAGACCAGATTAATAGAATGATGTAGGTATAATAATATAACTTATCTGTATACCTGTATTGCAAGTTAAGTGAGATTTTGATTGGTCCAAAAGTCTCTAGTAATCAAATAGTAAAAATAGCAAGTATTGCAGTGATCACTCCACAGTGTTCAGAAAATAACTGAGTATAAGGGCTCATTCACACGACCGTGGTTTGGTTACGCATTTTTTGCGTCTCGGGTGTGGACCTATTCACTTCAATGGGGCCGTAAAAGATGCGGACAGCACTCCCTGTTCCGTTCTGTGGCCCCGCAAAAATTATACGTTATGTCCTATTCTTGTCTATTTTGTGGACAAGAATAGGCATTTCTATAAAGGGCCGTCCGTTCCGTAAATTGCGGAGAGCACACAGGCGGCATCCGTGTTTTGCGGATCCACAATTTGCGGACCGCAAAACACGGCACGTTTGTGTGAACAAGCCCTAACTGAGTACTCAGCCAATTATCTGTGTTCAGTAGATAGAGTTATCTGTGTAGCATCAGCGATGTATCACTTGCAGTGGACTCGTAATATTGTAGTGTATGGGGTTGTGCACTTACCCCCTCCCGCTACTGTTGGAATGCTGGATATTTGGTACGGAGGTTCTTACTGCACAATGCTTGTATAGAGTTTCTTCTGCACCGAGTCCACGTGCTTGCGAGTCTGAACCCGTTCGTTGCCAAGCAGCTGATTCACAGCTGGGTGCGGTATACTGCTTCCTCCTTCATTACCAATATGCTGGCAAAGGTAATTGGCTCAAAAATGTAAAACTTCCACTTGTATACTAGGTCAGGACCATTTAAATCAAGATGTTAATACTGTATGTCTACCAGACGCGTTTCGGAGCACTGGCTCCTTCCTCAGGATGTACTCACTTTTGTTGCCAGCAGTTTAGACATTAATGGCTGTGTGTTGAGTTATTTTGGGGGTACACCACATTTACAGTGTTATACAAACTGTACACTGACTGCTTTACTGTATCAAAGTACTATATCTTCAGTGTTGTCCCATGAAAAGAAATCTTAAAATATTTACAAAAATGTCAGGGTTGTACTTAATTTTGTGAGATACTGTAATTTTCATGCTTATGAGTTCACCATCAGCAGGACACTGAACAAAAAAGGTGTGCATGACAGGAGTGCAAAGAGAAAGCTGCTTGTCTGCAGTTTGCTAAAGATCACCTGGACAAGCTAGAAGGCTACTGGAACAATATTTTGTGACTGAACGAAACCAAAATAGAACATTTTGGTTTAAATAAGAATTATTATTTTTGGAGAAAGCAAGTTGCTGCATTTTAAAACCTTATCCCATCTGTGAAACATGGTGGTGGTAATATCTTGGTTGGACCTGTTTTGCCACATTGATGGAATAATGAACTCTGAATTATGTCAGCATATTGTATACAAAAATATCAGGACATCTGCTGATTCTCTAGCAGCAACACAAGACCCTAAGCAAAGAATGGTTAAAGAAGAATAAAGTTTTGGAGTAGTCAAGTCAAAGTCCTGACCAAGTTCATGGTAAGAAACCCACCAATATAACAGAAATATAGAAAATTCTAGACTTCAGAAGCACCATTGTACAGCAATTATTAGGGCAATTGAATAAAAAAAATTGACTTAATCACTGGAATGGGACCCAAAACAGAATAAAAAAATAATAATTCACCCATAATGGTGGCCATTAAAGATGAGCAAATGTATGTAGAATCTGCAGTCAAAGTTCATTTGGTCCAAATAAATTCTGTCTGAAATGAAAGTGCTCCAATTGCCCTGAATAGTCATGTATGACAATCTGATTGAGGTCTCCAAGAGTTGTATGCTACCCTTTTGAAGATCTTTAACACCAAGAAAGCCTTGGCAATGTCAAAGTGATAGCACAATACTTTGCTATGGGTAAATGGATTCTGTTTGTAACAAACAGCCTGTATAAAAACACACTGCACTGTTAGATTTTTTAAATATAAAAAAAATGGTTAAAAAAATTATCCAACTT
Source organism: Bufo bufo (assembly GCF_905171765.1). Classification (NCBI taxonomy): domain Eukaryota; kingdom Metazoa; phylum Chordata; class Amphibia; order Anura; family Bufonidae; genus Bufo; species Bufo bufo. The sequence continues at coordinate 195,379,679 of NC_053393.1, forward strand.
CGGGGGGGGGGGGGGGGGGGGGGGGAGATGACTTCTTCTATGACTTCCCATCAGTAGAATGATGGCCAGGGAAACCTTTTTGATGAATTTGCTGAAATTAGAATCTTTTGGGAAATTCAAAATTTGATTCATGTTGGATTGATTCGCTCATTTGTAGTGGACATGTTATAAGAGATGCTATCCTCAATATTTCCAATGCTTCTGCTCGCTGGCAGCATGTAACATTGTGGCCCCAGCTGTTATAGTGCATTCCCACTGATATATCTGTATATTCAAAAAGGAACAGTTTTGTTCACCGGACATGTGACCATGTCACATAGCTATTAATATGTTAAATTTTGGAGTACCGCACACCGTTGGTTGCTGGTGCCAGCAAGGACTTGTTTAGTCGTAATCAAATAGTCGAAAATTGCAGCACACAGAATTTTTCCTCTTTGCTTATTTAAATTTTAATTAAAATTTAAATAAGCAAAGAGAAAAAATACTGTGTGCTGCAATTTTCTACTATTACATAGCTATTAATAGTGATACATTTGGAACTGTACAATGTAGAGGTGAAGGTAGAAGGGAGCGCTATAGTCTCCCACTCCTACACCACCTCCTCATTCCCTCTCTGTTGGTATCCCTCAAGGCTCTGTCCTAAGACCCCCGCTCTTCTCACTGTACACCATCGGCCTGGGACAGCTCATAGAGTCCCATGGGTTTCAGTATCACTTCTATGCTAGTGACACACAAATTTACCTCTCTGGTTCAGATATCACCTCCTTATTATCTAGACAGCAGGGCCGATAGATATAGCAGTATAAGGCCTCTTGCACACAACCGTATGGTTTTGCGGTCCGTTTTAAATAGATCCGTTTTTACATTTTTATGTTTCAGTAGTTTTTCCGTTTCCGTTCCATTTTGCCATTCCTTTTTTCTATTTGGTTTCCGTTTGCGATCTGTTCTTTGCGGATCGCAAATGGAAACAAAAGCATACAATAATGTTTAAACAGTATGTACACAAAAAATTGGGCTGGGCATAAAATTTTCAATAGATGGTTCCGCAAAAACGGAATGGATACGGAAGACATAAGGATACATTCTGTATGCATTCCATTTTTTTTGCGGAACCATTGACTTGAATGGAGCCACGGAACGTGCTTTGCAGGCAATAATAGGACATGTTCTATCTTTGAACGGAACGGAAATACGGAAACTGAATGCATACGGAGTACCTTCCATTGCTTTTGCGGAACCATTGAAGTGAATGGTTCTGCATACGGACGGCAAACGGAACACAAAAAAACGGAATGGAAACGTGTGCAAGAGGCCTGTGAAAAATGGGTTACTAGGAGTTAAACAGCTCCTATGTTGCTTTGAAATGGTTAACAAGACAGCTCTGATCCAGTAAAGAAAGGGTTACCCAGACGCTGCTGGTCCCTGCAATGTTGTGATCTGAAGGACCAGCAGCTCAGCCAATAAAAAATTAGCAGGCAAGTCAGGTCAGCCAATCACAAGTAAGACCCTCCCTGGATCATCTGGAGCTGATATTGGAGAGTAAAGACATGTGGTTCTGCCTGGGCTCTCAGGTTTGCTGGGGAAGAGGAATGTTGTGGGGGGGGGGGGGGGGACACTGCATTGTGTGTATTGTGTATATGTGATAGTGAGAGTAGTAGCTGCAGAGTGTATATTGTGTACATGATAGTGGGAGTAGTAGCTGCAGAGTGTATATTGTGTACATGATAGTGGGAGTAGTAGCTGCAGAGTGTATATTGTATACATGATAGTGGGAGTAGTAGCTGCAGAGTGTATATTGTATACATGATAGTGGGAGTAGTAGCTGCAGAGTGTATACTTTAAGAGTTTCCAATCCGCCCCTGATGACAGCGCTCTGGCCTGTCCTGTGTGAGTGCCTCAGCTCATCTTGGCACCCTCCATTGACCACCACATCCCCCTCCTGCCTGATGCCATATGCTGCAGTGATGTAATCAAAGGACATCCACCCCTCCCAGCTGCTCTCCAGCTTCATCCTACCAGGTATGAAGACATGTATAATATATATATATATATATATATATATGTATATATATATATATATATATATATATACACTCACCTAAAGAATTATTAGGAACACCTGTTCTATTTCTCATTAATGCAATTATCTAGTCAACCAATCACATGGCAGTTGCTTCAATGCATTTAGGGGTGTGGTCCTGGTCAAGACAATCTCCTGAACTCCAAACTGAATGTCAGAATGGGAAAGAAAGGTGATTTAAGCAATTTTGAGCGTGGCATGGTTGTTGGTGCCAGACGGGCCGGTCTGAGTATTTCACAATCTGCTCAGTTACTGGGATTTTCACGCACAACCATTTCTAGGGTTTACAAAGAATGGTGTGAAAAGGGAAAAACATCCAGTATGCGGCAGTCCTGTGGGCAAAAATGCCTTGTGGATGCTAGAGGTTCAGAGGAGAATGGGCCGACTGATTCAAGCTGATAGAAGAGCAACGTTGACTGAAATAACCACTCGTTACAACCGAGGTATGCAGCAAAGCATTTGTGAAGCCACAACACGCACAACCTTGAGGCGGATGGGCTACAACAGCAGAAGATCCCACCGGGTACCACTCATCTCCACTACAAATAGGAAAAAGAGGCTACAATTTGCACGAGCTCACCAAAATTGGACTGTTGAAGACTGGAAAAATGTTGCCTGGTCTGATGAGTCTCGATTTCTGTTGAGACATTCAAATGGTAGAGTCCGAATTTGGCGTAAACAGAATGAGAACATGTACCCATCCTCTGATGACTACTTCCAGCAGGATAATGCACCATGTCACAGAGCTCGAATCATTTCAAATTGGTTTCTTGAACATGACAATGAGTTCACTGTACTAAAATGGCCCCCACAGTCACCAGATCTCAACCCAATAGAGCATCTTTAAGATGTGTGTGGAACGGGAGCTTCGTGCCCTGGATGTGCATCCCTCAAATCTCCATCAACTGCAAGATGCTATCCTATTAATATGGGCCAACATTTCTAAAGAATGCTATCAGCACCTTGTTGAATCAATGCCACGTAGAATTAAGGCAGTTCTGAAGGCAAAAGGGGCCCAACACCGTTTTAGTATGGTGTTCCTAATAATTCTTTAGGTGAGTGTATATAGCTGAAGAATTTACCACTATGCTGACGTCCTCTCCTGGGTCTCATCTTCCTATTCTTAGCAACCAGGATCGAAAGTGTATGAGTATGTACTACCAGCCCTTCAGATGACCACACTAAATGTCCACAAAGGCATGACTTGAACTTATCTGTGCTACTTGTGGCTATGCAGCACAACTACATATTGAAAAAAAAAAAGGTGGAATCTGATTGGTTGCTAAAGACAACTAAGACAGTTTTTGATAAATCTCCCCAATTGTGTTTTTATATACAGGTGTGCTCTTTCCTTTTTCTTCTGGCCAGACATGTCTTAATATGTGTGTCACAAGGTAACAAAAACAACCTACAAGATGTCTATCCTCTGTGTCTGTGTGCAGCCACCCATTGGTTGTGTTGTGGCTCGCAGCCTGTCTATGGCTTTCTACTATGTGACGATATTGTTTTGAATTGGATTTGAATTGGATACCGGACACTATTGGTCTGCCCGGCACCGGCCGCCTCTGCTTATGCAAGAAGCACCCAACGACTGCCACTGTTTATGCCATCCCCAAGGTGCATAAGCAGAGGCGGCCGGTGCCAGGCAGACCAATAGTGTCCGGTAATAATAGCCTGACCGAAAATATCAGTCAGTATATTGATGTGTTCATAGCACCCTTTGTATCTAGCCTGCCATCTTTTATCAAAGACACAAAGGATGTGGTCAACAGACTCCAGGATGTACAAGTCACCTCACGGACTAAATTAGCAAGCCTCGATGTAGAGGCTTTGTACACTAATATCAGACACGATTTATGAATTAAGGCAGTATCCACTTTCCTCGCCACCAAGAGCACACAATTCTATTCACACAATGAGTTCTTATTAACTCTCCTTAAATTTCTTTTAACGCACAATTATTTCCTTTTTGATGGGCATTATTATTTACAGTCGGTTGGCACCGCTATGGGCAGTAAATGCGCACCAAATTACACAAATCTTTTTTTAGGGTGGTGGGAGGACACTATTGTTTTTTCAAATGATTTTTCTTGTTACACTGAGCACATACTTTTCTGGGGTAGGTACATCGATGATGTACTGATCCTCTGGGAAGGTCCTACAGACACTTTTCACCAATTTGTGTTGGCACTCAATACCAACTCAATTGGTATGAAATTCACATCTGAGATTCATGACAAAACTATTACTTTTCTTGATTTAAAACTCACAATGGACCCTGATGGCCACATCCAGTCTGAGATCTATCGTAAACCCACAGCTACCAACAACCTTTTGCAGTGGAAGAGTTACCACCCAAAGCCACTTAAAAAGGGAATACCTGTGGGACAATACATCAGAGCTCGCAGGAATTGCTCTGATGATGCAGGATTTACAAGGGAGTGCAAAACACTATATGAACGCTTTAGGGCTAGGGGTTACACCAAAAAAGTTTTACATCAAGCCTATGCTAGAGCAAGTAACACTAATCGGACGGAATTATTAACAACTAGGCCTAAAAATTCCACTGAACAGGTAGTCAGATGCATTGGCACCTTTGATGCCCAAAATAATCAAATCTATCAAATTTTGAATAAACACTGGCATGTCCTCTGGCATGTCCTCAAGGACACCTTGGTCCATAGTTTTTACCATCCCACACCGCCTAACACTACCTGGCTTACATCAAAAATGGTGGGCACTTACCCGTGTGGCGATTGCGTCTTCTGCCCCCTTGTGAAGAGATGCCAATAATTTGTTAACCCTGTGGATGAGAAGGAATACAATATAAGACAATATATTAATTGTAAGACCAAAGGCATTGTCTATGCCATTCAATGCTCGTGCCCTAAAATCTATGTTGGAAAGACGTCTCAGGAGTTTAGGAGGAGAATTTCACAACATCTTAGCAGTATTAACACCGAAGCTGACACCTCAATCTCCAGACACGTCAGGGCCCACCATGGTGGTGACCATAAGGCTTTAAAATTTTGGGGAATTTGTAAGAAAACCCTAGGTGCCAGGAGAGGAGATTTGGACGCCATCCTTTTACAGGAAGAGACCAGGTGGATTTATAGGCTTGATGGCCTCAGCCCCAAAGGTCTCAATGAAGGTTTTGCCTTCACAGCCTTTCTCTAAAAGTGAGGGAGAGGTACTACCTTATGTTGGTTTTTCAACTATTGTATTTTTTGTTCAGTACTACATTAAGTGTCTATTTTGACACACTTCAATTTTTTTGGGAATATTATCCCACAGTTTCTGAAATCTTGGGGTGCCACAAGGACGGTATTAATTATTCATAATCTTTTTTGAGGGAGATAATTGTCCTATAAAATAGTCATATGCATCGGAGTCTCCTTTGCTAGTAAAATCAAGAGGTTTGAAGTAATGGTGTATAAATATGGCACTTATCTATAACAATAATAATTGTGCTAACAATAATAATTCCTTATATACACACATGTATACCTATATATTTATATACCCTCTTGATTTCTATGGGACACACTTCTGTACTATCTGAGGTCATTCACTTCTTTGGACACATTTAACACCTAGTGACTGCCTAATAGTTTGCACTAATGCTAATAATCTATAATAATAGTAGGAAATATGATAGATAAACATAATAGGCATTTTTGCCTTTTTTCACTTAGATTGCACTTATCATATTGATGTTCATGGCATAGGTGCAATCTCTTTTAGAGCAGCTGTTTTTCCTTGTATTCAGATGTATAAATGTAGCCTTCATTAACATATATGAAGTGTGTGTGCATCTTATTCCGGCGCAGCGCATGCGCATAACTAACGTCATAATCTCCACTTTCTACGCACTCCCAAAGGTGCATAAGGACAAAATACCAGTCCCAGGAAGACCTATTTTATCTGGTAATGACAATCTAACTCAAGGTATCAGTGAGTATGTGGACCAGATTTTGAGACCTTTCGTCACTAGTCTCCCTTCCTATATTAGGGACACGAAAGACCTTCTCCTGAAAATAAATGATATGACATTAACATCAAATACCGTCCTGGCAAGCTTGGATGTGGAATCCTTATACAGTAACATACAGCACTCACTAGGCATTAAAGCCACTAACAAATTTCTGAGCACTAAAAGTAGGAATTTTGCACAGCACAATCACTTAGTACTTTCTATGTTAGAATTTATTTTAGAACCCAATTATTTTCTTTTTCAGGGAAAAATATATAAACAAACAAATGGTACCGCCATGGGTACGTCATGTGCACCCACTTATGCAAACTTGTTTTTAGGGTGGTGGGAGGATAGTTTAGTTTTCACGGATGGGATGTCGTCATATACCTGCCACATTTTATTTTGGGGCAGGCATATTGACGACATACTCATCCTATGGGATGGAGACAAAGCACTTTTTCATGAATTCACCCAAGCATTAAATGATAATTGCATAGGAATGAAGTTCACGTATGAGCTTCAGGAGAGGGAAATCGTGTTCCTAGATTTAAAAATCCAAATCACTGAAGAAGGACATCTGAACACCGAGATACATAGAAAACCAACCTCTACTAATAGCTATTTGCATTGGTCCAGTTGGCATCCTACACCTCTGAAGAGGGGAATACCCACAGGCCAATACCTGAGGGCTCGGCGAAATTGTTCAGATGAAGCCTCCTTCATGAGGGAAAGTGAACAACTACGAGAGAGATTTAAAAAGAGGGGATACCCTATGGGCCCCATTAAAAGAGCTTTCAATAGGGCCAAGACCACTGATAGAGGGGAATTACTTAAATCTACCCCTATCAAAAAGAATGAGACCATCAGATGCATCGGTACCTTTGATGGCTATAACAAAGAATTTGGGTAAATATTGGCATATTATCCAGACAGAGATTTAAAATCAGTACTCACCCCAAATCCAAGCATCACCTATAGGAGAGGTCCAAATTTAAAGGACCAATTGGTCCAAAGCCACCTGAAAGAAAGAGAAACGGAGAACACATCAGTAAAAGTAAAATACAGTGGTTCAACTCCATGTGGAGATTGTTCATTTTGTAAATATATCCCCCGTATAAAAAAATTTATCAACCCCGGAGACAGGAAGGAGTATCACATCAGAGATCTGATCACATGTAAGACCACGGGGGTCATATATATAGCATCATGCCCCTGCCCCATGTTATACGTTGGCAAGACCACACAGGAGCTAAGACGCCGTATCTCGGGCCACCTGAGCTCCATCGAGACGGGCAAAGATACCCCAATCGCGAGACATACAGTTGCAAGAAAAAGTATGTGAACCCTTTGGAATGATATGGATTTCTGCACAAATTGGTCATAAAATGTGATCTGATCTTCATCTAAGTCACAACAATAGAAAATCACAGTCTGCTTAATCTAATAACACACAAATAATTAAATGTTACCATGTTTTTATTGAACACACCAAGTAAACATTCACAGTGCAGGTGGAAAAAGTATGTGAACCCTTGGATTTAATAACTGGTTGAATCTCCTTTGGCAGCAATAACTTCAACCAAACGTTTCCTGTAGTTGCAGATCAGACGTGCACAACGGTCAGGAGTAATTCTTGACCATTCCTCTTTACAGAACTGTTTCAGTTCAGCAATATTCTTGTGATGTCTGGTGTGAATCGCTTTCTTGAGTCATACCACAGCATCTCTATCGGGTTGAGGTCAGGACTCTGACTGGGCCACTCCAGAAGGCATATTTTTATCTGTTTAAGCCAGTCTGTTGTTGATTTACTTCTATGCTTTGGGTCGTTGTCCTGTTGCAACACCCATCTTCTATTGAGCTTCAGCTGGTGGACAGATGGACTTAAGTTCTTCTGCAAAATGTCTTGATAAACTTGTGAATTAATTTTTATTTCGATGATAGCAATCCGTCCAGGCCCTGACGCAGCAAAGCAGCCCCAAACCATGATGCCCCCACCACCATACTTCACAGTTGGGGTGAGGTTTTGATGTTGGTGGGCTGTGCCTCTTTTTCTCCACACATAGTGTTGTGTGTTTCTTCCAAACAACTCAACTTTGGTTTCATCTGTCCACAGAATATTTTGCCAGTACTTTTGTGGAACATCCAGGTGCTATTGTGCAAACTGTAAACGTGCAGCAATGTTTTTTTTGGATAGCAGTGACTTCCTCTGTGGTATCCTCCCATGAAATCCATTCTTGTTTAGTGGTTTATGTATCGTAGATTCGCTAACAGGGATGTTAGCATATGCCAGAGACTTTTGTAAGTCTTTAGCTGACACTCTAGGATTCTTCTTCACCTCATTGAGCAGTCTGCGCTGTGCTCTTTACAGGACGGCCACTCCTAGGGAGAGTAGCAGCAGTGCTGAACTTTCTCCATTTATAGACAATTTGTCTTACCGTGGACTGATGAACAGCAAGGCTTTTGGAGATACTTTTATAACCCTTTCCAGCTTTATGCAAGTCAACAATTCTTAATCGTAAGTCTTCTGAGAGCTCTTTTGTGCGAGGCATCATTCACATCAGGCAATGCTTCTTGTGAAAAGCAAATCCAGAACTGGTGTGTGTTTTTATAGGGCAGGGCAGCTGTAACCAACACCTCCAATCTCATCTCATTGATTGGACTCCAGTTGGCTGACACCTCACTCCAATTAGCTCTTGGAGATGTCATTAGTCTAGGGGTTCACATACTTTTTCCACCTGCACTGTGAATGTTTACATGGTGTGTTCAATAAAAACATGGTAACATTTATTCTTTGTGTGTTATTAGTTTAAGCAGACTGTGATTGTCTATTGTTGTGACTTAGATGAAGATCAGATCACATTTTATGACCAATTTGTGCAGAAATCCATATCATTCCAAAGAGTTCACATACTTTTTCTTGCAACTGTATTAAATATGTACATGAGAACAAAACATCAGTCTTACGCTTTTGGGGTATTGAGAAACTATACTTAGGCCCAAGAGGTGGCAACCTAGATAGGAAGCTCCTGCAGTGCGAAGCACGATGGATAGATAGACTGAACACAATGAGCCCCAATGGCCTCAACGAAGGCTTCTCTTTCACAGCATTTATATAACTATATAGGTGAAGAAATACTATCAATCCTAAGTACTGCATAAATGCCATCTATTTCAATGAATAAAACTATTTAGCTCTCCTTCAATTACAAACAAGATATAATAAAATAATAAAAAATAATAATGAATAATAGACATATGGAATTAGGATTTAGAAGTTGAGAATGACAAGGGCACAATCACCGCAATGATAGTTGTGTTGAAAAGTAAATGATGAGAGGTTCTTGAAAACCATGCATTAATGATACAGGAATAGTGTAATGCACCATTTTCAGGTAGTGTTAGCTATATTGGCTAAGAGGACAATTCAAAGATATATAGGTCAATAATTAAAGATCTGATATAGGCTACACCAAGTTAGGCTGCACTGGAAAATTGGACCAAAAATATGGTACACCTCTAAGGATATGCTAATGTCTGGAAATTGGTCCTAGAATATTTATCTAAATGTATGAAGAACCACTGTGGCTTCAGGATCTGTACCTGATCTAGCAGATGGTACAGAAGCGTCCCAGTGCCTAGCTAATTAGAGTGGATGTTCCTCTTGCCAATATGAAGCATACCTGTAATGGAATTCTGTTCCGAATGTTCTAAGTTCCGACGCATGCGCAAAGAGTGGTTTCGATAGTGAAATCTGTGACGCATGCACCGTGTAAACCGTGTATTAGAGAAGACGATTTTCTAAGTTCTGACGCATGCTCAGTTGAGTTCGGAAATCAGAAGACTTTTTCAAAGTATCAGCGCATGCGCATAGGATCGTCCGGATCTGACCCTTATCTGATGACGTCATAAGGGAGAGACGGAGCGGAGATTGGCCCGAGTGACGCTAACAACACGAGTGTCTTGATCCTGAGTGGGTAAGACGATTTTTTGACCCGCCCTAGGACTATAAAGTATTTCTTGCAGCAAACACTCGTGCTGTCTGTAGCTCCATTCCCCTGAAGAAGCCGCCGAGTGCGGTGAAACATGTCGGGGGAGCTGCGTCGCATCACCTTTTAAGATTATGTTAGGGATAGTGTATCCGTAGCCCTGTTACCTGCAGGAGCAGTGTGCCGCAGATTTACATCACTAGGGTAGCAACGATATTGTTAGTTGTGCTGACAGCGAACAGGCTGTCATTTCACTTCAGTTGGACTATCCAAGTAGTATCTACCAAATGAGAAAGCAGCACAATGAATATATCGATTGAATGATAGCTTTAATCTGGTGAGAGATAACACCAGTGGGTCATCCAAAGTGACGATTCTATGCCATAGGCAAACTTTGGAAGGGTGATCATCTAATGTAATAGGTATCATTCACAAAAAGACACAATTGATATCATGAATCAGTGACACAGTGTCACGAATCTACCCAGTGTACACTATTTCCCTTCATATATATTTTTAAAGTTCTCTCAATAGAGTCTTTTCTTTTTTTCTGTTTTGTCATATATGTTAATCAATAATAAAAGTTGTTTTAAAATTGACCAGAAACAGGAACTATTAGTCTCACGACTACTGGATTATAAATAACTAACGCCTGGGTACCTTTCTGGGTTAAGTGTATGCGCATCCCGATTCGGCGCAGCGCATGCGCACTGCACAAATATGGGCTCGATCTAGCCTAAGTGCCTGCGCATCCTCCCAGTGCGCAGCGCCGTACTGATGATGTAATCGGGAGGCACCTGACACCGGTGGATGACCTGCCCTGAACTCTGCTCCTAGTATAAGGTGATAGGCCAACACCTATACATGTTTTGACTATGAGTGGACGATTGCCCTGTCAATCAGTTACTAAAGTACTTAACCCTCCGTTTTGTGGCTGCACCCATTGCTGCCCATTTCCCCTGAAGAAGCCAGTTATCTGGCGAAACATGTCGGGGGGCAGTTTGTTGTTTTAATGCGCAGTCTCCTCCTTCATAGTGAATAAACAGTGTTTGTCCGCATGGACTAGCATTTAGTAGAGCGATCAAGTAGTCAGTCCAGCTACACACCTATTAGTGTCTGCCTAACCTGCGGTGCTCCTAGCCTTTCAGTTTCTAGCTGACCTGCTGTGTGTGTGGGAGCCACTTGTTCCCCCCTGACAGAGGGTTGACGCCGTATAGGTCCCCTCTGCTTTACACTGCCATACGGGCAGCAGTATAGAGCTAGTAATAGCCAAGCAAACGGCGACACTGTGGAATTTCAGTGAGAAGGTGGGAGCTAGTGCACTCTCCCGGCCCTTCTTATTGTTGTTTATCAATTCAAATTCCTGTTGAAGTGGGGACAGTAATTTTAACTTTTAGGATTTTGGTCTGTAGGAAAATTAATAAAGATAAGCAATTCATTCACCCACCTACTGATATTTAGGTTTTAGTCCATTGAGAATTAAAAGTGAAGTTTTAAACTAATACCTGGGTCAAGATAGGTCTCATTGCCTAGGTTGGCATTAGTTAATTTAGTTGTTACTATACCTTACCCAGGTTAGGTCCTAAATATGATTATAATTTTAATTTTTACACACAGGCCATTTCAGTGCCTAATATGTTGTGCCCAGCATGTGCCAGTGTGAAAAGTTAACTTTCTTATTATTATGCCGTTTCCTGGTTTTAGAAACACTCTACATATGGTTCTTTTGGGAGAAATAATAAATAGAACAAGAAAAGTGACCCTAGTTTGGAAACCACACTCCATAAGACATTTACCCAGGGGTTTAGTGTGCATTTTGATCCCATAGGTGTTTTTTTTTTTTTTTTTTTTATTAATGTGCTGCGGACAGTGATATTGCAGCGCAATCAGAAACACACTTAAATTATTAGGCAGGTTCTACTGGGAAATGCCATAAATGTAGATGTAAACTGCTGTTTATGTGCACCACAGGGCTCAGAAGGGAAATACCACTGTCTAGCTTTTAGAGCAAAGACTTTAATGGAAATTATTATTTCAGAAACCCCCTATAATCATTGGATAACACTTTTAAGGACCCTTTTACTGACATTGGAAACCACTGTTTTTAAAATAATATGTATTATGTCAAATAATTATGATGCTGAACATTTGTACAATGTATAGAGTGAAAACGCTGTTCTTTCCAATATGAAGGGTATCTGTATACAGATAAAGCTACTGTTTCACCATAAGAATACCACTTAATACTACAAGTTAATCCCTAGTTACCATAGACAGCTAAAAAAATTTTTTTTTGGATGCTTATGGAGTTCTTTCCTTCGGTTGCTTTGTTTGCCACCTCCAAAAAACTGGGTTGTAAGTACCATGTTAATATTTAAAGTGGCGACCTTTTAGATGGCCAAGAACATTGGAGAACAATAGTGACACTGACCTACTGTATCTTCAGAGGCATGACTTGCCAGACAAGATTAGTAAATTAGTCCTTTCCTGGTACTACATAAATAAAACCATGCTGTCTATATGAGTATCATTTATAGACATAACCTATAACAATTCTCTCCATTTCTAGGATGTTGGTAGAACTCTATATTATTGGTTAAGTGCATCATAGTTGCCAAAACAACTTATAACAACACATAATCTACCAGAAAATAATGCTATGAATGTTTTAGATAATAAATCAAAATCATGCTGTACACTGAAGATTAACCACCTCAGCTCCCCTAGCTTAAACACCCTTAATGACCAGACCACTTTTTACAATTCTGCACTACACTACTTTCACGGTTTATTGCTCGGTCATGCAACTTACCACCCAAATGAATTTTACCTCCTTTTCTTCTCACTAATAGAGCTTTCATTTTGTGGTATTTCATTGCTGCTGACATTTTTACTTTTTTTGTTATTAATCGAAATTTACAGATTTTTTTTTTTTTAAAATGACATTTTTCACTTTTAGTTGTAAAATTTTTTTAAAAAAACGACATCTATATATAAATTTTTCTCTAAATTTATTTTTCTACATGTCTTTGATTAAAAAAAAATGTTTGGGTAAAAAAAAAAAAAATGGTTTGGGTAAAAGTTATAGCGTTCACAAACTATGGTACAAAAATGTGAATTTCCGCTTTTTGAAGCAGCTCTGACTTTCTGAGCACCTGTCATGTTTCCTGAGGTTCTACAATGCCCAGACAGTAAAAACACCCCACAAATGACCCCATTTTGGAAAGTAGACACCCTAAGGTATTAGCTGATGGGCATAGGGAGTTCATAGAACTTTTTATTTTTTGTCACAAGTTAGCGGAAAATTATGATTTTTTATTATTTTTTTTCCCTTACAAAGTCTCATATTCCACTAACTTGTGACAAAAAATAAAAACTTTCATGAACTCACTATGCCCATCACGAAATACCTTGGGGTGTCTTCTTTCCAAAATGGGGTCACATGTAGGGTATTTATACTGCCCTGGCATTTTAGGGGCCCTAAAGCGTGAGAAGTCTGGCATCCAAATGTCAAAAAATGCCCTCCTAAAAGGAATTTGGGCCCCTTTGCGCATCTAGGCTGCAGAAAAGTGTCACACATCTGGTATCGCCGTACTCAGAAGAAGTAGGGCAATGTGTTTTGGGGTGTCATTTTACATATACCCATGCTGGTCGAGAGAAATATCTCTGCAAAAGACAACTTTTCCCATTTTTTTTATACAAAGTTGGCATTTGACCGAGATATTTATCTCACCCAGCATGGGTATATGTAAAATGACACCCCAAAACACATTGCCCAACCTCTCCTGAGTACGGCGATACCACATGTGTGACACTTTTTTGCAGCCTAGATGCGCAAAGGGGCCCAAATTCCTTTTAGGAGGGCATTTTTTGACATTTGGATCCCAGACTTCTTCTCACGCTTTAGGGCCCCTAAAATGCCAGGGCAGTATAAATATCCTACATGTGACCCCATTTTGGAAAGAAGACACCCCAAGGTATTCAATGAGGGGCATGGCGAGTTTACATAAGATTTTTTTTTTTTTGCACAAGTTAGCGGAAATTGATTTTTTTTTTCTCACAAAGTCTCCCTTTCTGCTAACTTGGGACAAAAAGTTCAATCTTTCATGGACTCAATATGCCCCTCAGCGAATACCTTGGGGTGTCTTCTTTCCGAAATGGGGTCACGTGGGGTATTTATACTGCCCTGGCATTTTAGGGGCCCTAAAGCGTGAGTAGAAGTCTGGAATATAAATGTCTAAAAAAATTTACGCATTTGGATTCCGTGAGGGGTATGGTGAGTTCATGTGAGATTTTATTTTTTGTCACAAGTTAGTGGAATATGAGACTTTGTAAGAAAAAAATAAAATAAAATATCAATTTCCACTAACGTGTGCCAAAAAAATGTCTGAATGGAGCCTTACAGGGGGGTGATCAATGACAGGGGGGTGATCACCCCATATAGACTCCCTGATCACCCCCCTGTAAGGCTCCATTCAGACGTCCGTATGTGTTTTGCGGATCCGATCCATGGATCCGTAAAACACATACGGACATCTGAATGGAGCCTTACAGGGGGGTGATCAATGACAGGGGGTGATCAGGGAGTCTATATGGGGTGATCACCCCCCTGTAAGGCTCCATTCAGACGTCCGTATGTGTTTTGAGGATCCGATCCATGGATCCGTAAAACACATACGGACTTCTGAATGGAGCCTTACTGCCTTACTGCCGCCTCCGGGACGCGATCCTGCGTTAGGCGGTCCGGAGGCGGTTAAAGGGGTTGTCCCACAACAAATATTCTAGTTTTCAAACGAGCCCCTGGATTTTAATACTTTTGTAATTGCATGTAATTAAAAATTTAGCATAGCCACTGAGTTATTCAATAAAATATATCTGTATAGAACCACCTGCTGTTTGTTCTTTTTCTTATTTCTTTGACCAGCTCACTGAGATGGCCGCACATGCTCAGTTTCATCCTTCAACTGCCTCCTGAGCTGTGATAGGGAGAGCTGAGACACGCCCCCTTAGCTGCAGCAGAAAAGACACTCCCCTTGAGCTGCCAACTTGGTAAAAATCTAGCAGAGCAATGAATGGAGAGATCTCTGGATCCATGTGAGGTACAGGGCTGGTTCTAGCTTTGTTGGAAAGAGGTTGTCATGTACTATATGATGTCTGATTTTTCTACATTATTGATAGGATAACACCTTTAATTGATTACTATTCAATTTACAAGTGTTTACCAGGTAGAATAGATCTGTACAGTAAAAATATAATTGTATCTAGTCCTTATAGCAGGACTTAAAGGGATTATACGGTAAATGATAATGATGACCTGTCCTCAGGAAAGGTCATCATTATCGATCAGCTGTTTCAGGGAGCAGGCACACTAACGTAGTTCTGGGAAGTGCCGCCGGTAGTGACCGTGCTTGGTTTGCTGCTCAGCCCCATTCACTTCTATGGGACTGAGCTGCAACTTGGTCATGTGGCTGATGTGCAGTGACATCACATGGCCTAGAAAGCACCTGCAGTGCTCAATGAGAGGCCGACAGCTGATCGGTGGGGGTCGGGTGTTGGACCCCAGCTGATCTGATATTGATGACTTATCCTGAGGATAGGTCATCAATATCTAGTTCCAGATAACCCCTTTAAAGGGGTTGTCTGGGAATACATAGTTTCTAACAGGTGTCATCAGCCTGCCTCCCCTAGCGAAAGGATCATACTTACCTGCTTC
Source organism: Bufo bufo (assembly GCF_905171765.1). Lineage (NCBI taxonomy): Eukaryota > Metazoa > Chordata > Amphibia > Anura > Bufonidae > Bufo > Bufo bufo. Next base: position 195,395,434 of record NC_053393.1, read on the forward strand.
CCACCACTCTGTTACTCCACACTGGCTCCTGCTTTGCCATCTTCCAGTGTGGGATTTGTTTTCTTCCTTCACTGAATAGGCATGGTCACCTGATCTTATTTAGCCAACCGCTGCCTTCAGCGATGATGTGTCCACATGAGGCAAGTCACTGCTGATGTCAGCAATTGACTAAAGAGAATCAGGTATCGGTATTCCATGTATTCCTTGACGACCCCATTAAAATTTGGTGCAATGAGGGCATCATCGTTCTTGTTGCACATAAGTTCCTCTCCTTTTTGTGGCCAGCCCCTCCCTGGCTACTTTGCCACTGCCTGGCCTTGTCAATCAAAGCAGCCAGGGAGGGGCTGGCCACAGAAAGTAGAGGAACTTGGGTACCAAAAGAGCAATAGTGATGCCCTCATTGCACCAAAGGTCTAATTTGCATATCAAGAAAAAGTATCATATCTCAATAATGGAGCCTCAACTCAACAAGAGAAAAACAGTGTTTTAATCAGATCAGGTGAACTTGAAGTATGTGTATATAAGTAAATCAATTTGATTATGCAGTGAACAATGGATTACATTGTCCCAGAATGACAACCTATCACCTATCCACAGCACAGGTGATAAGTGTCTGATTGCTGGTACACCTGTGGGACCTCACCGATCACAAGAATGGTAACGAGATATTATATATGAACATATGCAGACTTTGCCTGGCTTTTTTTATGGCCTCATGCACACGACGGTTGTTGTGTTCCGTTCCGCAAAATGTGGTTCAGTTGTTCCGTGATCCGTTTTTGTTTCCGTGTGTCTTCCTTTATTTTTGGAGGACCACCAGACATAAAGGAAGGTAAAAAAAAGTCTAAGACAGGTTTGCCATGCAAATGATAGGAATAAAATGGACACGGATGACAATCTTGTGTGCCTCCGCATTTTTTAGCAGTCCCATTGACTTAAATGGGTCCACAAACCGTTTTTCGCGACAAGAATAGGACAGGTTATATTTTTTTGATGGACTGGAACCACGGACGGCAAACGGTGCACTATCCGCATTTTCAACGGCTCCATAGAAATGAATGGGTCCGCACCTGAAACGCTAAAATCGGCGGAATGGACGCGGAAGCAAACAACGGTCGTGTGCATGAGGCCTATCAGACATTTTTTGGGGGGTCTATGGGTCCTGGAAAGTCACTGTTTTTGGTAAAAAAAAACAAAAAACAGAATACATTTCTCCCATGCTTTCCTTTTTTTTTGGAATGGCACCAGAGGTACGTCCAATATTTTCCCTCTTGAAATAATGTGAATTCAACCAAGCTAAAGATGTATGTTAATGGGAAATCAGGTATTATTATTTATTTTACTCACTTATATAGCACTGACATTTTCCGCAGTTCTTTAGACATTATCATCATTCGCTGTCCCAAACTGATCTCACAATCTAAGTTCCCTATCAGTGTGTCTTTGGAGCATGGGAGGAACTCCTTGCAGATGTTGTCATTGGCTGTCCCAGTGATAAGGAAAACTTTAAGGGAATCTCACCATTTTACCTATCCAGCTTGAACTCACCCTACCACTGTCACTCTACCAAATACTCCATGGATGTGTTCTCCCATGTTACACCAAGCCAAAATATCAAGAAATGTCTTCTCAAACACCTGCTCTTCTCCGCTGCTTCTCCACCCACTGTCTTTTGATTGACTGTACCCCTTTGCATCTCACTTTCCAAACTCTTGCTGAAATTCCCTCTCCTGCAGATCGCTGTCACAATCTTGCTCAGGCGCATGACCAACACAGAGTGGAAAGAAGCCAGAGGTGAGTTCAGTAAGAATATTAAGCCGCTGTGCAGTAGAGGTCAGTAATTGTGCATGCACAAGATTTCAGGAGATTTCAAGAGTGAGGAGAGCTGTCAGTCTAGACAAAAGAGGTGTGTCTAAGTGTGTAAAATGAGACAGAACTAGAAGCTGGGGACTCTTTTCTTCACAGAAGAATCAGATATACAGTAACTCTTTTTGGCTCATTTACAAATAGTGAAAGAAATTATAAGCTTAAAAGAGTTTGGCAGGTATTAATAATAGCAGAACAATATCTTGGTGCAGTATACAAAGTATTCCCACCAGTGGTTCTCAAAAGTAACAGGACCTTCTCATTAATCCGCAGACCAACGGCAGTGGTAGAAGGGCAGCAGGGGTGGCCTGGCCATAAACCCTACAGGGAAATTTCCTCTTTAAATCAACTGTGTCACTGTCCTCAGGACATTAAAAAGTTACAAATTATGGTGTGCTCCATATTTACAACATAATTTGTGACTTCTTACAATTTTTCTAAAGTGGTCAGAAATGAGTGGGGCTTATCAGGAGGTGTGGGGCCTATCACTATAACTGATGCCAGAAGTGGGGAAAAGTTATAGTTCAAGTCTACGCTAGCCCATAGCTGGCGTAGATTTGAGTTTCTGGCCGATGGGGTACCAGCGATGCAACTAAGAGGCATCTCCCTCTTAATAAATTAGGTGCTTCTTACTCCAGTGCACAGAGGATCAAGACTAGCATACAGCAACGCCAGTCTTATTAAATGTCCCCCAATGACATAGGACTAGCTTAGCTGAATGTAAAGATATGTTGCCTCATTCTAGTGAAAAATAGGTTTCATGGTGTCATAAACTTCATTGTAACCAATCTATCAACCTACTTTCAATAAATACAACACTCAGAATAGTATTAATCATCTTTATTTTATTTTACTTTCTTTTATTTGTTGGATAAAGTTGGCCACGGTGTTACTTACGTTACTTAAATAAATATATAAACTGAATTAAATCTGATAAACCAGTTAATCACCATAAATAATTAAATCCACCTAGTCCACTCAAATAGTGACTAATACCCCAAAGCTAACACTGTGACATAAATTAAAAAGGGGAATGGGGGGGGGGTCTCTTCTCTGCTGCTCACCAACTGAACAATAACTGTCTGATCCTTTCTTTTATAGGTACTCACGTGCGAACAGTTGAACCATTCTCCAATCAAGAAAAATATATTCTTTCAAATCCAGATCGCACGAGGCATCTGTTACCAGCAAATACCCAGATCGCAAAAGCATCAGGTAAGAAACATAAGCATCATTACTTGCACATGCATTTAAAGATGTCATGACACCATGTCACCCCTAATTGCATGCACAATCAGGTTTGTCCATTCAAATACAAATGAGTAGTTACATGCACTGAGGCTGAGCCCAAGCCACTCCATGCACCCATCTCATCCTGCTTCTGTTGCTAGCCCTTCTCGCCAGTTCTTGATTGACAGAGCCTGTTTCCTACATAGTTATCTCATCAGGTTTTGTCAATCAAGAAGGAGAGTGAGGGGCTGTTAGAGTAAGCAGGTGGAGCAAGGGTGCATAGAGTGGTTTGGACCTGACCTGGGGGGAGTTCTTTGCGTATGGATTAAAATACTTTTTCTCCAGAATGATGCAATGGATCACTAAGTGAATGTATCATTACATTATACTGAGTTAGCCCTACAAGGCATTCTGGCAATGAATTTCCTTCTTGACAGATTACCTTAAAGAGAAGAACATTATGTAGTGACACACGCTAATTTCAATGGTCTGTCACTCATGACCTAATATTAGGCGGTTGGCGAGAACATGCAGAATAATCATTACAGAGTGAGCCGGAGAAGAGTCATGCTTTTCCTTAGGAGAGTCACGGTTTAATCATGAACTGCTGCTCTGCCACCCATGATTGACGGAGAAAACAAAGGAGAAGACTGTCACTGGTAGGATAGTGGCAGAGCAATAGTTCATAAAAAAACATGACTCTTCTCAGACAGCCGTGACTCTTCTCCAGCATGGGGTGAAATGTTAACATGGCAGGTTCTTGGCAACCACTTAGTAGTAGCTCATGAGTGACAGACTACTAAATTGATTGAGTCTGTCAGTATTCTATGCTGTCCTTACAGTAGGTGTGCACCACCTGCGGCCCTCGATACCATTCTGTGCGGCCCCGAATTATCTGGTAACAGACATGTCTGTGTCTTGTGGCTGCTAACATGGATCTTTCTAGCATTCTCCCATTAGATGGGAGTACTAGGTATATAAGTGTAACTAGCCATTTATGGTATATACTGTATGTACAATATGCAATAAATATAGTATTCAAGTTGGTAATACCCCTTTAAGTTTTTTTTTACCAGCCCTTGGAAATGGTTCAGGCTGACAATGAGGCCCCCAATCAGCAAATGTTGAGCACCCCTGCCTTACAGTATACTCCTGTCCACACAACTGTTAACTGCATGGTTTTCCTCTCGATGTATCCCATTTTAATTATGAATTGTAACAATGTACTATTCTTTATCATATATAATAAATATATTACAAGTACCACAGATTTGATCTTTTATAATTTTTACATTTTTAGGCAGCATGATGGCCAGGCTCGGACTGGCCCACAGGGGTACAGATGAATCCCCCGGTGGGCCCCTGAGCAAGGTGGGCCCCTAGTCTCCCACCCTCTGCACAAGTTGCACATAATACTGTAGACTTATTGCACTACTTACATATATTCAATGTACAGCACCTCCACCAGCCTATGTTCATATAAAAAACTTGATAGAATATTAAATAAACTCCCCAGTTTATTAATATACACAGGATCAGAGCCGAGATGACTTCTAGGTATAGAGGAAAGCTACCAGTGTCCTCTTCTACCCAGGACCTACCTTCTCAAAGTTGCTGCAGGGATCCCAATATTCAATCAACTGGTAGCTTCTTTCTGCTGTGTGAACAGGTAATAATCGAATGTATCCATACAGTGGGCCCCCAAAATAAATTTTACTGGTGGGCCCTAGGCACCCCAGTCCGACACTGATGATGGCTCAGTCATAAGCACAGACACATTGAAGGAGTCCCAAGTAATCCTTTGGGAACAGCATTTACATGAAGTATGTATGTTCACCCTATGGTTACATGGTAGAGATGAGTGAATTTATGAAAAGTTCGATTCGGCTGATTCACAGAATTTTACGAAGCGCATTTTTTTGTAAGTAGTGGGTGCAATCACAGGGATCTGCGATAGTGCCGCCCCCGTCATTGTACCCCTCAGATGCCGTGTTCATACATAATCACGGCATCTGAGTGTAAAAACTGTGTAAAATTAACATTTAAAACATTTTTTACTCAAACTTACCGCATCCAAAAAACAAAAAGAATTCATACTTAACTCCTCCATTTGTTTGCGACGGGCCGGCCGCTGCCATCTTGATTGAAGATCTAGAACGAAATCTCGCGTGGCACGAGATTACATCATCGTGCCGGGCGGCGTGGTGACGTTACATGTCACCACACACGGGATTTCGGCTGAGATCTTCAATCAAGATGGCGGCTGGTGGCCCGTCACAAGCAAATGGAGGAGTTAAGTATGAATTCTTTTGTTTTTTACACTATTTCAGGTTAAATCGATTCGCTAACACGAAGCACAAGGAAATTCGGTTTCAAGTCGAATCAAATTTATCTTGAAATTCGGATCGAATTCCACTTGGTTGAATTCGATTCGCTCATCTCTATTACATGGGTTTACTCTGGTACCATGACTTCCTCTTTCACTTGGATTTCCTTTGCATTTAGCCTCAGTATGTATATAGCAGGGGTTTGATCAGCTGGCTACAGTTGATATTTATGGTAGAGCAGGAAGCTATAGACTCCCTGACACTTTCTAAGCTGCAGGCTGCTTTAGGCCTGCAACCTGGAAGATTAGGGAACAACACTCAGCAAGCCAAATTCATGGCACAGGCGGTGCAATGAGCATCACCATATGGCTGACTACAGAGGCTGGGGGAACTTTAGGTGCTCCACTCATCTGGGGATTGGGATAAAGTGAGTACATTAGTGGGGACACTAGAATTTGAAAGGGGGCACTACAAACTAGACTGGCAGTGGTCACTATGAACTTGTAACATAGTAACATAGTATATAAGGCCGAAAAAATACAATTGTCCATCCAGTTCGGCCTGTTATCCTGCAGTTGATCCAGAGGAAGGCAAAAAAAAAAACTGAGAGGTACAAGCCAATTTTCACCACTTAAGGGGGAAAAAATTCCTTCCCGACTTCATTCATCTATGCCCCTTTTGATGCAACCCATTATCTTATTGGCCTTGGCAGCAGCTGCCTGACACTGGTTTTTACTACTTAGTTTGCCGTTTATTAAAATTCCTAGGTCCCTTTCCATTTTCAGTGTTACCGAGTGTTTTACCATTTAGTATGTATGGGTGAGTTGCATTATTCCTTCCCATGTGCATAACCTTACATTTGTCAGTGTTAAACCTCATCTGCCACAGCCTCTAATCTATCCAAATCCATCTGTAGCAGTATATTGTCCTCTTCAGTGTTAATTACTTTAAACAGTTTAGTGTCATCTGCAAAAATTGATATTTTACTGTTCCAGCCTTCTACCAGATCATTAATAAATATATTAAAGAGAATAGGGCCCAATACTGACCCCTGGGGTACTCTTCTAGTGACAGTGACCCAATCTGAGTGTGTAACGTTAATAACCACCCTTTGTTTTGTATTATTGAGCCAGTTACTTACCCACATACAGACATTTTTTCCCAGTTCGAGCATTTTTATTTTATATACTAACCTTTTATGTGGTACAGTGTCAAATGCTTTGGAGAAGTCCAGATATACGACATCCATTGATTCACCACTGTCAAGTCTAGAACCTACCTCCTCATAGAAACTTAATAAATTAGTTTGACATGACCGATCCCTCGTGAAGCCATGCTGATATGATGTTATTTGCTTGTTTTCACTGAGATCCTCCAAGATAGCATCTCTTATAAAACCTTCAAACAGTTTACCCACAGCAGATGTTAAACTTACCAGCCTATAGTTTGCGGGGTCTGTTTTCGCACCCTTTTTGAATATTGGCACCACATTTGCTATGCGCCAATCCTGTGGAACACACTCCCTGTCAGTATAAAGTCTGTAAATATCAGAAATAAGGGTCTGGCTATGACATTACTTCATTCTCTTAGGATACGGGGTGTATGCCATCTGGTCCTGGCGATTTGTCTATTTTAATCTTTTTAAGTCGCTGTTGTACTTCTTCCTGGGTCAGAAAGGGCACTGTGAATGGGGAATTTACTTTTAGATTCTGCATTTCATCTGACAGTTTATTTTCCTCAGTGAATACAGTGGAGAATTTTTTTTTTAGAGCTTTGCTTTCTCCTCGTTGCTCTCTGCAACTTCCCCCTCATTGCTCTGTAGAGGGCCGACACCTTCAGATTTATACTTTTTACCATTTATATAATTGAAGAACATTTTAGGGTTAGTTTTGCTCTCTTTGGCAATTAATCTCTCAGTCTCTAGTGTGGCGTCTTTTATTAGTTTTTTTACATATTCAATTTTTTTCCTTATAGTTTTTCAGTGCTTCCTTGCTATGATGTTGTTTTAGTTATTTAAATGCTTTCTTTTTGTAATTTATTGCTTTCTTTACAGTTCTATTTATCCACATTGGTTTCTTCTTGTTCTTTAACCCTTTATTCCTATATGGTTTGTACCTCTCTCACAATTAGATTTTAGGATGCTTTTAAAAATATCAAATTTTGTGGCAGTATTTTTATTTTTGAGGACTTTGCCCCAGTTAGTTACGCCTATGGCCTCTCTTAGTTGGCTAAATTTAGCTTTTTTGAAGTTTGGTATTTTTGTTCCTCCCTGTAGAAACACTCGTTTGAAGGATAATTGGAAGGTTATTACTTTATGGTCACTATTTACCAGGTTTCCCCCAACCTGCACATCTGTTGTTCTGTCAGGTCTATTGGTTAATACTAAGTCCATTATGGCCATCCCTCTAATCGGGTTCTGAACCAGTTGAGAAAGGTAATTGTCTTTAGTTATTGCCAAGAACCTGTTTCCTTTATGAGATGCACAGCTTTCAGTTTCCCAGTGTATATCTGGGTAGTTGAAGTCCCTCATAATAACAACCTCATTATGATTAGCCGCCTCCCTCTATCTCGTTTAGTAGTAGATTTTCTGTGGACTGTGGTATATTAGGTGGTTTATAATAAGCTCCTAGTAATAATTTATTATTATTTTTGCCTCCATGTATTTTTACCCACAGTGACACCCCATGTTCATGTCCCTCACTTATATCTTCTCGGACTGTGGGCTTTAGACAGGACTTTACATAAAGGCAGACCCCTCCCCCTCTCCGGTTTGACGATCCTTTCTAAACAGACTGTAACTTTGTACATTAACTGCCCAGTCATAGTTATCAACTAGTCTTGGAAACCACAGGCGAGTCTAGAGTCCCCCTCGGTCAGGAGGGAAACATGGAGACAAAAGAAGGGGTATGGGGGGCGCACAATAGGGTAGTATGTTCGATACAAACTTAATTGTAAAACAAGTAAAAGGTGCTCACCTTTTTAGGTTGTGCTAGAATAGACACAACTCTATTGTGGGTATGTAAAATAAGCCAAAGAGATTTTTTCGGATCCGTGGATGCAGCCGCAGAAGAGGTGTCTTTGGGATCGGAGGCCCAATCCCCCAAAGGATGCTTGTAGAGAGGAAGGTTTTCTGGTCAGGCGCAAAACACATAGGATCCAAACCGTCTCTTTTAGGTGAATCTTTTTTAATGCATAAATAAAAATAGAACAACGCGTTTTGGGGCTCAAAATGTCCCCTTCATCAGGTTAATAGTAATCACAATGAATAATATCAGTACAGGTATTTAAAGATACAAAAAAACCGCCAAAAAACGGATTACCTGAGAGCTGCCCACAGATGGGAGGGGCTAGCTGCAGGTAATGTATCACAAATATAAATATAACTGTTCAAATTATAAGTATGGTCACAGTATGTAATTACAGTAGGTATATGGAGATAATATAAGGGGATAAATTGCATATACTCGGCGATTCTTTCATGAGATTATAACAGCTAAGGACGGAGGACAGGAGTCACATGACCGCACTGATGCGGTCACGTGATCGGCGCAGAGTAACTTCTATGTATAGTACCCGGCGCCTGCACTCTATTAGGTAAGTCTTCTTGCACGGGCACCCTGTGTGTTTGACCTCGGTCGCGGCCCTGCGCCCCACTGTGACAGCCGCCTGGTGTGCTGTTAGTGGGAGCGCACATTCTCCGCAGACCGGCGTCCCCGTAGTCATGGACACTGGCCATGTGATCGTGAGGCTTGCGATCACATGACCGGGTGCCCGTGCAAGAAGACTTACCTAATAGAGCGCAGGCGCCGGGTACTATACATAGAAGTTACTCTGCGCCGATCACGTGACCGCATCAGTGCGGTCATGTGACTCCTGTCCTCCGTCCTTAGCTGTTATAATCTCATGAAAGAATCGCCGAGTATATGCAATTTATCCCCTTATATTATCTCCATATACCTACTGTAATTACATACTGTGACCATACTTATAATTTGAACAGTTATATTTATATTTGTGATACATTACCTGCAGCTAGCCCCTCCCATCTGTGGGCAGCTCTCAGGTAATCCGTTTTTTGGCGTTTTTTTTGTATCCTTATATACCTGTACTGATATTATTCATTGTGATTACTATTAACCTGATGAAGGGGACATTTTGAGCCCCGAAACGCGTTGTTCTATTTTTATTTATGCATTAAAAAAGATTCACCTAAAAGAGACAGTTTGGATCCTATGTGTTTTGCGCCTGACCAGAAAACCTTCCTCTCTATAGTTATCAACTAGCCATGTCTCAGTTATTCCCACTATGTCATAGTCCTCCTCACACATCACTAATTCCAGTTCCCCAGTTTTATTAGTCAGGCTTCTGGCATTAGTATGCATACAATTAAGAGGTTTATGTATATTTTGTACCCTACACCTTTCCTTCTGAACTGTTCTAGTCCCTCCTTCCATTCCTCCCCAGTCCCCCTGCCTTGCCCCGGTCTTTATCTGCACTATCTTCGCATCCTATAACGTAATTACCCTCCCCCCAGTCCTTAGTTTAAAGACTTCTCCAACCTTCTAGCCATCTTCTCCCCCAACACAGCTGCCTCTTCCCCATTGAGGTGCAGCCCATCCCTACGATAGAGCCTGTAGCTGACAGAGAAGTTGGCCCAGTTCTCCAGGAACCCAAACCCCTCCTTCCTACACCAGTTCTTGAGCCACTTGTTAACCTCCCTAATCTCCCGCTGCCTTTCTTGTGTGGCCCGTGTTACAGGTAGTATTTCTGAAAACACTACCTTTGAGGTCCTGGCCCTAAGCTTTTGACCTAAATCCCTAAAATAATTTTTAAGGACTCTCCACCTTCCTCTAACTTTGTCATTGGTTCCGATATGGACCATGACCACTGGATCGTCTCCAGCCCCTCCCAGTAATCTGTCAACCCGATCCGCAATGTGTCGAACTCTAGCGCCAGGAAGACAACACATTGTTCGGTGTTCACGGTCTTTGTGACAGATTGCCCTTTCTGTACCCCTAATAATAGAGTCTCCCACTATCAGCACCTGTCTGGCCTGCCCTGCTCTCCTGTTTACTGGAGATGACATTCCCCTGACTGGCAGAGGAAGTGTCCAGCTGCAGCAGTGCTGTCCCTAGACAGACATCCCCCTGATCTGCCAACCGTGAAAACTTGTTGGGGTGTGACAGATCAGAGCTAGCCTCCCTGGAACTCTTCCCTCTACCCCGCTTTCTAACTGTTACCCAGCTAGCTACCTCACTTTCCTCAGCCTCCTCGCTTTCACCCTCCCCCTAATCTACCCCATACAGTGCTTGCTCAGTGAGCAGCAAACTCTTTTCCAAATCGTTAACACCTCTCAGTGTGAGGGAGCAATATAAACTTGTTAGAAAGGAGTGGGCACTATGAACTAGTGAAGGTGCACTATAAATATGAGGGGGCACTCTAAACGAGAGGGAGCACTCTAAACATGAGAGGGCTTTGTATGCTTGTGAGGGGACATATGGGGGCAGACAGGAGGTATTGTTTATAATAATATTCTATTGCTGCCCCAAAAAAGTAATAGACACCTTTTATTATTTTCCAAGGGTACAAAGAGGGCATTATTCCTTTGTAGGAGGCAATATTTCAAATTGATGGCAGAAAGATGTACACTATTACTGTGGAGGGGCATAAGGTGGGCATTGTTACTGTTTGTGTAGTTTGCACAAAGGTAGAATTCTGTTAAAACTAAGAACCAAAGATGACTATGTTGCAAACTCTGCAGACACAAGTGTGGAATAAGTCATCATAGCGGTCTGGGCAGAATGGTAAAGACAGGAAACGTGAAGGATTCCAATCAGAGGAGTCACCTGTAAGACATTGGGGGAGATTTATCAAACTGGTGTAAAGTAGAACTAAAGTTGCTGTCGACAGGACTTTCTTTTCCGTCCTGCATAACGGAAAATAGACGGATCCAGTATGCTTGCCCATAGACATTTATTATGATGGATCAAAACGGAATGCCTCTAAAGGTTTCCGTTTTGAATTCCGCTATTTTCCATTATAACCATGTTATAACGGAAAGCAATAACAGAATTCATAATGCTGATGTGAATCTGCCCTAAGCCAGTTCTACTTTATACCAGTTTGATAAATCTCTCACATTGTATTTAATTTCACTATAATCACTTATATACAGTTGCAAGAAAAAGTATGTGAACCCTTTGGAATGATATGGATTTCTGCACAAATTGGTCATAAAATGTGATCTGATCTTCATCTAAGTCACAACAATAGACAATCAGTCTGCTTAAACTAATAACACAAAGAAGTAAATGTTACCATGTTTTTATTAAACACACCATGTAAACATTCACAGTGCAGGTGGAAAAAGTATGTGAACCCTTGGATTTAATAACTGGTTGAACCTCCTTTGGCAGCAATAACTTCAACCAAATTTTTCCTGTAGTTGCAGATCAGACGTGCACAACGGTCAGGAGTAATCCTTGACCATTCCTCTTTACAGAACTGTTTCAGTTCAGCAATATTCTTGGGATGTCTGGTGCGAATCGCTTTCTTGAGGTCATGCCACAGCATCTCCATCGGGTTGAGGTCAGGACTCTGACTGGGCCACTCCAGAAGGCGTATTTTCTTCTGTTTAAGCCATTCTGTTGTTGATTTACTTCTATGCTTTGGGTCGTTGTCCTGTTGCAACACCCATGTTCTGTTGAGCTTCAGCTGGTGGACAGATGGCCTTAAGTTCTCCTGCAAAATGTCTGGATAAGCTTGGGAATTCATTTTTCCTTCAATGATAGCAATCCGTCCAGGCCCTGACGCAGCAAAGCAGCCCCAATCCATCAGGCCCCCACCACCATACTTCACAGTTGGGATGAGGTTTTGAGGTTGGTGTGCTGTGCCTCTTTTTCTCCACACATAGTGTTGTGTGTTTCTTCCAAACAACTCAACTTTGGTTTCATCTGTCCACAGAATATGTTGCCAGTACTGCTGTGGAACATCCAGGTGCTGTTGTGCAAACTGTAAAAGTCCAGCAATGTTTTTTTTTGGACAGCAGTGGCTTCCTCTGTGGTATCCTACCATTAAATCCATTCTTGTTTAGTGTTTTACGTATCGTAGATTCGCTAACAGGGATGTTAGCATATGCCAGAGACTTCTGTAAGTCTTTAGCTGACACTCTAGGATTCTTCTTCACCTCATTGAGCAGTCTGCGCTGTGCTCTTGCAGTCATCTTTACAGGACGGCCACTCCTAGGGAGAGTAGCAGCAGTGCTGAACTTTCTCCATTTATAGACAATTTGTCTTACCGTGGACTGATGAACAGCAAGGCTTTTGGAGATACTTTTATAACCCTTTCTAGCTTTATGCAAGTCAACAATTCTTAATCGTAGGTTTTCTAAGAGCTCTTTTGTGCGAGGCATAATTCACATCAGGCAATGCTTCTTGTGAAATGCAAACCCAGAACTGGTGTGTGTTTTATATAGGGCAGGGCAGCTGTAACCAACACCTCCAATCTCATCTCATTGATTGTACTCCAGTTGGCTGACACCTCACTCCAATTAGCTCTTGGAGATGTCATTAGTCTAGGGGTTCACATACTTTTTCCACCTGCACTGTGAAAGTTTACATGGTGTGTTCAATAAAAACATGGTAACATTTAATTCTTTGTGTGTTATTAGTTTAAGCAGACTGTGATTGTCTATTGTTGTGACTTAGATGAAGATCAGATCACATTTTATGACCAATTTGTGCAGAAATCCATATCATTCCAAAGGGTTCACATACTTTTTATTGCAACTGTAGTACAGTCTGCAGAGTGCCTGGGTAAAACTAATATCCACTGCTATATGGTGATTGTATGATGATAATTCTGTGTTTTGTATAGCGGTTTTTATCCAGTGACACTGGTGAATTATGAGTCACTATGTGATGGTAAAGGAATAATGGTCATGGTGTAACAGTACTATCTGTGCCTTGTACAGTTATATCATTAGTAATATTGGCCTTTGCATGGTACATTTTGTTTAATACCAGTATGGATATAATATTTAGTCATTGGTCTTGGTCTGTGATATAATTGGTAACATTTGTCTTTTTACAGCTATTTTGTACTTTGTAGCAGCATGGTGGTATTATTTGGTCTTGGTATAGTGATATTATTGGTAATATCAGTCTTTGTACAGTGGTATTATTTATTCAGTAACAATATGGTGGAATTATTTATTAATTATGTGATGGTAATGGTCACAGTGTAACAGTAATGTGTATAGTAGTAATATTAGGATACATGCACATGTTCAGGATTCATGTGCTGAGAATCCGCACTGAAATCCGTAGGTGTTCACAAGCAAATCTGTGCAGTCAATCCACATCAATTGGTGCGGATTTGCATGCGGATTTTCCGCACTCAATCCTGATCGTGTGCATTTAGCCTAATAGGTGCATGGTGTGTTTTGTTCAATAACAGTATGGGGGGGGGGGGGGATATTTAATCACTGTATAGTGGTATTATTTATTTACTCTGTAGTGGTCTCGGAGTGGCAGCATTATTTGGGCTTTGTAAAGTGGTATCATTGGTAATATTGGTCTTTGTATAGTGAATTTTGTTAAGCAAGAGTATGGTGGTAATCTCTAATCCCTCTATGGTACTATTGCATCATTGTATAATTTGATGATGATATATGTTTATTACATTATTTCTTTGTGTGAATGGGGGACATATGCTTTGAGGTTTGTTCCCCTGATCTTTAGAAATCCAGCAATGTCTCCTTTTCAATTCACTGAATGTGAATGTAATTGTTAGAACAATATTTCAGCATTTTTATTTTGCCTAGGGCAAAAATTTGTCTATAATCAACCCTGCCAAGAAATAGGAGGAGTGATGGTTACATCGTGGGGGGATGGAGGGGGGTAAGTAGTTTATTGCCCTGGTAAGGAACCTGTTGTTAAAATTTTTAATTCCATCCCTGTCTAATAGAAGTGATATTGTAAGCCCCAATAAGTGCAGGGACTGATGTGTGATTGCATTCTGTATACAGAGCTGCACAATATGCTGGCCCGTAACAAATGTACACATTACATGGGTTCCCTTTACTGCATACTAACTTTAGCATTTCTAACAGGCAGAAGTTCTTCTTCCATCTCAGGTTCCTTGGGAGGTTCATGTACCACATGTTGATTTCTTGGAGCTTTACTAATATTTTTGTGACTTGTGAGCTCAAAACATATGTGTTCATGTCACATTTGCTTTACAGGAAAATGATCACATGGCAAACGCTTGCAACACAATGCATGTTACTTTGAATGTAATGGATAGTGCATATTATTCTAAAATGTAAAAACGACTCCAAGAAACTAGTCCAGAAACGTGTCTCATAAAAAACAGATTCAACTCCTGTCAACAGATTTCACTGTATAAGAGTCGAATATATTTAATGCCACTGACCTATGCTACATCCACTCCATGGAAAAAATGACTGCATGTTAAAGCCGTGTAGAAAGACCCATATTTTTGCCTCTACCCAATAAATTCTTCAACTCCCAATTAGCTGAAGGAGTTAAACATTGAGCAGGTACAGATCCTGTGGCAATTACAAATCTCCCTGAAATAAAAGCCAGAAACAGGAAGCCAAAAAACAGGTCCCTAAGGCAGGCATCTGTCTTAAATGATATCATTTGTCAAATTTCCAGCATCTTGTGGTTGCAAACACAAAAAGAAGTTCTGTGCTGTACTGAGGACATTACATTCTCATTAGCCAGAATGTTCCTGAAGTACATAACACAGGATTTTCATTTAATAGGAAGCAGCTAAAGCGCCTTCTGCTTGGTTGTAGTTGATACAAATGGTAAAAGAAAGGGTTGTCTATAGAACGAGTGTTGTCCTGGTTTTGGTCCGGTCAGTCCTGTGAATGACTAGCAGACGTTTTTTACATTTTCTCCATCACTGAGGCTCATTGCATGCAGCGTCTTGTGCTTTCATTACATATACAACTTCACACGCCACCTGCACACATAAGTACGTTTTCAGCACTGATAGGCACCTACCTATAGCCTTTATGTGAACGGCAAACACTGAATGCATCGCTTCCACATTGAAATGCACAGTTTTGCACTTTTTTGAAAAGCAAATGAACCCCAAATGTTGTTTTTCGGCTTCTCATTGTTAAGGCATGTCTTGATTAATTGCAGCAATTTATCAGGTTATGGACAAGTGCAACATGAAAGGCCGAGTCACAATGAAAGTGGCCTGTGAGTGACCCCTGTCCTGGGTGAGAGAAGAGGTCACACAATACAGAACAGCTTATCCATTTAGGTTCTTAGTCCATTAGGACTGTGCTAAAGCCTCCAAAACACAAGTGATTGCTTACAATGTGGAACAAAATGAAACCCGAAATCTAGTCGTCGCCTACTGCAGCACTCTGCTTTGCCTCAGAAGTAAATGACCATCTTGTCCATCAAATCCAAGACTCCCAATGTCAGTCAACCTCGGTGATTTGATGAAGACATTCATCTTTATTGTTTGCTGAGACATTGCTTAAAGGATCATATTTTGCCCTTCTCTGGAGCTCGCCTCCCAATATATTGTAGCTGGAGGGATTTACCAGTTAAATGTTAGCGTTTTATCTTTATTACGGACCCATTAAAATGAAAGGATCCATGACTTCGTTCAGTTCACAGGAAGCAATTTAAGTGGTAATATACATACGGCTAAAAAGTCTTTGCAAAGAATTCCACTGTTTCGATTTGCATAGAGAACAGCAAAATGTTTAAGACATGCCTCGTGTTACCATGGAATAATGTCTTTTATTTGACTGTATGTTAACATTTTATTGCTAGTTTATGCTTTAGGAATGTATACTGATACTTTCGCAAATAGCAATATATACAGTATATATATAGTACTATATATTTTTATTTACTCATGTTTGTGTGTTTCATTGTTTTTATTGAATTTTTCAAAATATGTAACAAAACAAGATAACATATTCCTGGACTAGGTTGCCACAATATAAACATTGTACAGTAACCTAATATACCAATAGGATACAACCTTCTTATATTTGTGAAGTAAACCTTCAAAGTGGTCAGTAGTCACATCTTACAGGCTGAAGTCATGTAAATGATGTGTGCCGTCAAAAAGTGGAGGAGGCCAGGAAAAGAAAAAGAAAGAAAAATTACAACAAAAAGAAAGGAAAAAAGTAACATAATGGAAAAGGCATCTATGTCTTTGTATACAAAATGTGCATTTCCTATGATAGAAAAACTGAGTGAGGGGCCTAAGCAGTCCTTCATGGTGTGTGGGCTATTTTATAGATGGGATGGAAATAAAGAAACCAGAGGATCCCCAGCAAAAGGTGCTCTTGAAACCAGGTTGTGAGTGGGAAGAATTCCTTAAGATTATTCTGCATGTGGAAGGGAAGGATTGCAATAAAGCTTTCCCAAACTTTGAAAAACTTCTCTGTGAATATCTCCTTTCTGAAACATTGGGGGGGGGGGGGGGGGGTGTCCTTAGTCAGCATAAGGAGACTTATAGGCCATACATGCTCCTCTGGTATTCTGGGAAGAAAGGGACACAAATGACTAAGGCACTCTTTCCACAAGTAGAGATGGTACCCACCAAATCCTGACTTAGGCCTCTCACTCAGTTAAGCCAGTACTTTCTGCTCTGCACTGATGAGGGGCAATCACCCCGAAACAGCTGCCTGCAGATGAGGAGCTGGCTTATTTAATATCCGATTCATGTCTCAAGGCCTAGTTAAAGTGTTGAACATTGACTTATAGGATAGCTGCCTTACATCTGGTGGCATCAGACTAAGAGCTCATTTGCATATCTTCATTGCAGAAGAGCATGTATGGCCTATAAGTCTGCTTACGCCGACTAAGGCTACTTTCACACCTGCGTTTAGATGCGGATCCGTCTGGTATCTGCACAGACGGATCCGCACCTATAATGCAAACGCTGGTTTCCGTTCAGAACGGATCCGTCTGAATTACTAAGTGTAAGTCAAACGGGCCCGTCCTGACTTACATTGAAAGTCAATGGGGGACGGATCCGTTTACAATTGCACCATATTGTGCCAGTGTAAACGGATCCGTCCCCATTGACTTACATTGTAAGTCAGGACGGATCCGTTTGGCTCCGCATCGCCAGGTGGACACCAAAACGCTGCATGCTCGGTGGACACCAAAAAACGGATGCATTCTGAACGGATCCTTATCCATTCAGAATGCATTGGGGCTAAACTGATCTTGAAATGGATCTCACAAGCGGACCCAGAAACGCCAGTGTGACAGTAGCCTTAGGCGCTCTCTCCCCAAGGAGAGATAGTACCCCCCAAGAATGTTCTTTTCACGTCACACATGCTTGCTAGTTTGTGTTGGTCTATCAGATAAAATCCTGACTAAATACATTTGTTTGTGGGTGCAACAACAAAAAAGTGGAAAAGTATGAATACTTTTTCACAGCACTGTAGCTATGAGCTTGTAAATATTGAAAGAATGTTATGTGACAATAAGGAAATTCTTAGTCTTATGCGCCCAACAATTTTGAAAGTCAGGATTATAAATTACGGTGGGGGGAGGGCTATTCTAGGTATGCAACTTTGTTCCCAGGAAGTCAGTAAACAGGGACGTGTTGGAGATGCAGTCCACCGCCACACGTAAAAGAGCAGCTGTTTTATATTCCCGGATATTCGGAATTCAAACCCCTATTGAGGCGAACTTGTTGTAAAATGTGATATGGGATTCGTGAGCGTCCCCCTTTCCAAATAAATGATCTATACAGAAAAATGTACTCACTTTTATGTAGCACTGAAATGTTATGCAGCACTTTACAGCTTTAGGCCTCTTACATACGAACGTGTGCGCCCCGTGGCAGTGCTGCGGCCCGCAAATTGTGCCGCAATGCATGAACACTAACCGTGGGGCAGCAGCAGCGAATCGTGGAGGTCTGCGATCTGCCCGTTCCGCAAAAAGATAGAACATGTTCTATCTTTTTGCTGAACGGAAGCACGGGACGAAACCCCACGGAAGCACTCTGTAGTGCTTCCATAGGGTTCCGTTCCGTGCTTCTGTTCAGCACCATTCCTCATCTCCATATTAGCGGACCCATTCAAGCGAATGGGTCCGCATCCATCATGCGGAATGCCCACGGAACGACGCCCGTGTATTGCGGATCCGCACACGTTCGTGTGAAAGAGGCCTTATAGATATTATCATCACTTGATGTCCCAGTGCAGCTCACAGTCTAAGTTACCTATCAGTATGTCTTTGGAGTGTGGGAGGAAACTGACACAAACACAGTAAGAACATACAAACACCATGCAGATGTTGTCCTTGGTTGGATTTTGAACCTAGGACCCCAGCGCTGCTAACCACTGAGCCATCATATATCTATTTATATATATTTATACAGTACAGACCAAAAGTTTGGACACACCTTCTCATTCAAAGAGTTTTCTTTATTTTCATGACTATGAAAATTGTAGATTCACACTGAAGGCATCAAAACTATGAATTAACACATGTGGAATTATATACATAACAAACAAGTGTGAAATATCTGAAAATATGTCATATTCTAGGTTCTTAAAGTAGCCACCTTTTGCTTTGATTACTGCTTTGCACACTCTTGGCATTCTCTTGATGAGCTTCAAGAGGTAGTCCCCTGAAATGGTTTTCACTTCACAGGTGTGCCCTGTCAGGTTTAATAAGTGGGATTTCTTGCCTTATAAATGGGGTTGGGACCATCAATTGCGTTGAGGAGAAGTCAGGTGGATACACAGCTGATAGTCCTACTGAATAGACTGTTAGAATTGGTATTATGGCAAGAAA
This sequence comes from Bufo bufo, assembly GCF_905171765.1. Taxonomy (NCBI): domain Eukaryota; kingdom Metazoa; phylum Chordata; class Amphibia; order Anura; family Bufonidae; genus Bufo; species Bufo bufo. Next base: position 195,414,680 of record NC_053393.1, read on the forward strand.
AAAGCAGCTAAGTAAAGAAAAACGAGTGGCCATCATTACTTTAAGAAATGAAGGTCAGTCAGGCTACTTTCACAGTAGCGTTCAGAGAGGATCCATCTGGTGTCTGCACAGACGGATCCTCTCCTATAATGCAGACGTTTGGATCCGTTCAGAACGGATCCGTCTGCATTATAGTTTAGAAAAAATTCTAAGTCTGAAAGTTGTTCAGACGGATCCGTCCAGACTTTACATTGAAAGTTTGAAAATTGAGCCATATTGTGTCAACTTCAAACGGATCCGTCCCCATTGACTTACATTGTAAGTCTGGACGGATCCATTTGCCTCCGCACGGCCAGGCGGACACCCGAATGCTGCAAGCAGCGTTCGGGTGTCCGCCTGCTGAGTGGAGGCTGAACGCTGCCAGACTGATGCATTCTGAGCGGATCCGCATCCACTCAGAATGCATTGGTAGCTGGACGGATGCGTTCGGGGCCGCTTGTGAGACCCTTCAAATGGAGCTCACAAGCGGAGCCCTGACGCTAGTGTGAAAGTAGCCTCAGTCAGCCGAAAAATTGGGAAAACTTTGAAAGTAAGGGCTATTTGACCATGGAGAGTGATGGGGTGCTGCGCCAGATGACCTGGCCTCCACAGTCACCGGACCTGAACCCAATCGAGATGGTTTGGGGTGAGCTGGACCGCAGAGTGAAGGCAAAAGGGCCAACAAGTGCTAAGCATCTCTGGGAACTCTTTCAAAACTGTTGGAAGACCATTTCAGGGGACTACCTCTTGAAGCTCATCAAGAGAATGCCAAGAGTGTGCAAAGCAGTAATCAAAGCAAAAGGTGGCTACTTTGAAGAACCTAGAATATGACATATTTTTAGTTGTTTCACACTTGTTTGTTATGTATATAATTCCACATGTGTTAATTCATAGTTTTGATGCCTTCATAGTCATGAAAATAAAGAAAACTCTTTGAATGAGAAGGTGTGTCCAAACTTTTGGTCTGTACTGTACATATATATATATATATATATATATATATATATATATACATACACTCACCTTAAGAATTATTAGGAACACCATACTAATATGGTGTTGGACCCCCTTTTGCCTTCAGAACTGCCTTAATTCTACGTGGCATTGATTCAACACGGTGCTGATAGCATTTTTTAGAAATATTGGCCCATATTGATAGGATAGCATCTTGCAGTTGATGGAGATTTGAGGGATGCACATCCAGAGCACGAAGCTTCCATTCCACCACATCCCAAAGATGCTCTATTGGGTTGAGATCTGGTGACTGTGGGGGCCATTTTAGTACAGTCATGTTCAAGAAACTAATTTGAAATGATTCGAGCTTTGTGACATGGTGCATTATCCTGCTGGAAGTAGCCATCAGAGGATGGATACATGTTCTCATTCTGTTGACGCCAAATTCGGACTCTACCATTGGAATGTCTCAACAGAAATCAAGACTCATCAGACCAGGCAACATTTTTCCATCCTTCAATAGTCCAATTTTGGTGAGCTCGTGCAAATTGTAGCCTCTTTTTCCTATTTGTAGTGGAGATGAGTGGTACCCGGTGGAGTCTTCTGCTGTTGTAGCCCATCCGCCTCAAGGTTGTGACTTCACAAAACTTTGCTGCATACCTCGGTTGTAACGAGTGGTTATTTCAGTCAACGTTGATCTTCTATCAGCTTGAATCAGTCGGCCCATTCTCCTCTGACCTCTAGCATCCACAAGGCATTTTTGCCCACAGGACTGCCGCATACTGGATGTTTTTCCCTTTTCACACCATTCTTTGTAAACCCTAGAAATGGTTGTGCGTTAAAATCCCAGTAACTGAGCAGATTGTGAAATACTCAGACCGGCCCGTCTGGCACCAACAACCATGCCACGCTCAAAATTGCTTAAATCACCTTTCTTTCCCATTCTGACATTCAGTTTGGAGTTCAGGAGATTGTCTTGACCAGGACCACACCCCTAAATGCATTGAAGCAACTGCCATGTGATTGGTTGACTAAATAATTGCATTAATGAGAAATAGAACAGGTGTTCCTAATAATTCTTTAGGTGAGTGTATATATACACATCTATCTATCTATCCATATATAGTGTGTATAGATATATTTATGGAGTGTTAAAATCCTCACCTTTAAAAAATATGGTCATCGTGTCCAAAAAATGTGCACTGTGATTACCAAATATATTACTTCTAAATAGGTAGAAAAATAGTGCTTCCCCCTGAACAGTACCTAACAGAAGACAAACAAGCATACATACTGTATATTGGAGTTGACCTATATACTTGTGAAAATGTGACTAACATGTATGATCTGAGCTGTTGTCTCACATTTCCCTTTTTTCCTTCCTTCTTGGCAGGCAACCACAACTACTGCTAGCACTTTACTATGTTTAAACTGTATCACAAGTTGCTGTATGTAAAACAGTTAACCCTGTAGTGCTACATGATTTCAAATGTACATCAAACAATGAAAGTGTAGAATCTTTGATATACAGGGAGTGCAGAATTATTAGGCAAGTTGTATTTTTGAGGATTAATTTTATTATTGAACAACAACCATGTTCTCAATGAACCCAAAAAACTCATTAATATCAAAGCTGAATATTTTTGGAAGTAGTTTTTAGTTTGTTTTTAGTTTTAGCTATTTTAGGGGGATATCTGTGTGTGCAGGTGATTATTACTGTGCATAATTATTAGGCAACTTAACAAAAAACAAATATATACCCATTTCAATTATTTATTTTTACCAGTGAAACCAATATAACATCTCAACATTCACAAATATACATTTCTGACATACAAAAACAAATCAGTGACCAATATAGCCACCTTTCTTTGCAAGGACACTCAAAAGCCTGCCATCCATGGATTCTGTCAGTGTTTTGATCTGTTCACCATCAACATTGCGTGCAGCAGCAACCACAGCCTCCCAGACACTGTTCAGAGAGGTGTACTGTTTTCCCTCCTTTTAAATCTCACATTTGATGATGGACCACAGGTTCTCAATGGGGTTCAGATCAGGTGAACAAGGAAGCCATGTCATTAGATTTTCTTCTTTTATACCCTTTCTTGCGAGCCACGCTGTGGAGTACTTGGACGCGTGTGATGGAGCATTGTCCTGCATGAAAATCATGTTTTTCTTGAAGGATGCAGACTTCTTCCTGTACCACTGCTTGAAGAAGGTGTCTTCCAGAAACTGGCAGTAGGACTGGGAGTTGAGCTTGACTCCATCCTCAACCCGAAAAGGCCCCACAAGCTCATCTTTGATGATACCAGCCCAAACCAGTACTCCACCTCCACCTTGCTGGCGTCTGAGTCGGACTGGAGCTCTCTGCCCTTTACCAATCCAGCCACGGGCCCATCCATCTGGCCCATCAAGACTCACTCTCATTTCATCAGTCCATAAAACCTTAGAAAAATCAGTCTTGAGATATTTCTTGGCCCAGTCTTGACGTTTCAGCTTGTGTGTCTTGTTCAGTGGTGGTCGTCTTTCAGCCTTTCTTACCTTGGCCATGTCTCTGAGTATTGCACACCTTGTGCTTTTGGGCACTCCAGTGATGTTGCAACTCTGAAATATGGCCAAACTGGTGGCAAGTGGCATCTTGGCAGCTGCACGCTTGACTTTTCTCAGTTCATGGGCAGTTATTTTGCGCCTTGGTTTTTCCACACGTTTCTTGCGACCCTGTTGACTATTTTGAATGAAACGCTTGATTGTTCGATGATCACGCTTCAGAAGCTTTGCAATTTTAAGAGTGCTGCATCCCTCTGCAAGATATCTCACTATTTTTGACTTTTCTGAGCCTGTCAAGTTCTTCTTTTGACCCATTTTGCCAAAGGAAAGGAAGTTGCCTAATAATTATGCACACCTAATATAGGGTGTTGATGTCATTAGACCACACCCCTTCTCATTACAGAGATGCACATCACCTAATATGCTTAATTGGTAGTAGGCTTTCGAGCCTATACAGCTTGGAGTAAGACAACATGCATAAAGAGGATGATGTGGTTAAAATACTCACTTGCCTAATAATTCTGCACGCAGTGTATATTTGTTCCATGGGCAGCATGGTGGCTCAGTGGTTGGCACTGGTTCCTTGCAGTGCTACGGTCCTAGGTTTGAATCTGACCAAGGACAACATCTGCATGGAGTTTGTATGTTCTCCTCGTGTTTCCTCCGATTTCCTCCGACACTCCAAAGACATACTGATAGGGACCTTAGATTGTGAGCCGCATTGGGGACAGCTTGAAGCTAATGTCTGTAAACTGCTGCGGAATATAGCAGCGCTATATAAGTGCATTAAATACATTTCACATATCATCCATAGCAGATTATTCAGACTGATGTGAGCGAGTCATTTTGCATCCATTCAATATAGCTACGGTTATATTAAAAAACTTTTTGGGTGTCTGCACATGTTGCAGATTTGTATACAGAAAATCACATACATCTGCATTATTTATCTTGGTTTTGGTGCATTTCTCTGCAGTTTTTGTTGAGCATATTCGTGTGGACCTTCTTTGAAAACTCCATAGAAGTCTATTGGGAAAACCACTGTACAGAAGGTGCAGAATCGCACAAACAATTGAACTGCTGTGGTTTTTAAAATCTGCACAACAGATCAATTTCCACACGGAAGGAAAAAGTAAAGTGTAAGTGAGATTTGTCAACAGGGCCGGTGCAACCATATAGGCGAACTAGGCGTTCGCCTAGGGCGCCGGCCTGCTGGATGCGCCCTGGTGGGCTCCCCCTGACTGGGGCTGCAGCCCTGGGCAAGCAGCTCTTAAGCCGCCCCCAGCGCCGTTACAGGGGGTCCAGGAGGTGGAGGTCCTTCTTAAATATGGCAGAGAAGGCATCTGCTTACCCTGATGGCAGGTGCCTGCTCTGCCAGTAAATTACCGGAGGAGAGAAGGCGGGCGGCAAGGGAGGCTGTTCTAGCAGCTCCCCACTCCTCCCTCGTGCGCCCTCTGTGATGCCGGAATATGACGTCATTCCGGCCCCGCTGGAGGACTGAGGAGCTGCACCATATTGGACCCCAGGGAGGTGAGCGTATGTGTGTGTGTACGTCATTCAGTGAGTGCATGTGTGTGTACGTCATTCAGTGAGTGCATGTGTGTGTACGTCATTCAGTGAGTGCATGTGTGTGTACGTCATTCAGTGAGTGCATGTGTGTGTACGTCATTCAGTGAGTGCATGTGTGTGTACGTCATTCAGTGAGTGTATGTGTGTGTACGTCATTCAGTGAGTGTCTGAGTGTGTACGTCATTCAGTGAGTGTATGTGTGTGTACGTCATTCAGTGAGTGTCTGAGTGTGTGTCTGTCTGTCAGTGTGTGTGTGTGTGTCTGTCAGTGAGTGAGTGACATGAGGCGGGCGGCAAAATGGATCTTTGCCTAGGGCGGCAAAAATCCTTGCACCGGCCCTGTTTGTCAAATCTTATATACTTTGTTGTTACTGTATTATGCTGCATTTTTCTGTGGAATAACCGGACGTAATCTACAATGTGTGCAGGTACCCTTAAAGAGGTTGTGCAGTGCTACAATATTAATGACCTATTCTCAGGATAGGCTATCAATATCAGATTGGAGAGTTTCCGACTCTCAGCAGCCCCACTGATCACTAATGATCATGCGAGTACTGCTTGCGTGTCTCCTTTGAAGTGGTGCTGCAGTGTAATTACAATACATTCACTTGAAGGGGATGTGTAATCACACTGTGCCACCTCTACAAAGGAGACAACGCTGAGGTAATTATGAAAAGGAAGCAGCTCTCGAATGAGCACCACTACCTCTTTAAACAGCTGACCTGTAGGGCGCTGAGAGTTTGACTGTCACCGATCAGATACTGATGACCTATCCTATTGTAGCACTGCACAACCTATGCAGCATACTTTGGTTCCTGGCCTATGAAAAAGAATAATTTCCGGTTACCTTTATAGCACCACCATATTCCCAGTTCTGTAGAGACCATTATCACTTGCCTCAGTCCCTTAACTGGTGTCACAATGCAATTTCCTTCCCCAAAATATACAGACTTGGGCCGTTTTCATAGATTATTTGGAAGTGTATAGGTGTTTTGTTTGAGTGTGGGAGGAAGCCGATTGTTATCCATTAGCATTAGTTTTTTAATTAGCTAAATCCCCCCTCCAAATAAGTTTTTTTTTGTCTGTTTCATTACAGGGATTTTCCCATGAAAAATATATTATCATTTTCAAACCAGCCTCTGAATCTGAATACTTTTTGTAACTGTGTGTAGTTAAAAATGTATTACAGCTACTGAATTGTTCAATGAAATCTATCTATATAGGGCCACCGGCTGTTTGCTCTTTTTCTAATTTTTCTGTCCTGCTCACTGAGATGGCCGCACATGCTCAGTTCCATCCTTAAACTTCAACCAGCTGCAACAAAAAGGACACACCCCTGAGAAAGGACCTTCCCCCCTAAGTTTGATATAAATCTAGTATACTAATTGGAGCAATGAATGGGGAGATCTCTGGATCCATGTTAGGTACAGCGCTGGTCCTAGCTTTGTTAAAAAGAGGATGTCATGTACTAGATTATGTATGATTTCCAGTTTTGACATTCATGGGATAACCCCTTTAAAGTCAGGCATGTTGATGATTAGCAATCAGATAGTAAGGCAAATGTTATACTTTACTTAAGTTGCCAGATTCATTATTAAAAGGGGTTGTCCAGAATTAAAACAACTTACTGATTAGTGTTGATCGAGCACCATAGTGTTCGGGTGCTCGGGCCGAACACATCGGGATGCTCGGGTGCTCTTCCGAGCACCCGAGCACAATGGAAGTCAATGGAAGAACCCGAGCATTAAACCAGGCACCCCCTGCTCTAAAGAGAGGAGGGTGTCTGGTTCACAGGAAAAGGTCAGAAATTGATGGAAACACCACCAAAATGGTTCGGGAACAGCATAGGGAGGATGTCTGGATGCAACTTGGACTCCCAGGTCGCTGCTGGGAACGATGTTGTCCGAGTAGTACGCCACTTTTACAGACTGACGATAATAAGCACAAAACCGAAAATAAAATTGATTTTAGAGGAAAAATTGTTAGGAAACATTCTTTCCTGTATATTTACTTGTATATAAAGTGCAAGTGCTGCCAAAAATTACAAGGAAGAGGCACTCTGATACAACCTGTATATCACATAAAGGAGGGCCTCATTCACATTATGGTACAATTGTTCAGGTAGTGGGACTCCTACACTCATAAAGCCTATGCACTAAGTGAAAGGGCTGCCAAAAATTACAAGGAATCGGCACTACAATACACCATTTGTTACACGTAAAAAAGAGCATCATATGATTGATGGCCTGCTGGTGACCCTCAAAAAAATTTGAGCAAGGGCCTGCTGATCTGACCATCTAAAACATTATATGCGAGGGTCTGCAGGTGAGTTGACCCTCTAAAAAATTATATGCGAGGGCCTGCTGCTGGGCTGACCCTCTAAAACATTATGGTTGAGTGCCTGCTGCTTAGCTGATCATTGAAAAAATTTACAGTGTTCAAAGCAGGCCGAGTCGCCTGAATACTTCAGCTAGGAATAATGGAATAGGACTCTGGTTTAATTTTGTTGGTTTTCGGAACTGGGGCCATGATTAAGAGAGACGGCCGGGGACATCCGTATTGCGCCACTAAAGGTGAAATTCTTGGACCGGCGCAATACGAACCATAGCGAAAGCATTTGCCAAGAATGTTTTCATTAATCAAAAACGAAAGTCGGAGGTTCGAAGATGATCAGATATCGTCGTAGTTCAGACTATAAACGATGACGACCGGCGATCCGGTGGCGTTATTCCCATGACCCGCCAAACAGCTTCCAGGAAACCAAAGTCTTTAGGTTCTGGGGGAAGTATGGTTGCAAAGCTGAAACTTAAAGGAATTGACAGAAGGGGACCACCAGGAGTGAAGCCTGCGGCTTAATTTGACTCAACACTGGAAACCTCACCTGGCCAGGACACGGAAAGGATTCACAGATTGATAGCTCTATCTTGATTCTGTGGGTTGTGGTGCATGGATGTTCTTAGTTGGTGGAGCAATTTGTCTGGTTAATTCCGATAATGACCTCTGTGATAACTAGTTACGCAACCACCGGCGGTGAGGATTGTGTTGACCAGACTCTTGGATAGTGAGACTAAAAAATTATATGAGAGGGCCTGCAGGTGAGCTGACCCTGTAAAAGATTGTAGGTGAAGGCCTGCTGGTGAGCTGACCCTGTAAAAAATTATATGCGAGGGCCTGCTGGTGATCTGACCATGTAAAACATTATATGCGAGGGCCTGCTGGTGAGCTGACCCTCTAAAAAAAATCATATGCGAGGGCCTTCAGGCGAGCTGACCCTGTAAAAGATTGTAGGTGAAGGCCTGCTGGTGAGCTGACTCTAAAACATTATACCGTATTTTTCGCCCAATAAGACGCACCGGCCCATAAGACGCACCTAGGTTTTTGGGGAGGAAAATAAGAAAAAAAATATTTTTAACCAAAAGGTGTGCTTTTGGTGGGTTTGGAACTAATGGTGGTCTGTGGATGGCACTATTACTGGGGATCTGTGGATGACGGACACTGTTATGGGGGGGATCTGTGGATGACGGACACTGTTATGGGGGGATCTGTGGATGACGGACACTGTTATGGGGGGATCTGTGGATGACGGACACTGTTACAGGGGGATCTGTGGCTGGCACTGTTACAGGGGGGATCTGCGGCTGGCACTGTTACAGGGGGGATCTGCGGCTGGCACTGTTACAGGGGGGATCTGTGGCTGGCACTGTTACAGGGGGGATCTGTGGCTGGCACTGTTACAGGGGGGATCTGTGGCTGGCACTGTTACAGGGGGGATCTGTGGCTGGCACTGTTACAGGGGGATGTGTGGCTGGCACTGTTACAGGGGGATCTGTGGCTGGCACTGTTATATATGTGCCATCCACAGACCCCCCCACTCCATAACAGTGCCATCCACAGACCCCCCCAGCCCATAACAGTGCCATCCACAGACCCCCCCAGCCCATAACAGTGCCATCCACAGACCCCCACCCCTTAACTGTGCCATCCACAGTGTTATCCACAGATCCTGTACAAACAGCTGACCCTGTAAAACATTATATGTGAGGGTCTGCTGATGAGCTGACCCTCTAAAAAAATCATATGCGAGGGCCTTCAGGCGAGCTGACCCTGTAAAAGATTGTAGGTGAAGGCCTGCTGGTGAGCTGACCCTGTAAAACATTATATGTGAGGGCCTGCTGGTGAGCTGACCCTGTAAAAGAAATCATATGCGAGGGCCTTCAGGCGAGCTGACCCTGTAAAACATTATATGTGAGGGCCTGCTGGTGAGCTGACCCTGTAAAACATTATATGTGAGGGCCTGCTGTGAGCTGACCCTCTAAAAAAAATCATATGCAAGGGCCTGCTGGTGAGCTGACCCTGTAAAACATTGTAGGTGAGAGCTTTCTGGTGAGATGACCATCCAAAAAATTATAAACGAAGGCCTGCATGTGAGCTGACCCTGTAAAACATTATATGCGACGAATAAGCATGTTGATAAGATGGAAGAGGAGAAGGAGGATCAGAAAAAGAAGATTCAACCATATACCCTTGTTTGTGGTGGAAGGGGTGCATGGGAATACAATGTATTCAGTACATTATAAACAACACATTTAACCACCTCAGCCCCCATAGCTTAAACACCCTTAATGACCAGGCCACTTTTTACACTTCTGCACTACACTACTTTCACCGTTTATTGCTCCGTCATGCAACTTACCACCCAAATGAATTTTACCTCCTTTTCTTCTCACTAATAGAGCTTTCATTTGGTGGTTTTTCATTGCTGCTGACATTTTTACTTTTTTTGTTATTAATCGAAATTTACTGATTTTTTTGCAAAAAAAATGACATTTTTCACTTTCAGTTGTAAAATTTTGCAAAAAAAAACGACATCCATATATAAATTTTTCTCTAAATTTATTGTTCTACATGTCTTTGATTAAAAAAAAATGTTTGGGTAAAAAAAAAAAATGGTTTGGGTAAAAGTTATAGCGTTTACAAACTATGGTATAAAAATTTGAATTTCCGCTTTTTGAAGCAGCTCTGACTTTCTGAGCACCTGTCATGTTTCCTGCCCAGACAGTACAAACACCCCACAAAAGACCCCATTTCGGAAATTAGACACCCTAAGGTATTCGCTGATGGGCATAGTGAGTTCATAGAACTTTTTATTTTTTGTCACAAGTTAGCGGAAAATGATGATTTTTTTTTCTTTTTTTCTTACAAAGTCTCATATTCCACTAACTTGTGACAAAAAATATAAACTTCCATGAACTCACTATGCCCATCACGAAATACCTTGGGGTGTCTTCTTTCCAAAATGGGGTCACTTGTGGGGTAGTTATACTGCCCTGGCATTTTAGGGGCCCAAATGCGTGCGAAGTAGTTTGAAATCAAAATGTGTAAAAAAAGGCCGGTGAAATCCGAAAGGTGCTCTTTGGAATGTGGGCCCCTTTACCCACCTAGACTGCCAAAAAGTGTCACACATGTGGTATTGCCGTACTCAGGAGAAGTTGGGCAATGTGTTTTGGGGTGTCATTTTACATATACCCATGCTGGGTGAGATAAATATCTCGGTCAAATGCCAACTTTGTATAAAAAAAAATGGGAAAAGTTGTCTTTTGCCAAAATATTTCTCTCACCCAGCATGGGTATATGTAAAAAGACACCCCAAAACACATTGCCCAACTTCTCCTGAGTACGGTGATACCAGATGTGTGACACTTTTTGCAGCCTAGGTGGGCAAAGGGGCCCACATTCCAAAGAGCACCTTTCGAATTTCACCGGCCATTTTTTACAGATTTTGATTTCAAACCACTTCTCACGCATTCGGGCCCCTAAAATGCCAGGGCAGTATAACTACCCCACAAGTGACCCCATTTTGGAAAGAAGACACCCCAAGGTATTTCGTGATGGGCATAGTGAGTTCATGGAAGTTTTTATTTTTTGTCACAAGTTAGTGGAATATGAGACTTTGTAAGAAAAAAATAAAAATAAAGAAATCATCATTTTCCGCTAACTTGTGACAAAAAATAAAAAATTCTAGGAACTCGCCATGCCCCTCACGGAATACCTTGGGGGTGTCTTCTTTCCAAAATGGGGTCACTTGTGGGGTAGTTCTACTGCCCTGGCATTCTAGGGGCCCTAATGTGTGGTAAGTAGTTTGAAATCAAAATGTGTAAAAAATGACCTGTGAAATCCTAAAGGTGCTCTTTGGAATGTGGGCCCCTTTGCCCACCTAGGCTGCAAAAAAGTGTCACACATGTGGTATCGCCGTATTCAGGAGAAGTTGGGCAATGTGTTTTGGGGTGTCTTTTTACATATACTCATGCTAGGTGAGAGAAATATCTCGGCAAAAGACAACTTTTCACATTTTGTATACAAAGTTGGCATTTGACCAAGATATTTATCTCACCCGGTATGGGTATATGTAAAATGACACCCCAAAACACATTGCCCAACTTCTCCTGAGTACGGCGATACCAGATGTGTGACACTTTTTTGCTGCCTAGATGCGCAAAGGGGCCCACATTCCTTTTATGAGGGCATTTTTAGACATTTGGATCCCAGACTTCTTCTCACGGAATCCAAATGCGTAAAAAAAATTTGACATTTATATTCCAGACTTCTTCTCACGCTTTAGGGCCCCTAGAATGCCAGGGCAGTATAAATACCCCACATGTGACCCCATTTTAGAAAGAAAACACCCCAAGGTATTTAATGAGGGGCATGGCGAGTTCATCGAAAAAAAAAAAATTTGGCACAAGTTAGCGGAAATTGATTTTTTTTTTCTCACAGAGTCTCCCTTTCCGCTAACTTGGGACAAAAATTTCAATCTTTCATGGACTCAATATGCCCCTCACGGAATACCTTGGGGTGTCTTCTTTCCGACATGGGGTCACATGTGGGGTATTTATACTGCCCTGGCATTCTAGGGGCCCTAAAGCGTGAGAAGAAGTCTGGAATATAAATGTCAAATTTTTTTTACGCATTTGGATTCCGTGAGGGGTATGGTGAGTTCATGTGAGATTTTATTTTTTGACACAAGTTAGTGGAATATGAGACTTTGTAAGAAAAAATATATATAATTTCCGCTAACTTGGGCCAAAAAATGTTGGAATGGAGCCTTACAGGGGGGTGATCAATGACAGGGGGGTGATCAGGGAGTCTATATGGGGTGATCACCCCCCTGTCATTGTTCACCCCCCTATAAGGCTCCATTCAGATGTCCGTATGTGTTTTGCGGATCCGATCCATGTATCCGTGGATCCGTAAAAAACATACGGCTATCTGAATGGAGGCTTACAGGGGGGGTGATCAATGACAGGGGGGTGATCAGGGAGTTTATATGGGGTGATCACCCCCCTGTCATTGATCACCCCCTATAAGGCTCCATTCAGATGTCCGTATGTGTTTTGCGGATCCGATCCATGTATCCGTAAAAAACATACATACGGACATCTGAATGCAGCCTTACAGGGGGGTGATCAGGGAGTCTATATGGGGTGATCACCCCCTGTAAGGCTCCATTCAGACGTCTGTATGTGTTTTGCGGATCCGATCCATGTATCCGTGGATCCGTAAAAAACATACCGACGTCTGAATGGAGCCTTACAGGGAGGTGATCAATTACAGGGGGGTGATCAGGGAGTCTATATGGGGTGATCACCCCCCTGTAAGGCTCCATTCAGACGTCTGTATGTGTTTTGCGGATCCGATCCATGTATCCGTAAAAATCATACGGACGTCTGAATGGAGCCTTACAAGGGGGTGATCAATGACAGGGGGGTGATCAGGGAGTCTATATGGGGTGATCAGGGGTTAATAAGTGACAGGGGGGGTGTAGTGTAGTGGTGTTTGGTGCTACATATTACTGAGCTGCCTGTGTCCTCTGGTGGTCGATCCAAACAAAAGGGACCACCAGAGGACCAGGTAGCAGGTATATTAGACGCTGTTATCAAAACAGCGTCTAATATACCTGTTAGGGGTTAAAAAAATCGTATCTCCAGCCTGCCAGCTAATGATCGCCGCTGGCAAGATGGAGATCCACTCGCTTACCTTCCGATCCTGTGAATGCGCGCTCCTGTGGGCGCGCGTTCACAGGAAATCTCGCGTCTCGCGAGATGACGCATATATGCGTGACTGTGCGCAGGGCTGCCGCCTCCGGAACGTGATCCTGCGTTAGGCGGTCCGGAGGCGGTTAAAGTGCCTTTATGTTCATCAGCTTTCCTCTGGTGGAGTCGAGTAGTCATGGTCAATCCAGGCCTTGATCATTTTTATAAGAGTCAACCTGTCAGCATTTTCAGCAGCACTAAATACCCACTCAGACAAAACGTTGGCGGCAGGGCAGGCCAGCACCTCCAAGGCGTAGAGCGCCAGTTTGTGCCACGTGTCCAGCTTGGACACCCAGTAGTTGTAAGGCACTGAGGAATCACTGAGGACGCTGATACGGTCTGCTATGTACTCCACCATCTTCCAAAATGTTTCCCTCCTTGTGACACTAGGCCGCACATCAAGGTGAAACTGTCCCAGGCTTTGGAGAGTGTTGCCCTGCCTCTGTTGGAACTGCTGTCTGTTCCCCTTCTCTCCCCTCCTCGGTTGGCCAAGGAAATACGGACTCTGCCGCCAGCGTTGGCAGATGGAAATTTTTGGAGCAATTTTTCAACAAGGATCTTCTGGTATTGCACCGTTTTGCTCGTCCTCTCCACCAGAGGAATGAGAAGTTCTCTTTGTAGCAGGGGTCAAGAAGGGTGAACAACCAGTAATTCGTGTTGTCTAAAATGCGTATAACGCGCCGGTCACGGGAAAGGCAGCCTAACATGAAGTCAGCCATGTGTGCCAGAGTACCAACAGGCAAGCCTTAGCTATCGCCATCAGGAGGATCACTCTCAATCTCCTCATCCTCTTCTGCCCTCCCACGCTGAACAGATGGAATTAAACTTCCATGGGTACTACCCCCTGTAGCGGAGGCAACCGTCTCCTGCTCTTCCTCTTCATTGTCCAATTCGCGCTGAGAAGATGAACTGAGGGTGGTCTGGCTATCACCCTGTGTAATGTCTTCCCCCATTTCCACCTCTTCCTCATGCAAAGCGTCGTCCTTAATTGTGAGCAGCGAGCGTTCTGAGTAGGTACAGAAGTGGGATGGTTACGCTGATAATACTGGTATTGCCGCTCACCATCTGTGTTGATTCCTCAAAGTTTCTTAAAACTTCACAGACATCCATGCCCACTCCTCGCTTGTCAAGAGCAGAAGCTGACAGGAAAGGCGACGACCATGTTGCAGCTGGTATTCCACTACTGCCCTCTGCTGCTCACAAAGCCTGGCCAACATGTGGAACGTGGAGTTCCAGCACGTGCTCACATCGCACAACAGCCGGTGAGCTGGCAATTTAAAGCGCTGCTGTAGCGTTGACAGACCGGCTGAAGCTGTCGATGACTTGAGGAAAAGTGCAGACACGTGGAGCACCTTCACCAGTAGCTCAGGCAAATTAGGGTAGGTTTTGAGAAACCGCTGAACCACTAAGTTTAAGACGTGGGCTAGGCAAGGGATGTGTGTGAGCTTGCCGAGTTCCAAAGCCGCCAAGTTACGGCCATTATCAGACACAACCATGCCTGGTTCTAGGTTGAGTGGCGAGAGCCACAGCTCAGTCTGGTCTCTTATCCCCTGCCACAGCTCTGGGGCAGTGTGCGGTTTGTCCCCTAAGCATATCAGCTTCAGCTCGGCCTGTTGCCGCTTCCCCACTGCAGTGCTACACTGCTTCCAGCTACCGACTGATGACTGACTGGTGCTGCACACGGAAAATAATTCGGAGATGGAAGTGGAGAAGGAAAAGTGGGGGTGGAGCCACTTACTTAGGTGCTGGCAGAAACCCTGATCAACGTAGGGCCCACAATCCTTGGCGTTGGTAGCACCTGTGCCATCCCAGGGTATGACTCGCTCCCAGCCTCCACAACATTCACCCAGTGTGCTGTCAGGGAAATGTAGCGTCCCTGGCCAAATGCACTTCCCAGTAACTGCGTTCGTTGGTCAGGGCACGTGTGATGTTACAGGACACATGTTGGTGTAAGGCTGACCGGCACACCTTGAAAAATAGTGGCATCTGGGGACTACATAATGTGGGGCGGCCGCTGACATGAGGTTGCGAAAGGCTTCAGTGTCCACAAACCTAAATGTCAACATTTCCAGGGCCAGTAATTTGGAAAGCTGCACATTTATTGCTATGGGCTGTGGGTGGGTGGCTGGGTATTTGTGCTTGTGTTCAAATGCCTGGGGTAAGGACATTTGTATACTGCGCTGGGACATGGAAGTTGATGTGGTTGTTGATGTGGTGCTTGCGATGGTCCAGGTACAGGGTAGGAGGCATCCGGGCCTGCGCCTTCGACAGGGGATTGGCCAGCACATAACACAGGGGAAGAGGAGGCAATGGAGTGACCCGCAGCCACAGATTGTGGACCCGGGCGCTTGGCCCACCTATTACGGTGCTTTGATGCCATGTGGCGGATTATGCTGGTGGTGGTGAGGTATCTAGTGTTCACGCCCCTGCTCATTTTTGTAAAGCACAGGTGGCAAATTACAATTCTTTTGTCAACTGCACTTTCCTCAAAAAAGCGCCAGACTGTGGAACACCTACCCCTTGGCAAGGGAGATTTCCGCAAGGGGATGCACCGGGGAACAGTTGTGGGCCTGTTTGGTGTGGCCCGCCTTCTCCTTTTTGCCACCCCACTGCCTCTTCCAGCCTGTTGCGGTGCAGCAGATCCCTCCCCCTCTGTACTGCTGTCCTCGCTCGGCTTTCCACCTTCCCAGGTTGGGTCAGTGACTTCATCGTCCACCACCTCTTCTTCCACTTCCTCACTCTGCTCATCCTCCTGACTTGTTGACCTAACCACTACCTCAGTGATTGACAACTGTCTCATCCTCTTGAGACAATAATTGCAGTTGAGTTATTGGCAACTGTGTCTCATTATCATCCACCTCATTAAACAGTAATTGCCGTTCCCCCCCGTCATCTTCTTGTGATTGTGGATGCTCAAGAGTTTGGGAATCAGGGCACAAGATCTGTCCAACTTCAAGCGTGCTTGGCTAGAGAGCCAAATCAAGGAATGGCACTAAAAAGAGCTCCCCAGAATATCCGAGTGTGGGATCACTTGTTTGCTCGGACTCTACATGGTGGGAGGAAGAAGGATCAGGGTGAGGATTCAGTTGAGAAGACTCTTGGCTACTGAGCCTGGACATGGTGAAAGACAGGATGGTGCTTAACCGACTGGAAGCATTATCTGCTGCAATCCAACCGACCACCTGGTCGCACTGGTCTGACTTCAAGAGTGGTGTCCTGTGCCGCCCTGCAAACTGGGACACGAAGCTAGGTATCATGGATGATTGTTTTTCTTGTGCTCTGGCAGCAGGCACAGTTTTACCACACCCAGGGCCACAGCCTCTGCGTGTACCATCAACATCATGGCCACTCCCCCGTCCCTTACTGCTCGCCTTCTTATATTAAATGTTATATATGATTGAAAAGCTGTCACACATACAGTAGTGCAGGATTTCGAAGTGTATGCACAAACAAATTTAAAAAGGTATTTGGGATGTGGAAACGTCACACAGGAGATATCTCGCAGATAATGTCAATGCTGTCACCAATGGCTAATGAAAAATTACAGGGGATGTCACAGGTATTTGGGATGAGGAAACGTTATACAGGAGAGGTACCACCGGTAATGTCACTGTACGCAGCGTCACTGTCACAGATACATTTTTGAAGCGTACAGGTTACACTGCAGATGTGGCCCTGGTAATGTCACTGTCCGCAGCGGACAGAGTCTATTGAAAAAGTACACTGTATGTCATTTTTTTTTGGATGCACGCACTTTACACTGGAGATGTGGTGCAGCTAATGTCTTTGTCTGCAGCGGCCTAACTATTGTACGCTATTTAGTGCAGGATGCGCAAAAAGTATAGTTATTGCTGCCACACACAATAGTCCTTAGAAGTACTTTTGGGTCTCTGAAAAGTTTTGGTGGTAATAATATTCTGAAATCACTCCTTACAGTATCTATCCCTTCCTCAGCACAGCTCTCCCTGACTAAGAATGAGCCGAACATGGTTCATAGTAGGGGTGGGCAATATAGACGATATGCAATATAAATTTGGCCAACGATAGAGATTTAGTTTATATCGTCATATTGCAGTAGAACATGGCAAGCGCCACTCTCGGCCTGCACCATGTTCTCCTGAGCCGGCACAGTGGAGAAGAATGGAGTCCCTCCCTCCCTCCCTCCCCACTGTGTGCGGCTGCCGCTGATCACCAATGAGAACAGAGAGGAGGAGGAGGGACTGTGGCCACTGCGCCACCAATGAATATAGTTAATATGCCTAAATACAAACGTAGCCTGCATGTGCCGGCCATATCCCATACCCGGCCACTATGACTGCGCGCCGTGATCCACTGCAATTAACCCCTCAGGTCGTGAGGGGTTAATTGCGGGGGATCACAGCACGCAGTCATAGAGGCCAGGTATGGGATATGGCCGACACATGCAGGCTACGTTTATATTCAGGCATATTAACTATATTCATTGGTGGCGCAGTGGCCACAGCCCCTCCCTTCTACTCCTCCTCTTCTAAGTATTATATTAATTGCTGCCCCTCCACACGATTAAATCATTGGTGTCAGTGACCCCAGGGTGGCAGATTCTGATCAGAGCCCCAGCAGTGTAATTGTGGGGCTCCGATCGATTACCATGGTAGCCAGGACACTACTGAAGCCCTGGCTGCCATGGTCAGCTCCCTGCTGCTGTGTGCACTATGCACAGGGCAGCAGGGAGAGTGTGAAGTCCTATTTACCCTAATAGAGCTCTATTAGGGTGAATAGGACAATGGTTCTAGCCCCTAAGGAGGCTAACAGTTAAAAAAAAAAAAAAAAAAAAAAAAAAAAAAAGTAAAAGTTTAACCACCCCCCCCCCCCCCCGAAATATAGAATATATCAATATATATCGCACATGCTTAAAATTATATCGCTATATAGATTTTAAGCCATATCGCCCACCCTTACGTCATCGGGTGCTATGTAGCACCCGATGACGTGTTCCGGCCAGCCAATCACTGCAATGCCATCAGCCAACATGGCTACAGCATTACAGTGAGGGCAGTACTTACCTGCACGCTTATTGGCTGCGTAGCAGCCAAGAAACATGCAGGGCGGAGACTCGAGCATTGCGTTTGAGCACATGTGGTATTCGGATGAATACCGCGATGTGCCGAGCATCGAGATGCTTGAGCCAAACAGGTGTTCCGCCGAGCATGCTCGATCATGACTATTACTGATACAAAATCTGATCCTCAGAAAATGAAAATGCCTACATCACTTGACCATTCATGTTGAATCAGAAATTATTTTCATTTTATATACCGTATTTTCAGGCGTATAAGACGACTTTCTACCACTAGAAATTATTTTTAAAAAAGTCGGTCATCTTATACGCCGGGTAGACTCAGATCCGATGGTATATTCTAACCCCCAGGCATTCCCATGGTGACGGGGACGCTTGCCTGGGGGTTAGAATATACAGGGCCCAGCCGCTCACAGGAGAACATTTATAAACTGTAATCAGCAACTTTAACTTTAATCAGCGCTCATCTCTTTACTAGGGTACCTTTTTCTCAGCTCCGGTAACAGGCAGTGCGGGTGGCGCTCACTCACTGACGTCAAGTGCCTGCTCCTCCCACTAGGCGGCGCAGGCGAGTGACATCAGTGAGTGAGAGCCGCCCGCACTGCCTGTTACCGGAGCTGAGAATAAGGTACCCTAGTAAAGAGATGAGCGCTGATTAAAGTTAAAGTTGCGGATTACAGTTTATAAATGTGATCCTGTGAGCGTTGGGGAGGGGATCTGTGGATGGCACTGTTTAGGGGGGGGGGAGGATTCTGTGGTTGGCACTGTTTAGGGGGGGGGGGAGGATTCTGTGGATGGCACTGTTTAGGGGGGGAGGATTCTGTGGATGGCACTGTCATGGGGTGGATCTGTGGATGACACATATAGCATAAGATACTATTTAGTGTCATCCATAGATCCTCCCCATAGCAGTGCCATCCACAGATCCCCCCTCCCCATAACAGTGCCATCCACAGATCCCAGTCAGTTCCCTGGACTGGAGAAGATGGTCTTGAAGACAGGGAGGGCTGGGCATTCAGGGGTAGTCTTATACGGCGAGTATAGCCCAAACCCTATATTTTAAAAGGGAAAAGTTGGGGGTCGTCTTATACGCCAGAAAATACATTTTAGATAAATTATATCCCTTAGTTATCAAATATAATTTTTGGTATGAAATGGTCATCTGGTGATTTGGCACGTACATGATGCCAGCTACTAAGAACGAGACTATTGTAATCAAATAATAGCACCTTTTTGGTAATGTATGTTAGAATTTAAACAGATCCCCATTCGCATACATGAGTGCCCTCTCTTATTTTTGTCATGTTTGGTTTTATAAAGATATTTATGCACTAGACTTTCCATACCAATTTCTATGCAAACACTGTACTGTATGCCTACATAAAGCACAACTAAGTCTGCATTCAAATTGTACTGATATACATACAGCGAGCATGCTATTGAATGCCTGCATTCTTTAAAGTGGTTATTACAACTATCCTCCAAACAACCCTTTACTGTAATGAGGGCATAAAATGCTTAACAAGAGGATAGCCTTCAGTTTCATAATTCAGGAGGTGTCACAATGGCAATAACCTTCCTTGCCATTTGTCTTTAGTGCAGTTGTGACACTTTGGCACGATCCATAATTTGGCAGCTATTTACTGTGACATTTTCCTTCAGCTGAGCCATAACATTCAGTAAAGTCATTATTTGGTTCCATTTACCATATAAATTGTATTGTTGTGCATGCATGCTAGCTACTGCATTAGGAATCTTGAAAATGAGCAAATCTTGTAAAATACATACTATCAGCACTCAATGGCAGAACAGGTTTGCTGAGGGAAGAAAAAAAAACATTTTAAAGAATACACTCGTTAAATGTCATTAAGACAAAGAGAAAAAGAAAAAGCAAACTCTGAAACTATAATTATAATATTTGCACATGACAGGACTGTTATACTTGGCCAGGCTTCCCTTTAAAAAATATCCTGGTGGGGATCTACCTTAATTTGAAAAGGCATTACGACATTCCAGCAGGACAATTAAATGTGAAGAATATCTGGGTTTTGGCTGGCTGAGGGGGGAAAAAAAAAGTAAAATGTAGACATGTGATTCTGATTCAAAGGGAAAAAGTGAAAGCTGCAACCATTTATTACCACAAAGGGCAAACAAAATTCTAAAATTATACCTGTGTACGGAGCACTGCCGACTGCAGTGAGGAAATAGTGCAGAATAGATCAAATGTAGACTGGTGGCTTCAGAATTTTGCTACGATATTTAGCAAGCTTTGTAATACTAGTACATAAAGCACAGGTCAAAAAGTTATCAAAATATTAACTAAGCGCCCAAATCTAAAACATACGTTAGACTGCTTCAAGTCTACAAAGAGTTAAAAATTTGGAGCTTGACCAAAGTCTATGTCTGTTGCTTTGCTTGTAATTGGGCAATTGTTTGATGTCTGAAAGAAAATTATCAGCTTGTTAAGTTCCGCAATTGAAGTATTGTTAAGCAGCACGCAGTAGAAATTTATTTTGGATCCTTTAAGTTCCTTTTTTTTGTAAAATACCTTATGGTAGAAGAAACATTTTTTTTTATATAATTTTCTTTTTTTTAAAGAAAAGTAGAGAAGCCAGGTGTGACTCTAAAATAAAGCAAAAACTCCACTGATATTATTGCATATGGTTTTAATTTTACAACAGGACTGAAATATACCAAAAATATGAAAACATGTCTAAACATCAATTCCTATATTAAATATAAGATTTAAATTTTTTTAAATAAAATTACAAAGCAAAAATTTTTCCCCTATGCAAAAATACACGTACAATTCATTATTCTTGTGAGGTTAACGGGTGCAATCTCATATCTTAAAATTTCATAAGCCATTTATTGCTGAATGAAAACATTTTAATAACCCCTACATACAAAAAAAATCATATACAATGCATTATTCTTTCTTCTTATTACCACATTTTTTTTTTATATAATCTCACCCTTTATTTAGGCACTTGGGAGGTTAATTCGTGCAATATCAATGAGGTATCCTAAAATTTACTAAGCTATTTATTGTTGAATGAAAACATTTTAGTAACACCTACATATGAATTTTTTTTAATGCACCATCCATTAACGACATGTTTCAGACATTTCCTGGCAGAAATCACATTTTTAAAGTGATTTATATCATTGTTCTGTTTTTACAGCTTGCTGTTGACAAGGTGAGGTAATTCAACTACAATTTTTCCAATGTTTTTCCCTGTGTACATATAATCTACAGCCCGGAATACAGACTCCAAACCAATGAACTTGCCTTCTGGTGATTGTTCTCCACTGTCTACCTCACACACCAGTTTTCCACTGTGGTACATCTTCACCAAATCTATTAATGCTTCCTTGTATTCCGTCATATAATGGGTCAAGAAAAAACCATGAACACTTGCAGATTTGCGTAGCAAAATTGCAGGTAAAGCCCCTGAATTTATGGGCAAAATACCACTAGATGTCTGATAGCCGGAAATAAAACCAATTATGATAAGGTGACCCTTTGTTGCTAAACAGTTGACTGATGTGTCAAACATTTCCCCTCCAATAGACTCATATACAACATCTACTCCCTCTGGAATTTTTTTCTTAATAACTGAAGCCACTTTTTCAGATTTGTAGTTGATTGGGAGATCACAGCCTATAGACTTCAGGAATCCGGCCTTCTCTTCGGAAGAACATGTCCCAATAACATAGCATTTGGCATTTTTTGCAAGTTGTACGGCAAATTGTCCTGTTCCACCAGCAGCAGCAGTCACCAGGACCTTCTTTCCTTCAGACAAGTACCCAAACTCTTTGAGACTGATGTAAGCAGTAGTGCCACTGATCAGCAAAGTTAAAAGCTCTGGTTTTACTACTGGAACAGGAACAGCTATATCGGCTGGTACATTTGTATATTCAGCAAAAGAACCACTTTTCACATAAGCTACAGGTTGCCCAACTGCAAAATGTTTACTAGCACTGAGCCCTAGGGCTACTACTTCACCGATTCCTTCAAATCCAACATCAAAGGGGGGCTTTGCAGACATTTCATATCGGCCAGATGCAAAGTTTACGTCCGATGCATTGATGCCAATGTATCTAGGGGCAAGGAAAGAAAAAATGTTAAACAGTACAATTACATCTTCAAGGCACTATTATAATTTTATAACCGGTAGACAAAATTCTTACAATATGCTTGGTGTTAAAGGCTATAATAAAAGAATGAAATACAAATCTCTGCATGTAATAATGTGTAACTGCATCCCAGGAGGTCACTGATAAATCTCAATTAACCACCATAAGGAATCCAAAAAATGGCTTTATTTACTTAAAATGGTGTGCTGTACATATTAGTTGAATTACCTTTTATCTCAATTCACAACCCAAGAGATGTATATTAAACTCAAAATCCATTCAATGTTCAGTGTTCTAATATAAAGAGAGTTCCATGTTCTTTAAAGTAAAACATATAGAGTGAAATTTATCAAGGCTGCCAATGTCCCAGTTTTAGGATGTAGGCAGATCGCAAATTTTTGAGGACGTGCTATCCTCTGACTTCTTGGAGTTTCCAATGCTCATGGGTGGAACTTAGTGGAAAAGACTGGGGGCCAACACATTTAATCATGATTTGTTCAAAAATGTAGTCAATAAAGCTGATTTTGTGCAGCATGTAGCACGCCATGCTTCGAGGGTTATCCTATGCCAAAAATATGGCATCTGACTGGGCAGTCTGGAATTTTTATTTGTTTATACAGGCTGACCATTTGAAATTGCCCTGATAGGAATGCTAAAAACAAAGATGGAAAAGTGTGCCAAATACAGCTTCTAGATGAGGGGTCTGGCATCTCACCTCAATGTAGCGGGGGACAGTTTATGGCGGGTCAAAGAAGCCTATGGCCTGAAATCTATGAGGCAGTAGAATGGAGCAGGAAGTCATGGTGATGTCCATGGGGGCCTTATTTCTACTGGGGCACCATGGTGGCATAATTACTACTGGGGTACTGTGGGGGCATTATTATTGTGCAAAATAAGTAGGGCATTGCTACTAATGGGGGCACTCTTGATGGTACTACACAGGGCACTATTACCATTGAGGGCAGTCTGGAAGCACTATTACTATATGATGGGACTATTTGTATGGCAATGTTATCTTGGCACTATTGTATTTTTCGGCATCGTGGAGCAGAGTGGGCACAGTATTAGGGGCAGCAGGAAGAATATGTTGGGGAATCGGGGGGGGGGGGGGGTGATGGAAAAGTGAAGAACCTAAGATGTCTGTGTGCCAAACCCTGCAGGGACCAGATAAGACAAAGAATTTGTTGAGGCGGTCTGGTCCAAATGGAGAAGATGAGAAAAGAAAACATCTACATCAGAGGAGACATCACTGGAAGGTAACAATATTTGGTCCTATATTCTATTAACAATATCTGGTCAGGTTTGAGAACCCTGTTCTAGATAAAAGCAAGTATTAACCCAACCATACATGAGATAGCCTTTGGCCCAAAGATGGCTTTCCCATGAACATGCATAAATCAGATATGAAAACATAATTTTAAATACAGTAACCAAAAGGATTTAGTTTGTCTTTTCATAGCTGACATACTTGTCTGAATTTTTAGTGGACCAGTTTCTGTTTGGTTGTTTGCTTTTAAGGGTACTTTCACACTAGCGTTAATCTTTTCAGGTATTGAGTTCCGTTCTAGGGGTTAAATACCGGAAAAGAACTGATCAGTTTTATCCAAATGCATTCTGAATGGACAGCAATCCGTTCAGGATGCATCAGGATGTCTTCAGTTCAGTCTTTTTGACTTTTCAGGACGGAGATAATACTGCAGCATGCTGCGGTTTTATCTCTGTCCAAACATTCCGGAACACTTGTTAAAAAAATAAATGCCGGATCCGTTTTTCCCGGATGACACCGGAGACTGATCCGGCATTTCAATGCATTTGTCATATGGATCAGGATCCTGATCCATCTGACAAATGCCATCAGTTTGCATGCGTTTTGACGGATCCGCCAGGCAGTTCAGGCGATGGGAACTGACTGCCGGAATCCTCTGCCGCAAGTGTGAAAGTACCCTAAAAGTGAAAAGTCCATATACTCTTGGAGACCATTTTTTTGATTGGGGGAGGGGGATTATGTCTCTTAATTTGCTCATAAGATGGCATTTGTGGTTGCCCTAGGATCATAGGTCAGCAAACCTGTTGTGGAACAAACTCCCAGCATGCACATTTGACTGTTCTTGCAACCACCAAGTTGGTACTGGACAACAGTTGTGGTGGTGCCGATCGCTGCCGTAGGCTGCATGAATTCACTTTACATTACTCCTCAAACTGTTTACCCCATTACCCAACACTCTCATTTTCCAATATGGTAGACAAGCCACTACAAAGCAGCATGAGCTTTTTTCATCTTCCATATTACACAAGGATAGTTGCCCTTGTACTTATGACATATTGCATTGGCTGCAAGTTATACGGTAGAGGGTATATGCTATGAACTTTTTATACCTCATTCCAATGGTGCTGTAAAGGAATGAGGTCAAGGGACCGTGTAAACCATTGAACTATGCAAAAGTGATTGTCATGTTCCATTTTGTCCATTTTATCCTGAGATGCAGGAAAGACGGTGACCTTGAAGAGATGCTCCTGGTCAGCAAAAATGTTTAGATATGTTGCACGATTCAGACATTGATGGTAGTGGAGTAATGGAGATGGGAATGCTTCCTGATACCAATTGCACAGTTTACCTTTGACACCAGGCAAGATAGATTTATAGTTCCATATAGGTTTACTGCAGTTTCTTCCGAACAATGGTCATTATGTGTGCTCTACAAGATTGCACATACTTTAAATTAATTATGGCCTTTCTCATTACATGCATCCATCTTGTCATTTTCTTTTGACCTTTCACATAAACAACTAACTTTGGCCCAACAGACCCAAACTATAGTACACGGAGTCCAACTTCATTCCCTCATTCTGTAGGTTTCAATTATACTACTAATAATAATAATAGTATTAATAATTAGTGTTGAGCGAATCGAAGTTCACAAACTTCTTGGAAAATTCGATTCGCTGCGAAGCCGAATTTCCTTGTGCTTCTTGGTAATGAATAAATTTTCCCTAAAATGGCGGTAAAAAAAATTTAAAAAATCATACGCACCTCATCATTCCTGTGCGAAAAGTCCCACGCCAAATCTTGGTCACTGTGACGTATGACGTCATCATGCACAGCGCAAGATTTCGCTCTGGATCTTCAAGCAAGATGGCCACAGCGAGCTCTTCGCAATCAAATGGATGAGGCGCGTATTGATTTTTTTTTTTAACAGGTTAACCCCTGACAGCCGTCAATGGTCATATCAGATGCCGCGATCGGCGATGAACGCGGCAACTGAGGGGTTCAATGACGGGGGTGGTGCATTCGCTGTTCCCAGTCATTTGTCACAAAGCGAATTTCCTTTGTGAAATTCGGCAAAGCAGCCTAATCTAACTTATGAAAACTTTGTTCATCTCTATTAATAATACTAATAAGTAGTCTTCGGGCACCGTGCTTTGCAGTCTGCGAATTTGTAAAACACGGATGCCGGAAAGGGCGGCCCATTATAGAAATGCCTATTCTTGTCCACTATATTTTTTGCAGGGCCGCGGAACGGAAAGGATGTGGACAGCACACTGCAAAATTGCAGATCGGTTGTGGACCCATTCATACGGTCGTGTGAAAGAGCCCTTATAGCATGTTGCTAGCTCACTACACATTCATACTGACTTTCATAGAACAGTTCTTGTCCTCTTTACAATAGATGCAACTCTAAAACATCAGGTCAAAGTGTGGCAGGAGACATTCCCATCATTTCAGAACATTGTGGATTAAATTAATAATCTGGGAAGACATGCATGGTGTGCAGCTGTTCCTGACTCTCATTATTTGTCACCTTTTCAGTCGCAAACTAATATTTGACTTCTGTAATAAAGCCCTGTTCACACCAGGCTTTTGCATTCATCTGAAAGATACTGTTTTTTTTAAGATTGGAAGAAAAAAAAAAAGTACATTTAAAACAAGTTGGCTGACTTCTTTTGTACAAACACAAGATTCATCTGGATCCTCTTCTTCAGCAGGAAAAAAATAGAAGCCTTCATCATTTTGTGCATCCTGTTTAATTAGTAAATTTGATCCCCTACCCAAATAGAAAAAAAAAGTTTGACAGGGTGTAAAAACAAGGGGCAAATCTATTAAAGGGCTTATCCGGGGTCCCAAACATCCTCCTTTGTAGATTTAAAATGCTGAGACATGAAACTTAGGCTTATTGTACACGAACGTGTGCGCTCCGTGACCGCATTTGCGGATCCGCAATACACGGGCGCCGTTCCGTGGGCATTCTGCATCACGGATGCGGACCCATTCACTTCAATGGGTACGCAAATCCGGAGATGCGGAACGGAACCACTACGGAGTGGGGTTTCGTCCTGTACTTCCATTCCGCAAAAAGATAGAACATGTCCTATCTTTTTGCGGAACGGCCGGATCGCGGACCCATTAAAGTAAATGGCTCTGATCCGCTGCCCCACGGTGAGTGTTCGTGCATTGCGGCGCGCCCCATTTGTGTGCAAGAGGCCTTACTCATGGAATGCCATCAGCCAGGATCCCCTGCAACTCGCCACCCATGTAAAAAATTTCACAAATTTTTTTTTTTTTTCAAGTTTACAAAGCAGGCCTCTCTCTATCAATGTAAAGATGCCTAAGTGACCAAATGGTTCACTCTCCCAGCTCTGTCTATATTTAGTTTTGGTTTAAAACTAAGATAAAACAGAAAAAAAAACACTGCAACTGCATTGTGTGAACAAGGCTGTAAAGATCTATTAAAAGGCATGATCAAGAACAAGCCATAGGAATGCTAGTTCCCAATAAATGGCCTATATAATTGCCCGATCTCCCTGGGGAATGATCAATAGAACTGAATATGGAAGGAACAAGTGCAGTAGCGATCATTCCTCCCACATTCAGTTTGCATCGGCCTGTATTATCCGAGCGCTGATGGGTGGGATGATATTCATCGATGCTCACACTGCCCTAACATCAGTGTAATAAATAGGTCGATTCAAACACAATGCAGTGGCGTCTAGGTGTCAGGGGTGCAGGTAGGTTGTCGACTGACATATCCTGTTCACAATTTTAAATATATTTTTTCACTGCAATAGGCATGTTCGATGTGAACCTGTCCAACAATTCTGAGTAAAAATTATACAAAACCAAGAATATGCTACCGTAAAATATTTATACTAAAAATCCATGTATGAAAAATGAATGGAAAATCCCTTTGCACCGTGTGAACCCAGTGCTAGGTGGGTATATGGGGGCAGAGAATGGATCACTGCATAATTTCCCAATAAATTAAATTGGGGAAACTGATATTAATGTTGTAAAATCTAGATAATAATGGAATTAAGAAAGTTACCGCAAAAAGACAATCGTCGTCTTCACTATATATACACTAAGGCATGAAAAAGAATGATGTAGTTTGATTATCCAAGAAGATATTTATTTCAGGTCTCACAGAATATTACATATTTCCAAAAGTGTCTAGAATTTGTTGGATTTGACGTTCCTGTATTTTCGATGGGCCTCACAGATTAGGAGGAGAATCAGAAAATCTACCCTACATTGTGGTGCGCCACCAAGACATTAATGTATGGAAGAATGGGTATGCTACGCAAATAAGGTACAGCACCATAATGCAGTAGCCCAATGGCACTGACCGCGGGTGGCCATTTTAACAAATCTGTATCAGTTCCCTATGTATGCTCTTGTAAAGCATATAAAAAGGTACGCCACATGGTCTGGTTTCCTGATGCGGATTTGGAAGCCAAAACCAGGAGTGGATCATAAAAGAAGAGAAAGTATAAAAAAAAAACAGACACGACTTTTTGAATTCACTGGTTTTGGCTTAGGGAACCTGACCGTGTGGCCAGCCCTAAGAGGGTGCACCAAATCCCCTAACATGGTACATATCCGTTTTGGACTTAGGGGCATTGACAGTACATTTTCACAAGTTACTCCTCTACTTAAATGGAACATAATGTTTTACCAACACAAATGATAAACTAAAAAAAGAGATGTAACTGCACTGATGAATCCAACCAAATCCAAAGAGACATTAGAAAATAATAGACTCTGCAGTCCAATCTTTGAAAAACTTAGTAAAATTTTGGGTTATGGATGTGATTGACTTAAAAGAATCATTATTTATGGGTTAATGCAAAAACAGCAGATCCTTCTGGAATGTATGTATGTATGTATACTATAGATGATAGTAATGAACAGCGGTGCACCACCAATGAGGCCAGGTGAGGCGATCGCCTCAGGCAGCACCAGAAGGGGCATGGGCATTGAGCATTTTCATTGTGGTAAAGGGGTTAGGTTCCGAAATATGTGTGTGTGTGTGGGGGGGGTCGCCATTTCAACTTTTACCTCAGGCAGCAGAAAGGTTAGGTGCACCCCTGGTAATGGATTCATTCTTACATATTACATAACGCAAATAGTGAGTAATTCTGGGCTACTAGGGGTGAATACAGCGCTATGGAATATGTTGGTGCTAAACAAATAAAAAGGATGAACGATTATGGTCAAATACACAGGATCCAAATATTTGGTTGCAACCATCAAGATAGAATTCTACTATACATGTGCTATCATATGCTAAATAATGCGACTACAGGGAGATGCATCCATAACTATTAACCCTCTACAGGGTTGTATTTCAAGCTGGCCTGATACTCTATATATAGTATACAGACACACCCGGGACTGAGTGACCAGAGGGAACACTCCCATTCCACCCAGAGAAAGGGGGCGGGGGGCTAAGGAAGCTGGTGGAGGGGGGAGACGTAGGGGCACAGCAGATTAACCCACATAGTGTTTGAAGTGTCAGCAAACAAGCTGCAGGCACCTTCCACTGTAAAAGGGGTTAATTGCTGGGAAATAGTAATAAATCACAGCCCGGTATGCCCAACTTTTGTTTGCACCTTCCTCGACAATGATAGGTCACTAAAAGAAAGGTTAATTTAATTTCTGGGATTTACATAACCAAAACTGGAAGAAGAAAAAAAAAAAAAAAAAAAGTGTATAATAATAGAAACCATGCATTAAACCGAATGAATAGTCGGCAGCAAATTACATTTATTAAAAGCAATTGTGAGCGATAAAATCAGGAAGGTAACAGAGGAGGGGGGGGGGTTCTAGGTTACAGAGCTAGCACTTTTCACGCAGATCTAGAAAGCACAAAACGACTTCCACTGTCAGAATCTGTTCTTTTCTTCGTGTCTAAACAAAGCAGATCCGAATCAAATTGAATATATGTAGACTTGGAAGGGAGAGCGAAGAGTTGGTACATACAACATCCGAATACATGTACCGAGGCCAAAAACAATCAAGACCTGTCTTCATCACAGGAAAGTTATGGGCAAGAAATTCCTCTCCTTCATGGGTGAAAAGCATGGTATTAGCATAGGCAACATGAAGCTCATTGAAAGTGGACAGGAATAACTTCAGGTAGCCATCAGCCGATAAGAGGTCACGTTCTTGAGGTTGCCTCCAGGTATGGCTTTCAACTAGGCAACTATCACAAACTCCCTCAGCTCTCTCCTTCCATACTTCCAAGGGGTTATGGGACATCTAACAAGGCAGGATCAAAATAATGAATACAACCATGTGTTAAAATGCCGGCTGACCCCCTCGAGAAGGAATGCTTCTATTAGTGTAGTCATTGTGGAGGAAATGCTTCAGAATACCCACGAGTGGCATAGATTTGTATCAAACATATGATCCATCCCTCTCAGTACTTACCATCCTGCTAAATTACTGCCTAAAACGTGTGATCATTTGGCGTTTGTATAAGGGTACATGCACACGAACGTTGTTTGTTTCCGTGTCCTTTCCAGGTTTTTTTTGCGGATAGGATGCGGACCCATTCATTTCAATGGGTCCGCAAAAGATGCGGACAGCCCACCGCCTGCTATCCGCATGTCCGTTCCGTAGCCCCGCAAAAAAATAGAACATGTCCTATTCTTGTCCATTTTAGGCATTGTTACAATGGATCCGAAAAAAAATATATATATAAAAATATTTTTTTTTTAAATGGCAATTTGCGGAGCGCAAAACACATACGGTCGTGTGCATGTAGCGTAAAACTGTACATTTATTGTGTCCATTTAAGAGGTGAAAAACATATCTGTAGGCGGTCATTAAGCCGCACTTTGTAATAAAGGCAACTTTCCTTTCTATCTAATGTACGCGTTTTTAATAAATTTACCGTACGTTTCCTTCATAATTGTAAACATTTCTAAAATGACAGTCAATTCTAAAACTGGCACAATGAAAAAAATATATATATATTAATTGGTACTAGTAATATGTGCACAGTTAATTACAATTGCTCGCACATTTTGAAGGAAAATCAGCAAGCCTATGAAAGTCGTTAAACTGCGTAATTATGTAATCACTTAAATTTCATTCCGAATCTCTGGTCTTTATGGTGAAATTATTTTTAAGGCAATTATATTGTGAACGGACATGGAGGAGGTGGTGTTGTTTGTCCACCAGGATTATTTATATCGGTCTATGCCAACATCTAAGTGTAGTAGATCTGATAGTACAGGTTACCCACATTCGTCTCAGCAATTGTTTGCTTAGAGAGAGACCTTGAAATAAAATTGTGTGTGTATATATAAAAAAAAAAAAAAAGGTATATATGAAAAAAAGAGTGGAAATGATCAACAAGGTATGAAACCCGATTATGGATGTGAAATATTTTAAAACAAAAATAATTTATAAAAGCAACTTTTATCTTCAATGCCAATACCAAAAAAACGTATAAAAATAGGTCTCCCATACAAGTGATTGTTAGAGAAAATATTATCAGCGTTAAAGCATTCAAATTTGTTCCAAAAAATGTTTTATACTAATTGAAATGAGAAAAACGTGAAAGAGGACAAGAAGAAGAATTCAGGGCATCCTGTATTCAGAGGGACCAGTCGGGAGGTTAGCTTAGGATCACTATCTTGTAAGAAAATGGCGACTTACCCAAGGTGCTTCTATGTCATGTAGAAAAGGCGGCAAAGCTATGCCACACCCTTTTTTTTCCTCAGGGGGTCCTTGTTATAGATTAATATGTAAAGTGTAAAATTATATATATATATATATATATAATTTTATTGTGTATATTATATATTTTTTTCTACACACATTTTTTTAAGTTTTGCTAAGATACTGTTTTATCGTGGAACCCTTATGTACAATCACAAACGACGGATAAACTGGAGGCAAAAAGTTGGCACTGAGATTAAACAGTTAATTGTGAGGACGGTCCAGATATTTTAGTATTTTTTTTCTTCCTTTGGGTGGTGTATGGGTCTTAAAACTATAAAACTGTCCTCCCTGGGACCATGCAAGTATAAGGATGGATGAAAATATTCCCATTTGCTATGGAAAAAAAAAATTACCTCAGAAACTAACAAACAAGACGTGTGTGAACATTAGCTCCCATTGTTATTGCATCAGTAACACATATAGGACGTTTAAGGTCAGTGCTAATGAGGAAGACCTTAACCTGTAGGTCTCTCTTTACCCCTCATTCACACATGTTATTGTGGATTCGAAAAACCTAGCTTGGCTCCGACGCCTAGTAGCAAAGGGTTAACGTTTTAAAAATGCAAGATATTTTATAGTACATAGCTTTTAATAAATCACAATGAGCCAGAAAATCCACTGATAATAATAAACACCTAAGACATTGAAATGCTTGGGTTACTTCTGCCTTCCTGCCTGTAGGATGCGTCTCTTAGGGGTAAGGAAGGCGACGGTCAGAGAAACAACTGGGCGAGGGCACAGGTTACAGGCACCCTGAGGGGGATCACCCACTGCAGGGTTCCCCAACTCTCCCACAGAATGAATACCTGAGGTAAATCCTGATGGATGGACACCAATTATATCAGCTGCTCAATACTAAGGAAATCCTGAGAACATGAGCGGCAGGTGGGCCCTGAGGACCCCTCACTCTTCACGATACTGGGAGGGACGTTGGGTTATCAGTCCGGCCACTCCATATCTGCATCACACCCCTCCCACTAAATATACTATTCCTGCATGCCAGGTAAGAAAAAGTGCCTTGTCATCTGGCAGCTAGACAGAAGTGTCAGGGCGTTCGTCTGTACAAGGCGGAACCTGGCAGGGTGCTGAAAAGAATGATGGTAAAATAAAATTAACAGTCGCCAGATGGCGGCGGGTCCAACTTATTTTGGGATCACAGGAAGGAAAAGAATGAAGCTGGCCTGTGAGGGATAGAAACAAAACAGGGGAGGTGAAACTTTTCTACTGTGGACACACGTGCCACGCTGTAAACAGTGCAGGATGGGGATTGTAGTGCAGAGGCCTGCTGAACTGCATCAATAGGCCGCAGTCTGCTGCTGCCCAGGTATAGGTGGAATACAGGAATACATTGCTTACCGGTTCCTGACGAGGAGCTCTCCATCCCCTGGAACTGGCACTGGCACATTGGGCATTAAAGTAACTGCCTTTTTGAAGTCAGGGCTCAGCTGAGTGACCACCAGCTTTTTCATAAAGGTGGGGATAGAAGAGCCATGAAAATCCACAAAGTGGTGGGAGTAAGACATGTCCACAATGGGCCGAGCGGCACAGATGGGTGGCCAGGTTGGTTTGCGGTGCCAGCCTTGAGCCAGCACTGCTCTGACACGCAGAAAGCTCATGCCTGTGGCTGCACTTTGCCCCTGGAGCAGGTCGTCTCCGGCACCCCGGCTGCTGCACTTTGCCCCTTGGAGCAGGCCGGCTCCCGCTGCACTCTACCCCTGTTGCAGGCCGGCTCCGGCTGCTGCACTCTACCCCTGGAGCACCCCGGCTCCGGCTGCACTCTACCCCTGTTGCAGGCCGGCTCCGGCACTCTACCCCTGGAGCACCCCGGCTCCGGCACTCTACCCCTGGAGCACCCGGCTGCTGCTGCACTCTACCCCTGTTGCAGGCCGGCTCCGGTACTCTACCCCTGTTGCAGGCCGGCTCCGGCACCCCGGCTGCTGCTGCACTCTACCCCTGTTGCAGGCCGGCTCCGGCTGCTGCTGCACAGGCTAGGGGGAAGCACTATGCAATCGAAACAAATAATTAGGCGGGTCTCCGAGCGCAGACCTGACACAGCCTTGCTGTTGCCGCGTCCCTCCCACCCTTTTCTTTCCTACGAAGGAAAGTGGAGAGCAAAAAAAAAAAGCCCCAGCCGCCAAACCCCCCGGAGCGGATCTTCTTCCCCTGCACCGTCACTAAACTGAAACAGGAAGAAAGTTGGGCTCCGGCTCCAAACCTCCCACTGCAGATCCTACAGCCGTAATCGCACTTCCTTCACTAATCTGAATGGGCAGTTGTTTATTTCCTCGCCCAATACCAAGCAAATGGCCCAGAGAAAGAACCGCGCGGCAAACTTCTCAGCGCGGATTGTACCCATTAACCCCTGGCATGTAGGGAACACGGTGCCAACAATGGAGCCTGAAAGGGTCTCTTGTCTGTGGTGGAAACGTGCAGTTTGTTTGTGGGGAGGGGGCGTTGCCTTTCGTCAGAGATGGACATGAAGTAGTTAATGGTTGCATGCCCCGGTCAGGACAGGGTTTGCCCCCCGGTAAGTCCCTCCTCCTCCCATGTGAAGGTGATACGGCCAGCTGCTGGGGGAAGCCTCTCTACATCAAAGCGGCCTCCGCTGTGGGGCCCATTGGTAGAGGAAGGCTGCACGTGTCTGTGTGGGACAGCTCCGGCAGTAACCCCTTCCTCGCTGGGCTCGGCGCGGTCACGTGACCCGAAGGCTTTGCCTGGCTGCATTAACTGTTTCACCACCACCACGCTGCCTTCCCCAGCATAACATGTGACCTTTAGATCACTGTCAACACTTTCCAGGGAGAGGAACCAGCAGAAATCAGCTCCTTCCAGCGATGAGCAATTAGGCTGGAATACCAATAGCTAATTACTTCCCATGAATTCTTCTATACACGGGGATCAGGCTGGGGAACAGAAGAAGCTCAGGTTCACATGCTGCAGAAAACCCAAGGGATAAGCAGTATAAAACATCAGGGTCACCTCATATACCATATAGCTGATATAAGGACTGTCCTGTACTGATGTCAATAATACCGCCATACCATACCCTGAAAGGGATAAGGAGTATAAAACATCAGCATCACCTCATATAGCTGATATAAGGACTGTCCTGTACTGATGTCAATAATACCGCCATACCATACCCTGAAAGGGATAAGCAGTATAAAACACCAGGGTCACCTCATATACACTATAGCTGATATATGGACTGTCCTGTACTAATGTCAATAATACCGCCATACCATACCCTTAAAGGGATAAGCAGTATAAAACATCAGGGTCACCTCATATAGCTGATATAAGGACTGTCCTGTACTGATGTCAATAATACCGCCATACCATACCCTGAAAGGGCTAAGGAGTATAAAACATCAGGGTCACCTCATATACAGTATAGCTGATATAAGGACTGTCCTGTACTGATGTCAATAATACCGCCATACCATACCCTGAAAGGGCTAAGGAGTATAAAACATCAGGGTCACCTCATATACAGTATAGCTGATATAAGGACTGTCCTGTACTGATGTCAATAATACCGCCATACCATACCCTGAAAGGGATAAGCAGTATAAAACACCAGGGTCACCTCATATACACTATAGCTGATATATGGACTGTCCTGTACTAATGTCAATAATACCGCCATACCATACCCTTAAAGGGATAAGCAGTATAAAACATCAGGGTCACCTCATATAGCTGATATAAGGACTGTCCTGTACTGATGTCAATAATACCGCCATACCATACCCTGAAAGGGCTAAGGAGTATAAAACATCAGAGTCACCTCATATACAGTATAGCTGATATAAGGACTGTTCTGTACTGATGTCAATAATACCGCCATACCATACCCTGAAAGGGATAAGGAGTATAAAACATCAGCATCACCTCATATAGCTGATATAAGGACTGTCCTGTACTGATGTCAATAATACCGCCATACCATACCCTGAAAGGGCTAAGGAGTATAAAACATCAGGGTCACCCCATATACCATACAGCTGAAATAAGGACTGTCCTGTACTGATGTCAATAATACCGCCATACCATACCCTGAAAGGGCTAAGGAGTATAAAACATCAGAGTCATCTCATATACCATATAGCTGATATAAGGACTGTCCTGTAATGATGTCAATAATACCGCCATACCATACCCTGAAAGGGCTAAGGAGTATAAAACATCAGCATCACCTCATATAGCTGATATAAGGACTGTCCTGTACTGATATCAATAATACCGCCATACCATTCTCTTAAAGGGTTAAGGAGTGTAAAACATCTGTGTCACCCTATATACAGTATACCAGTGGTGGCGAACCTATGGCACGGGTGCCAGAGGCGGCACTCAGAGCCCTCTCTGTGGGCACCCGCACCCTGGAGAAAGTCTATGGTGTACCAATATGGCTTAGACTTTTCCTGCCATTCATCAGCGCAGGACGCACTATGGACAGCACAGGCAGTCCACTGAATGTAGGCAGGGTATTATAGCTAAATGATAAAGTACATGGAAGATACACTATACTGGACTGTAGTATTCAGGGTGAATTACCGTGTTGGCACTTTGCGATAAATAAGTGGGTTTTGGGTTGCAGTTTGGGCACTCGGTCTCTAAAAGGTTCGCCATCACTGCAGTATACAGTATAGCTGATTTAAGGACTGTCCTGTACTATTGTCATTAATACTGCCATACCATACCCTTAAAGGGATAAGGAGTATAAAACATCACTGCCATCTCATATACAGTATAGCTGATGTAAGTACTGTCATGTACTGATTTGATTAATACTGCCATACTCTGAAAGGGTTAAGGAGTATAAAACATCAGCATAACCTAATATACAATACAGCTGATATAAGGACTGTCATGTACTGATGTCATTAATACCGTCATACCATGCCCTTAAAGGGATAAGGCTACTTTCACACTTGCGGCAGAGTGATCCGGCAAGCAGTTTCGTCGCCGGCAATCTGCATGCAAACGGACAGCATTTGTAGACGGATCCGGGTGAGGATCCGTCTCACAAATGCATTGCAAGAAAGGATCCATCTCTCCGTTTGTCATACGGACAAACGGATCCGTTTCATTTTTTTTTTCCACATTTTTACCGGTCTGTACATGCGCAGACCGGAATGATGGATCCGGCATTGCAGTATTTTTAATGTCGGATCCGGCACTAATACATTTCAATGTAAATGAAACTGATCCGGAATTTTGGATGGAGATAATACCGTAGCATACTGCGGTATTTCCTCCGTCCAAAACGCCGTTCAGTGACTGAACTGAAGACATCCTGATGCATCCTGAACGGATTGCTCTCCATTCAGAATGCATGGGGATAAAACTGATCAGTTCTTTTCCGGTATTGAGCCCCTAGGACGGAACTCAATGCCGGAAAACAATAACGCTAGTGTGAAAGTACCCTAAGGAGTATAAAACATCAGTATCACCTCATATACCATATAGCTGATATAAGGAATGTCCTGTACTAATGTCATTAATACTGCCATACCATACCTTGAAAGGGTTAAGGAGTATAAAACATCAGCATTACCTCACATACAATATTGCTGATTTAAGGACTGTACTGATATCATTACTACTACCATCCTATAGCCTTAAAGGGATAAGGAGTATAAAACATCAGCCTTACCTCATATACAATACAGCTAATAGAAGGACTGTTGTCAATAATACCGCCATACCTTACCCATAAAGAGATAAGGAGTATAAAACATCACTGCCACCTCATATACCATATAGCTGATATAAGGACTGTCCTGTACTGATGTCATTAATACCGCCATACCATACCCATAAAGGATTGAGTATAAAACATCCATATTGCCTCATATACAGTATAGATGATATAAGGACTGTCCTGTACTGATGTCAATAATACCGCCATATCATGCCCTTAAAAGGCTAAGGAGTATAAAACATCAGCATCACCTCATATACAATACAGCTAATAGAAGGACTGATGTCAATAATACCGCCATACCTTACCCATAAAGAGATAAGGAGTATAAAACATCACTGCCACCTCATATACCATATAGCTGATATAAGGACTGTCCTGTACTGATGTCATTAATACCGCCATACCATACCCATAAAGGATTGAGTATAAAACATCCATATTGCCTCATATACAGTATAGATGATATAAGGACTGTCCTGTACTGATGTCAATAATACCGCCATATCATGCCCTTAAAAGGCTAAGGAGTATAAAACATCAGCATCACCTCATATACAATACAGCTAATAGAAGGACTGTTGTCAATAATACCGCCATACCTTACCCATAAAGAGATAAGGAGTATAAAACATCACTGCCACCTCATATACCATATAGCTGATATAAGGACTGTCCTGTACTGATGTCATTAATACCGCCATACCATACCCATAAAGGATTGAGTATAAAACATCCATATTGCCTCATATACAGTATAGATGATATAAGGACTGTCCTGTACTGATGTCAATAATACCGCCATATCATGCCCTTAAAAGGCTAAGGAGTATAAAACATCAGCATCACCTCATATACAATACAGCTAATAGAAGGACTGATGTCAATAATACCGCCATACCTTACCCATAAAGAGATAAGGAGT
Source organism: Bufo bufo (assembly GCF_905171765.1). Classification (NCBI taxonomy): domain Eukaryota; kingdom Metazoa; phylum Chordata; class Amphibia; order Anura; family Bufonidae; genus Bufo; species Bufo bufo. The sequence continues at coordinate 195,452,695 of NC_053393.1, forward strand.
ATAAAACATCAGGGTCACCTCATATACAGTATAGCTGATATAAGGACTGTCATGTACTGATGTCAATAATACCGCCATACCATACTCTTAAAGGATTGAGTATAAAACATCCATATTGCCTCATATACAGTATAGCTGATATAAGGACTGTCCTGTACTGATGTCAATAATACCGCCATACCATACCCTGAAAGGGCTAAGGAGTATAAAACATCAGCATCACCTCATATAGCTGATATAAGGACTGTCCTGTACTGATATCAATAATACCGCCATACCATTCTCTTAAAGGATTGAGTATAAAACATCCATATTGCCTCATATACAGTATAGCTGATATAAGGACTGTCCTGTACTGATGTCATTAATACCGCCATACCATGCCCTTAAAGGTCTAAGGAGTATAAAACATCCTTCTTGCCTCATCTACACTATGGCTGATCTAAGGACTGTCATGTACTGATGTCAATAATACCGCCATACCATACCCTGAAAGGGATAATGGGTATAAAACATCAGTGTCACCCCATATACCATACAGCTGATATAAGGACTGTCCTGTACTGATGTCAATAATACCGCCATACCATACCCTGAAAGGATTGAGTATAAAACATCAGGGTCACCTCATATACACTATGGCTGATCTAAGGACGGCCCTGTACTGATATATACAGACTATTCAATGTCCTATACATAAAACGTCATAAACACTGACTACTTTTATAACATAGAGAATGTGAAATATTAAGGCATAAAGGGAATGCTACCTAAAGTGTGACAGCAGCACCCTAATCCGTAGCGTGGTACAATAGAAGAGACCCCTATGGGGGTCCTGCGCTGACACGGGTCTGCTCCCTGGTTGTCTTGAAGGAAGAGACATGGGAGACATGAAAACAAAGCCGTCGCCGGGATTGACAGGTGTGGTTTGTGGGAGCCGTGGAGAAGTGTCAGCCGGGTGACGTGGGCAGGAGGGGGCGGAGCCAGCAGAGGCAGCTCGATGTGTCTGTCTATCAGTTGAGAGTGTCTGAGAAGCCCAGGATCTGACTGTGTGAGATTCCACCGAGGAGAGCAGAGAGGGCGCCGGATCTCCTCCTCTCCGGAGTTCAGGTCACCACTCCGCCGCTCCAAACATCCACTTCTTCTTTAAGTCTTTGGCAAGAAGATTATTTGCGTCTGCTTTTTGTTGCCTTCGTTTTTTCCCTTCTTCTCCAACATGCATTGTAGCTGACAGCAGGCATTTGTATCAATGACCGGCGAGGAAGAGGACTAGGAAGTCACCGCCGGGGATGCTGGAAGGTGGGGAAGCCACCCAGCCTGTGTGTCTCTGACGGAAGTCACCCGGCAGACATGAGGCCAGCTGAAGGCACAGGGGGGGAAAGTTGCAGCTTTTGAGACTCTTGTTTGATCTCGGATAAAGGGCTGTGGGGGGAGTGACTGCACTTACCATCTTCCAGGGGAGCAGCGGGCGAACAATCGTGTGCAGAACACAGGCAGACAGCATGGCAAAGGACTGCTGCTCCGATTGAGCTGGCACAGCTGAATAAAGAGGAACCTGCCAGTGCGTGTCAAGGTGTTCTCTGGATGTGGTGCCAAGCCCGCTCTGGGTAGAACCCCAGCTCCTCGTCCTAGTGCACTGCTGGCAGCCTCACACTTGAAGACAAGCTCAAAGTTTTCTGTCTGGTCTCCTCCGTGCCGGCCTCTTTCTGCTTTATCTTTTGATTGCCTCGTGTCCTGCATGAACACAGAGGGATTGGAGAAGTCCTGCGGAAACCACCAGGATGCCCAGGAGGAAACAGCAAGCACCCCGGCGCTCTGCAGGTACTGTGCCATGCCCTCATGCCCCCATCTCTGCCCTCCTCTCCTTCCTTGCCCTCCCTCTCAGCGTCCACATAGACACATATCCCAAGGTAGAAGGAGGGGTTAGGAACACAGAAACCCAAAACACAACAAACACTAGGTTGCTGTCCTATGGGCAGTGGTGAACTTTAGTGCCTTCAGGATGATGGACCTGTGTCCCCCCCCTCCATCCTCCTCAGGTGACAGGGGAACCTTTTTGTAAGTGCCTGTAGGTCCCCCAAGCATGGCCATCCTCTCCAGCCTAACTTTTTTCTGCCCCTCCATAGGTTCCATTCTGGTGCACACAGACTGGTTTCCACAACTTGAATCTATCAGGCAGATCATAAAAGGCCCACATAATGAAGCTTTTGATATGATGTTGAAGGAGCTTTTGGAGTCCTATAAAACATCTTTTGATCAGGCAAACAGCAGACAGCCTTGGTGCACAGCCCGAATGAACAGAAAAGTTATTTTTCTCTGGAGAAGGAACTGGCAGGAGCTGGTTTTCCTCGTTTCTGTTTTATTAGAGGATTGCCATCCTTGATTTGATGTGTGATTGATCGCCTGTCATCTGGCAGCCTTTGATCTATTCATTCCTGATAAACATCAATAAATCACTCACCATGGAAACACACATGCTCAAAGCTCTTGCACTATCAGGGTAACCCCCCCACCCCCCCTTCCTTCATCTTTTCTCTTTTTTTTTACCCCATTTTAAATCCTTTCTTAGAAGTTTTCCAGCTGCAGCATCTTACACCTGGCAATACATATCTAAAGCCATTTGGGGTGTCATCTGCCTCACATTTCAATGCAGTAAAAGCAGTAGAACAGTTTTGTTGATATCAGTGTTTTCTTTTCTTTTTTTTTTTGCTTATGGCTTATGTTGTTTCTTTTTTTTTTTTTTAACATAGCTCCTCAGTAAATTTACCTTCTTTGTATGCTTACTTTTTAACCTGCTCATGTACTTGTTCTGTATTCTGAGATTTGGGAATCTGTCACCTACACACCCAAGCTCATTATTTCCCCCCCGCCGTACATAAGATGTCATATGTAGTATTTCTGCCGAAGGAATTATGTCGTTGGCTCATTAAAAATTGAAGGGGAGTAATAATTTCTATCATTCATGTCAGAGCTCTGGCGGAGGGGCGCACTGACCTGACGCAATAGCAGAAGACAATCTAATACAAAGAAGGTCATATGCACGCACCATGCATGTACCAACAGACTAAAATGATGAAATGCGGACTCGTGAAGGTATCTTCAGGATCTGCAGGCCTTTTGGAGATCTGTAGGCACTGGTTGAAGGATGCTTGAACTGTTACAAAGTCACAGCTTCCTGGATTCAAAGTTCAGGGAAGTCTCATAGTAGGACGTGTGCTGCACATGAAAGTGAGAATAGCAACTTTAGGGCTTCCATTTTTTTTTTTTTTAATAAAAGGTTTGGAAGTTGACAAGGGCATGATGGTGCATGGTAATCCATTTTGGCAGCTCTTACATAAAAACAAGCCGTCAGGGCGACTTTTTTCCAATATTGATTTAATTGTCTGTCTTTTGACAGGCACATATATCATTGGCTTTAATGGTCAATCAAAAGTTGGCAGGCTTAGTGTTTCCATTCTTTCCTCCACACGACATTTGGCATACTTAATCAAAATGCTGCAAAGTGATGGCTGTGAAGAGTTGATGACTGAGTCATCTGCTGTACAGGAACTCAAGAGGGGAAAAAAGCTGAAAATTACAGCCAAAATATTTGAGTGCTGAGGAAATTAAGACAGCACATGTTCCAAATGTCCCTGGTTTTAGGTTGATATTCCAAAATAGACTGCGGTGCTAACGGGACATGTGAAGGTATCACAATTTAAACCAGATCTCTGACCTAAAAATCCAAGATAAATGGGTTTATTTAACATACAAGAAAAAAAACAAAAACGGACATGCGTGCACGTTAAGAGCCAGGAGGGGCCTGAGACAATTATGTTTGAGCAATGGAAGGGTTAAAAGTTTTTAGTAGGTGCCAAGGAGGCTGGAGACCTAGCACATCAACATGTAAAGGCCTACTTTGACCGACGGCAATTGGGTCACCAAATCTGTTTTCCCGAAATTTGGATTTGAGGCCTTCCGTTTTTTTATGTATGAGCCTCATATCCTCAGCCTTGTATTGTCACAGCCAAGAGCTAGGAAAGGGGGAGAGAGACGGCGTCCTTTAAATAATGCAAAGCGAGCGTACGTTTGCGAATGTTCCTAGTCTCGTAGGCAAGGAGTTTGTAAGACGAATCAGGATCACACCATACACTTAGACCTGTTTGTTTTTTGAGCCTTAAGTACCATAGCAAGCAGGAAGTCTGGCCTTCCCCGTGTCATTCGCCCTGCTTGAAGAAAACATTTTTTTGTAAGTGATGACTTTTTCCTAAGAGCATTTTCGTGTCAAATAATTGATTGTTTTGTAGGCAGGAAGTTGTGGGAAGATGTGGGATGACAGATGTAGAATAGCAATGTCTCACGATGATGGAAGAGGAAGTCCAATATTATCTAAATGAAGCCACCTTCTGAAAAACAAAACCTACAGCCGAAAGGAAATGATTTTCTCTTAATGAAGCCGCTTCTTAATTATAAAAAAAAAAAAAAAAAGAAAAGAAAAAAAGTTCAAGTTGTTTCGCCCGGCTTCATTAACAGGCCTCTAATTATCTGTAAACCTGATGGATTTGTGACAGGCGTAACGATTGATACCGACCGATTCAGCAAGGAGTCAAGTTTGCTGCCTGTTTGATGTAATCAACTGGATATTATACAGTCTCTACAGCCCGTGGTGCAGTATTAACTCAATTTGCTGGTACAGGTGACAAATGGACTTTGGTACCTGACTAATCATGTCACGGAGACAACGCTGCTTAATGACCTCGGTAATCCTCGCTCTTAACGGCGCAAAAAAAAACCGGACAACTCAGCTGTTTATTTTCAGCCCAGTTGCTGAAGTTAGTAATTGTCTCTTCCATGACCCCCTCAAGTTGACGAAACTCTGTAGTCAGACTTTTTTTTTTTTTTTTCTTATATATTTTATACTCCCATTTAGCCCAACTACACCTTGGTTAATACGTTATCTTTTTGCGCTGACAAGAAAATGACTGACGATAATGCCTCCGGCGATGCATTTAAATTTTGACATTTCTCCTTAGAATTTTCGCAAAAAAAGTGCAAATAAAATTTTATGACCACATAAAGTGGTTTAGTTTAGTGGGGGGGGGGGGAAAAGAAAATGCACCGTATCTCTTGTAAGACTTTATTTCGAACCGGATCTTTTCCTCCATTATTTTTATTGTTTGCTGTTTTTCTTCTTTTTCTTTTTTTTTTCTTCTTTTTTTTCCTTCGGCTGATCAGATTGGAGCAGAAGAAGATGCCCTTTCGGTATCACGCAGAGCACAAAGAAATTGAGAAATTACGTAGTGTCTGGTCTAATAATTATCTTGGTGGCACAGTTTTAATCAGTGCCCTCTAACCCTCTCCACACAGGTTGCAATCCCAAAGGGAGGGTGCGACCATGTATTTACATGTCTCCTTTTGTTAGTATTTTGTCAGCTACTTAGTGTTGCAGTTGAGTTAACAGTACGTTTTCCCATCCGCCAATGAAAAAGCAAAAAAAATATTCCAAGTCTTGGACTTTACTCAAGGGTAATAATGGCGTGATGTGACACATTTGTAGAAGGGGACATTTTATGTGCCTATGTATTCTTCATTCTGTTACGTAGAGTGTCCACCCATGGTCTGCCGGTTGTTCCGTTTTGTCGCCATTTACACCATGGCGTCCAGTAGTCATAAGATTTCATTCGCCTTTAGGTGTATATTCCACAATATTCGATACCATTTGCATATCACGTGGAACACTGAAAATCATGGTGGATTAATGTAGCCTACAGCCGGTGAGAAGGTGCAGCCACCAAACCCCTACATCCTGTCTTTTTTTTTTTTTTTTTTGTATTTTTAGTATTGTACTGTAGTATTTTTTGAACAACGGGCAAGAACACGTAAGCGCCAGCGGAAGAGTTTCATTAGTTTTTTTTTTTTTGGGTAGCCAGAACATAGCAGTGATGTATTTTACTTGGTGGGCACAGATGCCTAAGCTTCTAAATGCTGTCAATATTGTACCCCCTGGAGGTAGAATCTGTGCACAGATTGGCAGTGTAATAAGTCGTATCGACTGAATCCAGAAAGGGACGCACCGCATTTACTGACGCACGGTATGAGTATTTATGGCAGGGTTTTTAGGTTGCAGGTTGACCTACAGATCTACCTACGCTTAGCTGTGAATAGGAAATTTTTTATTTTATTTTCAGTCTATCATTGTGACTTTTTTTTAACCGTCCATTTGTGCGTAATATTGTGGCGGTATGTTAGAAACGCACCCCATTCGGTGCCACGCATCCTACACAATGAGCAGGTGTTTTTCTGTGTGTGTCGGTGTAACGTGTATGTTATATGGCGGACATCCACGTAGGAGGCACTCTCAGGCATAGGGTGGCATCTACTTTTTTGTTCTTTTTTTTATGTCTGCAGTCGAAACGTAAGTGCCCGAGCGATGGAGAAAAGAAGTAATATTGCTGAATTAGAAATGGGTCAGATATTATATAGGGATTAGCTGCCACCACAAAACCTGGGTTTCAAACAAAAGCCAGGACAATTTAGGTAGATTAGAGCAAGGGGAAAAAATATGTGCATAGGAAGGGTATTAAAGCTGACAGATGAACAGGGCGAGGGACAAATTCTCCTGCAGCAGCTGTGACTGCCGCCATTATCTTGACAGGTGTCAATTAAGAATTACTGCCTGCTGGAGTCATTTTTCCAGCCCAGCTGTCTGCGTGTGAGAGAAATAACACTTTACCCTTGTCACTTTGTTAGTTCTTAGCTATAGCCTCAAAATGAGTGTTGGTGCGCTAATCGATAACTAGTGTATTAGCAATTATTTTGCACATTGATTTATGAAGGGAACTGCTCCTCCTGTACAGTTATTAGCTGTTGATTAAATGTGCCTATGCCCAGCTAAGGGTGAATATATGTTCCAGGAGAGGCCGGCTCTAGAACAGGCTTTACAATAGGCTTGTCACCATACCAACATTTTGATTCGATTTCGGATACCATAAAAAAGTATTGCGATATTCGATACCACGCTGGAAAAAAATAAAACGTCAAAAAAGCCGCGTGCATTCCGCATTTTATGGAATGTCAGGCCCATAATAGAACAGTTGTATCCTATTTTTTGAGGGGACAAGATGACAAAAAAAAAAAATGGCGATTCGCGCATTTGAATTTTTATTTTTTTCTTCTTTTATGGCATTCACCGAGTTTTTTTTCAAATATATTTTAATAGTTTGGACTTTTCAGACATGGCAATATTTAATATGTTTATTTATTTATTGTTATAGATATTTTATATGTAAAATTGGGAAAGGGGGTGATTTATACATAATATTTTGGTGTTTTAATTTTTTTTTTTACAATTATTTTTTTTTACTTTTTTATTTAATAACTATTTCCCCCCTTAGGGACTAGAACCTGGGATCTTTTAATCCCTTGTCCTTTTCACCCTGATAGAGCTCTATTAGGGTGAATAGGACTTTACACTCTCCCTGTGCTCTGGGCATAGTGCACACAGCAGCAGGTAGGTTACCATGGCAGCCAGGGTAGTGTCCTGGCTGCCATGGTAACTGATAGGAGCCCCAGGATCACAACTGCCACTGCGCCACCAATAAAGAGGGCGGAGGGGACCCAGTGGCCACTGCCACCAATGATTTTAACACTGGGGGGTTGGGGGGCCGCACAGCGCCACCAATGACTTTAATACTGGGGGTGGAGGGCGCGCTGCACCACCAATGTTTTTAATGGGGTGGGAGGGCACACTGCACCACCAATATTTTTAATACGGGGGGGTAGGGTGCACTGCGGCACCAATCATAATTAACCTTTAATACAGATACAGGAGGCAGGTGCCGGCGGCAGGATCACATAGACGGCACCTGGCCACAATGACAGGGAGCTGCGATCAGCGGCAGTTAACCCCTCAGGTGCCGTAACTGAGGGGTTAACTGCGCTGATCGCAGCTCCCTGTCATAGAGGCCAGGTGCCAGCTATGTGTTTCTGCCGCCGGCACCTGCCTCCTGTATCTGTATTAAAGGTTAATTATCATTGGTGGCACAGTGGCCACAGTCCTTCCCCTCCTCCGCCCCTCTCTCCCTCCTCATTGGCGGCAGCAGCAGCACAGGGGGGTTGCTTCCTTTTCCCCTGTGCTTCTGAGGGAACATGGCTGGGAGCAGCGCGTGCCATGTTCTGTGATACTAGGTTGCGCAGTAGCGCAGCCTAGTATCAGTAAAAGGGAAATCCCGGTATCGAATCGATACTATTGGGTTTTGATATTTCTATACCCGGTGCAACCCTACTTCAGAACACTTTCATCATTGGAAGTCGTTAACAAGACAAGCTTCATTTAGTCAGAGGCCAGGATGTGCACCTGTACCGCCCAGCGCCTCTGCTGCCGCATGTTCTGGGCCTCATTCTCACCGACCCCCGTTGTTGGCATACACCACCAGACTGGCATATGCCGTCTATGGGGCTTTTTATATCATCATCAACTGTACATATACACAGACATTTAAGCATGCCCACGTATGGGATTCCTAACCTGTTGGTTTAATTATTATATTGAATCTATAAATATTCCAAGATTGATCTATCTATATATCTATCTATTATCTATTATCTATCTATCTATCTATCTATCTATCTATCTATCTATCTATCTATCTATCTATCTATCTATCTATCTATCTATCATCTATTATCTATCTATTATCTATCTATCTATTATCTATCTATCTATCTATCTATCTATCTATCTATCTATCTATCTATCTATCTATCTATCATCTATTATCTATCTATCTATCTATCTATCTATCTATCTATCTATCCTCTATCTATTATCTATCTATCTATCTATACTCTATCTATTATCTATCTATCTATCTATCATCTATCTATCATCTATCTATCTATCTATCTATCTATCTATCTATCTATCTATCTATCCTCTATCTATCTTCTATCTATCTATCTATCTATCATCTATCTATCTATCTATCTATCTATCTATCTATCTATCTATCTATTATCTATCTATCATCTATCTATCTATCTATCTATCTATCTATCTATCTATCTATCTATCTATCTATCTATCTATCTATCTATCTATCTCTATCTGTCTCCTATCTATCTATCTATCTATCTATCTGTCTATCTATACATCTATCTATCTATTATCTATCCATCCCACATGCATTTTACATGCCCTTATAAAAGGGTTTTATGTCATTCAATATGACCCTTATCTTAATAATTTTTGCCCATTTAGGCATATACTTGAGTTTTTTTGCTCTCATATATGGTGGCCATAGCAGTGAATATAACATCAACATTCTCCAGAATAAGAAACTCTCATACATTTTGTAGATAAAGGGCTCTTTACAGACAAAATAAAGTAGCGCTGTATTTTTCACATTGAAGGGTATTTATTAAGTTGATAACATTTTGAAAAGCAATGAATATAATTTTTGGGACAACAGTTTGCTGATGCGATAACATGTCTGGGGTTGTATACTGCCTGGAATGAACATTTGTCCTTGAGACATTGAGTACTACTGTTATGGCATCAGTAAGGTGGAAGCAGAGGTTAGATCTGTAAGTAGTTCACGGCCCTCTCTTACTGAAGAATAATTGTCCTGCGCACCTCACTACACCGTCCAGGCGCTCCTCTTCCACAGACTACACCTCACTACACCGTACAGAGATGTTTGATTGTATGCAGAATGTGAATAGAGAAGAGATCTCCATTCCAGCAGTCACTTGGACGTGGTCTCTGCTCCCAGTCACATCATTAGGATCTAGAACTTGGAGCAATCTGCATACCCTGCCCTCGTCCTAATTACATGTTTGCATGCTCAAATTGACATATTGTGTGTGTAAAACATTTTCAGAATAGCCATCCTATAGAGCTTTGTGTAAAGTTAATTTCAGGTTTCCTGCCAGTCTCAGTGGAAAGGGAGCTGCCCTACGGTTCTCACCATTCCTGGTATTGAAATGCTCAAAAAAACGTCTAATTTAGAAGAAAAGAAGGCGTAAAATGCAAAAAAAAAATGCAGTCAACCAAAGAGAGTTCTGTGTTAACTGGAAAAAGAATAAATATATTCGGTAATTATGTAACAGCCTATGGGGCAAGGGTGGCAGCTGTCATTATCACATGCCCCTTATATGTGAGGATACGCAGAACGAGGATAGGCTGCTTTCACACTCGTGTTTTGGGCGGATCCGTCATGGATCTGCAAAAACGGATCCATTACAATAATACAACTGCATGCATCCGTCATGAACGGATCCGTTTGTATTATCTGCAACATAGCCAAGACGGATCCGTCATGGATCTGCAAAAACGGATCCATTACAATAATACAACCGCATGCATCCATCATGAACGGATCCGTTTGTATTATCTGTAACCTAGCCAAGACAGATCCGTCATGAACACGATTGAAAGTCAATGGAGGACGGATCCGTCTTCTATTGTGCCAGATTTTGTCAGTCAAAACGGATCCACTGACTTACATTGTGTGCCAGGATGGATCCGTTTGCCTCCGCGTAGTCAGGTGGACACCAAAATGTTGCAGGCATCGTTTTGGTGTCCGCCTCCAGAGCGGAATGGAGACTGATCGGAGGCAAACTGATGCATTCTGACCGGATCCTTTTCCCATTCAGAATGCATTAGGGCAAAACTGATCCATTTTGGACCGCTTGTGAGAGCCCTGAACGGATCTCACAAACGGAAAGCCAAAACGCCAGTGTGAAAGTAGCCATAAGGATTTTTTTCTTAAAGTAGCGTCTTTTAAAAAAATAAAAAAAATCTGTGAACTAATATTGTAACGGGAAACATGCCTTTTGAATTGCATTGTATGATTTCATGGAGGAAACAGAGTAGCCTAGCCTAATGAGGCCTAGGAAGACTGAATGCATTTAACCAGTTAACTGCCAGTGGGAGACGGAGCATTTATTTTTGTCTGTGTTTTCAGGTCACTACAGCACAGCAGGGGTTACCAGTGATCAACCAGATATCGCTGTATACTTAAGACAGGAGAAAAGGAGGCCTGTTTTCTCCTTCATCTCTAATCTCCAAGGGGTTTTCTAATTGTGCACCAATAGGGGAAATCCTCAGGGTCCTATTTAATAAGCGTTTTTCCCTTACAGACAGTACAGAGGAGAAACCCTGCGGAATAGAGCACATGGTAAAGGCTCGGATCCCTGGCTGCAATGGTAAAGAACCAGGGATGTCATATGTGTTCAGGAGATAGTAAACCCAGCCATACATCTATCATCTATACATTTATCTATACATCTGTTATCTGTATATTTGTAATATATTTGTCTTCTATCTATTCATCCATCTATTTATCTTCTCTCTGTGTATTTATCTATCGGCCTATTTAACAATTATCCATTTATCATCTATCTACGGTATATATCTATCCATTATCTATCTATCTCCATCTATCTATCCTCTTATCTATCTATCTATCTATCTATCTATCTATCTATCTATCTATCTATCTATCTATCTATCCTCTTATCTATCTATCTATCTATCTATCTATCTATCTATCTATCTATCTATCTATCCTCTTATCTATCTATCTATCTATCTATCTATCTATCTATCTATCCTCTATCTATCCTCTATCTATCCTCTTATCTATCTATCTATCTATCTATCCATCTATCTCATATCTATCTATCTATCCATCTATCTATCATCTATCTCATATCTATCTATCTATCTATCTATCTATCTATCTATCTATATATCTATCTATCATCTATCTATATATCTATCTATCTATCCTCTATCTATCTATCTATCTATCTATCTATCTATCTATCTATCTATCTATCTATCCTCCTATCTATCCTCTATCTATCATCTATCTATCTATCTATCTATCTATCTATCTCATATCTATCTATCTATCTATCTATCTATCTATCTATCCCTCTATCTATCTATCTATCATCTATCTATCTATCTATCTATCTATCTATCTATCTATCTATCTATCTCATATCTATCTATCTATCTTCTATCTATCTATCTATCTATCTATCTATCCTCTATCTGTCTGTCTATCTATCTATCTATCTATCTATCTATCTATCATCTATCTATCTATCTATCTATCTATCTATCTATCTATCTATCTATATGTCTATCTGTCTATTTTCTATCTATCCATCCATCTATTATCTATATATTGGTCATCTATCTATCTTCTTTCTCTATATAGCTGTACATAATATGTTATCCCTATAGATATAATAGTTTATAATAACCCATGACCCACCTGGATAAGTGCTTGCCTTTTCTGTTTGCGTCCAGTCCAATGACGCACCAGTGTCACTAGCTGTATAACGCCTCCCTCACTCCTGCTTCTGTATATATGATCCAGTCTCATCAGAACCTATAGAGCGACATAGTGTCCGCACTTTCACACCCTGTGATTATGTGACAAAATACTATTTGATGACACGCTGCGGAATGAAACAAAGTTTTGTCGATCCCACGATCCGTACAGCACGGGAATAATAATTACCATATTACACATACGGAAAGGTATACAACTTTTAAATCCATTTGAAGAGTATCCGGTTTCTGGTCATTTATGGCCATGTTGTGAAAGGAGCGGAGACCTTTCCGTGCATGCTGCAGCGCCTCTTCTCATCTGGGCATGCTACTAATAGTTTTACGACCTGGAAAGTTGTGTAAGATGCCTGATTATAAAGCAGACTTCAGACAAGTACTTTTTGTCAGGAAACCTGTTGGACCAGGATAGCAGACACCTGTCTGTTAACTCTTTGCCAGTGTACCAACGCTGCTTAATAAGGGTCAGAAACTGCAAAGCAAAACCGCCATATAGTCTTCTGTTATTGCGCGCGCTGAATTCGCATTGTAGGGAAATTCTGGAATTAGTGCTGGGGCTGACCTCTCCGAGATATTTGACTGCCATTGACAATGATGTCTCAAAGTCATTGGCGGCAGCATTTTCCTGAAGTCTAGGTTAGCACATCTCCCCGTTACATGGAGGGTTCCTGTCAGCAGCACTTTGCTGGAACATCTTGTAAAGCCACAGACACAGAGCGCGCTCTACAGTGGGGCTCCATGAGCCATACAGCCCACCTGCCAGCCTCTGACAGACCTGTTGTATTGTAGCGGGTTTTATTTATCTCCCATTAAGCGGTACATGAGGGTTTGCATAGCTGCACATTGTAGAGACGTCTGAAATGAGATTTTCCTGTCATGGGAAGTGCATTCTGTGTCTGCTCTTTTTATGCTCCTCGTTCATAACATTTCATGGAAAGAAGGGGGCACCGGGTCTGGGTAAATTCAGTCAGTGTTGACCTTATGAGGGAAGAGCTAGATTTGGGTGAAGAGGTTAAACATCTATGATTCCCCCCCCCCCCCCCCTCCCCCCTTTGTGTTTGGGAAGGAAAATACACGGATAATAAAGCTCTAGTCATCCAGTTATATTGTTCACATATTACAATGCTACACCTATGTTAACACGCCTTGACGGATGGGGTATTATTCAGTGTGTTTGCTGTGAGAGGTCCGGGCCTGCGCTGAGGTAAAAGATTCAGAGTCCTGGCAGTGACCTTTGACAGGTCACTAAGGGGCCGACGAGAGCGCAGATCAATAGCGAGCGCTAATGTACGCTTTTTGAATAATCCAATTCATTGCTGATTGTACAGTGCCACAATCTCTGCCGGTGCTACATCAAGCTGACCTTTAATCTTTACACGTCCGAGGAATCATTTCTCATCCGTGAACTGCTGCCTTAATGTGGGGTTTAAAGGCGTGGCGATACAAATGGCCGTTATTAAATGCGTTATTTCAATACTGGTGCCTCCTTTGTCGCTTGCTTTCACTATCTGGTGTCCAGCGTGTGACTATACCCAAGATGGGTCGGGCATACAGATGTAGACAGCGTTATCTTGGCTCTAGAGATTCGTTGTATTAGTTTGGGTTCACATCACGTTTTTCTTCCCCATCCATTTAACGTATACAAAAAACGTATACGTTAAACCGATGCCTCAGACTGATGCCATACAGTGCCATCCGTCCACCATAGAGTTCTATACTTTGTGCAGGATACAAGAACGTGGTGTGCTTTGTTTTTGTATCCTTTTTTTCCCTAACGTATACGTCAAACGGAGGCATAAAACGTTATGTGAGCCCACCCTTACTGTAATGTGAGTTTGTTGCGCAAAACCAAGACAGAGTGCACAGAGTACACGTACAGATGTAGCCAGCCTTATCTTTAACGTGATTCGTTGTATTACTGTAATATGATTTTGTTGCGTTAAGTCGGTCAAGATAAGGTTGACTGTATTCCCTGATGGCGATGCAAATGGTTGTTATGGCTTTAGCATTACATTTATTTTAGTTTTAACATCTCCCTTGACACTTGACTTTGCTATCTAGTGTGTGAAGATACCCAAGATAGAGTACATATACAGATGTTGCCAGCCTTATCTTACTGTAATATGATTTTGTTGACTTGTCAGTCAAGAAAATGTTGGCTACATCTGTATTCCCGGTGGCGATACATTTAGTTTTTTCAATATGAATACCTCTCTTGACACTTTCCTTCTCTATCTAGTGTCCAGTGCCTGAATATACCCAAGGTAGAGTACCCATACAGATGTAGCCAACCTTATCTTTCATGCGATTTGTTGTTTCACTTATGATGTTGCTGTTTTGAGCTGGTCAAGATAACGTTGGCTGCCTCTGTATTCTCACTATTTTATCCAGCCCATTTTCATGAATTTTTTTATCGTTTACTTATTTTATCTTTTTATTATAAAATGTTGACATATGGACCCGAGCCGAGTTTCCAGAAAAGAGCCCAAAAAGAGCAAGGTAAACCTACCGTACACCAGCATCATAACCCCCTGCTGTAATGACGGGTCCCTACAGAGTGACAAATTTCGCTTCGGACAGAATCTACCTATCTGCCTTAATACATGTTAATTATTCAGCACATCATTTACATAAACGCTGTCACTTCTGATTACAGACGTCCTAAAAAAATAACCATCCTAGTCCCCTTAGGATTTTTCTGCTGGAGCGAAGAGTTAATATTTTTTTTTTTTCTTCGATAGCAAGCTCTTTGGGATAGGATTCCCGAACGCATCCCCTGTAAATCCCCGCACACGTGTCTAAAGGCCGCCTGGAATAAAAAGATTACTTTACACTTCATATCTGGCTCCCAGCAAGTAAAAGTCTGAGAACTCTGTCCCCTTCCCGTTCACTGGCTGAATTCTGCAGCTGGAGGAGTCATCAATATTACAGGCCCTGACAATCCACAGTATCCTCACTGTATATACAGAGGAGGCAGTAAAAATGAGCACTAATCAATCTTTCAAGGAGAAGCAATGAGCATTAGAAGCCTGCTATCCTGTGACTAAACACACCCCTTTTATGGAGTGTTGGTGCTAATAAAGGACAGCTTATTACTGAGGCAGAGACCAAAGCTTGGGTGAGGTCAACCATGACTGGCAGTCATCAGTCATTCTTAATGATACTTTTTCCCTGCTTTCTAAGGGATTCTGAGCTGAGTGCAAATCATTCGGGGTCATCCATAGTTCATGTACCCACAGATGGCAAGGTTTGAAAGACTTTTAGTTTAAACTTGTAAAATTGTTTTCTTTCCTTTAAATTGGTAAATCACACATTCGCACTTAGCGCACACAAATCTGATTGTGTGGGATGCAGCGTTTTTTTTTTTTACCTATTTTACACCTTGAAAGATCGTGAATTTTCTTCTTTTCTTTTTCTTTTCTTCTTTTATTATTATTATTTTTTTCAAGAATGACATTCATTTTATTATTATTATTTTTTCTTTTTAATGACGTCTGTCTCCCTTAATAATTACCTTTGATGTCTTTTGGTGACTAAAGAGGGTTTAGCAGGATTTCTTTCCCTTCTTAAATTTCGTAGAGTGAAACCCAGCCAGTCCCTGACAGATGTCTGTTCTTCACCTTCAGGATTATTTTATAAATCCCTTTCTGATGAGCGGAAGTGTCAAATCAAGGACAGGTCATAAAGTAAAAGTATAAACGTTTTATGGGGAGACCTTGGTAATATAAACATACTGCACACTATCAGAATTCTGAACGGGCTCGGGAAAAATTATATGATACCAAAGGGACGGCAGAAGTTTCAAATGCCATTTTATCTGTATATGTGTTTATCTTTTCACTTTTTCCCTTGAAGATTTTCCAGAAGGTAAATCTAGTGTACATTTATACCTTTTATTGCACAAAAAGTCTTCGAGTACTAGAAAGTCACTGCGAGCTGGCGAAAGAAAAAAAAAAGAACTTTTTTTTTTGTAGATGTTCATGGCGATATAAGCATGGGTCATACACGAAATATGTGAAATGTTGGTAATAGGAAATTATAATGAAATATAACTGGCAGCGTCCAACATGGATGTAGTGTGGATCAAGCACTAGTCCCAGGACAAGAGGTAAAGATAGGAGAAATCCTTTGAATACAGGGGCACATTTATTAAGACCAGTGTTTTAGACGCCAGTCTTAATAAACCCCTAGGCGTTGGTGGATACAGCAAAGTTATGAAGAGGCACTGGCCAGTGGTTCCTCCACCAGATAGCTTCCGAGCTGTCTTGCATTTAGACCTTTTAATACAACTGAAAGAGGCCCGTCCCCTTCCCCGCCCAAGCCCATTTTTTTAGACCTGGCGTAAGTCGCAGGTGTATTTCAGCTTAATAAATGACTCCCACATGTAGCAAGCGTCAAGGTAACTGCAACTCACATGGAGTGCCTCATGGTTCTTCACTATTCTGCATGGCGTGGCCGTTCTGAAAGAAAGAATCCAGCACGGTGGCTCAGTGGTTAGCACTGTTGCCTTGCAGCCCTGGGGTCCTAGGTTCCAACAACATCTTCATGGAGTTTGTATGTTCTGCCCTTGTTTGTGTGATTTTCCTCCAGGTACAAAGACATATGGATAGGGAGGTTAGATTCTGAGCTCCACTGGGGACGGCAAGTGATGACAATGTTGGTAAAACGCTGTTAAATATGTCAGCGCTATATAGGATAAATAAAGAAAGGGGGTCATTTATCAAAGACCAACCTTTTACACCAGTCTTTGGTGTCCCTATGTGCCTTGTCATAAATTAGGTGCATCCTCCGAAAGACCAGGCTCCTAGATTGAAATTTACTCCAGGCCAATCAACTGGCGTAAATGATAGTGAATGTTCCGGGGCCGATGGACTCACCCATACCACTTCCTTATCCCACCCCCAACACTCTTCAGAAAGTGGCGAGGGTGGTGTAGAAACACCACATGCGTCTAAATTTTGACTCAATGGTGTTCAAGAAGTTGCATACCATGGGTTTCTGGCATCAAGACCATAATGAATGACCTCCAAAGCGTATGATAACTGAGCTACATAAGTAGCATAGGTGCACTAGGTCAAGGCGAGGCATGCTACAGCAGTCCCCTCAATGTCTGCTACATCTTGTGCAACTGCCTATACCACCTAGACCATTGGTATGTATACATTTATGTCATAAAAATTCATAAAACAGCTATAGTATGCAAGTGTTTTATTATTTTGATGAAAAAAAAACCTACATACTGTAATTACTATGTATATTACTACATCGCATGCTATAAAAATGATGTAATAGGGTTCATATTGGTTGTCAGGGATTGCAGGGGGGACATGAATAAGCCAGTGAGGGTCACGCTAAGGCTACCTACAGCATTTAGACAGCCATTCCCTAAGGAAACCATTCTTCTTAGGCAAGAGCCAGGAATTCCTGTGTTTCAATATAGTAGCTAATAGATTAGAACTCACTATAGGGGAATACACAATGCTATTACTAGTTGACAACCGATATAGAGATGCTAGCATTTAAAATCGAATAAACGTTAGGTATAGTTAGGGATTTCATTCTGCAGAAATGGTTTTATATTGTAATACATTGAAATGCTGCTTTGTGTCGCACCATAGACTTTCCTGTATAGAAGAAGGCAGGCAAAATGCATTCGCTATACCATTCTGATATATATATATATATATATATATATATATATATACACACACCATTTTATTGGTAGTGTTATCTGGCTACTCTATAGGCTTTTATATACGGTATACGTTCTTTCTTTATGTAAAGAATTAGTTGTACTTGTCAACATTGTCTTATCAGGTCCCTGGCTATAATTTATTTGCTTGAAATATGTACTTAGTATATGTGTAATGTGCGCTTGCCATTTTCCCAATACAAAAAAATGTCCTGTCTTTGGCCAATACCAGCATGTTTAAATATGAAGAATCAGATGCCGGCTGCGAATAACCTATGATAGTGAAAATAACCTGTTCCCTCTCAGATGAAAGGGAACCCCTTTTTGCTCTGTATACAATGATAAGTCCATTTTCCAACAGTGTAAAATTGACGGCCTATTATTAGGATGGTGAATCAGACAAAGCAACCCAATGTAAACTTTACAGCGGCCGAAGCACTCCCACAGGCACCATGGCCCTTCAGACAGTTGATCGACATGGGTGGTGAAAAGCGGGCCCATGCCAATCTTATATTGATGCCCTTATCTAAGAATAGGCCATCAATTTTACTAAGGTGGATAACTTTAGTAACTATGCTTTGAACAGGGACAAATAAAAAGTGGCAGCAGTTATAACGGGCGGAGAGTATGTTGCCAGGTCTTGCCATGTTCAGAAACTTTTGGGCGTTTGGGAAGATCCAGGTTTTATTTTTCCTGGGATCTATTTTTTTTTAACCCAACTTCTGCTTGAAGTAACCCAAAGGTTCTCACCCCTACCACCTCCGTAATAATTCACATGAATGATTGGCTGAGTTGATCTTTTATGTTCATGAAATGTTTCCTTATTTTTAATTGTTGGCTGACTATCATAGGCTGGAAATGAATGCGTGGCTACGGCCATCTAGCGTGCTGCTTTACACAATGCAGGAATAACTGTATGCTGCACACAAAGCTATGCTTATTAAATAATGCAGCAACGAGTTATCTTGATCGCCAAAGTCTCAGTGGTGGGCCAGATTAGTTATGTTTCAGAATAAAAACTTACGTTCTTTCCCCTCCAATTCCCCTACTCCCTCCAATCTGCAATAAAAAACAACTGTGGTGCGCCAACACTTTATATTTAATTAATCATAAGTCATAAGACTGGAGTCATTGAGAATCGGCTTATGGAGGTTCAAGTTAAGAACATCTGCAAAATCTGTGCCTTCGCAAACAGTATCTTCAACTGTAAATGGCAATATTACTGTTTTTAATCAAATGGCAACATTCCCGACAATTCTGTCTATTTTGGTTCATACGTTGTGTGTTTGCTCATATGATGTGGCATGTCATTATTCAAATGCAACTGTGACTCCAGTGTAGCTTCTAATGATCGAAAAGTGTAAAATTAAGATTTGCAGGCTCACTTATCAAGTGATACTGAAGTGTGGTTGGCGCCAAAAACTGAGCAATTAGTGTCAAAACCGGTTAATAGCAGAAATACCTTCTGGTTTTTACCATAGTGGATGTGTTTTTTGTTGGAGGCATCAATGTCTGAAGTCTAGACGTGCTAGATATGTGTGGCGCATGATGATAAGTGTGACAAACACAGTCATATTTATCATTAATGAGACTCTTGGTTGTATTCTTGTAGATATGGTTCTGGCGAGACTTGGAGAAGAGCTTGTCTGAAGAGTGGAATGGCCTGATGGTACTACCTCTTCTGATCTAGCCTAGTCTTTATAGAAGAGCAGGCTGTCAATCTGTACGCCTTATTATTTGTTTTATCATAGTCAGGAGTACTTCCGCTATTAGCACCGTATAGTTGATGTCTGGTAAGTATGTTCAAGTTCATCAAAGGATTATACCTGGTATAAAAAAACTTACCAATGATTCAAGCCTATACATGCCTAAGTGTGATTTCCCAGTGGAAATTCAAGTTTAATTAATTGAGTGTTATCCAGGGAAAGACTGAGAATAAAATCTATTTATTCATCTGACTGAATAGGACTGAATTTTGGAATCCACCAAAATGTTTTATTCTGATGCAGTTATACCATTCCAGTTGCATCTGTATTGGTTTATTATGATAAGTTACATTCATCTACTTTTGGATTCTATGAAAGCTCCAGCTTTCACATGATCTCTCTCTTGTCCAATTGACTGAGCACAACCATTCTTGGAATTGTTTCCAGCAATCAAATGGATACGACATGCAGATGTGTCCTTCCTTAATTTGGCCCAACATCTCCTGAGATATGCAGAGTGAGAATACCAGATTAAAAGAGATGATTTCACGGTATTCTGTCACAAGGTGTCTATCCTATATAGAGTGGGGGTCATTTATGAAGTACGCCAGTTTTGACATATCTTTGTCGCAGATTCAGTCGCAAAAGGGGTTTGCAGTAGAATCTGTGACTTTTCCCCGGCCTGCCCATCTATCATTTATCATTTTCTATGCCTGTTTTTGGGAGGTAACTGGCGTAGATTTGGGAGAAGCTGGCGTCAATTTAAGCAAGTCGCACGGCCAGCGTCTCTACATGGACTAAGACTGGCATCTGTATCACCGGTTTTAGGAAATGTCTAGCCACCAAGTTGTTGTGATGTGAATTGTGGTCTGACAAGGGTTTTGCTAGCACGTCACAATATTGTATTGAACTTGGAGTCCTTAACCAAATTCAAGAAAAAGTAAAAGTGGACACATCCTTAAATGCAGAGATTATGTAAATCTTTAAGTAAAAAGATTCTGCTTTAATCACTTATCAGTATAAAAAACAAAAATTCGACAATAGTGCTGCTAATCATGGTATTTAATTTTACCCATAGAAAGTTGAGCAGAGTTGGCAGTGGTTGTAAAGCCAAAGTGGTTATATTGTATCTTGTTTTTACTCAACAGGATTCATTAGAACACTGTACAAACAAATTGCTTTATCTAAGCTTCCTGGACCACTGTAAATGTAGTTAGGCTTTACCTTAACGGGTTTTCTGGCCATATCCTAGGTCAGTGGTGGCTAATCTATGGCTCGGGTGCCAGAGGTGGCTCTCAGAGCCCTTTCTGTGGGCACCCGCACCCTGGAAAAAGTCTATGGTTTACCAATATGCCTTAGACTTTTCCTGCCATTCATCAACACAGGGCGCACCATGAACTGCACAAGCAGCGCATTGATAGGCAAGCTATTATAGTTAAATGATAAAGTACATAGAAGATATACTATATTGGACTGCAGTATTTAGGGTAAATTGGCACTTTGCGATAAATAAGTGGGTTTTGGGTTGCAGTATGGGCACTCGGTCTCTAAACAGTTTGCCATCACT
The DNA here is from genome assembly GCF_905171765.1 of Bufo bufo. Classification (NCBI taxonomy): domain Eukaryota; kingdom Metazoa; phylum Chordata; class Amphibia; order Anura; family Bufonidae; genus Bufo; species Bufo bufo. The sequence continues at coordinate 195,474,006 of NC_053393.1, forward strand.
GCCCTAGGTCATCAATACCTAACCAGTGTGGGTCTGACACACGGCACTCCCACCGATCAGCTGTTTAAAGGGGCCATGGTGACAGTGACGTCACGTTCATCGATCACATCGGTCCCATTCAAGTAAATGAAGTTGAGCTGCAATACCAAGCACAGCCGCTATCCAATGGTCGGTGCTGTGCTTGGTAAGGTGTGCGGGGGCCATGGTCATTACCAGAGTGTCGCAGCCTCTTCAAACAACTGATCAGCATGGGTGTTGGGTGTCAGGTATTGATGACCCTGAAAACCCCTTTAAATCAGTGATTATCACCTTACTTGTTTTCAAATTTGTGGGTATACTGTATGTATGGTTATAGTTAAATTGTATAGTAACTAAAATTGTATTGTATAGTTAAATTGTAGACCACTTGATCACTATTCTCACCAGCATGCTTTGTCCCAATTAGTATTGTACAAAGTTTTTCGATGTAAGACCTACATGTATTTGTATCTGGAGCATTAACTTCCATGGATGTCATAAGCGATATACTGTAGAGACGCTGTGTAAGAATACTGTATATCCAGTTAAAACATGAGATGCCCTTGCTTTAAGTTTACAATCTATTCTTTCGCTTGATTCATTTACCAGAATTATTTGAATTGGTATAGTGGATGGATGGGTGAATAGATAGATAGTTTTTTTTTCCAACTTGTATATTTTCCTACGCCTAAGGGCCCCGTGGTGAGTTCATTCGATTATAAACCGAATTGCAATCCGTGCAAAAATGATCACATTTGAAACACTTGAAGTCCTTGTGTGAATCAATTTAATAATGACTGGGCTAAAGCACTCACACAGAAGCAGCCAGGGATATAATTTGGGGTTTATTTTTTTTTATATGTGCATCAAATCTTACATAATTCATCAAAGTATAGAAAATAAACATAACATGATATATTAACATTACTTACAGTTCAGTGCATTAATTCTCGCACTGGCAGAATATATTTTTTTACTTTTTGTAGTCTTAGGATTTTTATTTCATACTATCTGACTTATATTCTAAAGTCTAGAATATTGTAAGGAATTATTTCCGTACATTAGTATTGGAATAGCAGGCATATCTATAATCAAACCCTATAGTATGGAGCTAGCACTGTATGTCTTTGGTTTTTGGGTGGTACCTGAGGAGCAAAGCATGTATAGGAGAACTGGTTGCAGCCAAATTGAATCTCCATCTTTAGGTCTGAGGATTTTAAACCAGTTCTTGCTCTTACTATTTTCCTTTTTGAAATATCACTTTTGGATCTGCTACATTAATTTAATACTTGCCATTAAGAGAAACCTCACTTAGGGCATCTGTAGACCATTAATAAAGAGGCCTTCATTTGTGCGTTATACATGAACAACTCTCTACGGTTGGTCCTTGGACACCAAAATAACAGTCAGGGCTTGTCATTGAGTCCCCAAAGCCAAACAGAAGCATAAGATGGCTTCCATGTGGGATTGTTACCACCCCACAGGTTTCTAACAAGTCATTTGCCTCCATAATTACCATCTCTTCTGGAATGTGTGGGAGGATCCCAGAAAAAGGAGACCCTCCCAGACTCCTGGTAGAGTTCCTAGATGCTGGGAAAGCCTCCACACACCTTTTGGAGATCAGCACCTAGTTGAGTGTGGTACCGGAGCAGTCATCAGATATGGGGAATAGAGGGCCCACAGAAAATGTTAGCAATAATGCATGCTTCTGCAGTCTCAATAAATTATATAGGGAAGCTTGACTGTGAGCTCTATTGGGAAGAGGAAGTGGTATTATTAATTGCATTCTCTGTTCATGGCTAGAGATTCTTATAGTAACACAATAGTACCATATATTGGAACACTTCCCTATCTTAAAGGGTCTAGCCACCTTACTACAATTTATATGTAAAGTTCTGGATCCTTGTTTCAGTTCAGTTCTCTTACCTGGCTGCATGGAAATCCAGTCTGGCAGATGGCCGCTGATGAAGAGACGCTTCACTGGAATCTTCCAGCAGAGGGCTCCACTGAATATCACTGCTCACAGCATGAGAACTAGTGCATATGCAATGCCGCTGGTCATGTGACCCTCCATCAGCGGCCATGTTCTGGATGGCGGCACCGTACAGTCAGTGAAAAGACTGTACTGAAACAAGAAGGTGGAACTTCACACATGAGAACATCAGGACACATTAGTAAGAAGGCTATAGTGTTGTCTACGGCACTTTTGGGAAAATTGAGCACCCTCATGCACATATATGTGTATTCAATGGTGAAGGGGGAGAAAACTGCTGCCAGACACTTTTCCTGGGATCATTTTCACCCGATCCTTCTTTCCCCTGACATCATCTGTCAGAAGTCCCCCCTACACAGTAAATTATCAGCCAAACGCACCGTTTTCAGGGGGGTTCGGCCGACAGAACACTAATTTGTATGAGGGCCTTAAAGGCCAATTTCATAGGGAAATAATTCATCAGAAACTATATGAATGGTGCTACACAGGTAGGAGGTTCAAGTGCTCATAGTGTTCTTCACCTTCCATGATAAGTGAAGAAGGAGCATGCACACTATTTCTAACGTAATTGAACCCATCTGATAGGGGAGAGCCTTTTCCCTTCACTTCAACCTGTCATCGCCATGGGAACCACTGAGTGTCTTTAAACGCTGGCGCTTTTATAGCTAGCAAAGCGTTATTATTAGAAGCACCTGCGTGACCTCTTTTTTTTTTTTTTTGTTTAAAGTAGCCTTCCTTCCATAATTCCTCATTTTTGCTGAGTCGATGGGTAAGGTGTGCTTAGTGTTACTCTCCTGTTTCCAGAAGCTTCTGCACGTGCCTGCCGCGGGGAGCTTGACTAGGCTTGTGATTCCACCCTGATTATACTATGCAAGACATTCATCATGTGCTGTCTTATCTGTTTGCAAGGCAGCCCTGGCCTCTGATTTAACTCATGGGCCTTCGCTACAAGTTGGAGTGTGATTAATAATTGACTAATGTTGCTTTTATTTATCACTGCCGAGCACATTTCACTATTATCCAGCTAATTTATGTTAAGTGTAAGCTGTCGTTCATTACGTTTTTTGTTTTTCCCCCCTCATACTGCATTTCTCTTTACTTTTTTTTTAAGTAACAGAATCCTTATACAGGGCATAGACATGGTGGGTGCCAAAAAAGTTGATTTCCTTTTCAGTATAGTCATACATCATCAGCCCTCCCAGCTGCAGTGTCAGCCAGTGACAGAATGACATGTGTCATTTATCAAAGGGGCCAGGGCAGGCCTTGGGAAACATACACGACAAAGCCTGAGAGAGTTCATTTTGCAGTCCCCTCCTACCCTCTGCGAGCCTCTTGCCAGGAAAGCCTGTGATGTTTCTGTCTTCACAGTGTTACTGTAAGTTCCTCAACGTTCACGCCATTAACCCTTCAGATCATCTGGAGAATCTCTAATAAAGGTCATGAAATGCATGAAAACAAAAACGCTTGCAATGCAAGATGATCGTTTCATCTGACAAAGTGTCTTTCCTGTGCTGGGTTATGAATGGCTTGCAGTGTTCTGGAAGGGAGGAAGGTTTGTCTTTCAGCTTTCCGTCGTGTCATACCTCTTCTTTTTCGCCATTAAACGCCTGATTATGCCCTTCATCAAAATCAGCCTGAAAATATAGCCATTATCTACAATAATCTGTCACATATATGCTCTAACGATGTGAAATGCAGAAGCCATGTCTTATTCTGAAGTATATATATATATATATATTCAGTCTGCAGATTTGAGTCATGCACGCGACTCTATTTTCCATCCGTATTCTTTCTGTATAGCACACGGACCCATTCCATTAATTTGTATGGGTCCATAAAAAACGTAAATGACAGCACATGGATACCATCCGCGTGCTGCCGCAGCCGTATATATCCTCAAGATAGGTCATCAATTCCTGGCCTATTTCCGACACATTTCTATTGCATTGGAAAAAATGCGGAATGCATGCGAAGGATATGCAAATGTTACAGATCCATGGTTTGCGGTCCGAAATACAATACGGAGGTGTGAATGAGGCCTTAGGTTCCATTCACACGTCCGTAAGTGTTTTGCGGATCCGCAAAACATGGACACCGGCAATGTGCATTCCGCAATTTGCGGACCGCACATCGCCGCCACTATAATAGAAAATGCCTAATCTTGTCCGCAATTGCGGACAAGAATAGGAGATGTTTTATTTTTTGGCGGAAACTGAAGCACGGATGCGGAAGTGCTGATCCGCAAATGCGGATGCGGACAGCCATTCCGGCCCCATTGAAAATGACTGGGTCTGCACCTGTTCCGCAAAATTGCGTAACGGATGCGGACCCATTTTGCGGACGTGTGAATGGACCCTTACACTAAGAGTGCCATGTATAGTTTTTAAGATCAATAAATTACTGTCCAATTGATTGAGCTCTATTAGTCATATACCATATGACAGACGTTAGGCCCATTGGTAAAGCAGTAGCTTTGCAGGGTTCCTATTGTTTTATCCTTTTTTCTTTTTTACATAGCTTCTAATCATGAATGATAATGGCAGGCTACCTTATGCTACGAGGCCTCAGCAAGTTATCTGTCTTTGTCATTTGACTTCCATCTTTATCCAATAGGCAAATTAGTGAGCTCAGGTGGTTTTCTTTGGCTAGACTAAGGAGACGGTGTAAGGCCGTGGGAATAAATGTTGGTCTCATTTATTCCCAGCCTGCGAGTTTTAATAAATTCCGCCTTGGCACTCATCTGCAGTGAAAACCATTAGGACAAAATTGCAGTTTTGTGCATGAAGCTTGAGAATATGCAAATGCACTTTACAGAATTGTACAGATACTGTAGTGTTTCCTTTTCATAAACTTTCTCCCTCCTGATGGCCTTATAAATCTACATGCCGCTTGCTGGTAAGGTGCAGTTGACTTGACTGCTTGGCAAAGCATGTGTTAATGATTTGATTCTCTGAAGCTATGTGAATGGAAAACGATTAAATTGGTTAAAACGTGAGGGCAACACGTTGACTTAGTGGTTAGCACTGGTACCTTGCATCAATGGAGTCCTAGGACAATATTTCTGTGGAATCTTTAGGTTCTCCTTGTGTTTTTGTGGGTTTCCTCCCACACTCCAAAGACACACTGATAGGGAACTTAGATTGTGAGACATGAAGTGATGGAATATGTCAGCGCCATATAAGTGAGTAAAATAAATAACATTATGAAAACCTGGACCATCCATTTCATTTTGCATATGAAGAATGGTAACTAGGAATATTCTTCTTTTATAACCGCCAAGAAATGAGCACTTTACCTATTTTTGTCAAAGAGAAAAAACTATATCATGTATTAAGGATATGATAAACATGCAAAACATTTTACTCCAGTATCCATTAGTCTGATCCTTCTATTTGGCAAAGCTTGTTGAAAACTTAACAACATTTGGAGTTTGATGATCCTTTAATTATAACTATTCCATTACTAATGAAGACCTGAAAGAGAATAGGCCAACCAAGATGTAAACTCTAGAGTCAATGATAAACACAACCTAGGTGGTACCCAAGAACTCCTAATTATTGGACAGTAAGGAATAGTGTATTGTATCACCTGTGTAGCTTCATAACACCTGTACTAGGTTTGGGGTTGTAAGAGAGTACATTCTGTGTAGTAAACCCAATCGTGATTGGTAGGGGTCTCAGCTGTTGGACCGTCATGCAGCACCCCACCATGTAAAAAGATCTGAAAAGCTCATCATTCAATAAGGTCTCAAAAACCAGATTGAAAACAAGTAGATATTAACCCTTATGCAGTCTTTTGCTAAGTAGACCACCTTGATTTGATGAGGGAGTCTCTGTATTTTGATCAAAATGTACACAAAGTGCCTTTGGTTCTTCTCTATAGGTTAAGCTTATTATAAATAAATCAATGTATAGCATGTGGATTTATGATCCACTCTTGTTTTTGCATTCATATACACTAGTCCATCTTGCTACTGTAGTGCCAGTGAGTCAAAGGGGCCCACCCACCATGGGGTGTTGTTGGGGTGCAAGTGCTGTGTTGCTGTGGTAGTAGTCACTATGTGGTGCTGCACTGCACTAAATTAGTGTAGAGAGGGACTGGAAAGAGGCCACCCTGTAGTGATTAGTGGCCCTATGCATTTTGATCAAAGCATACAGTGAGGAACAGAAGTATTTGAACACCCTGCGATTTTGCAAGTTCTCCCACTTAGAAATCATGGAGGGGTCTGAAATTCACATTGTAGATGCATTACCACTCTGAGAGACAGAATAAAAAAAAGAAATCAGGAAATCACATTGTATGATTTTTAAAGAATTTATTTGTCTTGCACTGCTGAACATAAGTATTTGAACACCTGAGAAACAGCAAGAATTCTGGCTCCCAAAGACCTGTTACTGTGCCTTTAAAAAGTCCACCTCTACTCCTACTCATTAATCTAACTTAGTAGCACCTGTCCACCCCACAGTCAGTCAGATGCCAACTACTACCATGGGAAAGACCAAAGAGCTGTCAAAAGACACCAGAGAAAAAATTGTGGACCTTCACAAGGCTGGAAAGGGCTACGGGACAAGAAAATAGATCAACTGTTGGAGCAATTGTTAGAAAATGGAAGAGGCTAAAGACGACTGTCAGTCTCCATCGAACTGGGGCTCCATGCAAGATCTCACCTCATGGGGTATTACTGATGATAAGAAAGGTGAGGAATCATCCCAGAACTACAAGCGAGGAGCTGGTCAATGACATGAAGAGACCTGGGACCACAGTTTCAAAGGTCATTGTCGGTAGAACACTACGCCGTCATGGTTTCAAATCATGCATTGCGCGGAAGGTTCCCCTGCTCAAGTCATCACATGTCTAGGCCCATCTGAAGTTTGCCAATGACCATCTGGATGATTCAGAGGAGGCATGGGAGAAAGTCATGTGGTCAGATGAGACCAAAGTAGAACTTTTTGGTCCAAACTTCACTCGTCGTGTTTGGAAGAAAAAGAAGGATGAGTTGCATCCCAAGAACACCATCCCTACTGTTAAGCATCCGGGTGGTAACATCATGCTTTGGGGGTGCTTTTCTGCGAAGGGGACAGGACAACTGCACTGTATTAAGGAGAGGATGATTGGATCCATTTATTGTGAGATTTTGAGCAACAACCTCCTTCCCTCAGTCAGAGCATTGAAGATGGGTCGTGGCTGGGTCTTCCAACATGACAACGACCCGAAGCACACAGCCAGGATAACCAAGAAGTGGCTCCGTAAGAAGCATATCAAGGTTCTGGAGTAGCCTAGCCATTCTCCAGACCTAAATCCAATAGAACATCTTTGAAGGGAGCTGAAACTCCATGTTGCTCAGCGACAGCCCCGAAACCTGACATATTTAGAAGAGATCTGTGTGGAGGAGTGGGCCAAAATCCCTGTTGCAGTGTGTGCAAACCTGGTCAAGAACTACAGGAAACTTTTGTCCCTCTGTAATTACAAACAAAGACTTCTGTACCAAATATTAACACTGACTCGCTCAGGTTTTCAGCAGTGCAAGACAAATAAATTCTTAAAAAAATCATACAATGTGATTTCCTTATATATATATATTTTTTTTTATTCTGTCTCTGAGTGGGAATGCACCTACAATGTGAATTTCAGACCCCTCCATGATTTCTAAGTGGGAGAACTTGCAAAATTGCAGGGTGTTCAAATACTTCTGTTCCTCACTGTATATAAACTGTTCCTGTTTATAGATTATGCTTATCAGTAATAGATCAATGAATGACATGTGGATGTGCGATCCATTTCTTTCTGTCTACAGTTGTTGCAATACTAATATATTTCCAAGGTTCGTTTTATTCAGAGCTCCGATGTCCAATTTTCCTGCACTGCTAACTAGAATATTCTCTTGCCTGATCAAAACTGTAGGGCTATATGGGAAAATGGAGGATGAGTTACATAGCTATGTCATAGGCATTATACTTCCGTCAGGCTGGTCCCACAGCTGTCTGGACTCTGGAGTGGTTTTTGTCTGGGCAAATTCCGGTGTATTTGTCCGGATCTATCCTGGACCCCATTATAGTCAAAGAGGCCGGCAGGCGTTGCAGTAACATCCAGCAATACCGGATCCTGAGAGCTGTGGCAGGCTGTTCTTTCAGAAAAGCCTGCCGGAACTAATAACTGAAGAGTGAAAGATGCCATAGTAAACTTTTTATACTGGCATTTATTTCTTTGAATCACAGACTCGTTCAAATTAAAGTCTGCATATTTAATGTCAGCTATATGAACTAACAGATTAGTCGCTCCTCTCATTGCACCTACCGATAAAGTAGGCCTAGGTCGCTCACACATCAAAGGTTTGTGGGTAGATTTCACCCTTTTTGGACAAATCTGTCAATAAGTAATGCACAGACATTACACTCAATCATGGTTGGGAGACAAGAGGATCATGAAATCTTATTTTGTTCTCAATAGGGATGAGTAGCCCTCTGCCGCTGTAGATACAACATACATGTAACCGGGTGTGATAGGCCAAAGGTATGTCATTACCTGCCCTAAAACCGATTGCACATCTTTTCATTACTTGTATAGCATAACCGCACATGCTAAAATTAACAGAAAATTGTGCTATCTGGTGAATAAATGCCGTCCCACTGGGAATTTGGACGGATGTGAGTGATGACAGTTTCTTCACGGTGTTGTGGGATTTGCTGGCGCTATATAAAAGAAACAGGAAAAAAACATAAAAGCATGATAAAAACGCATGCAAATAGTAACATTACATATGGCTAGTAAACCTTGACAATATGAAGACCCACAATAACCTTCTTTGAAGTTCATCTGTCATGAGACAAGTATGTTTTATAAGGGAGCGTGTCGACAAAATGCCTATATAGGATTAATTGTTAACCAGAAAAGTTCCTGAAAAGTTGGCAGAGGAGAAAATGTTCTAAATCACTTTCAGAGATATCACCATCGCATATGTCTCTTTATTATTTCTACAAATGAACTAAATGATCCAACAACAGATTTAACCCCACTGTGCATGCAGAATTTTTATCCAATATTTTATCTATGTATATGGCATCCCAATGCTTAGTATACTGTATGCATTCTGCTCCAGAGAAGCTCATAAATTACACTGCTTAGAAAATATCGTGATTTTTTTTAATTGTGTCATAATTCACAGGATAAGGATCAATCACTGGTAGCCCCTAGTTACTATCGATTAGGATTTCTTCTAATGCACACAGTCAAATTGTAGATCTGCTTTGCTTCCACCAAAGAATGTGGTGCCTCAATAAGCCACCATACTTCAGCAGCACACAAAGGGGCGTTTTAGATGCCGGTCTTAATAAGCCACTGCGGTGGCGGTGGATCCGTTATGTAGAGGTGCAGGCAGTCATAGAAAATGGTGAATGAGACGGGCCTACCAGGCCATCCCCTTCCCCGTCTACGGTATGCCCACTTTTTAGACCTGGAGTGAGCATAGAAAAGTCACAGATTGCAGCGCACAATCTGCACCAGAAATACACCTAATTTAGTTGTATTTCTGTTTAATAAATGACCCCCAAAATACCTATAGCTAAGGCTCTAAAAAGCAGATGCCTCTCAAGAAGCCCATCCAGTGGAATCAGTCACCATAGGCTTCCACAGAAATAAAAAATATTCTTGGATGGAAAAGTTTAGTATATTCTACACTTTTGCTTCCTTTCTTCCCAATATATATATTAATCATAGGCCAAAAAGTGATGTGAACACCGCCTAAGTGATATGAAGCCAAGGGACCCTGTTACCAGATGTACAGTATCCTAAGGGTACATTTACACGTGGCATTAATGGAGCAGCAGATATTCATAAAATCCCGTATAAATTCTGGACCATTCCTAGGAAATAAAACCTTAGTATGCTCCATCGCATGTTATAGTACAGAGATTTTCCACCCTGTTAATTGAACCTGGGCAAGGTCCATGAACATGGCTCCTCCGAATTCATGATCCCTTAAAGATACCGTGCAGAAAACTGCAATACCACATGCAAGACATGCATTTTCTGTGGACTATGAGACCACAGTGGATACAGTGTTATTGTCTTGATAAGAAGCAATGATTTTATATTTTATAGCACTTGTATTAACCTGTCTATAGCTTCTTGTCCATAATGCAATTGTAAAGCGTTTCAGTTTTGAAAAGTATTATTATACAGTATATATATATATATATAAAATAGCTTAGTAAATATGAAAATATATTCAAAATGCAGGAATTAAAAATTATTTCTGCTTATGTTTTATAGATCGAAAACATAAGCACAGGGCAATAGTTAACGTATATAAATTAGGCTTTAGGTATAGAAGGTTGGTGAATAAACTCTGTATGCGAGGGAGCAACAAATGGGTCAAATCATTTAGCTATATCTAGAAAAAAATAAAATAAGAAAGAGGTAAAGATAACTTTGGAGCCTGAAGTCTTAAACCTTCCAGATGAGCCGTGGCTGGAGACAGTCAGTTTTCTAGTCAGGGCTGGTCCCCTTTCATTTTGTCTGCATACAGCTAATTTATGTTTTTTGCCGCCAGATGTGGGCTGACAGCCATCACTCAGAGATTCCTTCCCCCCACTGTTTTCGGAGGTCGGCAGAATAGTCACGTTTCCCATTTTACAGAATCCCCATCAACATTATTGAAGATGGATGTATCTTTAAAGCTAAGATTGATTGTGGATATCGGAGTTACGGTGTCATTTATCATGGTGAATATTATTTAGACTTGGATTGTACAAGGCTGTAACTTGAGACATAGCCAGGGGAGGAGGAGGGACAATCTGGAAACGAGGATCTGTGAACTCTAATAGATGGATGTCTTGTTTTATTTATTTATATCTTTCCTCCTTTTTTTTCTAAGTTCCTCTTCTCTGTCTTGATTCAAGCTTTCTCGAAAGAAAAACCTCCAACTTTTCAAAGTGCCCAGACTTTACATTAATACAGTAATCTTTGAAATGAACGTGAAAGTTAAGTATACATTCAAAATAAAATTTTAGCATATTTCTATAAGGCAAGTATACACTGTGGGAGAGATTTGCTACAGGATTGTTGCCGATTCTTTTTTAATCTGTCTCGATGCACTATTCTACTCAATCTCACTTAACATATATTTCAATCATTTCTGTATCTGTCCCGAGCTACTTGAGAAACCTTGGCGTGGTGCTCGGGCTCAGACATGTCCTCCACAGTAGGATATGTTGGCTAATCTCTCAATTTTAACATCAGTTTGAGGGTTTGGGAAGACCGCAGAGTGCACCTGTCTTTGCTAATATTATTATTTTTCTGTATCTGTACCTAACTATTACAGGCCTGGGTTACCTGGAGACATAACTGCCTGTTTGAGAAGTGCCTAGACAGTTCCTGTAGCCTTAAAGGGGTTGTCCTGGATTATGATATATTCATGGCCTGCCCTCAAAATAGGCCACAAATATCTGATCAGTGGTAGTCTGGCACCCTGCACCTCCGTCAATAAGGTGTTCTGCAGTAGCTCAAGCGCTGGAAGCTGTCACGAGAGCTACTTAGCTCTGTCCATTGTGTAATGGACATAGATGGTTACTGCATGCTGTCCTCATTGATCAGTTATCGGCTCCATCCACTACACAATGGACGTAGCTATGTAATTCTGGTGCTGACTTCTGAGGATAGAGCTACTGTGCAAAGTAACAGCTGATCAGTGAGGGTGCGGAAGGTCAGGCCTGTGCCAATCTGATATTGGTGACTTTTCTTGAGGTTAGGCCATCAATATAAAAATTCTAACAACTCCTTTAACATTGTATTCCAAACATCACTAAACTAGTGTGCCATGGGCAACTTATCAAGGTTTAAAAGAAGATACTTGCTCAGTCTTACCTCTCATATGTTTGAGGCTGTCACCAGGGCTATTAGTGTCTTATGTCAAAGAGTGAGTCTTATGTTCAGAAGTGTACAAAGCTCCTGGTAACCAAAGTAGACTCTGTAGTAGACCCCCTAGGGTCTATTGGGGGACCACTGGGCAGCTACCTATACACCAATCGTTGTTAAATCTTAACTTGTGTTCTGAGAACTGTATAAACAATCCCAAGCCCACTCATGTCTGTTTTGCGTTCTATTATCATTGTCATTGTTTAAATCAAGTTTGAGTAGAATACATTTTAAAGATTTTTTGTTGTTTATTTCCATGTTATTATTTTTATTTAGAAAATCCCAAGTCTTGCAACTTTACACTGACCAAGGAGTCTTAAACTAGCCTCACTCCTCCTATTTTGTAGAAATCACTTTTCAATAGTTATCTCAATATCTTCCCAGACAGGATTACAAAGTAACACTTCTATTATAAAAGCTGGAAGCAGATAACGTAGGATTACACCTCTCACAAGAGTTGATGGACACAGCTCGCCTCCTCCACCTCCCTGCAAAATGACCTCTACAAAGTTCACAGAGCATGTCTAGATCCCTCCCCCATAGAAGTCATTGGGGAGGGGAAAGTTTATCATGAGGATAATATTTGAATTCAGTTTTCTCTGAGTCTGTGTTGGCGTACCTTGAGTCAAATTTAGCAAATGGCACATGTTGCTTATTAAATTTGCATCTTTATACCTTTTTGTCTTTATACTTTATACTTTTGTCTAGAAAAGCCACTCCAGTTTCTCTACACCCCTCCCCTCCTACTGGAGATGCTTGGGATTTATTTAGCAATTTTTTAAAAATGTTCCAGTGATTAATCTAGGGTGAATTTCATTATCATAGCTAACCAGTATTTTGCTACTTTTTGAGGACAGAATTCAGGAGTGCAGGGCAGGACTCTCCCCAATGAGACTACAGGTTCCTACGGACCATGTGGCTGCTATTAAGTACATCTCTGAATGCTGTCAATAGCAGATCAAACAAGATGGCTGTCCCATGATCATATACAGACAATAATATAATAAAACCTGCAACCAGAAATTAAAAACAAAATAGAAAATAAAGGTATTAATCCATAAAAATATTGGCGACACATTCCTTTTAATGTAGGTTCATGGTGAGAAATCCATCAACCTGTGACACTGTAATAGTACTGTATTTTTAGACAGATACAGCATGCCATACCAATACCTAGTTTACAGCCATAGCGTTAGAGAACGCTTTCATTACTGTAAGAAAGCAAATCACAAAATTCTTTACTTTGTACTAAAGAGTAAAGAGTGACATTCCTAAATGAATCTGTGAAGAAGATGTGATATACGATCCTTGATATGTTTAAAGTGGTGACTCCTAGGACATGAAAACCCAGATTTCCAGCTTATAAATATGAATAAATGTCAAGCTGTTAAATATAACTAAGAAGCATTTCTTTAAATAAAGTAATAATGATGAAAAAGATAGCGATTACTAATCCCTTTAAATAAAATATACAAAACAGCTGTGTCTTGTAATTCTAAAATGTTATTTCATTAGAGGAATATTTTTTTAGTTATTCTGCTGTTATCACAATCACGTTCGTTCAATTATTCAGATTTTGACAAAGCTGAGTTACATTGTTATAAGAGACACCTGGCTTACAGTTCACTCCAGCACACCGTAATATGACAATGCAATTCTAAAATGTCACCATATAAACCATCTGTCAAATACAGTTGTTATCCCATGTGATGGTTTAAAAACAATGAACTTATAACATGTCAGTGATTTGGTGTCTTGAAATTGCTGTACAACAGAGATGAGATGGAGTTGGAATAACAACAAGAGAGATTTTTCAAACTATCTACGGTATGTAGTGCTCACCAAAAAAAAGCTGCAGACGATAAATCTAAAAAGGCAAACAAAAATTGTCCACTTATTCAAGCTGTTTTAGTCACTTAAAATGTTATTCAGAGCAGGAAAATTTAAAGGGGCTCTCCAGCTTTGTATAAATACAGATTTCAGGAATGAGGGCTAATTAAACTTTTTTATTTTATTTACTCCCTTTATGTGCATTGATGAGGTATGCACATAGAACCTTATGGACAACCACCTCACCCTGTTAAAAAGGACTTCTCCTGACATGTCTGTTTTAGCAACTACTTCCATTCTCTTTAATTCTTAGGACTGTATACTGTACCATTCCTTTAATAATCCTGCTAGAAGTTATGAATGAATTGCTAGCATTTTGCACTGAAGGTCTAGATGGGTGTTACCAGTTGTAGACGTGTCTCTCCACAGTCTGAGACTATCAACCCATAAACAGACTGCGCAGGGACACAACCCCAACTGATAATACGCTTCTGGACCTTCATTGCAAACTGCTAGTAATTCTTTCCGAACTTTTAGAAAAAATGATAAAGGAGTGGTACAACATAGAGTCAGAAGAGCAGATGCTCCATTAGCAAGTAGTTGCTAAAGCAGATATGTCATGAGAGGTGACAGGTCCTCTTTAAGCTTTATGTAATCAGATACCTCATGTCCGTTTCCTTGTTCTCTGAAAATTTTAAACAGAATTACTGCAGAAGATATACATCGAAACGCTTCCAATACACCACCTCTTTGAAAAGACCACGGGGGTCGTTTTAGACGCCGGTCTTAGCAGATCCATATCTGGCGCCGGCCTCTCCATAACTTCAGCACATCCAGCGCCAGTCTAAATGTAAGACAGCTTCCTAGCTTTCATACATTTAGACCATTTTCTACGCCTAAAACAGCAGTAGAAAATGTTAAGTGAGACGGGCCTGCTGGTCCGCCCCCCTTTTTTAGACCTGGTGTGAGAGGGAAAAAGTCACAGGTTACGGCACAACTAACTGTTGCACTGCAATCTGCACCTGAAATATGCCTAATATAGGCGTATTTCAGGATAATAAATGACCCCCACATCCGTATCTAGGCTAGATTTCCTGTGAGATTTTCTGTTCCACCATATACTATCCATACTGGTCATCTTCGTTGAGAAGATCATCACTCTAGTAGACCGCTTTTTAAGGCAAATTTGGGTAGGTGTTTCAAAGATATTTGATCGTAGTACATACAAACCCACATACTTTTCTTTTTGGCTAACCCTGTTTATACAAAACTGGAGAATGTCTTTAAGTCTGACTACCTCCAGAAAACAACTTTTCGGCTTGTTTCATTACAGAGTTGCTTCAAAATATGTTCTTTTTCATTAATATTGGAGATGCATTAATGGAAAAGTTGAGTTTTCCTGGAAGAATTATATAATTGGCATCACTTTATATATCAATAAAGCTTGCTGGTTCCATGTGTTGTACTTTTTAGTAACTGCTGTGAATATATTTCTATACATATATTAACTGGAGACAGGTGTCACTCCTGCTTTTCAACAAGATGTCGAAATGACAAGATCAATTTCCAGCTTAGACTAGGCGTTATCTGCTATTTCTACTTTAAGCAAGGGCTTTTTAGCAAGATTTGCATAGGACAACACGTCAGGCAACCATCCTTAATTTTATGGTACAGTTCATGAAATCGGGCAGTGTCCCTGAAAAAAATGATTCTTATGTTCTTTTGGAACTTGCTGAGCTAGTTCAGATTACTGCGATTCTCATAATTTTACAGTTCACATTAATTGCTGGTAATGAGATCATATCAGTAATCTGAGCAACAGACTATCACTTATATCCTTTATGATTCACTATAGTTTTCCAACGTGTCTATAAAAACTGCTACCGACTAGGTTGTCCTTAGTTTGGGTGGTACCCCATGCAGTACCTTTTTATGGTGTCTCATATAGTGTGTAAATAATATAATCATAGAGTATATAAATACTGTTGGTAAAGAGTGCCCAACTGACTTCCCAACTATTAAGCTATGGAATGAAACTGCAGGAACTTGGGCATTAGAGTGCTCAAGGCCAAAGTTGCACCCTTCAGTAATGAGAAGGGAAAAAACCTACGTGACCACAACGGTCACACACACACCTAAAGGTCCTCATTCACATTAGTGTATTGTCGGCCAAACACGCAGAGAACGGCAGGTTCGGAAACAGTTTATTATGTGGGGGTTCTCCCAATTCTCCCCCAACAGATGATATCAGGGAGGACATCAAGGATGGGTCAAAAATATTCCTTTCACCCTATCCTTCTCTCCCTCAACATCATTTTGTTCTCTCGGGAAATAAGCCACCACTAGCAGTGTCTGGCAGCAGCTTTCTCCCCCACCCCAGTAAATACACATACTGAATACGTATACATATGGGGGAGTCGGGAGAGAGTAGGGGAAAATATCTGTCTGGCGAATGATCATTCGGCCCAAAGCTATGGAATGTGTATGACCGCCCTAAGGCTATGCTCCCTGATCCCACATTCCATGATTATGAAAATCTAACCACCTTGCATACGAGTTCTCAAAAGAGGAAAATATTAAACCAGATTTCTTTGCCTCTGTGATGGTTTATCACTTTCATGAGACTTGTGCAATGTGACCCAAATTTGAAATTTGGTATAGTTAATTAAAATAGGATATACTGTACCAATGTATGTGTCATTTGTGTTGAAATGTCCCTTTTGTGTACATGTATTATACGTAAAATATGTTCCATCTGTAAATGTAATTTTATATGTTATGATTTCATAGAAATCATTAAAGTTATGATTCATGCTGAAATGTCCCCTCGGTATTGCTAATATATTTGGATACATTTCAAATTTACAACCTGGAGTGTCTTTTTTAGGCACTTGAGAATTAGGTATGTTTCTCTTACTTGTTTGTCGAGAGTCATTTTTTTGCGTGATTATATTTTAGAGAAGGTGATAATTCATCACTCAGTTTTAGAAAGTGCTTGAGTGTAGTTTAATGCGCTAGAAACATCACATTAGCCGGAGCATATGGAATCATGGTTTATTTTTCATAAGTATCTCAGTTGTGCCTTATTTCTGAAATATCACCATGTCTGCCTTTGAAGCAGATGTCCAATGAGTTACCAAAACTATAAAATACACTATAATACTAATAGCTACATATTTTTGCTTGTTTTTGAGATAAAATTTGCAGAAACTACTTGAATCTGTATACAAAGGGATTCATTTTGAGCAGTGGCCATAGGTTGCGATGGGAGCCATATGCACTTACTACAATACAACATCCACACTGACAATATTGCAGACATAATTATGTTTGACTTTGAATTTGCTTAATCTGGCAATGATGGTAAAATAAATTTAATGTTTTTTTGAGAGTCATCAACTCAGAGTTGGAATTCCTAGTGGTGGAAACAGAATGGCAGGTGAAAGTGTAAAGGGTGTGTGTGGGGGAGGGGGGGTGTTCTTGGGGAGCTCAATCTGGCACAAAGGTTCCACAGAATATAAAGTAGCACCATACTAATCAGTGGTTCTAGTAACGGATGAGGTACTTTATCAACTTCTCATTAAATTTTTATAAAAAGAGAACAATGTCCATATGTTCTGTAGATATTTTAGTAAATTTTTATACAGTATGTCCACCCTGAGGGCAAAAGAAGCAGAAGACACTAATGAATTTGTAAAGCTCATCTACATATCTAGTGCCTTTTTATCACTCTTATCCTAAATTCCAACCTGGCCAACTCTTGTTTTCCTGTCTAAGGCAAGTTTCACACTATATCTGAGCATTACGTTTGGTTGGACACTTTATAATTTTCTGCCTAACATACAGCTCAATATCTTTTTAGTTGCCCACTCGTGTTGGGCGAGCATGTTCGGCCGAACACTTTTTTACTCGAGCATCGCGATGCTCGGCACATTGCGGTGTTCGGCCGAACACCGCGTGTGCTCGAGCGCGATGCTCGATTATCCTCCCCGCACGTTTGCAGCCAATAAACGTGCCCAGAGGTACTGGCACTCACTGTAATGCTTTAGCCATGTTGGTTACTGGCATTACAGTGATTGGCTGGCCGGAACGCGTCATCGTGTGCTATATAGCACCCGATGACACGTGGTTCGGCTCAGTCTTAGTCAGAGAGAGCTGCAGCAGAAGGGACAGATAGTGTAGGGACACAAATAATATTTTTTTTTAGGCAGGGTTTACTGGTGAAATGTGTTAGAGACCCAAAAGTCCTTTTAAGGACTATTGTTTTATCTGGCTGCAATATATATTATTAGCGCAACTTGCACTAAATTGCGTGCAATTGTTTGGCTGCTGCTGACAGTGACACAACCTCTGCTACATCTGTTGTGTTACATTTGCGCTGTAAAATTCAGCGCAATTGTTTGGCGCTGGCTACAGCGACATTACCTGCGCTACATCTCGAGTATAACGTTAGCGCTTCTGAAATATCAGTGACATTCAGTATAATTTTTTCGCCACTGGTGACAGCGACATTACCTGCGTTACATCGCCTGTATAACATTTGCGCATCCTAAATATCTGTGACATACCCTAGACTGGTAGTGGGGCATGAGTATCAAAATCGACCCGATTCACAAACAAATATCTAATTGGCATGGGTCAAGGTACAGCCACACGGGTCAGGCTTGATGTTGCAGTTTTGAAAACCAAAAATCAGGAGTGCATCATAAAAGGTGAGAGACTATACAGGACAAATACAACTCCTTTTCTTTTTTTAAATTCAATCCTGGTTTCGGCTTCTAAAACTGCATGCAGAAATATGACCGTGTGGCCGCACCCTAAGCAATGGTGAATTATATGCATGGCTACTTTGTATGCCCGTAACAAAGCGGCCCATGTTGACTATTTCACTTTAAAGGTGTATTCTGGCTATGTTAAGTTATCAGGATAAGGGATAACAGTTAGATTAATGGGGGTCCTACGCATGAGACCCCCACCAATCATAAGAATGGGGCCCTCGTACCCTATGGAGCCCCCTGAAATAATCAGAGCAGCAGGCCAGGCATTTTCGTGGCTTGTTTATTTCTATGGGAGTTCTGGAGACAGAAGTATTCTCAGTTCTGTACTCTCAGGAACTCTTGTGGAAATGAATGGAGCGGCCACGCTCATGCCTAACCTGCCATTTCATTGATTTGGGGGGGACTTCATGGGGTATTATCAGAGGCGGACTGGGAAGTGGCTTTGGAGAAAAAAAACTAAAAGTGGCCCCATTTTGTAGGCAGGTCCAAATTAACAGGGGGCAGGAGCAACACAAGTAGGCAGGGTCAACAATAACATACCATCCAGCAGAACCAAATAACACAGTGTATCACATATACTGCCTCAAAAGCTGGCCCTCTGCGGTGGCCATTAGAGGTGAGCAAATTTCCGGTTATTAAATTCGTTCACGCTTTGTTTACTGGTAAAAGGTGAATTGCGTTATGGATTGCGTTACCAGGGACCAAAACGCAATTCTATGACGGAATGCATAACGGAATGCCTTTAGAGGCATTCCGTTATTCATTCCTCATATTAGAAGTCTATGGGCTGCATAACGATCATCCAGTTTCGTTATGCATCGCGTCCATAGAATTGCGTTATGGTCCCTGGTAACGGAAATCCGTAACGGAATTCACTTTTTACCAGTAAACAAAGCGTAAACGGATTTCAAAATATGAAATTCGCTAATCTCTAGTGGCCATCAATAGCTACCATCTTCTGTCCTCATCCTCCGGTTGTCTATGGAGCAGGAGGCTTAGGAGGTGAAGTGCGGGCCACAGGAGTTGGATTCAGGAGGGCATGTGTGGTCACTGGCTGGGTACATTAGTACCTGATTCCCACAGCATTAATTACTGTTGAAAGTTCATTATGTACCTGGTCAGCGGCAGAGAGTAGGACTTGGGTGGCCTCCTGGAGCATCGGTCCATCGGGAAATTTCCCTGTAGGGTCTATGGCCAATCTGCCCCTAGGTATTATTTTTCTCATAATTCAGTTTATGGAAAAAGATTTGACAGAAAATATTAATTTGTGGCTTTTCATCACTTGCTGAATCTCTACTCTCATAATTATTTGCCCAGGCAGCTTGTAGGGTTTATCTATGAACCTCATCTGGAGAGTTACAAGCTGTTTATAGCAGCTGCATTATCGTGATGCATAGGTGTCCTCTTGGAAATCTGTATTTTAGCACACCTCTAGCAAAGAAGGTAGAAAGAGGCTTTAAATGCTCTGAGAAGTGCTCAGTATTAAAAACTAAAGTGTCTAATTTCAGCAGCCACAACTGTGTACCCATAAAAGAGGCAAATTTATCACAGAACATTACTGAGTGCAGGAAATGTCATGAAAACCATTGTTTTTAATCTTTTTTTCCCAGCCTCTAAATGAGGGTGATTTATGGGTAGTTATCCATCTTTAGGTCATCCATCAACTTTAGTTGCTAGGCAATCAAACCAGCAGCTGTTTGCTTTGAATCAAGCTGGAATAGTTGTCAGTCATCACATGCAGGTAGACCTTTGCGGTAAAAAAACATTAGCATGCATGCAAAATTAAAGTTAGTGACTGTTTTAGTGCCTGGAGAATTATCACAGCCACCAATATAGACATGCAATGTGTCCCAGAATGTGGAAAGTTAAACAAAAAATCCTATAAATCTTTGCTGCAAAAATGTGAATGATTTTTTATTTTTTTATGTGAGATAAAGTTGTGGTAAATTGGATATACCATATAAATAAAAGACTCTTTTACAACACGCAGATTGAAGCACTGTAAAAGGATTATGCTTTGAAAAACTAAGCTTATGAATTTTTTTTAAGTGATTGTCGAAAAATGTTTAGAAGCTTTGAATTTTTTTTCTTTAAAGGAGCCTTCCTCTTATTGATGACCCATTCTCTTGTGTTCTCTTCATACAGCTGATGTGCAGGGGTTTCAGGAGTTGGACCCCCTCTGATCTGATATTGATGCTGTGTCCTGTGAATAGGTCATCAATATGGGGAAAGCAGAAAACACTTCAAAGGTGTTTTCCAGGTTTCGATATTGATGGGCCTAACCTCAAGATAGGTTATCAATATCTGATTAGTCGGTACAAACCTCCACCGATCAGGTGTTCCCTACAAGAGCCAGATGAGACTACCACTTTAAATAGAGCCAGAAGCACAGTTCCCATTTACTTTCTGCCTGTAGGATCCACCATTTGGATATTGATGACCTATCATAAGAGTAGGTAATCAATATTAGGAGCCCAGGAAACCACTTAAGCAGTGATACTCATTTCAGAGCTGTATCTGGTATCAAAGCTCATCGACAAGAATGATGCTGTTTTGGAAAAATAATAATCTCATAAACTCTCTTTAAAGTGGTTGTTAAAGAGGACCTTTCCATTGTCCAAACATTGTAAGCTAATTATCAGGCTACATAGAGCGGCGCCCAGGGATCTCACTGCACTTACTATTATCCCTGGGCGCCGCTCTCGTTCGCCCGCTGTGTCCTCTGGTATCTTCACTGAATTGGTTCATACTAGTAGGAGTCTGCAACTGTTTCACCCTGGGCTTCCTTCTCCCAGGCTGTAGCGCTGTCCAATCTGTGCTGCGATTGGACAGCGCTACAGCCTGGGAGAAGGAACGCCCAGGGTGAAACAGGGCAGACTCCTACTAGTAGAACCAATTCAGTGAAGATACCAGAGGACACAGCGGGCGAACGGAGCGGCGCCCAGGGATAATAGTAAGTGCAGTGAGATCCCTGGGCGCCGCTCTATGTAGCCTGATAATTAGCTTACAATGTTTGGACCAATGAAAGGTCCTCTTTAACTCTGGGTGCCTTTTGGGAAGAACCCCCCCAACGTGGCTGCACCTGAGACGGGAATCATACTTACATGATCCGCCAAATGACCCAGCGACATGACGCTTGAGGATCAAGTCGCCACAAGGAGGCGCAACACCAGCAGTGGGGGATCAATTAAGTATGAGTTCTTTCCCCTAGTCTGGTTCACATTGGGGGTTCTACCCGAAAGGACCCCCAGGGTAAACACCCCTTTTAATTTCTTTTGTACTAGAGGTAACCATGTTGGGAGTTAAAAACAACAAAGATTGGATTGATACTAGATATTAAGGTTGGCCAAAAGACGTAAAAATAATCATTAGTCACCCTAGCACATTTATATCACAATGTCTATGAGTGTCTGCAAAAAGAGAAATATACTTCCATACAGTGAGAAAAGTAAATGCGGTGCAATACAAAGATACAATATCCCCACTGAACAATGCAATGGCTGTTCTCTGAGGAATGTTGTCTGTAGTATGGGGAATGGCTACAGTATATATGTATGCTCTTTGCTAGTAAATGTTCCAATGTTCTTAGCATACAAGTTTTTGGGTTCAGTAACTAGAGGGATCAACACCTTTTTAAAGATATATACTAAAGTCGGGCCCTCTTTATAAACACAGAATAAAGGCCATGCAGGGAACATGATATGTTGTCCTTGCATATGATCAAATTGTACTGGTTTACCTGATATAGTACTAGATATGAAGCATGGTAGAAAGGGGAACAGAACAAAAACCTGTTGATGGTCTTACTTACATTGCTTGTAGACTTCACCATGAATTTAGTAAATGCCCTTGTGGCAGCCACGTACATTACTCCTGTACATCCTTTTTATGTAACTCCTTTTTATTTTCATTTTAGCTTTTGTCTCCAGCAATTTAATTACTTCATACATTTTTGGGAATTGTCCTAGTGTTGGATTTTAAAACCGGCTTCATTTGCAAGTAGAACATTTCTCTTTGATTAAAGTCTCTGGATTTGTTTAGTGAGACCCTTTCTCCACTAAAGGGCTATTACTGGTTAGTAACCGTTCTCCTCTGGCCTGTAGGAAAGTGAAATTTTCAGAAATTTCCCCCATCAGGTTTGCAATTGTAAATAAAGCCCGTATTTGTGACAAAACATTCATTCCCGAGCCTTGTGATTTAATGAATGTACGCGGTTAAAATACTGTAAGGGACTCCTTCGACTCTTGTTTTTATGTAATGTGTGGTGTTTATTAAGCACTAATGTCCCATATTGGGTGATTTCTTTTTCCCAGAAAGGATATAATAATTACATAACAAACATTTTTCCACCAAGTGCAGCACGTGAGATGTTATTTTGTTAAGCAGTGTGATATTAACACTTCCCAGGCGTATTCAGCATCTCTTTACAACATATATATGTAAAACTGACAGGGGCTTTATGAAGTTTTATGATGTTTGCAGAAATTATCTCATGTGATGTTATAAGCAGACCTTTTACCTGAATATGTATCCTGAGAGCTGAAATAGGAATGCAGAATAATTGTTTTCATCCCAAAAATTTCAAAAAAGTTTACCCTTTTTAAACCGTTTTGCTACACAGTAATTTTATGAGTCCTAGCATATGCACTATTAAATAAGCACTCTGTACTATGCACTAGGTGGACATTACTGCTTGACGGTTTTCAGGATATATTTATAGAGTGAGAAATTCATATCATCATAATAGACCTGCATGTCCAGAAAATGTGATGCAGTGATGCTTTTAAGGGAAATCCAGTGTGTCATTCAGGTATCAGTTCATTTATTACACACTTGATCAAATGTAAAAATAGAGAACTTGAGTATGAATATGCGAGAGGGACTTATTAGAAGACTGAAATATTGTATGCTGCCAGTATTGGACCCAAGGAAATAAAAGCTAGCTATCCAGGTCCCTGATTAAATAATAGATTGGAAAGTAAGTGCTATGAATGACGTAAGATGTCTTCTAAGAAGATCTTTTGGTGAAAGTATTGAGTACTTCGATGGATTTCTGGCAGGATAATATTGCTATGAATTGTGTGTTAAATACAAGTCTAAATACAATGAAATAATCCTGTTTAAGGAGTTAAGGATAGTAGGGACATAAAGGGTTGTCCAGTGTTTAATATTGATTACTTATCCAAAGGATAGGTCATCAATATCAGATCGGCCGGGGGTCTGGCTCCCAGCATCCTCGCAGATGAGTTTGAAGAAGCCACAGGCCTCCTCCTAGGACAGTGATGTCACGTTCTTCACTTGCCGTGGTAAGCTGCAAGGAGGCCACGGTGCTCAGCAGAGCACCATGGCCTCTTGAAACAGCTCATCGACTAGGTTGCTGGGGGTCAAGCCGCCACCAATCACCAAAATTGTATGACTAAGGATAGGTCATACAAAAATAAATACTTGGAAAACCTCTTTAAAAATAATGTAAAATCTCGGACATAACCCCGAATGCTGTGATTTTGATGGTATTACCTCTCTTTCCATTGCCATTCCTCGGTGCCACTGGTCTGGGCCTCCTGCTTCCAATAATTGTCCTCAGCACTATACACAACAGCTCCTTTAGCACAGACTGGAAAATGACATTTTTTTCAGGCATAGAATTTATTAGTGGTCAATATTCAAACATGTTTCGTCTGTTGCCTTGCAACAAAAGCTATATTTTTATGTGATTGTTATCTTTTCCTGTTGAGACCACAGATAGTAAAACTTTGCGCACAGCATAAAATCTGTAACATGACCCTCAATCTATCATTTACAGTACTGACGTACCGTTATATGGCTGCCAATCCCCAGCACTAGAAAATGCAGTAGGATCCCTTCTCTACATACAGATGTGTTCACCATTACCTCTGCTGAATTTGGTTAAGGACTCCAATTTTTACTAAACAAATTCAGTTCAATATTGCAACATACTCGCAAAACCTTTGACAGGATGCAATTTCCCATTACAAGCACTAGGAGATTTAGTGAATTGTGACTTTACATAGCAGGTTAGTTAAAGGGGTTATCTAACAATCAGAAAGGCCTCCCAGACTGGCCAACCCACAGTGGAGATCATACTTACCTGATCCTTTCCGTTGGGTTTGGTGACTAAAGCTCCTTCTCCCTTGCAAAGCTGAGATAATTACCCGTTGACACCACTGAATCCAGTCAGAGGCTCCAGCAGTGACCTGCTCTACTTATGTCACAACAACTGGTCATGTGATTCAAGGGGAGGAGGTCACCATTGTGGCATCCCGCTCTGGGAGGTCTGTCTGACTCTTGGAGAACTCATTTAATCAACTAATGTATGCAATAGATCACTTGAACTAGACTGAAACATCAAAAGTGTGACAACCCGTCCTACACATTTTTTTAATTTATTTTTTATTGAATATTGAGATCATGTTGCATAGACATGCAACTATAAAAACATAATTTATCATCTCTCAGTATAATATTGCACAGTTTATATCTATATTATATTCTAATAATACCTTCACTTGGCCTTTAAATATATCTGACAGATTCTGATTATCCTACCAGGCCATGCATTTAGTGAGCTGTAATTAAATAGAGGAGTGCTTTACACTAGGAATCCCTGGCATTCTCCGGGCACTGCTATGAAGTATCTGCAGCTTGGAAGTCTTGGATTAGGACAGGAGGCACATACTGTGAGAGATACCACCAGATACCAAATGCATGGTACAAATAGCCAGTCAGTTAATATTATAGAATCATTCAATCACTACCATGAATGTTTAATGTGACGGTGTTTAGACATAGCAAATCATTTCATAACTGGTACAGATTGGTTATACTGAGCATACAGACCTCAGTGATTCTCACAGTAAGGATGGAAATGTGTAGATTACTTTCCTATACCAATAGAGTTAACATTCCAATATATATATTTTATTGCACTTATTTCGGCAACACAACTTCTAGGTGTAGAGGATGAATTTACCATTTGCAATAGGTTTGGTCTTGGTTTTTACTGTCTTTGCATTGTGCGGTTGCGACAAATTAATGAAATGGCGCACAGTAATAATATATTTGAAGTGCAATGTGTTGTACGCCTATGTCTGGAAAAGTACCCCAGGGGATCGCCTGGCATGGAGATGCAAACTTAAATGAGACTTTTCACTCCACATCTAAAAGTGGCGAGGCTCACCAAATATTACAAAACTTGACCAAATTTCACATCAAGTACGACATGTTTATAGCACAGACTTGATGAATGCCCTCCTATGTATTAGAAAGTTATATGTAGTTTATGTAGCGCACAATAACCCCGTTTTCAAAATGGAAACTCCTATAAAAGGGTTGTTCCCACCAGTAAAACTGATCCTCACTGATTCTCTGCCGTGGTTGCCAACTGGTCTCCACTTCCTGGTCCCTCTCAACACAGTAGGTCACCACTGTGGCCCATGATTGGCTGAGTGATCATTTGCTTTGTGTCAAGAGGGTACAGTAGGGTATCGGTAAGTGAGAATCACTTTTTTTATGCTATTCTCACCCTTTAAAAAAAAACTAAACTACTGTCCACACAATCCCTTTAGTCAATGCCTCTTATATGATCCCATTCATAATACTAAAGCAAAGTTTGGAAATGACGTACTGTATATTCCTGCGTATAAGACTACTTTTTAACACATGAAAATCTTCTCAAAAGTCGGGGGTCGTCTTATACGCCGGGTATGGCGGGCACTGCAGTGCCGGGACGCCCGAATTATCAACAGAGAGAGCCCGGGCTATTGCCTTGTATCCCTAGCAGCTGAGAGCTGCGATGTAACCCACGGCATATGCCCCCCCTGCGCTGTACCTTGTATACCGCCCCCTGCTCTGTACCTTGCATGCCCCCCCCCCTCTGCTCTGTACCTTGTATGCTCCTTGTACCGCCATCCTCCCGGCCGCTCGCATCTCGCTCCTACGCATGTGCGAGATTTCATGCGGCGAGTGTGGATACACGGGATCCTCACGGCCGCTCGCATCTCGCTCCTGCGCATGTGCGAGATCTCCGTGCGGCGTATCTAAGTGCGGCGCAGATGTGCATATGTGAATGTGAATATGAAGAATAACATAACAAAAACATGTTCAGAGTATAGGTGGCACATGTTTAGGGTCTGGGAGGCAGGGAGGGAGGACAAGGAAGGTGGTGGGATCCAGGGATGGTTGTGATACCATGGGATGGCGGTGGTACCTAGGGATGGTGGTGGGATGCAGGGATGGCAGTGGTACCCAGGGATGGTGGTGGGATTCAGGGATGGCAGAGGTACCCAGGGATGGTGGTGGGATGCAGTAATGTACTGCTGTGTGTTGAAAAAGGGGTAGTCTTATACGGCGAGTATATCCCAAACTCTATATTTTCAGTGTAAAAGTTGGGGGTCGTCTTATACGCCCAGTCGTCTTATACGCCGGCATATACGGTATATAGATAGCATCTGCACATGCTAATTATAAGGACCCACTTGATTAAAAATGGTGAATAGCATGTCCATTATTGTATTTGAATTTTTTTGTTATGGTTATTTGACCTGAATGGTAGAAAGGCTGTATAGAGTTTATAAAACCAGGACGAGTGTATGCGCTCTATCTGTACCACACTTCAATGTCCTTTAGCAGTGATTTGGAACTATAGCGCAACTGCCAAACAACCGTTCAGCATGTTGGGGTTAAAAGAATCAATTTGCTCCCAACGATGTGTGTGTATTTGAATCAAAGCCGTATTAAACCTACTGACCTCTGGTCTGTGGCGCTTCTGCATTCCCCACACCATGTTTAATGAATGAACTTAATAATGTCGGGTGTAGTGTGCAGTGCAAGTTAGCTCGCTGACCTCCTTTAATCAGTACATACCAAGGGAAAATGCCTTTGTCTGAGCTTTCACCCTTTTCTCTAGTCATGACTATGGCAGGATCCTATTTACAAGATATTCGTGTTTACACTGATGACTATTGAAAGCATCCTTTAAAAGTTAATGAAGGAATTCCAGTCAAAACCTATTAGTTTTTTTTCCCTCCATTAAATTACTGCTAGGTTTTTAAT
Organism: Bufo bufo; assembly: GCF_905171765.1. Taxonomy (NCBI): domain Eukaryota; kingdom Metazoa; phylum Chordata; class Amphibia; order Anura; family Bufonidae; genus Bufo; species Bufo bufo. The sequence continues at coordinate 195,501,609 of NC_053393.1, forward strand.
GGATATGTGAAATAGTTGTTATTCAAGGCACTGGTGCAAAAAAAATTAAACCTGCAATCTGTGGAAATTAGGGTTGTTTTTTGTGACTGTATTTATCTCGAAATGAACTGTGGGAGGATAGAATCATTTTTTTTGTGGTAAATCAAAGACAGAAGAGTATATGAGGTTAAAAATATTCATTGTGAGAAAAAAATAACATTGCATCCTCTTATCAATCCGCAACATACAAAGAGGGTCATTAGAATCTGGATTGTAAGCCCCAATGGGGACAGGGACTGATGCCAGTGACATCTATCTATCTATCCATCTATCTTTTATCTATCTACAGTATCCATCTATTATCTATCTATCTTTCTGTCTGCCTATCTTTATAATGTAAACTTTGCAAAAAAAAGAGGCAGCCCTCGAAATGGGGTGAAGGAATTGCATCCATCTTCACTTTAATCTACTGGTAAAATAGGCAAAACAACTCAATTATTTTCTCATAAGCATGTAATAGATTTATACCAATGAGGTTTAAAGGAGCATTTCATTTTTTATCAGGGATGCCCAACCTGCGGCCCTCCAGCTGTTGCAGAACTACAACTCACAGCATGCCTGAACAGCCTACAGGTATTAGAGAAAGCTGGGAGTTGTAGTTTTTGCAACAGCTGGAGGGCCGCAGGTTGAGCATCCTTGTTTTAAATTCTTTGGCTATGTAATAGGAACTCATACAGTTTTTGAATATATATTGTATTTATAGTGCAGTAGTCTTTGTCTAGAAGAAGAATGCTATGGCCAGGATTAATCCTGTGTAATGAATAGTTGCCAAGTGTCCTAAATTTGCAGGAACTGTCCCTAATTTTCATGGACAGTTGATTTGGGTTCTCCCAGACCAAAAAAGACATACATGAGCCCCAGCAACAAAAAAAAAATCAAAAGAAAAAGTGGGCATTCTTTAGTGCGTTTAGGACAATCTCATGGGCATGGTTTATATTCTTTGAATTTACCAATAAGAATGTTGGTAAGTATGGTAAAATCCATCTATAAAATAACTGAAATAGGATTAAAGATAGAATCAGTTATGCGGCCCTCACATGTGTCATGTGACCCATGGCATTCAGGTTATTGAGGGGCAGAAGCAATATTATACATCATATACAGTATTACTGCCTGCAGCAGCTTCCCATTATCATGTCTGTCAGTGTCTGTATAAAATAATCTTTCTCTTTTCCCTATTTCTTATGTGTGTGTTGTGTATTTTTCCACATTTAACTTTATTAATAACATCACATAAAGACAGGCAGCCATGTTTTAAATCAGCTAAAGAAAGGCAGCCATATTTTACAAGTAAATGCACAGTAAAGTAGGTGTTGTAATAACCACAATAAAAAACACTATTCCACCATTAGTCCTATAAAGTTATCCTATGAAAGTGTTCTGTGGGCTGACCCAGCACTGGTATTCCATGTAGCCCTGTTGCTTACAGAATATCAGAGGTCACATGTTTAGTCCAATTCAGTCAGCCCATGGATACATTACACAGATCATGGTAACCTTCACTGATATGAGAAAGTTGATTAGTATTTTAAAATACATGTATGGTAGAAAATAGCTGTGATATTGTCTAAACAGTCCTATTCTATAGCCCTTTACATTACAGAGTATATTAGTGTGGTAATACACTGTCTATAAAAATTGTGTCCCAAAATGTTGATCTTGGGGATGGCGAGGGACAGTGCATATGAATTGATCTTTTTACTTAAATCCTTGTCATATTCTTTTCCTAAGTTATCTTATGGTTCCCCCTGCCTCACTTTTCTGTAACATACCATCCAATGGACACAAATGGTTCAGCAGAAGAGAGAGAGAGAGACATTTCTCCTGGCCCAAATAGGGGAATCCCCTTTATTATATCAGCGTGCCTTAATCAATATGTACACGGCTTATCTGACATATTAGCTACCTTGGAAACACCATATTTTTCTGTGATCACATGCAGGTTAATAGTGAATGATTGATTGCAGTATGGACATTTATAAGATGTATGTATGGAAATAACCAGTTTTTACACTTCTGACAAATGTGACGCCACATCCAGCTGACTAACCAAAGGCTGTTTGTGAGCTTTTCCAAGCCTGATGAAGAGTTGTCAAATTCTTTAGAAAAAAATGTACATCATATATACCTTGGTCTTTCCCTTAGGCATTGCATGGAAGCAGAAAAAGCTTTGTATACTAGGTCTTATCTTCATTTATATGTCATGTAAAACATGTTGGCTTGGTTCATAGAAATAGTCAACTGTGTTTAAAACTTTTTTATAGGCAATTTTTAAATTATGCTAAATCAAAGTCTTGTGCCTGGCACTAGAATCCCAGCTTAAAGACACATTGACAAGTGGGGCAAACACGACTTTCCTGAAAAGATATGAGGCTTAGATTGCCTAAATTCCCAAACAGAATGATGGGGTAAAGTCTCACTGCAGCAGGTTGACTCCCACAAGAGACTGGTATCATCTTTTTTGGATTTTTGGGAAGGATTGGGAGACAACATGGATACCACCTGCACTCTGTGGATCTTGGTAAATTAAAGATGAAGCAAAAAAAGGCGATCATGATAGCAAAGATTTTTGCTTTGCATTTAGTATACTGTACCTTAAGGAATCATTAGTGAGTTAGCTAAGCTTTGAGTGACCCACTCAGTGGCTAATAATTGGCGCTTGACCCCAATCAAATGGTGTGTAATAGAATGTGCTGCACGTGATCACTGATCGGATCAGTAGACACCCATAAAAAATTGGGATGTGTCCTACAATATTGAGCCCTGAGGAAAAGAGCACTTTTACAGTTACTAATCTATTTGACTCACATCAGTTTTGGTCCCCTACTCACCATCTAAATGTGAATAACTGAGTCAGTAGAGAGAACTCATTGACTTTCTTTGATTTAGTCTGCATTTATTTTAAATAGGAAGGCTAAAGCAGCTATTCTGAAGTTAGCATCTGAGATTCGGAGCAATCTAAACCTTTGAATTGAGGGTAAAAGTTAGAGAAAAACACATTTGCTTCAATTCACTGTATTTGTGATACCTGCTATTTGGACATGTAATCTGGAATCATGTTGTGGTCTGCTTGAGCCTCATTCCATAGATGAGATTACATTTAGAGAAAAATGGAAGGAAAGTTGGATTTACAGTGTAAATCAAGTTAGGAATTCAAGCAAGGTTTATTCATGGGCGACACCAGCCCCAACATTTATTATAATTTATGAGTGTGTTAAATTTTTTAGCTTGACAGTAGTTGGGTAGGGGGGTTTACTTAGTATCATAAAATGCTTTGTTCCTAGTGGGTCGGTGTATGCATTGAAGGAACTCATAATGCTTTCCGTGAAATAAAAAAAAATTGCAAAGTTGTTAAAAGGATTTCCTGTTTTCAAGTAAATAAAGCTTGACTTATCCTACAGATCATCAATATCAGATTGGTGGGGTCCAACTCCTGGCACCCTCTTCAGTCAGCTGTTGAAAGGGGGTTGGCCCTCAGTTGAGTGTTGAGGCCCCTTCCTCAATCTGTGACATCGTGTCTATTTGTCATTTGGCGTTTCTGAAGCTCTATCCCATTGAAATTTAACTGCTATGCCAAGCTCAGTCACTTTACAATGTACCACACTTTACTTGCTATACTATGAAGAGGCTGCAGTGCTTGTCTGAGCGCCATCATTCCTTCAAACAGTTGATCGGCAGGTGCGCAAGAAGTTGAAACCACCTCAATCTAATATAGATGAGAAATCCTGAGATCAGTCATCAAAGTTTAATTCCTGTACAACCCCATTAATCATTATCTAATGACATTTTATGCAACTTTTTGTTATCTCTTGGGTTTCAATTCATTGTCATTTTCACTATTACTTTTTACTGTCAGTAAAATAAAATTTGTAATAATCAGTGGATGAAAACCCCTGGGGCATAGAGATATATCTAATAAGCTTCTATGCCAGTTTTCTGGCATAGGAAATTTGCAAACATTGGTGCAGGTCCCGGTTTGAGACAAAATTTACAACTTTTTATCTTTTGTCAACCCCTTGGCCATTTTTTCAAAAAGTGGGTGTGGCATGGCTGGGAAGAGGCAGGTCACGGGCAGAACTTCCATGCTCTGACTCCGATTTAACAATATGTTGCCAAAAGACTGGCGCACATTACAACAGAAATCTACTCCAACTGGCACATGGGGAGATTGACATGCGCCACAATGATTAAGAGGCATGCACCTCTTAATTATTGAGGAACATCTCACAACCATGCAGGACAAATCAAGACAATGTCCGTTTTTTAATAAATCTCCCCCCTGAGTGCTTCCCACCAGTTTGCAGTGTTCGCCAGCAAACACATGCGGGCTGCCATCTTGACTCACAAGTCCGGTGATGCACAGGTAAGCCCTTACCTGTGCCGGTAGCCGGTCTGAAACAAATGCGGTCACCGGGAGCAGGCAGTTCCGAGAACAGCCCGATGAAAGCCCCCGGCAGCTGTTCTCCGAGCTGCCTGCTCCCGGTGACCGCATTTGATTTCAGACCTGCTCACGGCACAGGCACAGGTAAGGGCTTACCTGTGCATCGCCGGACTTGTGAGTCAAGATGGCAGCCCGCATGTGTTCTCTGGCGAACACTGCGAACTGGCCATCACTGCTTCCCACATCTCAGAGTTTGCTAGAATTGCATCTCTTCTAGATATTACTTTGAGGGCTAAATACATCAGTATCACGTATCAATGTAAGCAAAATGTATCAGCATGGAGCAAACTTGACTGTTCCCAATCACTGATGGCAAGAAGAGTAATTTATGTTTAAAGTATTATAGTTACATAACTTGACATTATACAGTTATCACTTAATAATGATAAAAGTTATCACTTTTTATTGTCAGTAACATTAACAAAGCTATAATGTTATGGAATGCTGAGGATACTAGTATATTTGTGTACCTTATACTATAGTATTCTTATAATGTCTGCAGAACAGGGCTATTCACGTCGAGGCTACCGCAGCGGTACAGCAGTTTGCCATATTAATAGCTAATTGTTTCGTATTCTCTAGAATACTACAGTGTGAAGGGCTGTTTACATCTGTATTTTAGAAGTCGACAATAATGAGCTGATGAAGCCTGTAGCCTTTTATAAATATGTGCAAGGCAACATCTAAATTAATTGATCTAATCACTGCATTTTCATTCTGTTTATGTGCAATTAAAAAAGAATCCCATAATTTGCGATAGCTACACCTGTTCCATTGCATGTGCATCACGTAGAATGTCATTAGACTCTTGTTAACCTCTGTTTACCGAACACAAGTAATCTGCGCTCCGTGTTTGGATATGAGTGGGAGGAAAGCAAACTTTGATACAGCATCAATTTCAAAGCTATTATTTATTGTGCAAAGTATCATAAATGCTCAGGAAGTCATCTGGAGGAAGGAGGGGATGTTTTATTAATAAATGAATTTAACTGGGATTTAAATAAAAATGTCAATTAAAAAAAATCCAACTGTTGTATTAATGATTAATCAGCATGGCATATCGTGTTTTGAGTTACTATATAATGGCATACAAACACAATTGGTTAATGTGAGAGATTTGTTTGTACTTCATTCCATCTTTATGGGTTTGATAATTTAGTAGGTTTATTTGCAGTCGTATATATATATATATATATATATATATATATATATATATATATATATATCCACGTCATAATGAGTTGTGCCAAATGACAAACTGGACATAGATAGATAGAAGATTGATGGATGATAGATAGATAGATAGATATGGGATAGATAGATATATATGAGATTGATAGATAGATACTATAGATAGATAGATAGATACTGTAGATAGATAGATAGATAGATAGATAGACAAGAAAGCAGCACTTCTACAATTGTAGACAAAGTTGTCACTGACACTGGCTGAGCTACCTCCAGTATGGCCTAAAGATCACGAATCAGTGGTAAATCAGTAGTGTGGCAGCAAACAAGACCTTGATTTGGGTCCATAGTACATAAGGAAAATTTTCTTTGGCTTAGGGAAAACTTTTGAAGGAACACATAGTAGAATACAATGTATTATTCCCTATAAGCCACAATTTCATGCTGAGAAGGGTTTTTGGTGGGATAGGCCAACCGTGTCAGATATTGGGGAAAGAAAGATCAGAGTGTTGGATATCAGCATGACCAATCCTTTTGTTCTCAGGTGATGTAGGCCTCTTCTAGAGATGCTCATCAGCAACTTACTCTATCCCAATTTAGCATGTGCTCAGCTTGAGTGGGTCATCAGAAGAGATACCATAGCTGCTGGTTGCACGAGTGGTCAACCAGCTGCTATGAAAAGTGTACTGCCATCTTCTCTCTGGACCCAGGGCCGGATTAAGAGCATCATGGGCCTGGTGCTGAGGATTTTGCTGGGCCTTTTTATGGAACTGCACTCAGTGTCTTAATTACATATATATTTTATCGATACCATTAAAGTATTTTGTTCCTGCAACTACCCCTTCATTTGGCGTCTATCTTGGCAACATGGAGGGGGACCACGGGAGGGGGACCCTGAGGGTGGGGGCACCCTCAGGGCACTATAGTGTCAGGAAAACCGCTTTGTTTTCCTGACACTATAGTGATCATTTAACATGACTATGAAGATTACTGTTTTCTAGCTGCTGTGGACTGTGGACAACAGCAGCTAGAAACAGTAATTTTCATAGAGCTGTGTTATGATTTATGGACACAGCACTCAGCATGCTTAGCCAGTCAGATAGAAGGCTGGCTAAGCATGCTGAGAGCTGTGTCTAAATAACATAACACATTAAAGGGATTCTGTCACCAGGTTTGACCCCTGTCAGCTAAAAATATGCTGATGTTCAGGGCGTCTGCACGATTCCTAATGTGGGCTTATAAATGTCATCTGTGGGCTTATTTAGCTAAAAAACAGCTTTTACTAACCTGTCAGTCAAACAAATAAGGTGCCCAAGGGGATGTTAATGAATGGAAGGTGCCGGCCGTACCCGCCGCCGTTCGTGCCCAGCGCCGCCTTTCCGGACTTCTGCGCCGCCTCCTAATCCTCTGTGCCGCCTCTCGCTCTCCCCCCTCCTTCTGCTGTAAGATCTCGCGCATACAGGGGTTGAGCGAAGTGCCGGCGCATGTGCACTTCGCTGTAAGAAGCCAAATGGAGAAGTCTGCACGGGCGCATCAGGCAGAGCCCTGTGCGCAAGCGCGAGATCTTACAGCAGAAGGAGGGGGGAGGGAGGGAGAGCGAGAGGCGGCACAGAGGATTAGGAGGCGGTGCAGAAGTCCAGAAAGGCGGCGCTGGGCACAAACGGCGGTGGGTGCGGCGGGCATCTTGCACCCATTAACATCCCCTTGGGCACCTTATTTGTTTGACTGACAGGTTAGTAAAAGCTGTTTTTTAGCTAAATAAGCCCACAGATGACATTTATAAGCCCACATTAGGAATTGTGAAGACGCCCTGAACATCAGCATATTTTTAGCTGACAGGGGTAAAACCTGGTGACAGAATCCCTTTAAAGAAATTACTGTTTCTAGCTGCTGTGGACTAGCAGCTAGAAACAGTAATTTCTTTAATGTGTTATGTTATAGAGACTGAGCTCTCAGCATGCTTAGCCAGTCAGTAATTTTCATAGTGCTGTTATGATTTATGGACACAGCTCTCAGCATGCTTAGCCAGCCTTCTAGCTCAGAAACAGCCTGTGGACTGTGACTCTCAAGATGCAAAGCCAGATAGAAGGCTGGCTAAGCATGCTGAGAGCTGTGTCCATAAATCAGAACAGCACTATGATTGCCCTCCCTTCTAACTGGATGAGTTTTTCTGATACCTGCCCTGCTCCAGAAGCTCCTGCTGTCTCACGGGCTGGTGTGGCTGAGCGCTGTGGGCCATGTGCTGGTCGAAACTGCTGAGTAGGTTGTACACAGCGCAGCGTGCAGGAGGGATAACCGCGGGCGCACTGAGGTCATATCCGGCGGGCCGGCATTACAGGAACCGCACCAGCTGCTCTGACGTCCTGCCGCCGGATATCCTGTGACGTATATCCGGCGGCAGGACGTCAGAGCAGCTGGTGCTGTTCCTGTAATGCCGCGGCCCGCCGGATATGACCTCAGTAGTGATAGGAAGTTCGGATCTTTCAGATGAATCGGTTCATTTGAATCAGCTCATTCAAATGAACCGATTCATGAATCGGATCTTCGGTTCACTTGCTGAGTCACTGACTGCTGAGCTGACTCGCAAGTGAACCGAAGACTCTAGGTGCTGGTGCGCATGCGCAGATGCTATCCATTCGATTCACTTGCTGCTGCTGACTCAGTCGGCTCTTCAGCTCTCTAATGAGTGAGTCCGGATCAGGAAGAGTGATTGATTATAGTGATAGTGAAGGGAAGCTGAGGCTGACGCCGGACAGGAGGACTCGGGAGCGGTCACTGTGGTGTGCATTGTTCCCCACAGTGACAACAGTCTGACACTGACAGTAGTACAACGAACCAAGTGATGTGAAATGTGAATGCACAGGGAAAACTATGTGCTGAACTGATAACAGTATTACAGTAACACAGTCACTGGCTGATAATAAAATAGTCCCCACAGTCCCCACTTAATGGAATCCATAAAGGAGATGTGAACCCACCCCTAGTTATATAGCTACTGAATGAGATGCCTTTAACATATATATCTCCTGAGAAGCCAATTTGATCCTAAAGGGTTAATTCAACCTGTAATCTAAACTCTGTGTCATCTGTCACTTCTCTTATCTCTCTGCTCCTGTCAAAGGCGTACATAGAAATCACTGGGCCCCATAGCAAGAATCTAAATTGGGCCCCCATTCCCCTTGTATAGCCCCTCCCACTACCCATTCCAGGCCTCTCTCTTTGTTCCATGAACTATGTTCGCTGCTGTTTTATAATTTATGCCATCAGGGCCGGATTGGGATTACAAAAGAGGTATAATAGATACAGTGTGTACAGATGTATAGTGTATACAGTAGTGTACTGATATGTGAGGTACAGGGTATAATATATGCAGTGTGTTCAGGTATATAGTATATACAGCAGTGTACTGATATGTGAGGTATAAATTACAGCTCGTACCTCACATATCAATCCAATACTGTATATACAATATACCTGTACACACCATCTATTATACCTTGTACCTAACATATCAGTACACTGCAATATATATTATATATCTGTACATATTGCATCTATAATACTGTTTAATATATGCAGTGTGTGTGTGTGTGTGTATATATATATATATATAGATGTGAGGCATACAAGGTATAATACTGTAGATGCAGTGTTTATAGAAATATGTGGTCAGTTATACATTATAGTCACTGTGTGTGTGAAGTACATGAGGTTGTGGTCACTGTACCTGTCTGAAGTATTATACATGAGTGAGCAATGAGTAAAAACAGGGCATGGAGGGGGGGGGGGTAAATGATGAAAAGTGGAGGACCTCCTCTTACCACTGCATTCCAGTCTGTATGGATCAATGCAGAGCTGATTGTGAACTTCTAATACTTGCTGTTAGGGGTTGAAGGACCTGTGATGATGTCATCACAGGTCCTGGCAGATGTACCTTTCAATCCTAGGAACTACAGCATTTTTGGTGCAGTTCCTTTGCTAGATTCTGCAGGACCTGTGATGCTGAAGATGATGTCATCACAGGTCCTGGCAGATGCACTGTTCTAACCTGGGAACTACACTTTACACTGTGCAGTTCCCTTACAGGACCTGTGATGACTCCCTGTACTACTCAGACCTGCCAGTGCTTGCCTTGCCTCAGCTCTGATTGGTTGGTGGGCGGGGAGGGGAGGGGCTGGCAGAAGCAGCTTCCACTCTAGGATCATATTACGCTCCTCCCAGTCCCTCCCTCAGGCTCCTCCCTGCTGCCAGCGTGAGGTGAGCGTCTCTGCATTGTCTGTGTGCTGTGTGACGCTGCGCTGTGTACAACACAGGACTATTAACCCTCCCGACGGCCTTTTGGCTGGCAGATGGGCCTATTTTATGGTAGGGGCCTGGAGCTGCAGCTCCATCAGCCCCTACGTTAATCCGGCCCTGTCTGGACCTGTGAATCTCCAAGAGCATGTCCATGCATAAATGGGAATTCTAAAATAAATTTTTAAAGGGTGCGCTTTTAGAAACTGGAAACATTTGGACATAAAAGATGAGCAAAACTTGCCATTTGAATGTCTATACAGGAAATTAGGTCAAATGGATTAGAAATTATTTGATCTCCAAATCACAATCACATCAAATAAATTCACCTAATGTTTTCTAATGTCAGTCAAATAAGGCAGTATAGAGGGTAAGGGCTTGCCTGGCAACCTGTGGTATACAGTAGAGGACAGATCTTCAGTCCACTCACGAGAGCATAATTCTTTCCGACAACTTTAAATGTTACCATCTATTTGAAGAGTTAATGCTGATTGCATTTTAAGATTTTCTGCTTATCACAGACAATTGTATAATGCTTCCAAGGCTTGAAGAACCCAATGTAGGAAGCATATTGCCAAATAATCTTTTTTAGAACACTGTAATAAGCTGTTGCAGGTAATAACATCACAGATTCGCTTTCCATGAGCAAAATACATTTGAATATTATTGACTCAATGGTAATTTATTGTGACATTCATCTAGCTTGTAGCCATAAATATAAGACTTTAAGTGGTCTTTTTGTTAAGTGGTGTCTTCACTGCCTTTACTGTATGGAAACCTCTATCAGAAATGTGACAAAGCAGGGCTATTAATATAATAACTGAATATATTAGATGCATGCATTATCTTACAGCTAGTCAAAGGCTTGCATAATTTTACGTGTGGGAATTTTTATTTTTGAATTTATACTTTGTAGCTCTGACATTGCAAAGATATGGCATTGGTATGTGGACTGGCTCCAAGCCACCGGTAGCCAACCATCAATTCCTAATTTTGGAATTGGCTCTGTCTTGCAGTTAGCAATGTCAAAGAACAGTTTAACGTCACAAAGGCTTCACTGCACTGCCATTTTTAAAGAAACAGGACCATCTCCTGCTAATGACCCATCTCTATTGTGTGTAGTCTCTTGTAGGTATAAGACTAATACTACAATACTAGTTAAGATCACAGCATTACAACTATAAAATGAAGCTTTTAGAAGAAGATTTTTTTATCAAGATACAAAGATCTGCCATGTTCAATCTTCCCTAGTTGCCAATTAAACCACGTAAATTGTTAGTCGTGGAATATGAAAAATACAGATGCAGAGATTCTCAGTGACAGAAAAGCGGTGTTTTTCTTTTTCCTATTTGCATAGGCATGTCAAACCTAACTCTGCCATTCTTAATGGCATTATTGAGGAAAACAGATTGACCTTTTCCCAAGTTTGTTCTCTTTTATAGTGATGCCTTTTATGATTTTTTTTTTTTTTGTAACTCATATATTGCTGGAGCATGGCTCCAGATCAGGTCTACAGATGCAATTACTGTACATTATCAACAACTATGGAATTCTAATCATGAAAACTGTATAAATGAATATACTGTATGTGTCATGTACAAAGAAAGTAGTTCTGTGACAACATACTGCACATTCACACAGATCACAGAAATTATGCCTTATATTTTTAATGATTTAGTGTATGGGGTAATGAAAAAGTGAAAATCAGAATTTTAGAAATGTTCGCAAAGTAAAAGTTTCCGCATGGAGCTTTCAAAAAAAGCACCTAAAGGACTTTGACTGTAAGAAACAACATTCTCTGGTCTAATGAAACCAAGATCAATCTCTTTGGCCTGAATTCTAAGCATCATGTCTGGAGGAAACCAGGTACTGCTCATTACCTGCCCAGTACCATCCCTATATTAAAGCATGGTGGTGGTGGTGGTGTTTTGCAGCGACTAGGACAGGAAGACTGGTCAGAATTGAGAGAAAGCTGAAGGTACAGAGATATTTCCAAAGTACAGAGATATTTTTAATGAAAACCTGATCCAGTGTGCTTCGGCTCTGAGACTGGTAAGAAACTTCACCTTCCAACAAGACAATGACCATAAGCACACAGCCAAGACAACACATCAGTGGCTTAGAGACAACTCTGTGAATGTCTTTGAGTGGCCCAGCCACTTGAACCCAATAGAACATCTCTGGAGAGACCTGAAAATGTCTGTCCACTGATTGTCTCCATCCAACCTGACAGAGCTTGAGAGAATCTGCAGAGAAGAACGGCAGAAAATCCCGAAATCCAGGTGTGTAAACCTTGTGACATCATACCCAAAAAGACTGGAGGCTGTAATTGCTGCACAGGTTCTTCATCTAAGTACTCAGTAAAGGGTCTGAATACTTATGTCAATGCAAGAATATAGTTTTTCTTTTTCAATTAATTAGCAAAGATTTCAAACATTCTGTTCTCACTTTCTCATTATAGGTTACTGAGTGCAGAATGATGGAGGGGGAAATAGATGTTTTCTCTTAGCACAAGGCCTATCATAAAATATGAAAGTCTGAAGACTTTTTGAATGTACTGTATACAGTATTTGTCACCCAGAGAGATTACAGAAGAGTAAGATGCATCTACTATATACATTCTGTTTACTGTTTTTATCCTTACATTATACAAATTTATTTGAAATTTAAAAAAGTAAATCCATGGGGATAGAACGTCTTTATCTTCCAACCATTTGAGCAACCACCCTGTACTTTGCTTTGCTGCATAGTTGTTTGTTTTCCTTAGCAATGAACAGGTTAAGAGATGCGTGGAGCAATGGCTGTCAACTTGCACCACGATTGCTTGAAACAATTCATGGAGTTCCAAGGCATTTTAGTTAGCTTGCCTTTTTGCTGCCGTTGTCGTCGTATGGTATCTATGCTTAAGGCCACTGTCGTTAGGCTACATTAAATCCCATTGTCAGTCAAGCTGGCCAGCGTTCATGATGCGTACAAGCTTGAACTGACAATTCTGATCTTTCCCTGAAACAACTTCACTCTTCTCTTTCTATCTTGTCACACAATAACTACAGTAATATTCTACATATGTCCAATGTTCTGAAGAATCATTTTTTTGTGCTTTATCTTTTTATGGAGGAAAGAAATGCTTTTAAAGAATGCTTTCAGTGTTGTCATTGATATTTCTGCTAGCAAATCTATTGTGTGGGTAATATATACATATAACAGCCATGGGTATTGCATTATTTAATAGAGCATTAAGCATGGATTTTTTATTTTTATTTCGATAAAATCAATATACTTGTGTAGAATTTTAGATTACAAAGATTGAGAAAGAAGTAAGGGAAAGAAAAAGTCAAATCTATTCATGGCTGGTCCTTCTTAACATTTATGATGACTGTATTGTCTGGGCCTGGTTTACATTGGTATACATATTGTGAGGGCCTGGTATACATTGGTAAAGACTAAACTGATGGTGAATGTTGTTGCTAGAACATTAGGATTTATAAACAGATCTTTGATAGGATAGACTCTTTAAAGCGAACCTGTCACCATGATTTTGCGCACAGAGCTGGGGACATGGGCTGCTAAGATGGCCACTAGCTCATCTGCAGTACCCAGGTCCCACAGCTCTCCGCGCTTTTATTGTGTTAAAAAAAGTTTTGAGTGATATGCAAATTAGCTGATATGAGTCCTGTAGCCGGAGATGAGTCAAGCGTCAAGGAGCCCAGCACCGCCCCGCGTCCTCCGAATCTCCTCCTTGCCGGCTGACGTCACAGAGCTTGAGCGCAGTGTCGGCATCATGTTCATTCCCTGTGCTGGCATCAGCACAGGGAACGAACTACGCATGCGCTAGCTCGCGCATCGCGAGATTTCGGCGCTCCAGCTCTGTGACGTCAGCCGGCAAGGAGGAGATTCGGAGGACGCGGGGCGGTGCTGGGCTCCTTGACGCTTGACTCATCTCCGGCTACAGGACTCATATCAGCTAATTTGCATATCACTCAAAACGTTTTTTTAACACAATAAAAGCGCGGAGAGCTGTGGGGACTGGGTATTGCAGATGAGCTAGTGGCCATCTAGCAGCCCATGTCCCCAGCTCTGTGTGCAAAATCATGGTGACAGGTTCGCTTTAAGGCTCCTTTGACATCACTGTTTCTCTTTTTCATTCTCCGGCTCCATTGAGGAGCAGGAAAACGGAAAGGACGGATTCTGCAGATAACTGAGACCTAACTGGGCGTAACGGAGCCTGCATGCAGGACTTTCGTCTCCGCTCAAAAATCCTATTCTGAACTGACCCCATTATAGTCTATGGGGTCTTTAGGTTCCGTTACGCTCAGTTAGGTCTCAGTTATCGGCAGAATCCGTCCTTTCCGTTCTCTTATCTGCAGAATCCGTCCTTTCCGTTCTGCTGGGAAAGAAAAAGTCAAATCATTTCATGGCTGGTCCTTCCTAACATTTATGATGACTGTATTGAGTGAGGGCCTGGTATACATCACATGCTGTACATTAGTTAAAAAAAAAAAGCGCAGATAACCCCTTTAATACAGTTTCTGAACTGCCAAAAAGGCATGTCAGTCGTTCTTTTTGAATGGCACTGAGATTCCTAGAATAGACAGGCTTTTATACATTAGACCACTATGCTACTTTGTGTCCTTTTGGCTTCCTTTGGTTACATTCTGTAGATGTGTAGCCCACAGTAAAGCAAGTTTATGGCCTGTCTTTATTTCTTAACAGTAAAGGTTAAAAGTTCCAACAGAAGCTTTAGTTAGGGGCACAATATCTGGGGGTACATTTAAAATCACGTCTCAGTGTTGTGTATACTGCCTGCAAGGTTATGAAAATGTAAGGGAGATGATTATGGCCACCATGCATATTAGTCTATCCTTGACCAAACGCGCCATTTGACTGGGCGACAGATGATGTAAGGGAAAAGATGGATCAAGCTTGTTAAATTTCATTACCTGATCCTTTTGTTCTCCCAGTAGATAAACCACCATCAGATTTGTCTGACTTTCTCCTCTATTCCCATTGAAAATATCTACACAATGGAAGTAGAGGAGTCGGGAGAAAGAGTGTTCAGATGACCGCTACTGAAGGTATCCTTTCCAGGTTTATAACAGACAAATCTAGGTCAGAGTTTATTTTAGATCTGATACCTAATTTACTTAGTAACGTGAAACTCTTGTCTCTCAGTACTTGTCTTTTTAAAATATGCACATATGCAATATTAGACTTAATAATAGACCCACACCTGACTTGAAATGATCCCAGAAAAAAATCAATTGGAAAAGAGCTCAAAAAGGTTTTTTTTAAACCCTAAATGATCATGTCATGTAGTTTCTTAATGCATCTGTGAATGTAAAAACTTCCTCTGTGACACTTGCAGGTGACATCCTTTTGAAAAATGTGGTGACGTACAATGCAGATCTTGAGGTTTCAGAGGTCTTACTCAATGATTAAAAACAGCAGGAATGAAAATCTCTTCATTTACATTTTAAATGACTGTCATAATACAAGACATTGTACCCCACTGCATGAAGCTTATAATTTCACCTACTTCCTTTGACTGAATAAAACTGATTTTGTTTTAGATGGTATCTTCTTCTTATGTTAGTATTACTTAGTATGTAACAGTTCTTATTAAGTTTACAATGTTAATAGGCATGCTGATATGGCAAAACTTTTTTTTCTGGCACGACACATAGGAAGGGGTGATTTATGAAGCCTTGCACTCTAGAATTCTAGCTTCAAAAAGTTTCAAAAATAGGGCTTTGTGATTTTTTTCTACTTATTTGGCAACATTTTTTATTTGAAGCCACTCATTCAAATTTTTAAAATTGGGCAAAATTGGGCAGGATTAGCTTATGAATCTGATTGAAGCCAGATTTATCAACTGTAACACAAGTTACACAAATATTCACATACACATACATACCGTATTTTTCGCCCTATACGACGCACCGGCCCATAAGACGCACCTTTTTATTTTTAGAGGAGGACAATAAGAAAAAAATATTTTTCATTAGACCTCAGATCAGACCTCTGCTAACAGCCCCAATCAGACCCCCAATGTTAATAAGACCCCAACAAAACCTCAGCTCAGACCCACAATCAGATCCCAATGTGAATGACCCCCAATCAGACCTCATATCAGCCCCCAGCAGCCCCAACTGCCTCTCATATTAGCCCCCATTGCCTCATATCAGCCCTCAGTATACCCCATTGCCTCTCATATTAGCCCCCAGCAGCCCCCATTGCCTCATATCAGCCCTCTGTATCCCCCCATTGCCTCTCATATTGCGCCCAAGCAGCCTCCATTGCCACATATGAGCCCTCCGTAGCCCCCATTGCCTCTCATTTTGCCCCCAAGCAGTCCCCATTGCCATATATGAGCCCTCTGTAGCCGCCATTGCCTCCCATATTGCCCCCAAGCAGCCCCCATTGCCACATATGAGCCCTCTGTAGCCCCCATTGCCTCTCATATTGCCCCCAATGCTTCATGTTTAATAAATTAAATAAACCACTTACCTCTCCTGCTCCTCACACCCGCGCTCTGTCTTCCTCCTGCTGTCGGCTGTGCTGTGAACCAGTGCACACAGCATGAGGTCACAGAGCGCCCTCACGCTGTGCGCAGCCACTGCACAGCCGACAGCTGAGGACCAGGAAGCGGTGAGTACAGAGCCTTCACCACTTCCCGGTACTAATGAACGCTTCCATAATGGAAGCACTCATTAGTATTCACTCCATAAGACGCAGGGGCATTTCCCCCTCACTTTTTTTTTGGGGGGGGGGGGATGCGTTTTATGGGGTGAAAAATACGGTATTCACAATCTTACTCCAGTGAAGGGTTGGTGTAGAAAATGGAGAAACATCTCAAGCATGTATTTTGAAAAGCATGTATTTTGTAAGTGTGAGAATGGTATATACTTTGGGAATTCTCCTATACATGGGCAAACATTGACCTTTAACAATTGTTAGTGATAGTTGAAATGGAAGAATGATACATTGGCCACATTTTGAGGATATATGCATTTTCAGTCATAGAGTCCCCCAGAGAAATTGATTCCTAGGGCCCACATTCCAGTTATAGAAAGCATATGCCTATCCGCATTCGATTGCATAGTGAACTTCACAATTGTTACCATTGCACACAGAAGACATATCATTGATAAGGTCTAATAGGTTATCGGTGAATAGATTTTAGTGGCAAGTGATTACCTCCACACTCAACTCCAAATTGTAGCCTGATACTGAACCTTTGTGGTTGATGCCCAGCATAGACTCCTTTGGTGTGATGCTTGATGTTTATAGTGGTGACATTGCTCCCTTGTCACTATAGCCTCCTTTTTATATTAAAGGAGTTGTGCTTGCAGTATATATTAATCTAACGGGTGGGGGTCTGACACCCAGCACCCCGCCTACCAGCTGTTTGAAGAGAAGGCTGTGCTCCATGTGAGCGTTGCTTCCTCTTCATTACACTGCCGGTTTCCCTTGCAGCAGTGGCATAGTGAATGGAGTGAGTACTTGTAATTACCTCACTGCTGAGACCTCTGAGATGGAGGGCCATGTAATGAAAAGGAAGTAGCACTCTCATGGAGTTCCGCTGATTGGTGGGTGTCCTTCCCCCCGATCAGATGACCTATCCTAAGGATAGGCTATCAGACATTGCTAAAACAATACTTCGTGTCATTATTTTCCATTGTTAATGTCACCGTAAAAGCTTTTTGGTTATTACCGGTATGTTTTTAAAATCCATTGCAGATTGTAACATCCACCAGCAACACTTGGTTGGGTTGTCTCTTATGTGCAGTTGTCCATTTTGGCACTGCATAGCTCCCCATCGAGTATCTAATCGGGAAGTTCTGTCTTATGTATATGTCATGGAGAATTGCTTCATGGTTGCACGACACACAGTCTGCTCAAACAGCCCAAACGAACTCAGATCCCATGGGAACACTAAAGATAACTTTAAAGGGATGCTTTAAAGGGTCCAATCTTCTAACTTGTGGAAGACAAACAGTATAAATAATTATATTATAATTAATTGAAGTGTCGTTGAAGCAGCAAATTATTCTGATTGCCTGATTGGAGTCGAGAATAAATTTTTCCTCTTAAAATGAGGAAAATTGGCTTCTACCTCACGGGGCTTTTTGCCTTGCTATGGATCAACTTGCAGGATACCAGGCTGAACTGGATGGACAGATGTCCTTTTTTAGCCTTACAAACGACCCATCCCTCGCTCCGCCAATGCCACCATCCCCGCTGCACTCACCCAGGCTGCGTGCTTTTCTACCCGGGTCGTGACCGGAAGTGTAGGCTTCTTTTCCTGTTCAGCTGCATTTACTATGCGTTTTTTTTAACAAAACAAAAAAAGCCTAAATGAAAGTATTAGGTGCAATAAGCCAGTGACCTACATTGACACTAGGGCGTAAATAAAGATAGAAAAAGTCAAACGAAATATTTCATATCTGACATGATTAGTTAAATTAGCAGCTTTATCTGTGTGACTGTGTCACCCAATGTCTTAAATGGTCGATCATAAGACGGGAGAACTTTAAATGTAACCAACAAATATAAATGATTGGATTCCTAACTAGGTAAATTGTGTAAATGCCTTTTGTAAACAGAACACATAGGCCTGTGCTCTTTAGTTAATGACTGTTTGCCTGGAAGGTTTATGTTCTAAATCGCTGCCTCTTCTTCACAAGAGTGAAGAAAATACCATAAAAATAATGCATTTTTTTTTCTAGTCCAATGTAATGATTTTCTTGAGGACATAATTAAAAAAAAATCAAACTGAAAAAATAAAAAAATATTCCAGCTATTCTCTCCTCCTGTTGACTGGAAATGCTTTGGGAAAGTGAGGCATGCAGCGAGGATGATAATACTGTCATGTTTGATTTGGACTGTATTCTCTCTGTTGTTTGAAGCTGAGATAAAATGCAGTGCGTGCCTGACCCATTTTAGCAGCCCATTATAATAATTTCACTGTCGCATGGCCACCGAGTTAATGTACTTACAAATGACAGAGAAAGTGTGCTACATGACCTTAGGGTTTTTAGAAATGAAATGACGTAGTAGATTATATATCAAAGATTTCCTGAAGACGGTATCTTCTAAGAGCTATTGTCTATGCAGAATATAAAAATAAATGGCATTTGGTGTGCATGTGTTTGGCATGTTTGGTTAGGGTGGTCTCTGCTTTAATATGTTTGTTTCAGATGAAAAGGGTGTTATCTACTTTGTTCTGCTGCGTGGGAGCTGTATAGATTGTTATTATAATCGGCTTGTTCTCTATGTTAATTATATCTACAGTAAGCTCATAAAATTACTCAATAATCATGGTGCCTGCTCCACTGAATGCAGCATGGTAGTGAAATATCCATTATGAGATATATAATAGCAAGGACATATAAACGGTCACCTGCCTGGGCCACATGTTGTCAGACGTAGGGAATAAACCGATGAAAAACAACATATTGGGACCCATCACTGTGCAAGAAGACAGTCTCATCCTTTCTCATATGCTAGTATTTAGTGAGTGCGCCTGTTTTGACGGACCTGTGCCCTGTACAGGATGATGGCGTGTCAAGTGCTATGGCGAGGTGAGGTCATGATCACACAATTGCAATTTAGTCACAGTTTTTGCAAAAATGGAAACATAACCCCAGTGTGTTAATCAGACCTTAGGCTTTGTCAACTTCCCCAAACCTATGAGAATGGAGCATGGTAATAGTAAAATTGGCGCAAGCGCAGTATAGTTGCACCTATTCCAGTGAAAGCACAAGTAAGGGATGCGCGGTGTGGAGTTGAACTGTTTTGTTACTTTTTAATTGTGACTAAAGTGATCTCATTTGAAATCCTAACCAAATTTTCACACCACGTGGCGCAGCCAAATTTTTGGGACCCCAAAAAGTAGCAAAGCCCTTATTTGGGACTTTTTGAACTGGAGGGTCCTATTCTGTGATTGACAGCTATGCACACTCATACACAGATAACGGTCAATCACTGAGTAGGCAGCCCTGAAGTCCAGCATAAACTGAGGTTTACATGAATAAATTACAAGTTATAATGAATGGTTTCCCACAAATATAAGGGAAACTGGCTCATAGCAACAAATCAGATTCCACCTTTCATTTTTCAGAGCTCCTTTGGAAAATGAAAGGATCAATCTGATTGGTTTCTAGGGGCAACTAAGCCAGTTTGCCTTCGCACCAGTTCTGATAAATAGAGTACTCTTATCTTCAAGCATTGACAATCTGATAATATACTATTTCTCAAAGGAATGGGTCATGCTTATGCAGTTGTAATGCTGCAAAATACAATATATGTTACGTTAAAAGAAATTGCATAGAAGGGTTCTAAAGACAACTTTTCTGTAAATGTATAACATGCTGCTTAATGCAACCATATTATATACAGAAGCACTAGACTCCCCTAAATATGTGATTGGAACTCTGCACATTAAGAAAAAGGGATACATAGTGGGTGACAAAAGTTTATTAATTATTTTTTAATTTTTAACATTCTTTGCCCATACCGACTAACTGGGTTCACATTGAGATCACAATTCTAAAGATCAATTCACTGCATACAAGCAATCCCTTCTCATATTCAAATCCTCACTCGCTGATGCAAAACAGGCCTACTTCTCATATCTTCCCTGGCCCACAGTCCTAAACAACTTTTTAACACTTTTAACTCCCTTCTCTGTGCCCAGCGCCCCCACCCTCTCATCTCAGCTGAGGACTTTGTCGCATACTTCAAACAAAAGATAGTCAACATCAGAGAAAGCTTTAGTACACAGTCCCCACAGATCCTCTACACAACTGCTCGGTCCTCTTCTCCCAAAACCCACTTCTCCACCATTACAGAAGAGAAACTCCCCACTCTACTCTCCAGATCACATCTCACCACCTGTGCACTTGACCCAATCCCATCCCACCTCATCCCTAACCTCACCACAGTGTTTATCCCAGCCTTAACTCATCTCTTCAACCTATCACTAACCTCTGGTGTCTTCCCCTCTGCTTTTAAACATGCTACCATTACACCCATCCTCAAAAAGCCTTCACTTGACCCATCTTCTTTGTCCAGTTATCGCCCCATATCACTTCTTCTGTATGCCTCAAAGCTACTTGAACAACATGTCCATTCTGAACTGTCCTCTCACCTCTCCTCATGCTCTCTCTTTGACCAGCTTCAATCTGGCTTCCGACCCCACCACTCGACTGAGACTGCCCTACCAAAGTCACCAATGACCTACTAACAGTCAAAACCAAAAAACATTACTTTGTGATCCTTCTCCTTGACCTGTCCTCTGCCTTTGACACTGTCGATCACTCCCTTCTGTTGCAAACTCTCTCATCTTTTGGCATCACTGACCTGGCACTCTCCTGGATCACATCATACCTCACAGACCGGATGTTTAACGTCTCCCACTCTCACACCACCTCCTCGTCTCATTCCCTCTCTGTTGGTGTAGGGTTCTGTCCTAGGACCCTGCTCTTCTCAATTTACATTTTTGGCCTGGGACATCTCATAGAGTCCCAAGGCTTTCAGTATCACTCTTATGCTGACGACACACAAATCTACCTCTCTGGTCCAGTCATCACCACCTTATTATCCAGAATCCCACAATGTCTATCTTCTATATCATCCTTCTTCTCCTCTCGCTTTCTAAAACTTAACATGGATAAAACAGAATTCATCATCTTTCCCCCATCTCGCTCAACCCCCCCAACAGACCTATCTATCACAATCAATGGCTGCTCACTCTCCCCGGTCAACCAAGTCTTCTGCCTTGGAGTGACCTTGGATTCTGCCCTCTCCTTCCGACCGCACATCCAATCCCTTTCCACCACCTGCCGCCTCCAACTCAAAAACATCTCCCACATCCGCGCTTTCCTTAACTTTGAATCTGCGAAAATGCTTGTACATGCCCTCATCACCCGCCTAGACTACTGCAACATTCTCCTCTGTGGCCTTCCATCTAGCACTCTCGCACCCCTCCAATCTATCCTCAACTCTGCTGCCCGACTAATCCACCTCTCACCCTGTTACTCCTCTGTCTCTCCCCTTTGCCAATCCCTTCACTGGCTTCCCGTTGCCCAGAGAATTCAGTTCAAAATACTAACAAATACATACAAGGCCGTCTACAACCTGTCCCTTCCCTACTTTCCTGATACATCCCCACACGCAATCTCCGATCCTCACAAGACCTCCTTCTCTCCTCTTATCACTTCTTCCCACAATTGCCTCCAAGATTTCTCCCGTGCATCCCCCACACTCTGGAACTCACTACCCCAACATATCAGACTCTCACCTACAGTGGAATCCTTCAAAAGAAACCTAAAAACACACCTCTTCAGACAAGCGTACAATCAGTGACCCTGCTGCCCCTATACTGCCATGACCAGCTTTACCCTCGCCTACTGTGTCCTTCTCCCATACATGTAGATTGTAAGCCCTCACGGGCAGGGCCCTCTCTCCTTCTGTACCAGTTTGTAACTCGTCTTGTTTATGCTTAGTGCAATTGTCTGTATTATGTATGTATACCCCTTTTCATATTTACAGCGCTATGGAATGAATGGCGCTTTAATAATAAATAATAATAATTGCTGTTGCAGTAAAGCCCCAGCCTTGGATGAGACAATCTTACTAAAAGAAAAGAGTTAAATGATGGATATTAGAGATGAGCGAAGTTTTCAAAAATTCTAAATGGGTGTAGACAGGATAGTATTGGTTGGCACGCTGGCACTGGAATAATAAAGGCTTCCATCTTATTGGTATTGAATTATATATGTTAGTTTACGGCTGAATAAGTAAATGGGAATAAGTAAATGTAGGAATAAATAAATAAAACTGAGGCAGAATAAGTCTCCCTTCAGTCTCCCTGTCCAATATTCTTCTATTAATCTTTTTTAGCAACATTTTCCCTAGCACATCCAGAGCTTGCCACGTCTCTCCCTATGCTCAGATCCCTGGGCATTGGCGGAGACCGTGTTGGATGAGGGTTTTATAGGGCTGTGGCATCACAGGGGATGTCTATATGCAGATTGACTTGCTACACGGCATTATGGGTGATCTTGCATTCCCGGGCTTGTCTCCTCTATACTTTTACTTTCTAACACGTGTAGCCAACATTTTAACAAAACTGATTTGTTACCACAAAGTGCTCGGAAATTTGGATTCATTTAGAATCAAAGTTTTCCTAAACTTCGGACCTATTTCCGCTTCAGATACTTTGCTCAACACTAATGGATATAAATAAAGTTATCTTTGTTTGAAATGAAAGAAAAATTGGATTATATTTTGTACAGCTTGTATGGTTTTCTAGGTTTGATTAGACTATATCCTTAATTTTAAGGAAAATTGTCAGTGAGTTTATTGAAAGCAACCCCAGGGATTTATTAAAATTCAGTTTATACTATCATAGTTCCTTTTGGTTTTAAGTGCCATGGGCTTAATAATTGATGTTACGGCTGATTCTCAGTTGAGCTTTGGAAATCCCCTCTGTGTCTTTTTACTCCCAGTCCACACAGCAATTCAGAATCTTTTGACAATAACATGTTCTATATTGCATTAACTAGTTACATACAAGTGTAGTATCAGATAAGATATTACATCCTGAGCAATTTAAATGGATTTTTATATTGGGTTATAAAGTAATGGCATATTTCTAAGCTACACCATTACTTTATGATCAGTGGGGCTTTAGGCTCTAAAGCCCTCATAATTTGTGGAATGAAAAATTCGAAAGTTGATTTAGCATTGTGTGTTGCCTCCTCTTAATTGTCATGACTGTAGTGGTGTTGGCATATGCAAGCAAAACTGCTGACTGCACTAGGTAGGGGCTGATAAGAGAAAATATATTTTGTGAAGGAGTAGTGAGATTATTAAGTTTTATTCTGCTTGCCTGTGATAATGAAAGAGTGCTGGAGATGGTGCTTCACTGTGAAGTGCTCTCCGTCCTCTTTATTGAACTGCTTTACAGCCCACACCTTTTACTCTTAGTGACAGCTGTAGGTGTCTCCTGGTTGGATGCCACAGCGGTCACTTAAAGGGAGCACGTCACAGTGAACCACAACCTCCTAGGCACTTGCAGGAGCTGAACCTAGTAGAATAAATGTTCTTATTCACATTTCTCCTGATCATAAAAGCACCTCAGAAGGTATGTTTGTCCTGCTATGCCATACCTAGCACTGTCAGCAGTTTAGCATGTCCAAAACTGCTGACAGACTCCCTTTGAATGTATGTCTATATGTAAAGTGTACGATAGTGCCAGTAACCTTGTATGTAGCATTAGGTTTATGTTAGTTATTGAATTAAAAAGACAACACAGCAGTATGAAATGAACAGTATGTGTAGAACCTTGAGATATTTAGGTATATATATTTATATATATATATATATATTTGCCCACAGGGAAGGTATGAAATAAATAGATATAGTCTTAGTTGATCTAGCTTATCTGGATCCCTCAAACAAAACTAGCAGCCAGAAGAAAAGACTTGTACCCCAGGCCATATACGCTGGGCTTTAGTGTATATGTCTAAGATGATTACTCTAAATATTGCCATGAGATGTATAAGCTGGAAAATGAACATCCGTGTTCAAACACAAGAGTAGCAAGACCACACAATACAAACAGAAGATGCATGAATATATTCTTGTACTTCCAGAAATGTGCACCTTGTTTTGGGAATATTGAAAGGATTTGGATAGCCTGTGTTTTTACAGTTTTATTGTATATAAGGATCTTTCAGGTATTCAGAGTATGGGAAAAGCATTTGGAGTATGGAAGCTTAGTTAAAAAGTCTGTAGTGTTCAAAATCTCAAATGAAAATGATATCTTTATACCCTATCTGGAACCATTCCCATGTTTTCTCCAAAAGAAAGAATAATAAGAGGAATTAAAAGAAACAAAAAATGTATATATGTGTGCAGCCCTGTTGCCTTTACTATGTACATTTCTATTATTGAGGAACCCCCCCCCCCCCCCCTATGGCATCTTATAAACAGTGGTGCAGATTTTTTTTTTAAAGGGTTTTTTCCATTAAGGCATCTTATCCCCTATCCACAGGATAGAGAATAGGTGTCTAATCGACGGGTATCTGATCGCTGATTAAGAAAACAGGGGCTCATGTTCCCCAGTTTGAATGGAGAGGTGGTTACGTCACTCCATTCAGCTCTATGGGATGCACTCAGCTTCTCTAGTGGTCCCATAGAGTTAAATGGAGCTGCCAACATGTATGCATTCGAACTGGGGACCACAGATCCTTGTTCTCGTGATTGCTAGGGTCTCCAGCAGTTGGACTCTCACTGATCAGACACTTATTCCCTGTGAATATGGGATACGTTGTCTTAAAGGTCAATATATTGCTGACTATAGGACTCCTGACCTCTGCTGCTCCTGTTCTATCACTTCCCCGATCCCCTCTCTACTCCCTGGTTCCTCAAGATCTAGAAACAGGACTGCGGAGCCAGTTACTGCCCACAGTGGTGACACTCTATGGCCTGGGATTAGGTGCACCATCACATGTCCCATGTCAAGAGGGACCAGATAGTAGAGAGTGGTGGGGGAAGGGAAGCAGCAGGAGGTATTACAGTTTTTTTCCCCATTTTTTAAAACACTCTAAAATGATTACAATGTCAACCTCTTGCTGTGCACAATGACTGAGAAAGCCTCCTCTGCAACTTTAAAAGAAACTGCTGCACGGCAACAAGGTCAAGATCTTGCTCTGTTTTACAGTCTGCTTTTTTCTTGACGTATTAGTGGGTACTAAAGGTTTAGTGATGCCATAAATTGCCTTGCTTGCCAGTCAAAACAATGGAGAGTGATGCAAGCTCACAGTGACGGAATATAAATCATTCAAGATAAAATTACAAGATAATTTGGAAACTTAACAGTTTGCATTTTACACTTTCAATTGTTTTGCTGACTTGCACTTTTTATGGCTGCCTTAGAATTTATTAGGAGACTTGAAGACATCTATCACCTTGTTTCCAGTGGGCACATTTTCACAGGAAGGAGAGTTGCAACCCTCATCCGTGCATTGCCTGCTCCAAAAAAGATTGCTATATTCCCATTGACATGCCGTGCATTACCATAATTGGCTTTTCTACATGATAGGACAGAGGAAATAATAATGTCATTTTATTTACAGCCAAAGTGTCCCTTTATGATACTTCTCCAAGTTTCTGCCATGCTGTGTAGGTCAAATGACATCTTTTGATCAGTCCTGTCCAAAGGCATCAAAGCTGAGTGGCATGTAATGGAGACCTAGTGACAAACCAAATCTAGAAAAGAAATAAGACTGCCACTTTCCCATTAAACAGCCTTCTAAACAGCACAGCTTCTCCGTGTCGGCTATGAAACCATTCTGACCAACTAAATAAGGAGAATGAAAGGAGGCTGAATTGGACATTAGTACTACAAATGACTGCGGTGATTGCCACTATTTCCCTCCTCCAAAAATAAAAAAGAAATAAAAAAAATCAGCAAGCAAGCCATGCGAGGTACAGTTAGACAGATCCTCTCCTATTTCATTTACGATGCTGCCACTTGCTGGTTTTCTGATCTGGTTTATTTAGGTTTGACATCAGCCAAATGGTGTAGCTGGATATCTGTGACAGGTATTCTTACTGATTTAACAAGTTACAGGCCTCCTGAAAAGACAGATCTGCCACATGCAGGTCTGCAGAGTTTTTTTTTCTCTTGCTCCTTTTTGGAATACATTTGATACATTTTGTACTTGAGAAGTGCTTGAGATATACCTTAGTATTTGGCAATCAAGCATGTTTTGGTCCTGTTATCATCCCTGGTGGAAAAAATAAGACTTTTTGTGCCTTAGTTACTTGCTGTGGGGCTTAAGAGATGCACTTCATTCGGGCTAATGTTCTTATTCAAGTGTGAAAGACACAAAGAGGATTGGAATGTGCAATAATCTATTAGGCATTAGATATGCAATTTAGCTTATTTAGGGTCTTCAGAGTAGCCTCCTCAGTCCACTCTCTTCACATATTTTCAACAATCCTTCGCGGGCTGTCATTGTATCGCGGAAGTGTAATGCACACTTTATCGAGATTTTATAAGATTCTCCACAAGGTGTAGAAATCAAGTTATTATAGGAGATGACAACTTTGCATTCATTTTTTACAACATTTCAGATATCATAGTTTGGATAACCATATGTAGTAACCAATCAGGTTAAGGTCTCATTTATTCCAGTTTATTAAAGAGTTCCTATGACAAACTTCTGACATGTCTTAATGAGATGTCAGTAGTGGAGATGAACAAATTGATTCCTCATCAAATAGAGTCCTTCAGCTGTGAGGGGCTGAAGAATCTCCCCCCTGCCGCTTGAGTGACAGGGCCAGGCATCCCGCCTGGCCCTGAAAATCTTGCACTTGGGCGGCTGCTCTGAGTAGCGGTCCAAGCGCAGAGACTCTGCTTTCAACACTGGAGCAGTGTCTGTTCAAGCACCACTACCTGGCAGTGTAGCGGCTTATATAGCAGAGCTCTGTATCTGTGCTGCTACTTGGAGCAGCAGCGCAGACGTGAGATTGTCATTGGGGAGATTCTTCAGCAGTGAGGATAGACCCTCAAGGTTGAAGAACTGTATTTGATGAACGAATCAAATTGTATGAATTGATTCGCTCATCCTTAGAATTTTTTATCAGTGAGGGTCTGGGTGCTGAGATCCCCAATGATCACCAAAACAAGGGCCAGTAATGCTCAGCTGAATGCTGTGCCGCTTCGTTGTTGCAATGTATAGACTATGCCAGTGATGGCTAACCTCCGGCACTCCAGCTGTGGTGAAACTATGCCTCCCAGCATGCTCCATTAATTTCTGTGGAGTTCTGAGAACAGCCAAGCAAGTGTGCATCTTGGGAGTTGTAGTTTTATCACAGCTGGAGTGCCGGAGGTTCGGCATCACAGGACTATACCATTTCTGTGAATCCATACGCCGCTAACTCCACTATCCAAGATGAGCAAAGCTCTATTTCATTTGATATGCACAAAGCTATCTGTCTGTCTGTCTATCATCTATATCTATCTACAGTATCTACCTGTCTGTCTATTATCTATCAATCTATCTCATATCTATCAATAAAATTGAAAACAAGGCCAAATTAAGTAAAAAAAAAAAAGTGGACCTTCTTTATTCACTCAATTTGGCCTTTCTCAACCTATCTATCTAAGTATCTGAATTTGTGATTTGATACAGCTCATTATGATGCAGTTTTACCTAGGACTGCAAATAAAGGTGCTATTACACTTTAATGTTTTTTTGGGGGGGGTTTCAGCAAAAATGCATGAGAAATGCATTTTGAAACAACATGCGCTTTTTAAATCAGATATACGTTATTTAAATTATCAATGAAATCTATCTTTTTTCCTATGCATGCATATTTCGAAATATATGTAATACATATTTAATTCCTTAAGAAATGATCACCTATTAAATAAAATGTGTAAACTGCACTGTATGTAAGAGAATAACTAAGCATGAAATAAAAGAATGAGGTTTCTGTTTAATTTTTATTACATCTTATACAAAACAGAAATAGAATCTCATTTTCAGCAAGTAGTAAAAATGAAGAAAATTCACTTGCATGATGAATTCGTTCTCTAACAGCCTGAGGCAACTCGGCCTTGCAGTCTTTGTCATCCTGATCTCTACTGCTCTCAATATTGCAGCAGACCTAACTTCCACCAAAGTGTCACATGTCTAGGTGAGCCGTGCCAGCCCCTATCTAAAGTGACAGCCATCTTTGAATACCAGCTTTTTAAATGACTTGTATTTCATCAGACATCTTGGAGAAATAGCATTCTCGACAAGATGATATTTCCTCTTCTGTACCTTCTCTTTGTTACCTTTTGCTTCTAATATTCTTATTATGATGTATTCCTTTTCAGTGTTAGTTGCCATATTGAGACATCCTAAACATTTTCATATTGCCAATTTAGATTATAACACACAATAACAGACTTCATTGTAAATGCTTTTATGGAAAGCTCTACAGTTTCTTGGACTTTCAGAATTTTAGCGCTTTTATATATTTACATGAGATCACAATAATGAAGGATACATTATTAAAATCATGTTTATAGACTGAAGGAGAACCACATATAATATATACAGCTATGATGGGCTTTATTGTAATAATTCTTAATATACACAGTAGGAAATTTATGAAATATTGTGCTTATGTATCACCGAACTGTTGCCCATAGCAACCAATCAGCTAAAATTTTTCAGTATGGCAGTACTTATCATCTTTATTTTTTGTTGTTTATTTTTATTTATATTATAGGTATAGGGAGTGATTTTAAATTTTTATATTTTTTATTTTTAAGGCCTCTCAGGGAACTTAAAGATACAGCATCTGAGGGATTTATTGTCTGTAATCGGCATTATCGCCGTTCACAGACATTAACCCCTGGTGTCTGCTGTTTAAAACAAGAGAAATCCGGTGGCTATTGTGCCCATTGCACTCTGCAGCGGACACCATTTTTAAAGAATG
Source organism: Bufo bufo (assembly GCF_905171765.1). Taxonomy (NCBI): domain Eukaryota; kingdom Metazoa; phylum Chordata; class Amphibia; order Anura; family Bufonidae; genus Bufo; species Bufo bufo. The sequence continues at coordinate 195,531,082 of NC_053393.1, forward strand.
GACTTCTGCCGTACATGTACGGTGGATGTCCTCAAGGGGTTAAAAATGGCAGACACACCCATTTAAGCATGTCTTTACTAATTTTAGAATGAAATTCATTAACATAGGTAATTAAATGAAATGTGTATTCTTACAACCAAAAGATTGAAATGTCTTTACTGGAGGTATCATTTTTTAACAATTTATTTGCGTGTGGGGCTTATGGTTGTCTTTCATCAGCACAATGTAGAACAAGAAACACATTTGAAAGCTGTCTCCGTGCACCAGGAATATTCATATTTCGCATTGTGTCTGCTTAAATTATTTTGCACAGCATTTAATGTTATCCAGAGAAGACAGCACATCTGTTTCATCAGAATGAATAGACACTGCCATCCAGAAGGCATTCCATGTTGGCAACTCACGGCAGTACTTAAAAAAACACACTGCACACATACTTATTCTGTAAAACATGGAAGCATGCTTGATTTAGCTTCAGGTCCCACTATTTTTTTCGTTATTTTTTTTTTTTGCATATCCATGGTTTGTACGGTATGTGAACTGGTTTAATATAGATTTCAAAATGTAACTTCCATATCTAGATTTCAGGCTGATATTAGCATATGTATATGCTTCCTAAGATGCAGGACAGGTCATATAGGTATTACAAAAAAATGCCAGTAGAGGGATTTATGTCAACTATCACCTGAAATCTCCCACGCAAAATCTGATTTTGGACAAAATAAGGACGTTTTCCATGCTTTTTTTCTTTAGCGCTGATCAAATCTGATGAGTGCAGATTGTCTGCATGAAAAATAATAAATATGTATTCAGAAAAAGTACCCATCAGTTGAGAAAGTAAAGCAAACTGTCACAATGGGATAAAGCAATTAAATAGCTATTGATAATATGCAACCTATTGGCACTGCTGTAACACAGGAGAAAGAATATTACAATTAAAAGAAAGAAAACATTATACGGTAACTGAAATCATGTATAATGTAGCTGGACTGCAAATATTTAAGCATTTTATTCAGTCTAGTATTGTGTCAATCCCTCTTACCTTTCAAGAGAACATGTCACCACAAAATGTTATGCAATCTGCAGGCAGCATATTGTAGAGCAGAAGAACCTGAGCAGATTGATATATAGTTTTGTGGAAAAATATTTAATAAATCACTGGCTATTATCAGTGATTGATAGCATTCTCTGTTTAAGTGTGTACACAGGGTTAGATGTCAGTCACTGACAATACCGCCCCCATGTACAACATAACTCAGAGAGTAGAGAATTAAGTATATAAAGTCCAAGTTTTACCGAATATTTTCCCACAAATCTATATGTCAGTTTGTTTGACACTTTCCTCTCTATAACATGCTGCCTTCAGATTGCACTGCAATAAAATAAATACATAAAGAGTACCTTCTTGAATCTTTCTTATCCTTTATATCTCACCAAATTACATTTTTTTCCTCATTTTGTGCACGAGTATGATTGGAGAAAGTTATAAGCAAAAAATACCCTATACACAGAAAAAACCTTTAGTTTAAGCTAGGGTTGTTTTAACTATTTTATGTAATTTGCCAAAAGATTCTATTATCCTGACTGTCCGGTATATTTTTAGTGACTCAGCTATATGATTATTTGCACCCATCTTTCATCTATGCACAAGCACAAAAATGTTGGGACCTTTGCCAGCAGGCTTCTGGAGTATTTTGATACCATGACCATCTGTTCCTAAATATCAATTCCAATTTCCCAAAGATGAGGTCACGCTAGTGTTTTTTGGGGGAACATTTCTCTGCTGATATAACTTTAGTTGCCTATATTATTTAGAGAATCTTGTCCAGTATAATAACATAATTCATATTTAACTTCATTAATGTAGGGGTTCACTGTGAATGCTGAAGTGGTGGCTTGGGTTTAGAGAAATACCTATTGTTATCTTTTTTCCACCTGCAATCACATATATCATAAAGACAGTTTTGCTCAAGTTTATCTTAGATATATACATATATGACACACATATATGACATTGAAGAAATGTATAAGCATTTTTGTCTCTTAAGAAGCCACTTTATCCCATCACATTGATTCTACTATTGTAGTTATAGTGTTGTAGTTAAGGTTCTAAAAAAATTTAATCAATTAAAAAGGGGGATGAGACATACTCATAAATACTTTTATTACAGTATATCATGTAGGTCTTTTCTTTAATCTTGCTCTAACCATACACCAATTCCTAAACTTCTTCAACATATTTCTAATTTCTATTTTTGCTGTTTTGTTTTTCAGCATATGTTCCTGCAGAAGAATTAAAGGCAGCTGAAACTGAGGAAGACAATGTAGAAGATGATGGACTTTCCTTGGATGTCCAAGACAGTGAATATTTATTTAGCGAAGAACCAGAAGGCAAAGAGACTCAGAGCTACCAAAATTCCCCTGTCAGTAGTGCAACTAATCATGATGCTGGCTATGGTTCTCCATTTAGTGAAACAAGTGACCATCTAGCAGATTTTAAAAGTACTTCTTCCAAGGATGGACAAGACAGAGAAGATAGTCAGAATGCAGACAATTCATCTTATCCTCAGGACAGTTTGGCACAAATTAAAGCGGTGTACACTAACCTGTTTTCAGAAAACAGTTGGTCCACTTTGGCATTAGACCTGAAAAAGTCAAGTCCAACCACAAGTGCAGATGCAAGCAAGCAAAGTGAGGATGAAGATGTAAAACCTAAATCTGTTACGCCCACGCCTCCGCCTATTACAAGTAGTAGTAGCAGTACTAATACAAGTACTAGTATCAGTGTTAGTACAAGCAACAGTACAAATAGTAACAATGCTTCTGGATATGACTGGCACCAAGCGGCATTGGCAAAGACATTGCAGCAAACATCATATGGACTTCTGCCAGAGCCTAGCCTGTTTAGCACAGTTCAACTCTACCGGCAAAATAATAAACTGTATGGGTCTGTTTTTACTGGAGCCAGTAAGTTCAGATGCAAAGACTGCAGTGGAGCTTATGACACACTGGTAGAGCTAACTGTTCATATGAATGAAACAGGACATTATCGTGATAATAATAGAGACAGAGAATCTGAAAGAACCAGACGTTGGTCTAAACCTAGAAAAAGATCACTTATGGAAATGGAAGGAAAAGAAGACGCACAGAAAGTTCTGAAATGCATGTATTGTGGACATTCCTTTGAATCTCTGCAAGATCTTAGTGTTCACATGATTAAAACGAAGCATTACCAAAAAGTGCCTCTAAAAGAGCCAGTACCAGCCATAACAAAACTGGTCCCTACCACGAAAAAACGCGCTCTTCAGGATATATCATCACCTGAGTCACCTGAGCAAGCAGGAATTTCTCCAGGGGCCACAGGAACTGATAATGCAAAGGACCCTAAAACTGCCAATCCTTATGTGACTCCTAACAACAGATATGGTTATCAAAATGGTGCTAGTTATACATGGCAGTTTGAGGCACGCAAAGCTCAAATTTTGAAGTGCATGGAATGTGGCAGCTCCCATGATACTTTACAGCAACTTACTGCTCACATGATGGTCACTGGACATTTCTTAAAAGTGACCAATTCTGCCTCTAAAAAAGGAAAACAACTGGTTTTGGATGCAGTTGTAGAAGAGAAAATTCAGTCAATACCTTTACCCCCAACTACACATGCGAGATTACCAGCATCATACATAAAGAAGCAGCCAGACTCACCAGCTGCATCACCACTTTCAGAGGACAAACTAGAAGCAGAACAGGAAAAAGTAATCTATCCTGAGCCAGAAAAGAAGATAAAGGAAGAAAATGAAGAACCTGACAAAATTGAGCCTGCAGTTTCATATCAATACCTCAGAGAGGAGGATTTAGACGATAGTCCTAAAGGTGGGTTGGATATTTTAAAGTCACTGGAAAATACAGTGTCCTCTGCAATTAGTAAGGCTCAAAATGGAGCACCATCATGGGGTGGATATCCTAGTATTCATGCTGCTTATCAGCTACCCGGATCTATAAAAGCATTGCAGCCCACTGTACAGAGTGTGCAAATGCAACCATCATATGCCAGTAGTGTCAAATCCATGGTCTCTGACCATAATGCTTTGGTCCATTCTCCTGGTAGCGTATCACCTCCTCCTCACAGAAGCAATGTATCGGCAATGGAAGAATTAGTGGAGAAAGTAACTGGAAAAATAAATGTAAAGAAAGAAGAAAAACCAGCAGAGAAGGAAAAGGTGACTCCAGTTAAACCCATATCTCCAGTAGCAAAAGAAAACAAAGACATTCTTAAAACAGATGACTCCAATATAAAGACTATAAAGAAATCCACAGATGCTGAACTTCAGAAGACAAAAAAGGAAGCCCCATTGGAAACTCACACACCAAATGGTACAGAATCTCATAAAACAAAAATGACTAATGGGTGCAACAGTTTAGGAATTATAACAGATCATTCAACTGAGCCATCATTTATAAATCCCCTCAGTGCATTACAATCCATAATGAATACACATTTAGGCAAAGTTTCAAAGCCAGTAAGTCCATCTTTGGATCCATTAGCAATGTTATACAAAATTAGCAATAGTATGTTAGACAAACCTATCTATCCAACCACTCCTGTCAAACAGGTTGAGTCCATTGATCGGTACTACTACGACAACAGCGATCAGCCAATAGATTTGACAAAATCCAAAAACAAACCTCTTGTTGCAAGTATAACTGACCCAGTCTCCTCACCCCTAAGGGAAAGTGCACTCATGGACATTTCTGATATGGTGAAGAATCTCACTGGACGTTTAACACCCAAGTCTTCTACTCCGTCAACTGTATCTGAAAAGTCAGATGCAGATGGCAGCAGTTTTGAAGAGGCATTGGATGAGTTATCTCCTGTACATAAAAGAAAGGGCAGACAGTCCAACTGGAACCCCCAGCATCTCCTTATACTTCAGGCCCAGTTTGCCTCTAGCTTACGGGAGACAGCTGAAGGCAAGTATATCATGTCAGACTTAGGTCCTCAAGAACGGGTACACATCTCTAAGTTTACTGGTCTTTCAATGACAACGATCAGCCATTGGTTGGCCAATGTCAAATATCAGCTAAGGAGGACAGGGGGAACAAAATTTTTAAAGAATCTGGACACGGGACACCCTGTTTTCTTTTGTAATGATTGTGCCTCTCAGTTCCGGACTGCTTCAACATATATAAGTCATTTAGAGACACATCTAGGCTTTAGCTTGAAGGATCTGTCAAAGGTTTCTCTAAATCAAATTCAAGAGCAGCAGAATGTTTCAAAAGTTATCACCAATAAGGCTTTAAGCTCAATTGGACTTATTGAGGAGGATTCAGGCTCCACATTCCAGTGTAAGCTCTGCAACCGGACTTTTGCAAGCAAACACGCAGTTAAACTGCACCTTAGCAAAACACATGGAAAGTCCCCAGAGGACCATGTGATATATGTAACTGAATTGGAAAAACAGTAACATCCAGTTATGCAGCCAGGTATGCAAGTGACCACAAGAACATTGCACTAAACATATTCATAATACTGCACTAGGCCTGACCTGAGCCTCTGAAATCAGTCTTATTATTTTTTTTATTTTTTTTGCTGAACTGCCTATCTGGATTTTTTTTTCACATATTTTATATTTATATTTATATTCTCTTTGTCTGATTTGTGCATGTTTTTTTTTTTTTTTTGTGAGTCAATGTCTGACCTTTTAATTTTCAACATCTGTTCTTGATGTTAAGCTATCTTTTGTAGAATGTAGTGGGAGACACTATTGAGAGACATTAATTTAACCACAAAGAAACACAAAGAACAATGACATAAAAACAAACATCCTAAAATTAACACGTTGCCATGACAATAAAGGTTGGAAAAATCTTGTGGCATCAAGTTAACCCTTTGAGCACTGCCATAGCATTTCTGTGCCTTTTGATATATAAAACATATTTAATTAAAAATCTTTATACAATTCAAGAAAAATTAAATTAAATATATTATAGTAATAAATACTGAATACAGATCTTAGATTGAAAGAAAAAAAAGTATGCATGCAGCCCTGGGATAAGGGAGGAAGGCTATATAGTACTCCTAGGGTTACTCTGCCACATGTGTAGAAAAAGAAATCCTAATGTAAAATTTAAAAAAATAAAATAAAATATACAGGAAAGATACTGTACCATCAATCGTGAACTGTCACAATGGAAAATGATGTTTCACTACAGCAAGATCTTGTATGCCAATATTTTATTCAAACACGTAGAAATGATTTCTTTTTGCAAAATGAATTATATGGTTTCTAATTATTTGCAAATATAAGCTCCCGTACGAGCTTATCTTTCTACAATTGTGCTGCATTTGAATCTATTTTGCTACCAGCAGGTTAACCGCTTGGGCATCGGAAGTTTTGCCACCCACTGGAGCAGCCAGGCATCCAAAGGGTTAAATTTGTACTTCAATGCAGTCCTTCTGGCTGACATAACAAGAGGATCATGTTCCATGTAAATAAAAGATAACAATTTAAGAGTACATGTTACATATCTTACCATTTGAAACAGTTCTGCTTCCTTTGTACCTTATGGCTGTATGCTTTCACTTTGAACTTTTTTATATTGTCATTTTATATTCAATTCCTATGTATATAAAATGTAAAAAAAAAAAAAAATCACATTTTTGAATAAAAATTAAGTTCCTGCAGACTGACTTAAACAGAGACATTTTACTGGCGCCTGCATCTTTTCAGATGCATGTACAAAAGAAACTGACAAAAAAAAAGAAATAAATAAATACAAAATAAAGCAATGCACTATGAATTATACATTTTGATGTTCTATCATTAATATTGTACAGTACATTTCGGTTCACACAATTAAATCCACTGTTTTCTCATGTGTGAAATAAACCCACATGCAGTTCTTGATTTACATACATTGTCATGTCGTCATTATTGTGCCGTTAAGGTGTTATTCCAGCGGTAAGAGGTATTGCTTATGCAATCAACCAAGATAATTCTATTCAAAATCATCTATTCAGTATCTGTATCCTGACATATTTCATTCAGGCTATTTCGATTAACATGTTACAAACAAGTCACAATAGTTTCAAAAAGGACACAGGGAGAATTAGTGCTGCCTTAACAATTAATGAAGGGCATTATATGTGTACGTTTCTATCGGGATTTGGGAAGGGGGGATGATCAGTAGATGACACACAGTATTCTGACTTTCAATTCAATTGTTTATTGTCTTTTTTAACTCTAGTAAAAAATAAAAAAAAGATCTGCAAATGGTTCATTCAGCATATACTAAACAATAATTCCTTTGCCTCATCTTCAGTCGGTGCAGCATTTGTACAGCTGTGCTGTCAGTTAAAAGCAAGAGCTGAGACGTGCTTGTTACTATTTTTCATAAAGCGTTTACAGACCAATTTGGATTTGAATGAATTCGCATTTTCATGTGTGATAAAAGTGATGTATCTCCAAGTGTCATTTGCAAATGTCTGTCTCTCGGTTCAAAAAAAAAGAAAAAATTGGTTTATCACATTTTAATTAACCTGCTGGCAGTCTTGTCCCACTCATCAAATTTTGGAAATGCAGCAAAAGTGCCAAGTTCAGACTTCTCCACTTTTTTTTTTTTGTTTCTTTATTTTCTTTTTTTAATTAAGCACATTTTGATTTAAGGCCTTGAAATCCTGTTGTCAGAAAACTAACACATTAAATATTGCTTTATACATTTTATTACCTATTGGTAAACTCAGCAATAAATATTTAATAGGTTTAAAGGAGGAGAGTCCTAACTTTAGTTCTTTGGTTTTGTACGGACCCACGATAGGGCTGGATAGCGGGCCTCAACTGTACCTATATATGCCTCTGATTTGAGGCCATGACATGTCCCATTGTATTGAAATATAAGCATGTTGCTAAGGCAGAATATCTTCATAGATGCATCTCCCAACAAAGCCTGCATGACAACACACGGAGCTGAAAAGCCACACGCTGGGGTCTGCTGTATGCATGAGTCCTCTCATATTCTTCTCCACAATATATAGCATAGTTATAGTCATTTAAGAACTCAACACCTGGACACCCATGGTTCTATGTGGATTAGGGATGGGTGAATCAATTTGTACAAATCGATTCCTTCATCAAAAATTTTTTAAGTCTGTGAGGGAGTCTACAGACTAGCAGATAAACATGGCTGCACATCTCTAACACCCATGATAATGTTACACATGTGCCGTTACTGCAAGTGATGTGACTAGTTAAGTTAGGCTACTTTCACTGTCCACTTGACGAAGCGGAGCCAAACGTTTTCGTTTTCTCTGGCACAATAGAAAACGGATCCGTCCCCCATTGACTTTCAATGGAGTTCAAGACGGATCCGTCATGGCTATAGAAGACATAATACAACCGGATCCGTTCATGACGGACGCATGCGGTTGTATTATTGTAACGGAAGAGTTTTTGCAGATCCATGATGGATCTGCAAAAAACGCTAGTGTGAAAGTAGCCTTAAACTGCTAAAATTAGTTTAGTGGTGCATGTAAATTTGTTTACGCAGATTTGTTAAAGCACGATAGCACATGAGCTGACACTCTCAGTAACGGCGCATGCGCAATATGTGCAGCCATATTCGTCTGGCGACCACAGTAAATATTAGTCTAGCACTCCAAACTTAAAATCAATCTGTAGTTTTATTTCAAGTATTCTATTAAAACAAGTTCCACAGGCAAACATTACAGCAGTTACAGCCAACGCATTTCGATCATGAAATGAAGTTTTATGCTATGAGTAAGACTACTACATGAATGAAACACTTTGGCTGGAACTGCTGCAGTTTTTGCCTCTGGAACTTGTTTTAATAGAATACTTGATATTAAACTACAGATTGGTTTAAAGTTCCTGGTGCTGGACTAATATTTACTGTGGATTACAGAAACGCTCTGGAGTGGACCCACGCACCTGATGACAAAGTATCTGCATGTTGTTACATATTAATCTGCTGCCAGAGAGAACGTCCTAAGCTGTGGGGATGCTCCTTTAAAAGTGTAAATTTATCTGGATGAACAAATCGATTTCCTCGAATGCGGATGAAATGAGGTTTTGATGACAATCAAAAGAACCTCAGAGGTGGGGATTGTGTGAATAATGTAGCTGTAATACAGATGTAGCTAAAATGTAGCCCTATTAGAGTGTGTGAAATGAGTCCTAACCAAATGAGTTTGTCTAATCCTAACCCATCTGTATTGTAGGGAGCTTATCTTGGGTCTTGCTTGTTTTATTTATTTCGAAACGTACTCAACAGTACCAGTCAGCCATACAGAGAAATTGTCCAGAATGGATCCTTGCTTTACTATCTATTCATATGCTTTGTCCAAACAGTTTCTTTGCCTTGGTGAGTGACATTGATGTGTAAATTAAATTTGTTAAAATGTTAAAAGGCTGAATCTGAAGCTTTCTATTTTCTTCTTTGATGAGAAATATTAATATTAATTTCATACATCTTCTCTGTATCAACATCCTTGAAAGAAACCCCAAATTGAAAAATTGGTATGAAATTATTAGAACTAATATGATAATTAATTGAAACTCTTTAGGCCTCATGCACACGACCGTATCCATTTTGCGGTCCACAAATCGTGGATCTGCAAAACATAGAAGCCGGGCCTCTGTGTTACGCAATTTTCCACTCCACACGTCCCACTCTATGATAAAAATGCCCTTTTTTGTCTGTAAATTGTACAAGAACAGGACGTTTTATGTTTCTCTTTTTTTTGCAAGACAGTGCTTGCAGGCCCATTGAAATGAAAGAGTCCGCATCCTATCCGCAAAAAATGCGCATCAGATGGAGACCAAAAATATGGTGGTGTGCATGGGTCTGTGATAAGAGCCTGTAGACTATGGCAAAGGACATCTCTGAGCACTACTGTTAGGCCCCTTTCACACGGGCGAGTATTCCGCACGGATGCGATGCGTGAGTTGAACGCATTGCACCCGCACTGAATCCTGACCAATTCATTTCTATGGGGCTGTGCACACGAGCGGTGATTTTTGCGCATCACTTGTGCGTTGCGTGAAAATCGCAGCATGCTCCTCTTTGTGCGTTTTTCACGTAACACAGGCCTCATAGAAATGAATGGGGCTGCGTAAAAATCGCAAGCATCCGCAAGCAAGTGCGGATGCGGTGCGATTTTCACACACGGTTGCTAGGAGACGATCGGGATGGAGACCCGATCATTATTATTTCCCCTTATAACATGGTTATAAGGGAAAATAATAGCATTCTGAATACAGAATGTATAATACAATAGCGCTGGAGGGGTTAAAAAAAATTATTTAACTCACCTTAATCCACTTGATCGCGCAGCCCGGCATCTCTTCTGTCTGTCTTTTTTGCTGTGTGCAGGAAAAGAACCTGTGGTGACGTCACTCCTGTCATCACATGATCCATCACCATGGTAAAAGATCATGTGACGGACCATGTGATGACCGGAGTGACGTCACCACAGGTCCTTTTCCTGCACACAGCAAAAAAGAAGACAGAAGAGATGCCGGCTGCGCGAGCAAGTGGATTAAGGTGAGTTTAAATATTATTATTATTTTTTTAACCCCTCCAGCCTTATTTTACTATACATTCTGTATTCAGAATGCTATTATTTTCCCTTATAACCATGTTATAAGAGAAAATAATACAATCTACAGAATACCGATCCCAAGCCCGAACTTCTGTGAAGAAGTTCGGGTTTGGGTACCAAACATGCACGATTTTTATCACGCGAGTGCAAAACGCATTACAATGTTTTGCACTCGCGCGGAAAAATCGCGCATGTTCCCGCAACGCACCCGCACCTTTTCCCGCAACGCCCGTGTGAAAGAGGCCTTAGAGTCGCCTGTTTTATTTTGTTGTATAATAGCTATATCAGAGAAGCAAATGGGGGGGGGGGGGGGCATGAGAAAGAGAGAAGAGGACCTTATGTACAGGGATGGGGGATATTGAAATCTCAGGTTCAAGACACAGTAATACTGCTAAATGGAAAAATAAAATATCAATAAAGTAAAATGGAACCAATTATGCCTAAGGGTCCATTCACACGTCCGTAGTGTATTGTGGATCCGCAAATTGATGATCCGAAATACACCCGGCCGGCACCCCCCATAGAACTGCACTTGCGGACAAGAATAGGACATGTTCTATTTTTTTGGGGAGCTGCGGCCTGAAGTTCTGGGCAGAAGCCCGGAAGTTCTGGGCCGCGCTCCGAAAATGCGGATTACGGAGAGCACATAGTGTGCTCTCCGCATACATTCCTGCCTCCTTGACAATGAATGGGTCCGCACCCGTTCCCGATATTGCGGAACAGATGCAGACCCATTTGCAGAAGTGTGAATGGACCCTAAACCTCACTATGTTTTAACATGTCATGTATGGAACGGCTGCTTGGACTTTCATGTATCTGATCTAATGTTATACATTGATGGTATAGTTAAGGATGGTGATGTACAGCTGACACCCTGCTGCAACACCTGTTAAACACCTTATTTGCTGTTGTTAAACTGTGGCATCTAAGTGGTTTACTGCAGGATGAACTCCCTCTTTACCCCATTGGCCCCCCTCAGTGTAATTGCAGCGTCCTGATGGTGGCAATTGCAGCCGGAGACCTAAATGGTCCCCAAAGTTGCCATCATGTATGGATGCCAATTAATCCCAGATGCAGGGTCTAATAGGCCAACTTTAATGTAATACTGACAGATAAAATACAATACAATACATAAAAACGACAGCTTCTAAAAACAAACCCTCACACAGTCTTGATGGAAAAATAAAAATGTTATCGGTCTTAGAAAATGAGCACTCACAGAGAAATTATTATTATTAATAAAAAAAAAGTGATGAAAAAAAGGGAATTTGTCACCCTTTCTCCCAAAAAAGGAAATAATAAGTTATCAAAATGTTATGTATTCTTCAATTTTTGTCTTAGAAAAGAAACTGTCATACAGTTCCATTATGAGAAACAGTAAGGCCACACAAAGGTACAAATTTGTTTTTTAATGTGATTTTATGGCGTAATAAAACATGAAAAGCAAATTTTTTGAGTATGGTATCATTGCAATCATATCAACCCACTGAATAAATTTACGATGTTTTTTAATGGACTTGATGAACCACCTTAAAAAAAAAACTGTGAAAATTTTCATCATTTGGCCACCTTGTAATAAAAAAGCAATGCATATCTTGCAAAAAAAAAAAAAAAAAAACCCTCACACAGCACTACCAACTGAAAAATAAATAAGTTATTGGTATTAGGATAGGACAATACAGAAAACAATAATTTTTTAAAGGAAATTATTTATGATGAAAAAATAGTACAACTTTAAAAATTAAATAAATTTGGTATAATCGTAATTATACTGCTCCCTTTTGTAACAACTTATTAAGTGGAACCTTAATAAGTCGCAAATTATTGTGCAACTGTGGTGTGCTGCATAATTTGTAACTTTTTGTATGCCACAACAACGGTGTAAAACCTTTAGTAAATTGGTTGATTTATAGTGGATTTCTAATATGTAGTCCACTCAGTCACTTCAGAACTAAATGGATCTGTAAAATTAAGTTTTGGAAATTGTTTTTGTTCAATGTTAATTCTAAACTATTTTAAGAAGTATGACTATCTGTCCTAAAAGCTGAAAAATTTACATTTTGTAGCCTGCAATTTTTAAAATATTTTCATTAAATTTCTGAATTTCTTTTATAAAAAAAAAACAAAGGGGGCCATTTATCATTTGGAATAATTTTCATATCACTTTTAAGTCTGGGTAACATTGTGTGGTTGCATCAAATTTATGACACGGTGCAGAGTTTTCATGTATTTGGTGCAACCCACCTTTTGTAGTACGCTATTGTTTTGCGTCTTTTCGAGTGTTGCAGACAGTAAATGTGCCTTAATTCAGGTTTAGTCTCACCTTTCTGCCTTAAATATAGAAAAGTGGCGTGTCTCTGAAATGTCGCAAAAAGTCACAACTGGCATGTCGTGCAACATTTTTAGAGCAAACTTTTATCTGGTTTGATAAATGTCCACTGAAATGTATAAACCGAATATGTCATGAAAACAATCTCAGAATTGCTTGGGTAAGTAAAAGTGTTCAAAAGTTATTACCACGTAAAGTTATACACTTCAGATCTGAAAAATGGGGCTGAACCTGAAGACCAAAAGAGGCTGCACCCTTAAACGGAACCTGTCACCAGGAAATTTACTGTTAAAATAGTCGCAATGTTTTGTAGGGCTAGCTCAGCTGAATTATATGAAATCTTTCCCTTAAAAATCTATTTCTTGATTCTGGAGAAAAAGTACTTTTAATCCATATGCAAATAAGCAGATAAGTATTGTGCCAAGGGTGGGTGCAAGCCACTCTCTGCACTCTTCCCCTTCTCCCCATCCTCTTTCACCAGCCACTCCATTATTGATTGACAGGACCAGGGACAACGACTATGCAGAATCCTGGCCCTGTCAATCAATGAGAGGTAGGGTCTGAGAGAAGAAGCAGGGAGCAAAGGTGCACATAGTGGCTTGTACCTATCCTCGGTGCACTTAACTGCTTATTTGTATATGGATTAAGAGTAGTGTTGAGCAAACCCGAACTGCAAAGTTCGGGTCCGTACCGAACTTTGCAAGTTCGGGTACCTGAACCCGAACCCAAACTTTGCAGCAAAAGTTTGGGTTCGAGTTTGGTGTTCGGGCATTTAATAAAAGTTTGTTGAAAGGCTGGAGGGCAGCCAATCAACAAGCTTTTAAGCTGTGGGCACCTCAAAGCCCTCACAGCCATGCCTAGTAATGGCATGGCTGTGATTGGTTGGTGCATCATGTGACCTAGCCTCTATACAGGCTGGATCATGTGTAGCACCGCCCATCAGCTCTGATTAGTGCAGGGACAGAAAGCAGGCAGCTGAAGTGAGGGAGAGTGTTAGGAATCTCATCTGGTTATTTATTCTATGGGGGACCTATAGTAATCTTTTTGTGGGTGCAATATACCAGCTTTGCACCCCAGACACAGAAATATAATAATTAATCTGGCTGTTAATTCTTTGGGTGACCTATATCAATCTTTTGTGGGTGCAATGCACCATCTTTGCACCCCTGACACAGAAATATAATAGTTAATCTGTCTGTTTGTTTGGTGGGTGACATATACCCATTTTTAGTTTGAGGTACACCTGCACTGCATCCGTGACAGGTAAATTAATATAGTTAATCCGTCTGTTAGTTCCGTGGGTGACATATACCCATTTTTTGTGAGGTACACCTGCACTGCATCCGTGACAGGTAAATTAATATAGTTAATCTGTCTGTTAGTTCAGTGGCTGACCTCAAAGAATGAGGAGAGCATCAAATAAGGGACGTGGCCCTGGTCGAGGAGCTGCTGGTGTTGGTGGTGCTCCTATTGCATGGAGAGGATGTAATCGATCTGTGCCAGCTACACGCCAAAATGAAACACCTTCCTCAGGTGCAGGTAGGCGACAGAACATTCAGCGTTATTTTGTAGTCCCGAATACCGGTGTACGAATGGTGAGGCCAGAACAAGTAGAGGCGGTAGTATATTGGATGGCTGACCGTGCCTCCAGTTCCTTCACATTGTCTCCCACCCGGTACCCTGCTGAAAATGCACCTGCAGCCCATGGGAATCTGTCTTTCACCTCACCCCCTTGCAAATCAGCCAAGCAGTCTGAGCCCCAAGTCATGCAGCAGTCTCTTATGCTTTTTGATGACTTTGCTGGCAGGGTTTCCGTGGGCCATCCACCTAGCCCTGTTCTTATAAGTGGAACAGATTAAGTGCACTGATGCCCAACCACTTATGTTTCAGGGTGGACATGGAAGGACCACCGCAGCATGTCTCTGATGATGATGAAACACAGGTGCCAACTGCTGCGGCTTTCTGCAGTCTGCAGACCGGCAAGGAGGGCAAGGGTGAAGTGTGGGTGGAAGATGATATGGAGTTTGATGAGGTCCTAGACCCCACATGGAATCAAGGTCATGCGAGTGACATGTGCAGTTCGGAGGAAGAGGTGGTGGTCACACAGCACTAGCCGCACAGAGTGGCCGTCTCCTAGCCAGTACGCCTGCTACTGCCCACCGCACCCAGGGACTGAGCTGAGCACACCAAAGCCAGCTCCAAGGAGTTCCCTGGCGTGGCTGTTCTTCAGACAATATGCTAGTAGTTGGCACGATGTGCAATCGGAGCCTGAAGCAAGGCATAAATGTTCTAAATCTGAGCACCACCTGCATGACTAGGCATCTAAATGCAAAGCACGAGCTGCAGTGGAGTACACACCTCAAAAACCACAAAAGATCTCAGGCTCCTCCTGCTCCCTCTTCTGCTGCGGTCTCAGCCTCTTCCTCCCCCTCTGGAGTGACAGTGGCACCTGCCACCCTGCAAACAGATAATGTGGCAGCAACACCACCACCGTCACCAAGCATCTCCACACTGTTCCATGGAAGCGTTCAGCTGTTCATCCCCCAAACACTGGAGAGAAAGAGGAAGTACCCCCCTACTCACCAGCGATCCCTGGCCCTGAATGCTAGCATTTCAAAATTACTGGCCTTTGACATGCTGTCATTCCGTCTGGTGGAGACGGAGACTTTTAAAAACCTTATGGCGGTGGCTGTCCCACAGTATGTGGTTCCCAGCGGCCACTACTTTTCCAGGCGAGCCATCTCTGCCCTGCACATCCAAGTGGCGGACTAGGTAAGGTCCACATAACCACCGATACATAGACCAGTAAGCACGGGCTGGGACATTATATCTCCCTAACAGCACACTGGGTAAATGCAGTGGCGGCTGGGCCTGATGCGGATAGCAGTTTGGCACATGTCCTTCCGCCACCGAGGATAGCAGGACGTTTCTTGTTGCCTCCTCCTACTCCACTTCCTCCTCTACCACCTCCTCATCCGGTCAGTGTAACACCTGCACCTCCAACTTCAGCACAGCAAGGGGGGAATGACAGCAGGCTGTTTTGAAACTTCTGTTTGGGTGGGGGAAAAAACAAACTGCACAGGAGCTGTGGACGGGCATGGAACAACAGTCCATTGATTGGTTGGTGCCACTGAGCCTCAAGCCCAGCTTGGTGGTGTGCGATAACAGGCGAAATCTTGTAGCAGCTCTGGGCCTAGCCGGTGGTGCAGATGTTCCTGAAAAATTACCCCAATATGTCAGAACGGCTGCAGAAAGTGCGGGCCGTCTTAGCGCGCTTTCGGCGTTCGCACCCTGCTGCTGCTTGCCTATCTGCACTGCAACGTAACTTCGGCCTTCCCGCTCACCGCCTAATATGCGACGTACCCACAAGGTAGAACTCCACCTTGCTCATGCTGGAGCGACCGTGCGAGCGGCAGCAGGCGATAGTGGAGTTTCAACTGCAGCATGCACAGGTGAGTCGCTCTGCGGAACAGCACTACTTCACCACCGAGTGGGCCTCCATGCGGGACGTGTGTGCCGTGTTGCGCTGTTTTGAGTACTCCACCAACATGGCCAGTGCTGATGACGCCGTCCTCAGCATTACTATCCCACTTCTATGTCTCCTTGAAAAAACTCTTCGGGTGATGATGTAAGAGGAAGTGGCACAGGAGGAAGAGGGATTATTTCCACGGTTATCAGGCTTGTCATTTACAAGTGGCTTGGAGGGTGGGTTCCTGCACCAACAGAGTCCAGGTACACAACTGTCCAGCCAGGACACAGTTCTGGAGGAGGATGTTGAAGAGGAGGAACCGTGTTCACAGCATGGTGGCACCCAAAGCAGCTCATGGGCATCACTGGAGCGTGGCTGGTGGGATACAGAGGCCACAAATGACTCACCTCCCATAGAGGACAGCTTGTCGTTGCAACTACATGCTGCAGTGCCTGCGCAATGACCGTCGAGTTGCCCACATTCTAACCAGTGCTGATTACTGGTACTGATCCCTGCTGGATCCCCGCTACAATGACAACGTGCCGTCCTTAATTCCATCACTGGAGTGTGATCGGAGGATGTGTGAGTACAAGCTCACACTGGTAGACGCGCTGCTGATGGCATTCCCACCTGACAGCGGGGGCTCAGTGGAAGGCAAAGGCAGAGGAGGAGGAAACTCGCCACCGCAGCTGGGGCACTGCCAGCACCTCAGAAGGGAGGGTGGAAAAGCTTTGTCAGTACGCCACAACAACCAGCACCACCAGCTGATAAAAAACGTCTTAGCAGGAGGCAGCATTTCAGCAACATGGTGGAACAGTACGTGTGCAGAAGCCTACACATACTGACTGATGGGTCTGCCCCATTCAACTTCTGGGTCTCCAAATTGGGCACATGTCCTGAGCTTGCCCTTTATGCTTTGGAGGTGCTGGGCTGCCCTGCTGCCAGTGTATTGTCTCAACATTTGCTTAGCATGGTGGGGGGGGGGGGTGATCACAGACAAGCACAGCCGCCTGTCCACAGCCAACGTGGACAAGCTCACGTTCATTAAAATGAACCAGGCATGGATCCCACAGGATTTGTCCGTACCTTGTGCTGAATAGACAAGTATACCGGCCACACTCAGCTAATGTTATACTCCAGCGCACTTTCTCTTTGCGTTCTCATTTCCCAGTGTTTTGGGGCCTTCCCAAATCTATAAAAAATAAATAAATGAAAAACACCTCCGCTTCCACCTACACCGCCACGTCTACCGCCTCCTCAACTTCCTACTCCACTTTGACCCCGCCTCCTAGTTCAACATTATTTTTTTTTTTCTATTCTATGTTATTTCCCTATCCACATTTGTTTCCAGGGCAACTGTCCTGCTCTTACCCCTATTTTGCTTCCTTTTGCAGCCCTCTAGCCCTTACTATGACTATTTTACAGCCATTTTAGTGCACCAAAGTTTGGGTCCCCATTGACTCCAATGCGGTTCGAGTTCAGATCAAGTTCGAGTCCTGAACCCGAACTTTGACCCAAAATTCATCCGAACCCGGCGAACCCGAACATACACGGGTCTGCTCTACCCCAAATTAAAAGTACTTTTTCCTCAAAATTAAGTAAAGGATTGCCAAGTGAAAGATATCATTTCATTCATTTGACCTAGCTCTACAAGGCATTGTGCCTGGCTTAACAGTGAATTTCTTAATGACTAATGCTTTAAGAGGTCAAGGGCACATGTGTTTAGACAGTACAACATTTTCTTTACTTAACTGCATCTGAACTGCTTGGTTGGGAGCAACAACTTTGGACAATACTGGCAGTTCAGTAACACACTTGAAGAGCTAATTTGCGACACTCCTTTCTTTGTAATACTTACTTGTTCAACTGAGAACATACGGTAGAGCTGTTCAACTGACCCACTTTCTTCCTCCTATCGTGCAGAGGAATCTGTCAATCAGCAGCAGGTGGGTGAGGGGGATCCAGCAGCTCCTGAATATACTGGATTCCTAGTTTGCATTTTGCTGCAATGAATGAACCTTATACCATTAGATGGCTTATCAGATTACTTCCACTACACCAAAAACTGCTCAACCTTTTACCTGTATGAAGTTTATGAAATATTATAATTAGGGTTGATCGAATTGATAAAAGTATTAAAAAGTCTTCTTCCCCCCCAAAAAATACAAAATGTGTTCTTCCTCCAAAAATGAAAACAGTTTAAACAGTGAGCTATAAATAGTATAAATTAAAAATATAACTCGTCTTGCATGAAATAAACTCTCATATGACTGTGCAGACAGAAAAATAAGTTATGTCTCCCAAAATATGTGGATGTAAAAATGGAAAAAAATCACGTCATTCTGAAGGCTTATATACCGTATACTACAACATTAACCCATTAATGCTCTGTGATGCACTATTACTAGTATGTGAACTAGAGATGAGTAAGCCTGTTGAGATTCAGAATTACCAAATTTCTGAAAAAGATTTGTTTGTTCCCGAATGAATTTGTGTCGAACCAAAGTGCCTCCAATTGCCCTTGTATAATCTCTGTAGTCTCCTAGGACTATAGGAATTTTTCGGAAACTGTTATCTGTTTTCGTTAATTTTTTTATGAATTTTTACTTCCAACTCAAGTAATAATAAATCATGTCTGAGTGATGTTGACAAACATAGCTATAGGTAAATGCATTTTTGATTATGTTAATGCACATTACATTTTAAAAAAACACTGCTTCATGGCATGAGTTATGCTTTTTCAAATTGCAAATTCTTCCGTCTGTGCTGTCTGAGCGTGAGCTGCAGGGAGAAAGTCACCCTCCCTCCTACCCTTGCAGCTGACAGAAGTTGATTTTTACCTTATTTTTTTCAATCCCCGTCGGCTGCAGAATTGGAGGGGGTGTGGTCTAATCGAATTGGGCGTGGCTTAACTGGACCTGGGGGCGGGTTTTTTAAGTCAATCTTTTGAGGGTGGCCTGAATGGCAACCCTACATGCCACCTTGACTGTGACCTCCACATCACTCCGTTCCCTTAACAGTGTCATCCACAGCGCCCTGCCCATTTTAAAGCTGATCCACATCAGTGAAGAAAAATGGCTGGGTTGTTATGGAAACCTGGTGTAAAACTGTGTGTATGTGGAGACTAAGGGCCTGCAAGCTTCTATTGGCTGATAAGTGTCATGTGACCAGGCTTCTATTGGCTAATGCATTTTTTGGGAATATCTTAGGAACGGTACATGCTAGAGAGCCGAGACCCGGTCTAAAACCTTCCCGGACACCTGCTGTACCTGTGTGCCTAATTTCGTGATTGTAAGTGCGACGGTGCGGATTTCTTTACCAGACATACACACATACACTCAGCTTTATATATTAGATATACACTATATATATACAGGGAGTGCAGAATTATTAGGCAAATGAGTATTTTGACCACATCATCCTCTTTATGCATGTTGTCTTACTCCAAGCTGTATAGGCTCGAAAGCCTACTACCAATTAAGCATATTAGGTGATGTGCATCTCTGTAATGAGAAGGGGTGTGGTCTAATGACATCAACACCCTATATTAGGTGTGCATAATTATTAGGCAACTTCCTTTCCTTTGGCAAAATGGGTCAAAAGAAGGACTTGACAGGCTCAGAAAAGTCAAAAATAGTGAGATATCTTGCAGAGGGATGCAGCACTCTTAAAATTGCAAAGCTTCTGAAGCGTGATCATTGAACAATCAAGCGTTTCATTCAAAATAGTCAACAGGGTCGCAAGAAGCGTGTGGAAAAACCAAGGCGCAAAATAACTGCCCATGAACTGAGAAAAGTCAAGCGTGCAGCTGCCAAGATGCCACTTGCCACCAGTTTGGCCATATTTCAGAGCTGCAACATCACTGGAGTGCCCAAAAGCACAAGGTGTGCAATACTCAGAGACATGGTCAAGGTAAGAAAGGCTGAAAGACGACCACCACTGAACAAGACACACAAGCTGAAACGTCAAGACTGGGCCAAGAAATATCTCAAGACTGATTTTTCTAAGGTTTTATGGACTGATGAAATGAGAGTAAGTCTTGATGGGCCAGATGGATGGGCCCGTGGCTGGATTGGTAAAGGGCAGAGAGCTCCAGTCCGACTCAGACGCCAGCAAGGTGGAGGTGGAGTACTGGTTTGGGCTGGTATCATCAAAGATGAGCTTGTGGGGCCTTTTCGGGTTGAGGATGGAGTTAAGCTCAACTCCCAGTCCTACTGCCAGTTTCTGGAAGACACCTTCTTCAAGCAGTGGTACAGGAAGAAGTCTGCATCCTTCAAGAAAAACATGATTTTCATGCAGGACAATGCTCCATCACACGCGTCCAAGTACTCCACAGCGTGGCTGGCAAGAAAGTGTATAAAAGAAGAAAATCTAATGACATGGCCTCCTTGTTCACCTGATCTGAACCCCATTGAGAACCTGTGGTCCATCATCAAATGTGAGATTTACAAGGAGGGAAAACAGTACACCTTCTGAACAGTGTCTGGGAGGCTGTGGTTGCTGCTGCACGCAATGTTGATGGTGAACAGATCAAAACACTGACAGAATCCATGGATGGCAGGCTTTTGAGTGTCCTTGCAAAGAAAGGTGGCTATATTGGTCACTGATTTGTTTTTGTTTTGTTTTTGAATGTCAGAAATGTATATTTGTGAAAGTTGAGATGTTATATTGGTTTCACTGGTAAAAATAAATAATTGAAATGGGTATATATTTGTTTTTTGTTAAGTTGCCTAATAATTATGCACAGTAATAGTCACCTGCACACACAGATATCCCCCTAAAATAGCTAAAACTAAAAACAAACTAAAAACTACTTCCAAAAATATTCAGCTTTGATATTAATGAGTTTTTTGGGTTCATTGAGAACATGGTTGTTGTTCAATAATAAAATTAATCCTCAAAAATACAACTTGCCTAATAATTCTGCACTCCCTGTATATATATATATATATATAAACAAAAATCGGACTGCACTCCAGAAGACTCTTCAATAAGTCAATATGTTTTATTCACCCATGAAGTGGCAAAGAGCGACGTTTCGGCTCATACATGAGCCTTTCTCAAGCATTGGTACAAAATGAACAGCACACATATAAAGGTGTATCAATCAAAGCAATCAGTGCACAGACATAATTGATAATAAAAGAAGTACAAGTACAAAATGTGTCAAAATACATAGGAAAATCAATAATCATCCCCAAAGGGTAAAGTGACATGTGCATGTGATGAATCAAATACATGATATAATAAATAACATACAGTACCATCAAATGTGCATAATTGAATCCAACTGTATCACATCAATTTGTAATCAGTGCATACACTTTAATTAATGTGATCATAAGAGGGAGGAGGAGACTAGTCAGTACCTGGAAGATCGATGAAGCCCACATATACCATCGTGCCGATCAGCGCGTCTATAGGTTACCTCTGCGCATGTTTCGGCTGCATTACGTCATCAGTATCAGGCCGAAAGGAGACACACGTACGCCGCGGGGTCGCCCGCCGATGACCCAAGCGGCGCACGTATGAATCACGTGCACTGCCCATACGCTGACGGCTGGAAAAGGCGGCGCATGCGCAACACCGTCACCTTTGTAACTGCCGCCATATTCAAGAAGGGAACATTGCCAGATCTCTTTCCTGTAATTCATCATTGTAATCAAAACTGTCACAGTCATATAAGAACAGTCACTGTGGATAAATTCCACTGACAAGCAGGTTTAGGCGAGTAACCACCTTTTCCAAGATGGATAACCCAAACCTAATCGGCGCCCCAATGTTGCCAGCACGTCTGTGTTAGCCACGTTATGGGTCCCCGCCCTGCCCCAACTCGTGACTAAGAGGGTTCTCCTCTATTATCTGTGACATAATGGATATATAAAGCTCTAAAGGGATACCATTCTGGCAACATAAGCACTTGAACTAAACAAAACATTATCTCATCAAAACAAGGAGGGAACTTCCTCCATGTAATGCAAGCGGGACACGCAAAAGGAACCTCGCAATTAAAAACCAATAAGATATTATTAGCAGAGTTGTACTATATTGGGGGCTCTTCATCCACCGTCCAGGCTCATTACTCATCCAAAATACCTTCTCCCAGATGTGCGAAAGTGTCTAGAGAAGTATCAATAATAAACATAAATAATATACATTACTATTCCTATGTTACAAAAGAATATAATTTTATTTTTATATTTTTCGTTATTTTTTAACCAATGAACCTGTCAACCACAGGTAGAACGTTTCACGTACATCCAGGGTATTCAAGGGCAAAACCCCCCATACTCATACTATATCTATAATCTATGTTCAATCCATTAGGATACAGGCTATTTAGGGTCTGGATCCAGTATAACTCCCTTTTTTTAAGTAGAGATATACGGTCTCCACCCCTCCGTGGCATTTGAATCTGGTCTATAATCCAACATCTGAGATCCTTTTCATTATGCTAATGTGTCACGAAATGTCTAGGGACCGGTAAATCTGTGCGCCCTTTTCTAATCGTGTAGCGATGTTTATTAAGCCTGGTGTTTAAATCTGTAGATGTTTCACCTACATAGAGTAGCTGGCAAGGGCAGGACAATATGTATACTACAAAAGAAGAATCACATGTTAGGTGGAACTTGATGGGGTATGTGCAACCCGTATTGGGGTGTACAAATGTCCTAGATCATAACGACAATTGACACAATGCAGGCACGGAAAACAACCAGTGCCCGATGGTGCCAACGTCGTCTGTCTGCTAGTTGTTTTAGGGCCCACATCCGCCCTCACTAACTGATCTCTGATATTTTTACATCTGCGATATGAAAATAAAGGTAATGCCCTAAATTCAGGTACCGCTTTCAAACAACTGCCTAATATAGGCCAATGCCTCTTCAGAATTTCGTTAATGTCACCGCTACACTCAGAATAAGTAGATACAAATGTAATTCTCCTTTGGACATTCCTATATCTAGTCCCTTGAAGTGTAGAATCCCTCTCCATAGTCCAAACTTTGTGTTTTTGTTCACTAAGTAATTTACTAGGGTAACCTCGCTGTCTAAATTTTGTGACCATGTCATCTAATGTGTTGTCCAGAGTGGTACTGTCTGTTACAATCCTCTTACCCCTTAAGAATTGTGAGTATGGTAAATGTTTCACCATACTACGAGGATGGCAGCTCTCATACCTCAACATCGTATTTTTGTCAGTTGGTTTCGTGTAGAGTTGTGTAATAAGAGCTCCATTAGAAAATAATACAGATGTTGAATTATCGACCAGATTCAAATGCCACGGAGGGGTGGAGACCATATATCTCTACTTAAAAAAAGGGAGTTATACTGGATCCAGACCCTAAATAGCCTGTATCCTAATGGATTGAACATAGATTATAGATATGGGGGTATAGCATGAGTAGGGGGGGGGGGGGTTGCCCTTGAATACCCTGGATGTACGTGAAGCGTTCTACCTGTGGTTGACAGGTTCATTGGTTAAAAAAGAATGAAAAATATTAAAATAAGAAAAGAAAATTATATTCTTTTGTAACATAGGAATAGTAAGGTATATTATGTATGTTTATTATTGATACTTCTCTATTATTATTTCAGTTTTTTAGACACTTTCGCACATCTGGGAGAAGGTATTTTGGATGAGTAATGAGCCTGGACGGTGGATGAAGAGACCCCAATATAGTACAACTCTGCTAATAATATCTTATTGGTTTTTAATTGCGAGGTTCCTTTTGCGTGTCCCGCTTGCATTACATGGAGGTAGTTCCCTCCTTGTTTTGATGAGATAATGTTTTGTTTAGTTCAAGTGCTTATGTTGCCAGGATGGTATCCCTTTAGAGCTTTATATATCCATTATGTCACAGATAATAGAGGAGAACCCTCTTAGTCACGAGTTGGGGCAGGGCGGGGACCCGTAATGTGGCTAACACTGATGTGCTGGCAACATTGGGGCGCCGATTAGGTTTGGGTTATTCATCTTGGAAAAGGTGGTTACTCGCCTAAACCTGCTTGTCAGTGGAATTTATCCACAGTGACTGTTCTTATATGACTGTGACAGTTTTGATTACAATGATGAATTACAGAAAAGAGATCTGGCAATGTTCCCTTCTTGAATATGGCGGCAGTTACAAAGGTGACGGTGTTGCGCATGCGCCGCCTTTTCCAGCTGTCAGCATATGGGCAGTGCACGTGATTCATACGTGCGCCGCTTGGGTCATCGGGGGGCGACCCCGCGGCGTACGTGTGTCTCCTTTCGGCCTGATACTGATGACGTAATGCAGCCGGAAAATGAGCAGAGGTAACCTATAGAGGCGTTGATCGGCGCGATGGTATATGTGGGCTTCATCGATCTTCCAGGTACTGACTAGTTTCCTCCTCCCTCTTATGATCACATTAATTAAAGTGTATGCACTGATTACAAATTGATGCGATACAGTTGGATTAAATTATGCACATTTGATGGTACTGTATGTTATTTATTATATCACATGCACATGTCACTTTACCCTTTGGGGATGATATTGATTTTCCTATGTATTTTGACACATTTTGTACTTGTACTTCTTTTATTATCAATTATGTCTGTGCACTGATTGCTTTGATTGATACACCTTTATATGTGTGCTGTTCATTTTGTACCAATGCTTGAGAAAGGCTCATGTATGAGCCGAAACGTCGCTCTTTGCCACTTCATGGGTGAATAAAACATATTGACTTATTGAAGAGTCTTCTGGAGTGCAGTCCGATTTTTGTTTTATACAAGTGGGTAAGCACCTATTGCCATACTTGGACCTTGCACCCTCCCACTTTCCTGTTTTCTTTTTGGATGGTGCTGCCGGTGATTATTTCTATTATTATTATATATAAACTCACCTAAAGAATTATTAGGAACACCATACTAATACGGTGTTGGACCCCCTTTTGCCTTTAGAACTGCCCTAATTCTACGTGGCATTGATTCAACAAGGTGCTGATAGCATTCTTTAGAAATGTTGCCCATATTTATAGGATAGCATCTTGCAGTTGATGGAGATTTGAGGGATGCACATCCAGGGCACGAAGCTCCCGTTCCACCACATCCCAAAGATGCTCTATTGGGTTGAGATTTGGTGACTGTGGGGGCCATTTTAGTACAGTGATCTCATTGTCATCTTCAAGAAACCAATTTGAAATGATTCGAGCTTTGTAACATGGTGCATTATCCTGCTGGAAGTAGCCATTAGAGGATGGATACATGTTCTCATTCTGTTTACGCCAAATTCGGACTCTACCATTTGAATGTCTCAACAGAAATCGAGACTCATCAGACCCGGCAACATTTTTCCAGTCTTCAACAGTCCAATTTTGGTGAGCTCGTGCAAATTGTAGCCTCTTTTCCTATTTGTAGTGGAGATGAGTGGTACCCGGTGGGGACTTCTGCTGTTGTAGCCCATCCGCCTCAAGGTTGTGCGTGTTGTGGCTTCACAAATGCTTTGCTGCATACCTCGGTTGTAACGAGTGGTTATTTCAGTCAACGTTGCTCTTCTATCAGCTTGAATCAGTCGGCCCATTCTCCTCTGACCTCTAGCATCCACAAGGCATTTTTGCCCACAGGACTGCCGCATACTGGATGTTTTTCCCTTTTCACACCATTCTTTGTAAACCCTAGAAATGGTTGTGCGTTAAAATCCCAGTAACTGAGCAGATTGTGAAATACTCAGAATGGCCCGTCTGGCACCAACAACCATGCCATGCTCAAAATTGCTTAAATCACCTTTCTTTCCCATTCTGACATTCAGTTTGGAGTTCAGGAGATTGTCTTGACCAGGACCACCCCCCTAAATGCATTGAAGCAACTGCCATGTGATTGGTTGACTAGATAATCGCATTAATGAGAAATAGAACCGGTGTTCCTAATAATTCTTTAGGTGAGTGTATATATACAGCCAACCACCGATCAGATCATTAAAACCCAGTCAGAAGCGGAAATTCATTTTGTTTATGCTGTGGTCACAGACTGCATCAACCAAAGGGTTTAAAATTCGGATTAGAACTATTTCCCATTCCTAGCTGTAGAACATAGACCTGCTCTAAGAACTAAAACTGTTAGTTACAGTTCATTTATATAGCAGAAGTGCTCACAGAAACACTCTGTTCCATCTAAAACAGTGACGACAAATGACCGTGGGTGGTCCTTAAAGGGTTAAATACTAAACTAGACTGAGTTCCTTAAGGGATTAAAGGGGTTTTACAGCCTTTTTTAAGTGATGGCCTATCCTTCAGCAGTACCCCAATACAGGGGGTATCAGCAAATGTTAGGTTTGTAATGTTATTTAATGTTTGCAGTGTACACCAGCAGGTGAGATATAGTTTGCATCAGAAATGGGGCTATCCACCCCATTCCTCCCCTCTTGGTAGGAGTTGGCTGGTCCTATTTATTTCCAGGGGAGGGAAGAGTTAGCTAGGACTGTGAGGATTAAGGAAGCAAATCTGATTGCACCTGCTCCTAAGGCCTTAGAGACTAGAGAACAACTCATCTGTAAGAAGTAAGACTTCAAAGACAAAAAAAACTACATATATTATGAAAGGCTACAGCTTTACAGTCAGCAGATTAACCGGCAGCCATGGCTATCCAGACTTTGCTGCAGGTGAGGGACTATGAGTTACTTAGTGGACACCCACAGCCACAAGTGCCAGCTTTCACCTGTAAGCCAGAAGTTCAGGGAAGAGACAAGATAACATACAGAGGGGCCATCATCTGTCACTTTGCCAGGCTTCATACCTGTCACGAGGGTATCGAGAACCACGCCTGACTCCGTTATACCCGGGGTCAGGAAGTCGCAGCGGTTGGCTGCACGCTCTATTTAAAGAGGACCTTTCACCTGTATAAACGATGTTAACTGAGTATGCTGCCATATAGAGCGGCGCCCGGGGATCTCACTGCACTTACTATTATCCCCATGCACCGCTCCGTTCTCCCGTTATAGGCTCCGGTACCTTTGCTTCTTAAGTTATAGTAGGCGGGTCTTCTCTTGTCCTGTGGGCGTCTCCTTCTCCTAGGCTGCAGCGCTGGCCAATCGCAATGTGTGCACAGCTCACAGCCTGGGAGGTTTTTTTCTCCCAGGCTGTGAGCTGTGCGCTGCGATTGGCCAGCGCTGCAGCCTAGGAGAAGGAGACGCCCACAGGACAAGGGAAGACCCGCCTACTATAACTTAAGAAGCAAAGGTACCGGAGCCTATAACGGGAGAACGGAGCGGCGCCCGGGGATAATAGTAAGTGCAGTGAGATCCCCGGGCGCCGCTCTATATGGCAGCATACTCAGTTAACATCGTTTATACAGGTGAAAGGTCCTCTTTAAGATAGGGCTGTTTTCCTTATGGTAGCTTTCTGGGTTTGTTCTGCAAACCCTTTTGGCTCACTCAGGGATCCGTAGCTCCTTCTCCTCAGCTGTTCCTTGTCCAGCACTCCCAAACCTCCTTATATTCCTCTCTCACACTTTTCTGGTTGCCAGAGATAGAACTTCCTGCCTGGACATCTATTCTGACCTTCTGGAGCTGTGTTGCTGCGTTCTCTGGTAGTTGGTCCAGAACGCTACCCTCCGGATCCCTGTTGGACCTTTGTGGTCTATTGTGATCGCCCACCTGGGTGTATGTGTTTGTCTGTTTTGTCTGTCCTCTCCCTGGTGTTTCCCTCTTAGTGATAGTGGTGCGGACTAGCGATCCCACCGGCCCATTCACTATCTAGGGCTCATTTTAGGGAAAGCCAGGGTTTAGGCACGTGATCGCCGCACGGGTGAGGAACCCGTCTAGGGACGTCAGGGCAGTCAGGTGCCAGCCGCAAGGTGAGTTAGGGGTCACCACCTTTCCCTCTCCCTTGGGCAGGGCTTTCCCTTTTATCCTCCCTGTGCGTGACGTCGGTCATTACATTATCTCTGGCCCTTATTTTGTGTAGGTAAAAAAAAAAAAAAAATTTTTTTTTTTACCTACTTAGAATCCAGTATGGATCAAATTGCTGCTCTGTCCAAACAATTTCATGGCCTGTCTTTTGAGGTGGCAGGATTGAAGGTGTCGGTCCTCCAGCAACAGCAGCAATTACAACTGACCGCAAGCCCAGCGGTTGCTACTGGTAACCAGGTTGTTGCGGAACCCAAGGTCCCTCTCCCTGACAGATTTCCTGGGGGAAGGGACAAGTTTTTGACATTCCGTGAGGCCTGTAAGTTATATTTTAAACTGCGCCCTTACTCCTCTGGTAATGAAGATCAGCGGGTGGGGGTTGTTATTTCCCTGCTGCAGGGGGACCCGCAGTCCTGGGCGTTCTCTTTACCTACTGATTCCCAGGCTCTCCGGTCAGTGGATGAGTTTTTCGGGGCTTTGGGTCTCATATATGACGACCCTGACCGAGTCGCACTGGCTGAATCAAGATTACGGAGACTCGTACAAGGAGAGCGGCTGGTAGAGGAGTATTGCTCTGAATTCCGTAGGTGGGCTACGGATACCCAATGGAACGACCCGGCTCTCAGGAGTCAGTTCTGCTCTGG
Organism: Bufo bufo; assembly: GCF_905171765.1. Classification (NCBI taxonomy): domain Eukaryota; kingdom Metazoa; phylum Chordata; class Amphibia; order Anura; family Bufonidae; genus Bufo; species Bufo bufo. The sequence continues at coordinate 195,560,014 of NC_053393.1, forward strand.
GTTATCCGAAAGGGTTAAGGATGCGCTTGCATTATATGAGACCCCCTTTTCCCTTGATGCGGTTATGTCCCTTTCTATCCGTATAGAGAGACGCCTTAGGGACAGGTTGAAAAAACCGGAGCAATTGGTAACCCCTCCCAAGCAGCAGTTAGTCTGTACGGACTTAGACGAGCCTATGCAGCTAGGAGGAACTACTCGTCAGGTCCGTCCTCCTGAGGCTCGCCGTAGGCGTGGGGTTTGTTTTTTTTGTGGGGAGAGGGGTCATTTCATTAATGTCTGTCCTTCTTTCCTCAGAAACAAAAGACCGTCGGAAAAACTACTAACCCCAGGCTGTGTGGAGGATGTCAGCCGGGGGTATACGTTTCCTCCATACGTACATCGCAATTTGTGTTGCCAGCGGTTATTATTTTTGGTGATAAGACGGAGACTATTTCTTTCTAGACAGTGGAGCAGGGGTAAATTTGATAGATGCCCATTTTGCCCGCACTATGGGTTTGTCTCTCTGTACGTTACAGAGACCCATTCCCATATTCGCTATTGATTCTGCTCCCCTGTCTCAGAGAAACCTCACCCACATGGTTCATAATTTACACCTTCGGGTAGGGGACCACCATAACGAGATGCTTTCAGGTTATGTTCTGGAGGGGCTTCCCACTCCGGTAGTGCTGGGTCTTCCCTGGTTGGTAGCGCACAATCCAGTGGTGGATTGGCAGGCCAGGGAGATATTGGAGTGGAGTGAGCAGTGCAAAGAAAATTGCTTAAATAGCAATTGCTTAGTCGCCTCCATAACTACCCTACCTACATTTATTTCGGATTTTGAGGATGTTTTTTCTGAAAAGGGTTGTCAGAAGTTACCACCTCATCGTCTTTATGATTGCCTGGTTAACCTTATTCCCGGCGCAAAATTACCCAAGACCAGGTTATATAATCTTTCGGGTCCAGAGAGACAAGCCATGAAAGATTATATCTCTGAGAGCTTGGCTAAGGGACACATCAGACCCTCTTCTTCACCCGTGGCTGCAGGGTTTTTCTTTGTTAAAAAGAAAGATGGGGGCCTGCGTCCTTGCCTAGATTTTCGCGAATTAAATCGGATAACCATCCGAGACCCATACCCTCTTCCTCTCATTCCTGACCTGTTTAACCAGATTGCGGGTGCTAGGTGGTTCTCCAAACTTGATCTTAGGGGGGCCTACAATCTGATTCGTATTAAGGAGGGGGATGAGTGGAAGACAGCGTTTAACACCCCTGAGGGGCATTATGAAAATCTAGTTATGCCTTTCGGTCTGACCAATGCTCCTGCCGTCTTTCAATATTTCGTTAATTACATTTTTAGTCATCTAATCGGCAGGTTTGTGGTAATATACCTAGATGATATTTTAATTTATTCGTCTGATCTGAAAACACTTGAGGTGCATGTCAGACAAGTACTGCAGGTCCTACGGACGAATGAATGCTAAAATTGAATGCTAAAATTGAAAAATGTGTCTTCGCCGTTCAGGAGATACAATTCCTAGGTTATTTTTTATCTGCTTCAGGTTTCCGTATGGATCCTAGGAAGGTCCAGGCATCTTTAGATTGGGATCTTCCTGAGAACCTCAAAGCACTACAACGGTTCTTGGGCTTCGCGAATTTCTATAGGAAATTCATTAAAAATTATTCACTTATTGTAAAACCGCTTACTGACATGACTAGGAAGGGGACTGATTTTTCTAAATGGTCTGACGCCGCTAAAGTTGCTTTTTCCTCTCTAAAAGAGAGGTTTACCTCAGCACCTGTACTAGTCCAACCTGACGTCTCTCAGCCTTTTATTGTTGAAGTCGATGCGTCAGAGGTGGGAGTGGGGGCGGTGCTGTCTCAGGGTCCGTCTCCTGGCAAATGGCGTCCTTGTGCTTTCTTTTCTAAAAAACTATCTGCAGCAGAAAAGAACTACGATATTGGCAATAGGGAACTATTAGCTATTAAACTTGCGTTTGAGGAGTGACGTCACTTCTTAGAGGGGGCAGTCCACCCCGTCACTGTGATTACGGACCACAAAAATCTTCTGTACCTCGAATCAGCTAAGCGTCTCACCCCTAGACAGGCTAGGTGGTCGCTATTTTTTACCAGGTTTAACTTTGTGATTACCTATCGTCCTGGGGCAAAGAACACCAAGGCAGATGCATTATCTCGTTGTTTCCCTGGAGGGGGTAATGTGAGTGATCTGGTGCCCATTCTTCAAAGAGGAGTGGTTGTTTCTGCGGTACACTCTGTTTTGGAGGGGAAGGTGTTAGAGGCCCAGGGGGACGCCCCGGTCTCTTGCCCCTCAGAGAAATTGTTTGTACCGTTGAACCTACGTTTCGAATTATTAAAGGAACATCATAGTTCGGCACTTGCTGGGCACCCGGGTAGTAAAGCAACCTTGGAGCTATTGTCTCGTCGTTTTTGGTGGCCAAGGTTGCGTCAGGATGTATTGGATTTTGTGTCTTCTTGTTCTACCTGTGTGCGTGCAAAAGTTTCACATACACGTCCTGCAGACCGTCATTCCCAATAGACCGTGGACACATCTGTCAATGGATTTTATCACTGACTTACCTTTGTCTGCAGGTAAAACAGTTATTTTGGTAGTAGTGGACAGGTTTAGCAAAATGGTACACTTCATTGCGTTACCCGCACTACCTAATGCTAAGACTCTTGCTCAGGTATTCGTCAGTGAAATCGTGAAGCTTCACGGGGTCCCCTCCGATGTTGTTTCGGATCGGAGTACCCAGTTTATTTCTAAATTTTGGAAAGCTTTTTGTTCCCGTTTGGGGGTACACTTGTCCTTTTCCTCAGCTTTCCATCCTCAGTCGAATGGACAGACTGAGCGTACCAACCAAAACCTTGAGACATATCTAAGATGTTTTGTGTCTGAAAACCAAGAGTTGTGGTCATCATATTTACCGTTAGCTGAGTTTGCCATAAATAATCGTCGTCAGGAATCCACTGGCAAGTCACCATTTCTTGGTGCATATGGTTTTCATCCCCAATTCTGTACTTTCAAAGAGGTGGGGTCTTCTGGGGTTCCCGAAGAGGAACGGTTTTCGTCATCTCTTTCATCGGTATGGCAGAAGGTGCAAGCTAACTTGAAAAATATGGGAGGTAAATACAAATGCATGGCTGATAAGAGACGGTCGCCAGGTCCGGACCTAGGAGTGAATGACTATGTGTGGTTGTCTACTAGGAATATTAAATTGAAGGTTCCCTCTTGGAAACTGGGTCCTAGGTTTATTGGCCCTTACAAAATTGTAGCCATCATCAACCCCGTGGCTTTTCGCCTGGAGTTACCTCAGACTTTTAAAATTCATAATGTTTTTCATAAGTCGTTACTCAAAAAATATGTTCCACCTCTAGAACCGTCACCGCTGCCACCCCCTCCTGTTGTCGTGGATGGTAATCTACAATTTCAGATATCCAAAATTGTTAATTCTCGTCGGGTCCGCCGCTCTCTTCAATATCTGGTGCATTGGAGAGGTTACGGTCCCGAGGAAAGAATGTGGGTTCCTGCGTCTGAGGTAAACGCCGACAGGCTAGTTCGGGTTTTTTATGCCTCTCATCCTGAGAGACCTGGTCCTGAGTGTCCGGAGGCCCCTCGTAGAGAGGGGGGTACTGTCACGAGGGTATCGAGAACCACGCCTTACTCCGTTATACCCGGGGTCAGGAAGTCGCAGCGGTTGGCTGCACGCTCTATTTAAGATAGGGCTGTTTTCCTTATGGTAGCTTTCTGGGTTTGCTTTGCAAACCCTTTTGGCTCACTCAGGGATCCGTAGCTCCTTCTCCTCAGCTGTTCCTTGTCCAGCACTCCCAAACCTCCTTATATTCCTCTCTCACACTTTTCTGGTTGCCAGAGATAGAACTTCCTGCCTGGACATCTATTCTGACCTTCTGGAGCTGTGTTGCTGCATTTTCTGGTAGTTGGTCCAGAACGCTACCCTCCGGATCCCTGTTGGACCTTTGTGGTCTATTGTGATCGCCCACCTGGGTGTATGTGTTTGTCTGTTTTGTCTGTCCTCTCCCTGGTGTTTCCCTCTTAGTGATAGTGGTGCGGACTAGCGATCCCACCGGCCCGTTCACTATCTAGGGCTCATTTTAGGGAAAGCCAGGGTTTAGGCACGTGATCGCCGCACGGGTGAGGAACCCGTCTAGGGACGTCAGGGCAGTCAGGTGCCAGCCGCAAGATGAGTTAGGGGTCACCACCTTTCCCTCTCCCTTGGGCAGGGCTTTGCCTTTTATCCTCCCTGTGCGTGACGTCGGTCATTACAATACCTTACCATCTGGGAAAAGGATTGCACAGACTGTTGTTAGATGTACTACAGCTTCTATTTTGCATTCAAGGTAAGGACATTTTTTGTGTTAAACCTGTCCTGGTTACTGACTCCTCCTACACCACACTCTGGACTATCACTGATTTTTAAAAGCTATTATCCATTCATTCTCTAAAATATGAATTTGCAAAATTTGGTGCAAGCTGACCCATTTTGTACAAAAATGTTCAACTTTTTAGACATTTACTCCATGCTCGCCATATTTTTAAAAAGTGTGTGGGAGGATGCAGGGCCTGAAAACTAACATGTGCCTTTAAATAAATTTGGATTATTTTATACTGCTGAACTATATAGGTGAAACTCAGAAAATTAGAATATCGTGGAAAAGTTCATTTATTTCAGTAATGCAACTTAAAAGGTGAAACTAATATATGAGATAGACTCATTACATGCCAAGCGAGATATTTAAAGCCTTTATTTGTTATAATTTGGATGATTATGGCTTACAGCTTATGAAAACCCCAAATTCACAATCTCAGAAAATTTGAATATTGTGAAAAGGTTCAATATTCTATGCTCAAAGTGTCATACTCTAGTCAGCTAATTAATCTATAACACCTGCAAAGGGTTCCTGAGCCTTTAAATTGTCTCTCAGTCTGGTTCAGTAGGAATCACAATCATGGGGAAGACTGCTGACCTAACAGTTGTGCAGAAAACCATCATTGACACCCTCCATAAGGAGGGGAAGCCTCAAAAGGTAATTGCAAAAGAAGTTGGATGTTCCCAAAGTGCTATATCAAAGCACATGAATAGAAAGTTATGTGGAAGGGACACGTGTGGAAGAAAAAAGGTACACAAACAGCAAAGATGACCACAGCCTGGAGAGGATTGTCAGGAAAAGGCAATTCAAAAGTGTTGGGGACTTTCACAAGGAGTGGACTGAGGCTGGAGTTAGTGCATCAAGAGCCACCACACACAGACGGATCCTGGACTCCTGGACATGGGCTACAAATGTCGTATTCCTCTTGTCAAGCCTCTCCTGAACAACAAACAACGTCAGAAGCGTCTTACCTGGGCTAAAGAGAAAAAGAACTGGTCTGTTGCTCAGCAGTGATGGTCAGTTCGCAGTGTTCACCAACGAACACATGCAGGCTGCCATATTGACTCACCCGTCCGGCGATGCACAGGTAAGCCCTCATCTGTGCCTGTGCCGGGAGCCGGTCTGAAATCAAATGCGATCACTGGGAGCAGGCAGTTCCGAGAACTGCCTACTCCTGGTGACCGCATTTGATTTCAGACTGGCTCCCAGGACAGGTAAGGGCTTACCTGTGCATCGCTGGATGGGTGAGTCAAGATGGCAGCCCGCATGTGTTCGTTGGCGAACACTGCGAACTGACCATCACTGTTGCTCAGTGGTCTAAAGTCCTCTTTTCTAATGAGAGCAATTTTGCATCTTATTTGAAAACCAAGGACCCAGAGTCTGGAGGAAGAAAGGAGAGGCACACAATGCAAGATGCTTGAAGTCCAGTGTGAAGTTTCCACAGTCTGTGTTGATTTGGGGAGCCATGTCATTTGCTGGTTTTGGTCCACTGTGCTTCATTAAGTCCAGAGTCAATGCAGCCGTCTACCAGGAGATTCTGGAGCACTTCATGCTTCCTTTCGCAGACGAGCTTTATGAAGATAGTGACTTCATTTTCCAGCGGACTTGGCACCTGCCCACACTGCCAAAAGTACCAAAACCTGGGATTACTGTGCTTGTTTGGCCAGCAAACTCGCCTGACCTGAACCCCATAGAGAATCTATGGGGCATTGCCAAGAGAGAGATGAGAGACATGAGACCGAACAATGCAGAAGAGCTGAAGGCTGCTATTGAAGCATCCTCGTCTTTCATAACACCTCAGCAGTGCCATAGGCTGATAGCATCCATGCCACGCCACATTAAGGCAGTAATTTATGCAAAAGGGGCCCAAACCAAGTACTAAGTACATATGCATTATTATACTTTTCAGAGGTCCTACATTTTTCTATTTAACATCCTTTTTTATTGATTTCATGTAATATTCTCATTTTCTGAGATTGTGAATTTGGGTTTTTTATAAGCTGTAAGCCATAATCATCCAAATTATAACAAATAAAGGCTTTAAATATCTCGCTTTGCATGTAATGAGTCTATCTCATATATCTGTTTCACCTTTTAAGTTGCATTACTGAAATAAATGAACTTTTGCACGATATTCAAATTTTTCGAGTTTCACCTGTATAACTCATACCAGTTTATGAAAGTACGTTCTTTTCTTCCTCACTCTGAGGCTCAAAACTGGTTAATAATAGATTCCACCGTATCTGGTTATTAGTTTATTTTTAATTACAGCCTAGAATATTTTCACAAATCAGCTACATCACATTATTGTATCTGATCAGTTTTTATTTTCATACTCAATTGAAATTTACTTTATAGAAAAAAAATAAAGCAATTCCATTACTAAAAGTTCTACACATTAAATCTAAAAACAATTAAAACTTGTATTGTTTCAACTCTCTGAACTTTCTGCCAGAATGTACCGGCAATTAGCTTCATCCACTTGTAGGGGATTATTTCCTTATTCAGTGGTTTGCATTGACAAGATAGAAAGCTTAGAAAAAGTGTTGTGTTAAAACAAGGTAATAGCATTCAGAGGATTAGAAATGTGAGACCTGTCATTCTTACGCTTATAATCTACCCCATGAGCGACAGATACCATTTGAAAGTTGGAATAGAGAACTTTGGTAGATAGCATTTTTTAGAAAAATAAGAAAATAGAAATAAGCACTGTCATTTAAAGGACCATTGCTGCTTTAAAAATGCATATCTAAATAATCTGATTTAATAGCATAATAATATTTGCTTTACACAAACGTATGTACAGTGTCAGTGTCATATATTTCACTGGAGAATGATTGTAAAAACCTTAATAATATTGCTCCTTGTTTTATTTGAGCCAGGCTATGCTGCCACTGCATAGTAGTCACTTTTAAAAAGGCCAAAGTATTCCACACAGTTTCATGTATTTACTACAAGAGACTACCATGCCCACATTTGCCTGTGTTTAGAAAGGATGAGAACAAAACTGGGGGGGACGGGACGGGTTTTGTCAACCCCTGCGTCTCCACCAATTATTAGCTTTCACACTTATTTTTTTCTACACATGTAGTTTAACCCTTTCACTACCGGAGTTTTTTTTTGTTTTTGCACTTTCATTTTTCTTCCCTATCTTCCTTGAGCCATAACTTTTTATATTTTTGTTCACATAGCTGTATGAGGGCTTTTTTTTTTAATGCTACCATTATTTATGGCATAAAATGTAGTGGGAAGCAGTAAAAAAAAAATCCTAAATGTGGTGGATTTGGAAAAAAAACGCGATTCCTCCACCGTTTTATGGGTTTTGTTCCCACGACATTTAGTTTGCGGCAAAACTGATCCTTCCCCTAATTTTCTGGGTGAGTACAATTACAACAATACCCCATTTATATATATTTTTTTATGTCTAAATAGTGTAAAAAAATTTTTTAACTTTGATTAACAAAAAATAATTTTTACTTCACCATATTCTGACCCCATAACTTTTTTATACTTATGTCTACTAAGCTGTTTAGGGGCTCATTTTCTGCAGGACAATGAGTAGTTTTTAATTATACCATTTTGGAGTCTGCGTGACTTTTTGATCACATTTTATAATAAAAATTTGGGTAAGAGTGGGTGTGGATGGTGAGGATGTGGAAACCTTATGGGTGGAAGTTCAAAGGGATATAAACACTGAAAAAATTATACTTGGTGTAATCTATATACCCCCTAACATCACAGAAGAGATAGAAATGCAACTGTATAACGAAATAGAGCGGGCTGCACAGGCTGGTACAGTGATCACAATGGGAGATTTTAACTTCCCAGATATTGACTGGGGTCATGGTTCTGCCTCAACCGCAAAGGGGAGAAAATTCCTCAACTTGCTGCAGGACCACTTTATAGGCCAGTTTGTAGAAGCTCCCACCAGGGGCGATGCTCTGTTGGATCTGGTAATTTCTAATGATGCAGAGCTTGTTGGTAATGTTACTAGGTAATAGTGACCACAATATAATTATATATCCCCCTAAACTATAAAAAGCAAACTCTGTCAGGCAGAGCAAAGACACTGAATTTCAAAAAGGCTAATTTCCCTGGGTTGAGGGCAGCATTTCAGGGCATAGACTGGGAGAGGCTACTGTCACATAAAAATACAGAGGATAAATGGGAGAGCTTCAAAACCACATTGAGTAATTGTACGGCATACATATTAGGACATCATCAGACATCATCCACAACTCCATCCTCCGTCAGGCAAAACTCCATCAGACCTCAGACAAAACTCCGTCCTCCCTCATACAAAACTCCGTCCTCCCTCAGGGAAAACTCCGTCGTCCCTCAGCCAAAAGTCCGTCGTCCCTCAGCCAAAAGTCCGTCGTCCCTCAGCCAAAACTCCGTCGTCCCTCAGCCAAAACTCCGTCAGACATCAGCCAAAACTCCGTCAGACATCAGCCAAAACTCAGTCGTCCCTCAGCCAAAACTCCGTCAGACATCAGCCAAAACTCCGTCGTCCCTCAGCCAAAACTCCGTCGTCCCTCAGCCAAAACTCTGTCAGACATCAGCCAAAACTCTGTCAGACATCAGCCAAAACTCCGTCGTCCCTCAGCCAAAACTCCGTCGTCCCTCAGCCAAAACTCCGTCAGACATCAGCCAAAACTCCGTCAGACATCAGCCAAAACTCTGTCAGACATCAGCCAAAACTCCGTCAGACATCAGCCAAAACTCCGTCAGACATCAGCCAAAACTTCGTCCTCCCTAACTCAAAATATGCCCTACTACACACACTCTTCACCTGACAGAGCTGCTAGCTGCTGGAGAGGCAAAGGACCTATGATGATGTCATGACCATGTGACGAGTCACGTGTGTGGGAGGGGTCAGATGTGCACAGCAGCTGGTAGAGTGTACAGAACTGTAGCCATCAAATAGAGCTCTGTACTAGAGATGTGTGTGTAACCTGCATGTAGCAGTGTTGTGTATTGTGTAGCAGAGCTGTATGTGTAACCTGCATGTAGCAGAGCGGTGTACTGTGTAGCAGAGCTGTATGTGTAACCTGCATGTAGCAGAGCTGTGTACTGTGTAGCAGAGCTGTATGAGTAACCTGCATGTAGCAGTGCTATGTACTGTGTAGCAGAGCTGTATGTGTAACTTGCATGTAGCAGAGCTGTGTACTGTGTAGCAGAGCTGTATGTGTACCCTGCATGTAGCAGAGCTGTGTACTGTGTAGCAGAGCTGTATTTGTAACCTGCATGTAGCAGAGCTGTATGTGTAACCTGCATGTAGCACAGCTGTGTACTGTGTAGCAGAGCTGTATTTGTAACCTGCATGTAGCAGAGCTGTATGTGTAACCTGCATGTAGCAGAGCTGTGTACTGTGTAGCAGAGCTGTATGTGTAACCTGCATGTAGCAGTGCTGTGTACTGTGTAGCAGAGCTGTATGTGTAACCTGCATGTAGCAGGGCTGTGTACTGTGTAGCAGAGCTGTATGTGTAACCTGCATGCAGCAGAGCTGTATGTGTAACCTGCATGAAGCAGAGCTGTTGGTGTAACCTGCATGTAGCAGAGCTGTGTACTGTGTAGCAGAGCTGTATGTGTAACCTGCATGTAGCAGAGCTGTATGTGTAACCTGCATGTAGCAGTGCTGTGTACTGTGTAGCAGAGCTGTATGTGTAACCTGCATGTAGCAGAGCTGTATTTGTAACCTGCATGTAGCAGAGCTGTGCACTGTGTAGCAGAGATGTATGTGTAATCTGCATGTAGCAGAGCTGTATGTGTAACCTGCATGTAGCAGTGCTGTGTACTGTGTAGCAGAGCTGTATGTGTAACCTGCATGTAGCAGTGCTGTGTATTGTGTAGCAGAGCTGTATGTGTAACCTGCATGTAGCAGAGCTGTATGTGTGCCCTGGATGTAGCAGAGCTGTGTACTGTGTAGCAGAGCTGTATGTGTAACCTGCATGTAGCAGAGCTGTGTACTGTGTAGCTGAGCTGTATGTGTACCCTGCATGTAGCAGAGCTGTGTACTGTGTAGAAGAGCTGTATGTGTAAACTGCATGTAGCAGAGCTGTATGTGTAACCTGCATGTAGCATTGCTGTGTACTGTGTAGCAGAGCTGTATGTGTAACCTGCATGTAGCAGAGCTGTGTACTGTGTAGCAGAGCTGTATGTGTAACCTGTATATAGCAGAGCTGTATGTCTAACCTGCATGTAGCAGAGCTGTGTACTGTGTAGCAGAGCTGTATGTGTAAACTGCATGTAGCAGAGCTGTATGTTTAACCTGCATGTAGCAGTGCTGCGAACTGTGTAGCAGAGCTGTATGTATAACCTGCATGTAGCAGTGCTGTATGTGTACCCTGGCTGTAGCAGAGCTGTGTACTGTGTAGCAGAGCTGTATGTATAACCTGCATGTAGCAGTGCTGTGTACTGTGTAGCAGAGCTGTATGTGTAACCTGCATGTAGCAGAGCTGTGTACTGTGTAGCAGAGCTGTATGTGTAACCTGCATGTAACAGAGCTGTATGTGTAACCTGCATGTAGCAGGCTGTGTACTGTGTAGCAGAGCTGTATGTGTAACCTGCATGTAGTAGAGCTGTATGTTTAACCTGCATGTAGCAGTGCTGTGGGAAACGCCAAATGGAAAAGGATTTAGGAAAACTAGAAGAATGGTCAGAACTCTGGAAACTGAAATTTAATGTGGATAAGTGCAAGATAATGCACCTGGGGCGTAAAAACCCAAGGGCAGAATATAGAATATTTGACACAGTCCTGACCTCAGTATCTGAGGAAAGGGATTTAGGAGTAATTATTTCAGAAGACTTAAAGGTGGGAAGACAATGTAATAGAGCAGCACGAAATGCCAGCAGAATGCTTGGATGTATAGGGAGAGGTATAAGCAGTAGAAAGAGTGAAGTGCTTATGCCGCTGTACAGAACACTGGTGAGACCTCACTTGGAGTATTGTGCGCAGTACTGGAGGCCATATCTCCAGAAGGATATAGATACTCTAGAGAGAGTTCAGAGAAGAGCTACTAAACTAGTACATGGATTGCAGGATAAAACTTACCAGGAAAGGTTAAAGGACCTTAATATGTATAGCTTGGAAGAAAGAAGAGACAGAGGGGATATGATAGAAACTTTTAAATACATAAAGGGAATCAACTCGGTAAAGGAAGAGAGCATATTTAAAAGAAGAAAAACTACCACAAGAGGACACAGTTTTAAATTAGAGGGGCAAAGGTTTAAAAGTAATATAAGGAAGTATTACTTTACTGAGAGAGTAGTGGATGCATGGAATAGCCTTCCTGCAGAAGTGGTATCTGCAAATACAGTAAAGGGGTTTAAGCATGCATGGGATAGGCATAAGGCCATCCTTCATATAAGATAGGGCCGGGGGCTATCCATAGTATTCAGTATATTGGGCAGACTAGATGGGCCAAATGGTTCTTATCTGCTGACACATTCTATGTTTCTATGTTTCTATGTTTCTGTGTACTGTGTAGCAGAGCTGTATGTGTAACCTGCATGTAGCAGAGCTGTATGTGTACCCTGGCTGTAGCAGTGCCGTGTACTGTGTAGTAGAGCTGTATGTGTAACCTGCATGTAGCAGTGCTGTGTACTGTGTAGCAGATCTGTATGTGTACCCTGCATGTAGCAGAGCTGTGTACTGTGTAGCAGAGCTGTATGTGTAACCTGCATGTAGCAGAGCTGTATGTTTAACCTGCATGTAGCAGTGCTGTGTACTGTGTAGTAGAGCTGTATGTGTAACCTGCATGTAGCAGAGCTGTATGTGTACCCTGGCTGTAGCAGAGCTGTGTACTGTGTAGCAGAGCTGTATGTGTAACCTGCATGTAGCAGTGCTGTGTACTGTGTAGCAGATCTGTATGTGTACCCTGCATGTAGCAGAGCTGTGTACTGTGTATATAGAGCAGTGTGTCTAACCGCATGTAGCAGGGCTGTGTACTGTGTTACAGAGATGTGTGTGTAACCTGGGAACTATAAAAAAGTGTAAAAAAAAAACATAAAAATTCAGATCACCCCCCTTTTCCCAAAATGAAAATAAAAGAACTAAAAAAATACACATCATGGGTTTCACAATGTGTATAAACACCCATTGTATAAAAATATATTCCCCATACGGCAAACAGCAAAACAGAAAAAAAAAAGAGTCCAAATGTCCGATTCGCCGTTTTTGGTCGCTTCATTTGCTACAAAAATTTAAATAAAAAGTGATCAAAAAGTCTTAAACACCCCAGAATGGTATCAGTGAAAAGTTCAGATTGCCCCTCAAATAATGAGCCCCCACCCAGCTCCGTACACATAATTGCTAAAAAGTTATAGGGCTCAAAATATGGCGACAAAAAAATTAATCAGATTTTTATTTTATTTTTTTATCACTATTAAAACGCAAGAAAAACTATACATATAAGGTATCGCCGGATTCGATCTGACCTGTAGAATAAAAGTAAGTCAGTTTTATCGCACATCGAATGTCGTAAATAAAAATCCTGTAAAACTGTGGTGGAATTGCTTTTTTTTTTTCAACAGGAAGAATCGGCAGTTTTACCATCTGAGAAAATAAAGAGCCTCATCCACAACTACCACAAAAGACTTCAAGCTGTCATTGATGTTAAAGGGGGCAATACATGGTATTAAGAACTGGGGTGTGTAAACTTCTGATCAGGGTCATTTGGGGAGTTTGTGTTGTGATTATGATTTATAAAGAGTAAACACAGTTATTTGACATAAATGGCTTCAGCCGACCACTAACCATGAGCGAGAGACAAGTGTCCGTGTTATCATTCATATTCTCTGAACAATGGTTAAAGGGGTATTCCCATCATATTGATCACTGTTAAATCTGTTAATGATTTGACAGTGATCATTTTTCTAAATACATTTTATTACCCAATTCCCACCCTTTTTTAGAAAATAAGTCACCTCTTACCTGATGTTGTCTTTGGTCTCCCCTGGTTAGGGCCACCTCTCCTGTTGAATCCCACCGGGCCGCGCAATGTCCTGAACACGCATGACGCCGCGCATGCGCCATGATGACTTCTTTCTGGCCAGTATAGTACAGAGCCGCGAATGCGCACACCGACTCTATACTATACAGGCCAGGAATAAGTCACCATGGCACATGCGCGGCGGCGTGCGCGTTCAGGACATTGAGCGCCCCGGCCGGGAGAAAATCTTCAGTCTTCTGCGCAAGCACGGCCCGGCCGGGAGAAGAATCCAGGAAGTGAACGTCGCGCTCAAGAAAGGCAAGTATAAAAAAGTGAAGATGAGAATACCCCTTTAAGAAATCATAAGTTCTGCAAGGGTATGTAAACTTATCAGCACAACTGTAAGTAGCTGTGTGATATAAATCTGTGGAATATGGGAAGCATAAGAGGATGTGCACCATAAATCCCATCTTTGTAAGGCCTCTTGCACATGGCCGCTGTGTGCCTGTGGTTGTATTGTGGACCACATACGGCAGTTCCGCAATACACAGGGCACCAGCCGTGTGCATCCCGCATCCGTGATGTCGACCCATTCACTTGAACGGAACGGAAACACGGATCGGATCCCCATAGAAGCACTACAGAGTGCTTCCGTGGTGTTTCTGGCCGTCCCACCGCACAGCAAAAAAGTAGAACATGCTTACTGACCCATTCAAGTTGAATAAGTCTGGATCTGTCCCAGCCGCTGCACGCACGTTGCCCGTGCATTGGGGACTGCAAATTGCTGTCCCTAATGCACGGAATCGACCAACAACGTTTATGTGTAAGAGGCCTAACACTTGTGATCTAGTTTTGTGTGAAGCGGCATATATACATTCATGTTGCATGTATTTATTAATTAGGGCTACCAATTCTGAGTAACTCGGAGTGACAGGAGATTTCCAAAATCTGATTTATTTATTTTTTATTTTAACCCCTATAACTTTTTTGTAATTATGTTTACGGAGCTGGGTGGGGCTCATTTTTTGCAGGGCAATCTGAACTTTTCACTCATACCATTCTGGGGTGTTTAAGACTTTTTAATCACTTTTTCTAAAAAAAAATTGTAGCAAATAAAGCGACCAAAAACGACGAATCGGACATTTGGACTCTTTTTTTTTCTGTTTTGCTGTTTGCCGTATGGGGAATATATTTTTATACAATGGGTGATTTTATACATTGCGACACCCATGATGTGTATTTTTTCAGTTCTTTTATTTTCATTTTGGGAAAAGGGGGGTGATCTAATTATTATTATTTTTTTTACACTTTTTTATAGTTCCCAGGTTACACACACATCTCTGTAACACAGTACACAGCTCTGCTACATGCAGGTTCCACACACATCTCTGTAACACAGTACACATCTCTGCTACACAGTACACAGCACTGCTACCTGCAGGTTACACATATAGCTCTACTACACAGTACACAGCTCTGCTACATGCAAGTTACACATACAGCTCTGCTACACAGTACACAGCACTGCTACATGCAGGTTACACATACAGCTCTGCTACACAGTACACAGCTCTGCTACATGCAGTTTACACATACAGCTCTGCTACACAGTACACCGCTCTGCGACATGCAGGTTACACATACAGCCCTGCTACACAATACACAACACTGCTACATACAGGTTACACACACATCTCTAGTACAGAGCTCTATTTGATGGCTACAGTTCTGTACACTCTACCAGCTGCTGTGCACATCTGACCCCTCCCACACACGTGACTCGTCACATGGTCATGACATCATCACAGGTCCTTTGCCTTTCCAGCAGCTAGCAGCTCTGTCAGGTGAAGAGTGTGTGTAGTAGGGCATATTTTGAGTTAGGGAGGACGGAGTTTTGGCTGATGTCTGACGGAGTTTTGGCTGATGTCTGACGGAGTTTTGTCTGATGTCTGACGGAGTTTTGGCTGATGTCTGACGAAGTTTTGTCTGATGTCTGACGGAGTTTTGGCTGATGTCTGACGGAGTTTTGGCTGATGTCTGACGGAGTTTTGGCTGATGTCTGATGGAGTTTTGGCTGATGTCTGATGGAGTTTTGGCTGATGTCTGACGGAGTTTTGGCTGATGTCTGACGGAGTTTTGTCTGATGTCTGATGGAGTTTTGGCTGATGTCTAATGGAGTTTGGGCTGATGTCTGACGGAGTTTTGGCTGATGTCTGACGGAGTTTTGGCTGATGTCTGACGGAGTTTTGGCTGATGTCTGACGGAGTTTTGGCTGATGTCTGATGGAGTTTTGGCTGAGGGACGACGGAGTTTTGGCTGATGTCTGACGGAGTTTTGGCTGAGGGACGACGGAGTTTTGGCTGAGGGACGACAGAGTTTTGGCTGAGGGACGACTGAGTTTTGGATGAGGGACGACGGAGTTTTGGATGAGGGACGATGGAGTTTTGGCTGATGTCTGAGGTCTGATGGAGTTTTGGCTGATGTCTGAGGGACGACGGAGTTTTGGATGAGGGACGACAGAGTTTTGGCTGATGTCTGATGGAGTTTTGGCTGATGTCTGACGGAGTTTTGGCTGATGTCTGATGAAGTTTTGGCTGATGTCTGATGGAGTTTTGGCTGATGTCTGAGGGAGGACGGAGTTTTGTCTGAGGTCTGATGGAGTTTTGCCTGACGGAGGATGGAGTTGTGGATGATGTCTGATGATGTCCTAATATGTATGCCGTATAATTGCACTAAAAATATCCCTTTAGGTAACAAGTATAAATGGCTAAAATTAAACCCCCCATGGCTTACAGCTACTGTAAAAAGGGCAATAAAAAATACAAATCTGAGGAGTCAGCTGTATCGTTTGAAGATCACAAAGGGCTTAATAAAATCTGTAAAAAGGAGATAAAATTTGCAAAAATACAAAATGAACAGCAGGTAGCAAAAGATAGCAAAACAAATCCCAAAAAATTATTGAAATAATTAAATGCTAAAAAACCTAGGTCTGAGCAGGTAGGTCCACTAAATAATGGTAAAGGGGAGCTAGTCACTAGTGTTGAGCGCGAATATTCGAATAGCAAAATTTATTTGCGAATATCGGCACTTGGCTAATTTACGAATATTTCGAATATAGCGCTATAAATTCGTTATTTCGAATATTATTTTTTTTATTTTTTTTTATTGTTATATTTTTTGGTTTCCCACTTCCCAAAAGTAGTTCTTACCTGTTCTGAGGATTCCTGGCTGCTCCAGTCAGTGCCCGTTTCCGCTTCTGCCGACTTCCGTGCTCATGGAGCATCCCCATCACCATGGGAACGCCTCCATACTAGAATGTACTGTCGGATGTGAGAATTAAGTTGAAATCGCAATGCGATTAATATAACTTGAAGTAATCGCATTGCGATTTCAACTTAGAGCTGGGTTTCTAATGGGTCAGCTTGCTAGAATTAACGAATATGGAATATGGAAGTGCTAAGTTGAAATCGCAATGCGATTACTTCAAGTTATATTAATCCCATTGCGATTTCAACTTAGCACTGCTATATTCCATATTCGTTAACTTCGTTAATTCTAGCAAGCTGACCCATTAGAAACACAGCTCTAAGTTGAAGTCGCAATGCGATTAATATAACTTGAAGTAATCACATTGTGATTTCAACTTAGACATGGTTTACTATGGTTGGCTTTGTTGAATTAGCGAAGATGACGAATATGACGAATGTATTCGTCATATTCCTCAAAACGAAGATAATAAAATATTCTCCATCTTCGTTTTAGCTCCATATTCGTCAACTTCGCTAATTCTAGCAATCAAATAGGAAAGTTGACTATAGAGACAGCTGTGTTTAATTCGCTATGCGATTATATTACTTTGCTTTTTTTTTAAATAAATAGAATAATTATAATAATTATCAAGTATTATAATTATTCTATTTATTAAAAAAAAAGCAAAGTAATATTATCGCATAGCGAATTAAAAACTTAGCTGTCTCTAGTCAACTTTCCTATTTGATTGCTAGAATTAGGGAAGTTGACGAATATGGAGCTAAAACGAAGATGGAGATTATCTTCGTTTTGAGCAATATGACGAATACATTCGTCATATTTGTCATCTTCGCTAATTCTAGATATCAAACCAATAGGAAAGTTGCCTTAAGTTAAAATCGCAATACGCGATTATTTAAATCGCATATTAATCGTGATAACTAGAATAATGACGAATATTCGATTTCGACGAATATGAGACGAATATTCTAGCAAATTTCGTCAAAATCGAACATGGCACCTCCCGCTCATCACTAGTAGTCACTGAAGATAAGGAAAAGGCAGAGTTACTAAATGTTTTTTTTAGCTCTGTATATACAAAAGAAGAGAAAGGAGCTGATATCTGTGGCACCGGGGCTCCGGGTCCAGATGGATTACACCCAAGAGTACTTAAAGAGCTCAGTTCAGTCATTGCTGTGCCCCTGTTTATAATTTTTAAAGATTCTCTAGGTACTGGTACAGTGCCAAGTGATTGGCGCAAGGCAAACGTGGTGCCCATATTCAAAAAAGGATCCAGATCGTCCACAGGTAATTATAGATCAGTTAGTTTAACTTCTGTTGTGGAAAAAATGTTTGAAGGACTCTTAAGGGACTATATACAGGAGTATGTGACTATAAATAATATTATAAGTGATAACCAGCATGGGTTTACCAAGGACTGAAGTTGTCAGACTAACCTGATTTGTTTTTATGAGGAGGTGAGTAGTAGCTTGGACAGAGGGGCGTCTGTGGATGTAGTGTTTCTGGATTTTGCAAAGGCTTTTGATACTGTCCCTCATAGATGCTTAATAAGTAAAGTAAGGTCTATAGGCTTGGAAAGTATAGTTGTCACGACGGACAGGATATTTCTAGGCGAGAAGCTGGGGATAAGGTCACCTCCTAGCAAATCCCTAACAGCTCTCCCTATTCTGCTTTTCCCACCTTCAGACCCTGAAGGTGGGAATAATGTGTCCTCGTGCCTGGGCTGAGAATACCCTAGAATCCCTGAGATGGTGAAAGGGAAAAAGGGGCAGCCTGGTCCCTCAGAACCAGGAGGGGACAGACGACACTAAAACAGCCTAGACAGCAAACCAAAGAAATCAGAAACCAACTTATCTTATCTGAGCAGGAAAAGCCAATCCTTCACTCCTTGCTTCCACAGCCTGACAGAAGCTATAACCCGCACGGAACACTGGGAGGGGAGTCATTTAAACCAACGACCCCACCCAGTGCACCTGAAGGGAGGCGGATCTAGCACGACTCCAAAACAAAACAAATGACTAGACACGTGCTGCTAATCTGGCAGACCTCCGTACATAGTCTGAGCAGGGCATGACAGTATCCCCCTTCTACGGATGACCTCCGGACACCCCGGACCAACCTTATCCGGGTGGGATCTGGGAAAAGCCCTCACCAGTCGGCTGGCACTCACATCCAGCACCGGAACCCACATCCTCTCCTCAGGGCCGTATCCCCTCCAGTGTACCAGGTACTGAAGGGAACCCCGAAGAACTCTAGAGTCAAGAACCCTGGAGATCTCAAACTCTAAATTTCCATCGACCAGAACCGGAGGAGGGGGCAATGGCGATGGTTCCACCGGTTTCACATATTTTTTCAGTAACGACCTGTGGAACACATCATGGATCCTCCAAGTCTGTGGAAGATCCAGCCGAAACGCTACTGGATTGATCACCGCAGATATTTTGTATGGACCAATAAATCTTGGACCCAGTTTCCAAGATGGCACTCTCAGTTTAATATTTTTAGTGGACAACCACACCAGATCACCCACACACAGGTCCGGACCAGTCACACGTCTCTTGTCAGCCATTCGCTTATACCTCTCACCCATCTTCTCCAAATTCACTTGGATCCTCCGCCAGATAGAAGACAAGGCAGAAGAAAATCTCTCCTCCTCTGGCATCCCAGAGGAACTAGTCCCAGAAAAGGTACCAAACTGAGGATGAAAACCGTATGCGCCAAAAAATGGCGACTTACCCGTGGACTCCTACGGTTTTTCAAAGCAAACTCTGCTAGGGACAAGAATGAGGACCAGTCCTCCTGATTCTCAGCCACAAAGCACCTCAAGTAGGTCTCCAGGTTTTGATTAGTACGCTCTGTCTGTCCATTCGACTGCGGATGAAAAGCCGAAGAGAACGAAAGTTGAATACCAAGCCGAGAGCAGAACGCCCTCCAAAACCTGGAGACAAACTGCGTGCCCCTATCAGAAACCACATCCGAAGAAATACCATGTAATTTCACGATATTATCAACAAAAATCTGCGCAAGAGTCTTGGCATTCGGCAGACTAGTTAACGATATAAAGTGAGCCATTTTACTAAAACGGTCAACTACCACCAAAATTACTGTTTTCCTGGAGGAACTCGGCAGATCCGTAATAAAGTCCATAGACAAGTGCGTCCAAGGACGAGACGGAATCGACAAAGGAAGAAGTGAACCAGCAGGTCGAGTATGAGCAACCTTTGACCGTGCACAGGTTTCACAGGCTGCCACGTAATCCTCAATGCTCTTACGTAACCCGGGCCACCAGAACAAGGTCACAGGTGGACTTACCACCAGGATGTCCAGCAAGGACAGTATCGTGATGTTCTTTGAATACCTTGTATCGCAGTCCTTCAGGAACAAACAACCTCCCTGGGGGACAAGAACCAGGAGCCCCCTCCTGGGCTCCCAACACCTCCATCTCCAATTCGGGGTACAGAGCGGAGATCACCACCCCATCAGCCAAAATCGGAGCAGGATCCTCTGAATTACATCCCCCAGGGAAACCGCGAGACAATGCATCTGCCTTGACGTTTTTAACCCCCGGGCGAAAAGTAACCACAAAATTGAACCTGGTAAAAAACAGTGACCATCTGGCCTGTCTAGGGTTCAGACACTTGGCAGATTGCAGGTAAGCTAAATTCTTATGATCCGTATATATTGTAACGGGGTGAGACGCCCCCTCCAAACAGTGACGCCATTCCTCAAAGGCCAACTTGATGGCCAGCAACTCTCTATCTCCTACATCATAATTCTTCTCGGCGACCGAGAGCTTCTTGGAAAAAAAAGCACACGGGACCCACTTGCCAGGAGATAAACCCTGCGACAGCACCGCTCCACCCCCCACTTCTGATGCATCAACCTCCACCACGAATGGCTGAGACACATCGGGCTGCACCAGAATGGGAGCAGACGCAAAACACTCCTTAATAGTCAAAAAGGCCTGCAATGCCTCATCCGACCAGACATAGACGTCGGCGCCCTTCTTAGTCATATCAGTCAGAGGTCTTACAATGGTAGAATAGTTAAAAATAAATTTTCTATAATAATTAGTAAACCCCAAAAACCGCATCAAAGCTTTCTGATTCTCTGGTCGGTCCCATTCCAGAACCGCCCGGACCTTTTCGGGGTCCATACGAAAACCAGAGTCAGAAAGCAGATATCCCAAAAACGGAAGCTCCTGCACAGAAAACACACATTTCTCCAATTTGGCATATAATTTATTCTCCCGAAGGATCGTCAAAACCTGTCTCACATGATCCTAATGGGTCTTCAGATCAGGAGAATAAATTAAAATGTCATCCAAGTAAACTACCACGAACCTCCCCACCAAATGATGGAAAATGTCATTGACGAATCGCTGAAATACCGCTGGCGCGTTCGTCAACCCAAAAGGCATAACCAGATTCTCAAAATGACCCTCGTGCGTATTGAAGGCCGTTTTCCACTCATCCCCTTCCTTGATTCTGATCAGATTGTAGGCCCCTCTCAAATCCAACTTGGAGAACACCTTGGCGCCAACAATCTGATCAAAAAGGTCGGAGATCAAAGGAAGGGGATACGGATCCCGGACCGTAATACAGTTCAATTCCCAGAAATCCAAACAAGGTCTCAGCGATCCATACTTTTTCTTTACAAAGAATAAACCTACTGCGACCGGAGACTTAGATGGCCTAATATGACCTTTTGCCAAACTCTCGGCGATATACTTCCGCATGACTTCTCTTTCGGGTTGAGAAAGATTGTAAAGCCGAGACTTTGGCAACTTAGCCCCTGGGATGAGATTAACTGGACAATCATAGTCACGATGAGGGGGCAATTCCTGAGCCCCACCCTCCGAAAAGACATCCGCAAAATCTGAGAGATACTGAGGTAGAGCCGTAGTGGACACACCAGAGATAGATGTGCCAAGACAATTATCCGAACAAAATTCACTCCAACTAATGATTTGTCTTGCTTGCCAATCTATATTTGGGTTATGTTTTGTCAATCACGGTAACCCTAAGACTATAGGAGCGGGCAAATCCTTCATGACAAAACAAGACATAATCTCAACATGTGAACACAGAACCTAAGGACCCCATAGACTATAATGGGGTCCATTAGGTTTCCGCTCAGAAGATGATTTTGGAGCGAAGACAAAAGTTGTGCATGCAGGACTTTTGTCTCCGCTTCAAAAATCTTCTTCTGAGCAGACTCCTAACGGACCCCATTATAGTCTATGGGGTCCTTAGGCCCCGTTCGGCACAGTTATGTGCCAAATCCATATTTTCCGTTCTCTTGGTCCTAAACGGAGCAGGAGAACGGAAAGGCTGAACAGTGATTTGAACGTAGCCTGAGGTGTCACTGGGTTTTCACTGCTGTCCCAGGTGGCTGGCTGCATGGCCCAGCTTATGATAAGCCGGGCCATGCAGGCAGTGTTGTGCCCCACTCACTATGTGGTGCTGAGACAATGGACAGAGCGGACTGCGGCGGTGAGCCTCCCCCATACACAACAGGTGCTGTGACGATCTCACCATCGTATAAGTGTCTGTCCATATGTATGCGTCTGTCCCTGTGTGTGTGTATCTCTCCCTGTGTTTCACCCTCACTATGCCCACAGTGTTCCTATGCCTTGACGCAGCTGCATCAGGACGTTCTGTGCGGGGAAAAAAGAAGATGGAAGAGGAGGCAGCGCCGCCAGCATGGAGTCCCGTGGGAGAGGCACAGGGAAGCACACTAAGGACATAGGTAACACTACCACATGATCTACACTAGTGTTATCTGTGGTTTTACATAGGACTGCAGGTAACACTACCACATTATCAGCACTAGTGTTATCTGTGGTTTTACATAGGACTGCAGGTTACACTACCGCATTATTAGAACGTTATCTTTGGTTTTACATATGACTGCAGGTAACACTACTACATTTTCTGTACTCAGATAGCCATCACTGTGTTATCTGTGTTGTTACATAGGACTGCAGGTGATATCTACTACATTATCTGTACTCAGAGAGTTATCACTATGTAAGGGGGCCCACTGAGACTTTATCGCCCAAGGGCCCACATGAACCTGGAGCCGGCCCTGGGTATGAGGTATAAATTACAGCTCATACCTCACCTGTCAGATTACTGCTATATATACTACTGTATATATCAGCACACACTGTATCTATTATACCTTGTACCTCACATATCAGTACACTGCTGGGTATACGACATAGATTTGTCCACTGCATCTATTATACTGTATAATAGATGCAGTGTGTGTGTTTGTAACATAGTAACATAGTAACATAGTACATAAGGCCGAAAAAAGACATTTGTCCATCCAGTTCGGCCTGTTATCCTGCAAGTTGATCCAGAGGAAGGCAAAAAACCCTGTGAGGTAGAAGCCAATTTTCTCCACTTTAGGGGAATAAAACATTTCTTCCCGACTCCAATCAGAATAACTCCCTGGATCAACGACCCCTCTCTAGTAGCTATAGCCTGTAATATTATTACGCTCTAGAAACACATCCAGGCCCCTCTTGAATTCCTTTATTGTACTCACCATCACCACCTCCTCAGGCAGAGAGTTCCATAGTCTCACTGCTCTTACCGTAAAGAATCCTCTTCTATGTTTGTGTACAAACCTTCTTTCCTCCAGACGCAGAGGATGTCCCCTCGTCACAGTCACAGTCCTGGGGATAAATAGCTGATGGGATAGATCTCTGTACTGACCCCTGATATATTTATACATATTAATTAGATCTCCCCTCAGTCGTCTTTTTTCTAAAGTGAATAACCCTAATTTTGATAATCTTTCAGGGTACTGTAGTTGCCCCATTCCATTTATTACTTTAGTTGCCCTCCTCTGAACCCTCTCTAGCTCTGCTATGTCTGCCTTGTTTACAGGAGCCCAGAACTGTACACAGTACTCCATGTGTGGTCTGACTAGCGATTTGTAAAGTGGTAGGACTATGTTCATATCACGGGAATCTATGCCCCTTTTGATGCAACCCATTATCTTGTTGGCCTTGGCAGCAGCTGCCTGACACTGGTTTTTGCTGTTTAGTTTGCTGTTTATTAAAATTCCTAGATCCTTTTCCATGTTAGTGTTACCGAGTGTTTTACCATTTAGTATGTACGGGTGACTTGCATTTTTCCTTCCCATGTGCATAACCTTACATTTATCAGTGTTAAACCTCATCTGCCACTTATCTGCCCAAGCCTCCAATCTATCCAGATCCCTCTATAGTAGTATACTGTCCTCTTCAGTGTAAATTACTTTACACAGTTTAGTGTCATCTGCGAAAATTGATACTTTACTATGCAAGCCTTCTACAAGATCATTAATAAATATATTGAAGAGAATAGGGCCCAATACTGACCCCTGAGGTACCCCACTAGTGACAGTGACCCAATCTGAGTGTGTACCGTTAATAACCACCCTCTGTTTTCTATCACTCAGCCAGTTACTTACCCACATACAGATGTTTTCTCCCAGTCCGAGCATTCTCATTTTATATACCAACCTTTTATGCGGTACAGTGTCAAATGCTTTGGAGAAGTCCAGATATACGACATCCATTGATTCGCCGCTGTCAAGTCTAGAACTTACCTCCTCATAGAAACTGATTAAATTAGTTTGACATGACCGATCCCTCACGAAGCCATGCTGATATGGCGTTATTTGCTTATTTCCGTTGAGATGCTCTAATATAGCATCTCTCAGAAAACCTTCAAACAGTTTACCCACAACAGATGTTAAACTTACCGGCCTATAGTTTCCAGGCTCTGTTTTTGGCCCCTTTTTGAATATTGGCACCACATTTGCCATGCGCCAATCCTGTGGGACATTCCCTGTCAGTATAGAGTCTGCAAATATCAGAAATAAGGGTCTGGCTATGACATTACTTAATTCCTTTAGGATACGGGGGTGTATGCCATCCGGTCCTGGCGATTTGTCTATTTTAATCTTTTTAAGCCGCTGATGTACTTCTTCCTGGGTCAGACAGGACACTTTTAATGGGAAATTTATTTTTGCATTCTGCATGTCATCTGACAATTTATTTTCCTCAGTGAATACATTGGAGAAAAAAATATTTAACAGCTTTGCTTTCTCCTCGTCGCTCTCTGCGACTCCCCCCTTATTACTCTTTAAAGGGCCAACACCTTCAGCTTTATACTTTTTAACATTTATATAATTGAAGAACATTTTAGGGTTAGTTTTACTCTCTTTGGCAATTAATCTCTCGGTCTCTAGTTTGGCCGCTTTTATTTGTTTTTTACATGTTCTATTTTTTTCCTTATAGTTTTTCAGTGCTTCCGTGCAACCCTCCTGTTTTAGTGTTTTATATGCTTTCTTTTTGTCATTTATTGCTTTCTTTACAGTTCTATTTATCCACATTGGTTTCTTTTTGTTCCTTAACCTTTTATTACCATACGGTATGTACCTCTCACAATGAGTTTTTAGGATGTTTTTAAAGATATCCCATTTTGTGTCTGTATTTGTGAGGACTTTGTCCCAGTTAGTTTGGCCTATGGCCTCTCTTAGTTGGCTAAATTTAGCTTTTTTGAAGTTTGGTATTTTTGTTCCTCCCTGTAGAAACGCTCTTTTGAATGATAATTGGAAGGTTACTACTTTATGGTCACTATTTCCCAGGTGTCCCCCGACCTGCACGTCTGTTGTTCTGTCAGGTCTATTGGTTAATACTAAGTCCAGTATGGCCGTCCCTCTAGTCGGGTCCTGAACCAGTTGAGAGAGGTAATTGTCTTTGGTTATAGCCACGAACCTGTTTCCCTTATGAGATATACAAGTTTCAGTTTCCCAGTCTATATCTGGGTAGTTGAAGTCCCCCATAATAACCACCTCATTATGATTTGCCGCCTCGTCTATCTCGTTTAGTAGTAGATTTTCTGTGGACTCTGGTATATTAGGTGGTTTATAGTAAACTCCTATTAGTAATTTATTGTTGTTTTTAGCTCCATGTATCTCTACCCATAGTGACTCCACATGTTCATGTCCCTCACTTATATCTTCTCGGACTGTGGGCTTTAGACAGGACTTTATATAAAGGCAGACCCCTCCCCCTCTCCGGTTTTGACGATCCTTTCTAAACAGACTGTAACCTTGTACATTAACTGCCCAGTCATAGCTATCATCCAGCCATGTCTCAGTTATTCCCACTATGTCATAGTCCTCCTCACACATCACTAATTCCAGTTCACCAGTTTTATTAGTCAGGCTTCTGGCATTAGTATACATACATTTGAGAGGTTTATGTATATTTTTTACCCTACACCTTTCCTTCTGAATTGTTCTAGTCCCTCCTTCCATTCCTTCCCCATTCTTATTACCTTGCCCCCGGTCTCTATCTGCACTATCTTCCCCTCCTATAACGTAATTACCCTCCCCCCCAGTCCCTAGTTTAAACACTCCTCCAACCTTCTAGCCATCTTTCTCCCCAGCACAGCTGCCCCTTCCCCATTGAGGTGCAGCCCGTCCCTACGATAGAGCCTGTTGCCGATAGAAAAATCGGCCCAGTTCTCCAGGAACCCAAACCCCTCCATCCTACACCAGTTCTTGAGCCACTTGTTAATCTCCCTAATCTCCCATTGCCTTTCTTGTGTGGCTCGTGGTACAGGCAGTATTTCGGAAAATACTACCTTTGAGGTCCTTGCCCTCAGCTTTTGACCTAAATCCCTGAAATCATTTTTAAGGACTCTCCACCTACCTCTAACTTTGTCATTGGTTCCGATATGGACCATGACCGCTGGATCGTCTCCAGCCCCTCCCAGTAATCTGTCAACCCGATCCGCAATGTGTCGAACTCTAGCGCCAGGAAGACAGCACACTGTTCGGCGATCACGGTCTTTGTGACAGATTTCCCTATCTGTTCCCCTAATAATGGAGTCTCCCTATATATATACACACTCACCTAAAGAATTATTAGGAACACCTGTTCTATTTTTCATTAATGCAATTATCTAGTCAACCAATCACATGGCAGTTGCTTCAATGCATTTAGGGGGGTGGTCCTGGTCAAGACAATCTCCTGAACTCCAAACTGAATGTCAGAATAGGAAAGAAAGGTGATTTAAGCAATTTTAAGAGTGGCATGGTTGTTGGTGCCAGACGGGCCGGTCTGAGTATTTCACAATCTGCTCAGTTACTGGGATTTTCAGACACAACCATTTCTAGGGTTTACAAAGAATGATGTGAAAAGGGAAAAACATCCAGTATGCGACAGTCCTGTGGGCAAAAATGCCTTGTGGATGCTAGAAGTCAGAGGAGAATGGGCCGACTGATTCAAGCTGATAGAAGAGCAACGTTGACTGAAATAACCACTCGTTACAACCGAGGTATGCAGCAAAGCATTTGTGAAGCACAACACGCACAACCTTGAGGCGGATGGGCTACAACAGCAGAAGACCCCACCGGGTACCACTCATCTCCACTACAAATAGGAAAAAGAGGCTACAATTTGCACGAGCTCACCAAAATTGGACTGTTGAAGACTGGAAAAATGTTGCCTGGTCTGATGAGTCTCGATTTCTGTTCAGACATTCAAATGGTAGAGTCCGAATTTGGCGTAAACAGAATGAGAACATGTATCCATCCTCTGATGGCTACTTCCAGCAGGATAATGCACCATGTCACAAAGCTCGAATCAATTCAAATTGGTTTCTTGAACATGACAATGAGTTCACTGTACTAAAATGGCCCCCACAGTCACCAGATCTCAACCCAATAGAGCATCTTTGGGATGTGGTGGAACGGGAGCTTCGTGCCCTGGATGTGCATCCCTCAAATCTCCATCAACTGCAAGATGCTATCCTATCAATATGTGCCAACATTTCTAAAGAATGCTATCAGCACCTTGTTGAATCAATGCCACGTAGAATGAAGGCAGAAGGGGGTCCAACACTGTATTAGTATGGTGTTCCTAATAATTCTTTAGGTGAGTGTATATATATATATTGTGAGGTTTTGCTCTGGTAGACAGGCTAGCGGACGCAGTATAGAGGCAATCACAAAGTCTTTAACTTAAACAGTTCGGTGTTTATTCACACATAAGGAAAAACAAAATGACTGTTCACAGTCTTGGTGTTTGTTCACACCATGCAATGTCCATAAACCACACCCAGATGAGACTGCTGGCTGGGTTTTATATAGGCGAAAAAAGACCCGGCCTAGAGCATGGGGAGCAGCCACGCAATGCCCTGAAGTGTAAAGATGAAACACCAGGTTTAGGGTCCATTTACACATCTGCAATTTTCCTTTCCAGATTTACGCTCCATTTTTTGCGGATCCGTGTTTCCGCAAAAACCTTCATTTTTTTTACAAATGTGCATCTGCATCCGTTCCGCGTTTCTGTGTTTCCGCCCAAAAAAACGGAAGAAGAAATAGATGTTGCTAGGGTAGCAAAAAAAATAATTATGATATAAAACAGTGGACATGTGATAGTACAGATGCCATTTTATTGTGCTTTTAGTGTCGTTCAGAGCTGTGTGAGAAACCTTTGCTTGGCTGGAATAGTTTTCTTCCTATTTGTCAGCGATCATCATGGCAGACCTTATGGATAAAGTACTATTTCACTGGATTATTTATTTCTCGGTGATTCAGGCGGCAGTCAGCGATGCTGGATGAAGAAACGGGGAGAAAGAGGAGACGGCAGTCGGTCTATTCCATTGTTGCTCATTGCCTTCACAAAGGACAATTTCATACCTTGTATAAAGAGCTGCGACGTGACCCCATCAAATTAAAAAACTATTGCCAGATGTTAGTGTTGGGCGAGCGCACCAGTTTGGCTCGAGCCTGTGTATTTAAATCTGATTTAGCCTCTATTTCTGAAACGTTTCTGGCGGGATTCAAACTCACAACCTTCTATATTACAGCCAAGAATGTTAACCACTACACTATAGAGCTGCATGGCCAGCTACTTAAAAAAAAATTATGAGACTTCTGCTGTATAGGAATACTTAGGCTACTTTCACACTAGCGTTCGGAGCGGATCCGTCTGATGTTTCATCAGACGGATCCGCTCCGATAATGCAGACGTTTGCATCCGTTCAGAACGGATCCGTCCGCATTATAACTTAGAAAATTTTCTAAGTCTGAAAGTAGCCAGACAATAAAGTCAATGGGGAACGGATCCGCTTGAAGATTGAGCCATATGGTGTCATCTTCAAGCGGATCCGTCCCCATTGACTTCCATTATAAGTCTGGACGGATCCGCTCGCCTCCGCACGGCCAGGCGGACACCCGAACGCTGCAAGCAGCGTTCAGATGTCCGCTCACTGAGCGGAGGCTGAGCGCTGGCAGGCGGATGCATTCTCAGTGGATCCGCCTCCACTGAGAATGCATTGGGGCCGGACGGCTGCGTTCAGGACCGCTCGTGAGCCCCTTCAAACGGAGCTCACGAGCGGACACCTGAAAGCGGACACCTGAACGCAGGTGTGAAAGTAGCCTTACTAGTAGTAAATATTCCTATATAGTAGAAGTCTCATATTTTAATGTAAAAGGTTGTGAGTTCAAATTCCCTCAGAAACTTTTCAGAAATAGAGGCTAAATTAAATTTATATATTTTATATATTTTTTTTGTAATTGTAAAAAAATGTGTAATTACAATATATATATATATATATATATATATATATAATTATACTTCTGATACATATAAATGCATAATATGTGGAAAACTATTACTGATGTTTTAGCCATAATATATTATAATATATTATAATATATTATATATTCTAAATATATAATAATATATGTAAATATATTATGGCTAAAAACGTATATATATGTTTAAATTAAATGTAGCCTCTATTTCTATTACCTTCTACATTACAGCCCAGAATGTTAACCGCTACACTATAGAGCTGCATGGCCAGTTACAAATAAATAAATAAATAAATAAATTAAATATGAGACTTTTGCTGTATAGGAATACTTACTAGTAGTAAATATTCCTATACAGAAAAAGTCTCATATTTTGTATTTATTTATTTTTGGCTATGGAGCTCTATAGTGTAATGGTTGATTCTTGGCTGTAATGTAGAAGGTTGTGAGTTCTAATCCCACCAGAAACTTTTCAGAAATAGAGGTTAAATTAGATTTAAATACACTAGGTGTGCCCAAGCACTGACTCCATATATGGACATAGCTATATATGGAGTCAAAGCAGGGACTCCTAAGCCGAACTAGAGTCCCGACACCCTCCCCTCTTCAGAGCAGGGGTTGCCTAGTTTAATGCTCGGGTTCTCCCATTGACTTCCATTGTGCTTTGGGAAGCATTGGGAAGTCAAAGCATTGGGAAGTGTTCTACTCGAGCACATGAGCACTTTGGTGCTCAACCTACACTACTAGATGTCCATGAAAGCATTTTATCACCTGCTGGTCTGTCTTCATCCTGACCTTACTTTCATGGACACCAGTATGAGGTGCAGCATTGCAGCAGAACAAAGGTTGATAGTCACCTTGAGGTAAATTAATTTTATCATTTTAATTAATAATATCTATTGAATAATAACTTATGTAAATGATTCCTTGCAAGATTCCTTGCAAGCGGAAAGTCATTTGCATCTTTGCATTTCCAGCTTCTCCTTAGGATCTCAACAATCTCTGGGATCATCTGTTATACCTGCAAAGTCATCTGGTAGCGATGAGAAGAGGTGATGCCCACCCCCAAGGTAGAAGATTGGCTTTGTATCACTGAGGGATTTCAACAATCTGCGCAGTTTCCTAACTGCATTGGGCACTAGATGGAAAACACATCCGTGTAAAGAAGCCGCCACACTCAGGGTCCCGGTACTTCAATTACAAACCATTGTTTTCTGTAGTGCTGATGGCCTTGGCTGACTAACTACAAGTTTGTAATTGTTGATATCGGGGCCTGTGGGAGCACTTTAGACGCCCGCATCTTTAGTGCTTCCAGAATGGGTCACTGGCTTCAGACAAACCAGCTTGCTCTGCCAGAGCCCAGTAGACTATCTGGATCTGCAGGTCCGCCGGCTCCATTTGTGATCGTAGCAGATGAAGGATTCGCATTGTCATCCCACCTGATACGTCCCTTCCCTAGACGCGATCTGGATGACCGGAAGCGCATCTTCAACTATCGATTGACTCGCGCCCGTCGGTATGTGGAGTGCGCTTTCGGAATACTGTCTACAAAGTAGAGAGTGTTCATGTCATCCATGCAGATGAATCCGGACAATGCCACCCTGGTGATACAGGCCTGTGTACTGCTACACAACTTCACCAGGATTCACAATGCTTCCACAAATGCAGAATTGGGCCTAAATATCATTTTAGACCTGAACCGGCCTGGAAGCCCTGGAACGGCTGGACTAGCTGTTCGGGAACTCTATGCTGACTACTTCTGCAGTCCTGAGGGGGCATTGTCTTGGCAGTTGGAAGCCATCTGTGGAAGTCATTGAATTCAT
Source organism: Bufo bufo (assembly GCF_905171765.1). Taxonomy (NCBI): domain Eukaryota; kingdom Metazoa; phylum Chordata; class Amphibia; order Anura; family Bufonidae; genus Bufo; species Bufo bufo. The sequence goes on from NC_053393.1 coordinate 195,591,038, forward strand.
CTGGAATCTGGTTTAAAATTGAATCATAAATTTATTTTTCTTAATTTAGACTCGCAAGAGAATGAGGACCCTTGACGTGGGCTTGCGGGCTGAGGTATTTTGTAAAATCCAATTTTTTTAAAATAAATTTGGTGTAAATACCTTCTAATACCTCATTTCTAATTCCGTCTTAAAAAAATTATGTAATCATTTTAATATTATTTTAAATTTGTGTATGGCCTCACAGCTAAACACTAACATCCCATTTTTATTAATAAAAATGGGATATGTCTGCGTTCAGCTTTGAACAAGGCCTGCAATCCACAAAGAATAAACTTCTACGCAGAAAAGGTAAGTATGCCCTGCTCTTGATCATGCATGGAAAGGGCTCTTTTTGTTAAAACAACACACTGCCGGGCAGATGCTTCCGGCAAGCAGTGTGTTTGGTGATGTCACCGGCACTAATGTGCGGGCTTCTGCGCTGACCTAGCCTGTAAAAAGGCTAGGGCAGTGCTAAAGCTGGCCCATCATAGCTGGTGACATCATCAAACACACTGCTTTCCGGAAGCATCTGCCCGGCAGTGTGTTACATAGTAACATAGTACATAAGGCCGAAAAAAGACATTTGTCCATCCAGTTCGGCCTGTTATCCTAAAAGTTGATCCAGAGGAAGGCAAAAAAAAAACTGTGAGATAGAAGCCAATTTTCCCCACTTTAGGGGAATAAAAAATTCCTTTACAACTCCAATCAGAATAACTCCCTGGATCAACGACCCCTCTCTAGTAGCTCTAGCCTGTAATATTATTACACTCCAGAAATATATGCAGGCCCCTCTTGAATTTCTTTATTGTACTCACCATCACCAGCTCCTCAGGCAGAGAGTTCCATAGTCTCACTGCTCTTACCGTAAAGAATCCTCTTCTATGTTTGTGTACAAACCTTCTTTCCTCCAGACGCAGAGGATGTCCCCTCATCACAGTCACAGTCCTGGGGATAAATAGATGATGGGAGAGATGCAAGAGCATTGAGATATTCAGGAGACCAACTTAGTCTAACTCAGAGTTTTTCCACTGTAGCAGAACTTCAGTGGTGTTTCTGGTGAATTCTCAGACACTGTGTTTCAAGAGAGGTAAGGAATTTGCTAGACACAGTATCTATATTGTCTGATTGCAAATGAGCATAGGCAAGTAAGGTGTTAATTTGCTGTTGGGGGAGGAGCCTTTGTGGGAGGGTGTGTATATATACCCACACAGTATTAGCTTGCTAATTATAGCTTGCTGCTTTTCCAAGACTGCTTACCAAGAGCTGATTTACAAGAGCATTGAGATATTCAGGAGGTAATCTGGAGGTGGATACAATCTAAACAAGTAAGATTTGTTTGTTTAAAATCTTTCCCCTCTTTACAATGGCAGACCTGGTTCTGTGCAGGAATTGTTGTGCTTTTATTTCAGGTTCCACTCTTCAGATGTTTGGATACTGTCTGATCTGTAGACAGCTCTCCATAATGCAGCAGGAAATTACCTTTTTGAAATATGAGATTTTTAAATTAACCACTAAACAAACTCAGGCTGAGAACATTGCAATGCCACTGCCACAGAGGCCCCCTAGAATAGGGAGATGGGTTACTGTAGGTTCTGGTAGACTGAGAGTTGTGGATAGAAGGCATGTCCCACAGTCTGTGGCTCTCCATAATTCATTTGCAGCACTTTCAGAGTGCAAGAGCAACATGGAGGATGGCTCAAGCACAGTGGGTGAGAAACAATCATCTCCCATGCCTAAAGTATGTAAGACTGCAGCCAAAGACAAAAAGGAGAAGGTGAGGATTGACAGTAAGCAGCTGTTGGTGGGCGATTCCATCATAAGAGGTGTGAAGTTTGAGGAGAATAGTGTTGTTAGATGTCTCCCTGGTGCTACCGCTAGCAGGGATAGACGACGGATCCTTAATATTGTTAGGCAAGCAAAGCAGGAAAGGGAAGTGGATGTTATTCTCCATCTTGGGACAAATGATCTGGCTTGCAATGAGGTTTCAAAGGTGAAAGAAGCTTTTCACACACTTGGAAAGGATATACGGGAGGTTGCATCAACTGTTTCATTCTCTGCAGTTTTGCCTGTGCATAACCTTCAGCATGACAGGAAGATGCGCATTAAGGAATTCAATGTATGGCTTGGTGAATGGTGTCTGAACCAAGGGTTTGGCTTTGTGTCTCATGTTAGCTCTTGTTGGAATGGAAAAGAACTGTACAAGAAAGATGGTTTGCATCTTTCTCTCAAAGGAACGAATGTCCTCGGTGAACAGTTCAAGGTATTTGCTAAGAAGCATTTAAACTAGGAAAGGGGGGCAAAAGAGTGATAATCCAGCAGTCCAACTGCCCCCCGGAACAATGCCAGAAGAGGCCAGTAGCACAAAGGTTAAGAAATGACAAGCTCAGAGTCTTGTCTACAAATGCTCGCAGTCTAGGGAATAAGATCAATGAACTTGAGGCTATAATGGCATCTGAGAATATAGATGTAGTGGCTGTTACTGAGACGTGGTTCAAGGGGAGTAATGACTGGGATATATCAATACCAGGGTTCTCTCTATACAGGAAAGACAGAGAAGGCAAGAAGGGGGAGGGGTGGTCCTGTATGTGAAAGATAACATAAAATCTAATTTGATACAAATTAGCGAGAACAATTTAGAGTCAGTTTGGGTTACCGTGGAGCTTGATAATCATAAGGTAACTCGTGTAGGTGTGATATATAGACCACCTAGCCAAGTCAAAGAATTAGATGATCTACTAGTTGAGGAAATAGCTAAAATGACATTGAAGGGGGAAGTTATCATTATGGGAGACTTCAATCTTCCAGATGTAAACTGGAAAACCAAAATAGCTAGTTCTGCCAGGAGTACAGATATTCTAAATTCCCTACTGGGATTATCTCTACAGCAAGTAGTGGAGGAGCCAACCCAGAAGGAGGCCATTTTAGATTTAGTATTCACAAATGGGAATTTGGTATCTGATATTACTGTAGGGGAAAGCTTGGGATCTAGTGATCACCAGTCAGTGTGGTTTACTATAAGTACAGTGACTGAGTCACACCACACAAAAACAAAAGTTTTAGATTTTAGAAAAACAGACTTTTCTAAAATTAGATTAGTGGTATACGAGTCCCTATCAGAGTGGAACAGTTTCATTGGAGTCCAGGAGAAATGGGACTACTTAAAAGTGGCACTATTGAAGGCAACAGAAAATTGCATTAGGCTTGTCAGTAAAAGCAAAAAAAGGAAGAGACCACTGTGGTACTCAGCAGAAGTGGCCAAAATCATTAAAAACAAAAAGATAGCATTTAGGAATTATAAAAAAAAAAAAAACGAGGATGACAGACAAATTTATAAGATTAGGCAGAGAGAGGCCAAACAAGTTATAAGAGCTTCTAAAGCACAGGCAGAAGAGAAATTAGCTCAGTCAGGGAAAAAAGGCCAGAAGGCATTCTTCAGATACATAAATGAAAAAAGGAAACTAAAAGAAGGAATTACCAAATTAAGAACAAAAGAAGGAAGGTATATAGAAGAAGATAAAGAACTAGCTGACTGCCTCAATGAATATTTCTGTTCAGTTTTTACAAAGGAAAATGAAGGAGAAGGACCTCAGTTAGGTAAGAAGACTAATGAATCTTTTGATGCATGTGTCTTTACAGAGGAAGAGGTTCTAAGTCAGCTGTCTAAAATTAATACAAATAAGTCACAGGGGCCTGATGGGATACACCCAAAGCTATTAAAAGAGCTCAGCGTTGAACTAGCAAAACCATTAACAGATTTATTTAACCAATCGCTGGCAACAGGAGTCGTCCCAGAAGATTGGAAATTAGCAAATGTTGTGCCCATTCACAAGAAAGGTAGTAGGGAGGAATCGGGCAACTATAGGCCAGTAAGCCTGACATCAATAGTGGGGAAATTAATGGAAACCATACTTAAGGAGAGGATTGTGGAACATCTAAAATCCCATGGATTGAAGGATGAAAAACAGCATGGGTTTACTTCCGGGAGATCATGTCAAACTAATCTTATTGATTTTTTCGATTGGGTGACTAAAATAATAGATGGAGGAGGTGCAGTAGACATCGCTTATCTAGACTTTAGTAAGGCTTTTGATACTGTCCCACATAGAAAGCTTATCAATAAAGTGCAGTCTTTGGGCTTGGACTCCCATATTGTTGAATGGATTAGGCAGTGGCTGAGGGACAGGCAACAGAGGGTTGTAGTCAATGGAGTATATTCAGACCAAGGTCTTGTTACCAGTGGGGTACCTCAGGGATCTGTTCTGGGACCCATATTGTTTAATATCTTTATCAGCGAAATTGCAGAAGGCCTCGATGGTAAGGTGTGTCTTTTTGCTGATGACACAAAGATTTGTAACAGGGTTGATGTTCCTGGAGGGATACACCAAATGGAAAAGGACTTAGGAAAACTAGAGGAATGGTCAAAAATATGGCAACTAAAATTTAATGTTGATAAGTGCAAGATAATGCACCTGGGACGTAAAAACCCAAGAGCAGAATATAAAATCAGTGATACAGTCCTAACCTCAGTATCTGAGGAAAGGGATTTAGGGGTCATTATTTCAGAAGACTTAAAGGTAGGCAGACAATGTCATAGAGCAGCAGGAAATGCTAGCAGAATGCTTGGGTGTATAGGGAGAGGAATTACCAGTAGAAAGAGGGAGGTGCTCATGCCGCTCTACAGAGCACTAGTGAGACCTCATTTGGAGTATTGTGCTCAGTACTGGAGACCATATCTCCAGAAGGATATTGATACTTTGGAGAGAGTTCAGAGAAGAGCTACTAAACTGGTACATGGATTGCAGGATAAAACTTACCAGGAAAGATTAAAGGACCTTAACATGTATAGCTTGGAAGAAAGACGAGACAGAGGGGATATGATAGAAACTTTTAAATACATAAAGGGAATCAACAAGGTAAAAGAGGAGAGAATATTCAAAAGAAGAAAAACTGCTACAAGAGGACATAGTTTTAAATTAGAGGGGCAAAGGTTTAAAAGTAATATCAGGAAGTATTACTTTACTGAGAGAGTAGTAGATTCATGGAATAGCCTTCCTGCAGAAGTGGTAGCTGCAAATACAGTGGAGGAGTTTAAGCATGCATGGGATAGGCATAAGGCCATCCTTCATATAAGATAGGGCCAGGGGCTATCCATAGTATTTAGTATATTGGGCAGACTGGATGGGCCAAATGGTTCTTATCTGCCGACACATTCTATGTTTCTATGTTTCTATGTCTGTACTGACCCCTGATATATTTATACATAGTAATTAGATCTCCCCTCACTCGTCTTTTTTCTAAAGTGAATAACCCTAATTTTGATAATCTTTCAGGGTACTGTAGTTGCCCCATTCCAGTTATTAATTTAGTTGCCCTCCTCTGGACTCTCTCCAGCTCTGCTATGCCTGCCTTGTTCACAGGAGCCTAGAACTGTACACAGTACTCCATGTGTGGTCTGACTAGCGATTTGTAAAGTGGTAGGACTATGTTCTTATCACGGGCATCTATGCCCCTTTTGATGCAACCCATTATCTTATTGGCCTTGGCAGCAGCTGCCTGACACTGGTTTTTGCAGCTTAGTTTGCTGTTTATTAAAATTCCTAGATCCTTTTTCATGTCAGTGTTACCGAGTGTTTCACCATTTAGTATGTACGGGTGACTTGCATTATTTCTTCCCATGTGTACTTTTGTCAGTGTTAAACCTCATTTGCCACTTATCTGCCCAAGCCTCCAATCTATCCAGATCCCTCTGTAGTAGTATACTGTCCTCTTCAGTGTTAATTACTCCACAAATATCAGAAATAAGGTTCTGGCTATGACATTACTTAATTCCCTTAGGATACGGGGGTGTATGCCATCCGGCCCTGGCGATTTGTCTATTTTAATCTTTTTAAGTCACTGTTGTACTTCTTCCTGGGTCAGACAGGACACTTTTAATGGGGAATTTACTTTAACAATCTGCATTTCATCTGACAATTTATTTTCCTCAGGGAATACATTGGAGAAAAAAATATTTAACAGCTTTGCTTTCTCTTCGCTCTCTGTGACTCCCCCCTCATTACTCTTTTAAAGGGCCGACACCTTCAGATTTATACTTTTTAACATTTATATAATTGAAGAACATTTTAGGGTTAGTTTTACTCTCTTTGGCAATTAATCTCTCGGTCTCTAGTTTGGCCGCTTTTATTTGTTTTTTACATGTTCTATTTTTTCCTTATAGTTTTTCAGTGCTTCCGTGCTACCCTCCTGTTTTAGTGATTTAAATGCTTTCTTTTTGTCATTTATTGCTTTCTTTACAGTTCTATTTATCCACATTGGTTTCTGTTTGTTCCTTAACCTTTTATTCCCATACGGTATGTACCTCTCACAATGAGATTTTAGGATGCTTTTAAAGATATTCAATTTTGTAGCTGTATTTTTATTTTTGAGGACTTTGTCCCAGTTAGTTAGGCCTATGGCCTCTCTTAGTTGGCTAAATTTAGCTTTTTTGAAGTTTGGTATTTTTGTTCCTCCCTGTAGAAACGCTCTTTTGAATGATAATTGGAAGGTTATGACTTTATGGTCACTATTTCCCAGGTATCCCCCAACCTGCACGTCTGTTGTTCTGTCAGGCCTATTGGTTAATGCTAAGTCCAGTATGGCCGTCCCTCTAGTCGGGTCCTGAACCAGTTGGGAGTGGTAATTGTCTTTGGTTATTGCCAAGAACCTGTTTCCTTTATGAGATATACAAGTTTCAGTTTCCCAGTCTATATCTGGGTAGTTGAAGTCCCCCATAATAACCACCTCATTATGATTTGCCGCCTTGTCTATCTCATTTAGTAGTAGATTTTCTGTGGACTCTGGTATATTAAATAATAATTAAAAAAATATTATAAATGTATTATTATTAATACAAATTTACTAGACAAAATTAGAATTAAAGCTCAAAGTGTGATTTTGCACGGAATTGCCGCTCAACGGCCATTTGCATGAGCCCTAATAATCACATTTGTGAAAGAGGCCTATTATCAATTCATATCAAAGACATTAGAAATATTTAATAAAAAAATGTGGTTATTAAAGTATAAAAATATTTCTTTTTTACATGTTCATCGGTTGCTATGCAATAAGTTATGCATTGCTGAAAGGGAATTTTTTATGTATGCTATACATTTTCTGACTAGGCCTCTTGCACAATATATATATAATTTACAATATGTACACAAAAGTGAGTTGGCATCTGTCATGAAGAAGCATAGAATATGTGCAAATGAGCATATAAAGTACTGTATCACTCAAAAGTACACTATCTATGCTGTTCCAGGACATATGGTCCACTCACAGACCATAAGGCGTCATGCACACATCCGCGGAGCACGGTCCGTGAAAACCCGGCCTGCCGTGCTGATGAGTGCAGGAGCGCACAGTGTCATAGCAACCAATCCGTGCTCTACGGATGTGTGTATGAAACAATTTAAAATATACATACTTTTAAATAAATTGATATACTCACAAATTTTATCTTTTTTTCTGGATTGAAGCTGAGGACTATGCTGTCGGTAGCAGTTCTCTGGCTATTTCCTCCCATGACCGGTCCTTTTTGACATGGTTATGATAGACCTCGGGTGTCCCATAGGGATAAGTGCTATAGCTTGGTTGAGGGCTGGGTGCTCCTCAATCAAGCCATAGCACGATGCTAGGGAGGCCCGTTCCCATCTGACATTGGCTGCTCCCCCCCAACACTGGATGTTTTCATAGGTGCAGGGGGAGAAGCAGCGGTGCGGGGACCAGGAGCGGCACAGGGAGCAGGGTAAGTATATTCTGTGTGAGGGGCCCAGCATATGGGGGGGAAGTTTATAGTTTCAGATAACCCCTTTAACCAACAGCTGGGGACTGACATTATCAGAATGAGAAGGACCATGGTTCTTGGTCCCTTCTCACCATAAAAATACCAGCCTACAGCCGCCTCAAGAGCAGAACCATCATATAAAATGGTTCCACCCCTGATGGCAGCCCAGCACCCCTGAGGCTTTGGGTACCAGAGTAATGTTGGGGGAAAGGGGGTAATGTCAGCAGCTCTGGGGTAGAAAAACACTGCTGGCTGACAATAAGACCCAGTGATTAAATGGAAAAAAATAAAACCATAATGGAAAAAATCTTTATTTAAAAAAACACACACCAACTACAGCCCTTTTTGACCAATTTATGCAATCAGTTACACACAACACGTTCATGTAGTCCAGCGAATCCGTCACAGTCCAAAAGCAGATCTGTGAAAAATGAAATAACAATTTTACAAATACGTTAAAATTATAAACATTTGCTTGCCTTTTTCATGATCTACTACTACAGTGTATAACAATAATTATGCACCCTTGCCCACACACACTATTTATGCCCCCTTTCCACCCCCAGACACAAACTATTATGCCTCTTAGTGCACCTGCAGTAGTTTTGACTTATTTTTTAAAACATTTTGGCTACAATTTATACTTGCTTTGTCATGCCTCTGTACATGCATCTCATCACACTGGTCCAAGACCATCCAGAAATTTGGGACGTCAATTTGGATCAGTATCATGATAGCTATAAGTAAGATACAGCATGGGCGGACATTGCAGGCCAGATGTTCCCCGCTATTTCAGACAAAGATGATCAGGCCAGAGAACATATTTGTAAGTACAGTATATCAGTCAATTTCTCGTGGTATAATGTCGCCTTTTTCCATTTTTTTTTTTTTTTATTCTCTTGATTTTTGCTCTAGTGAAAGATCTCAAATCAAGATGGGCATCCTGCCGAGATCAGTTTAAAAAACATTTAAAGGAACAGGGAAGGAGCGGAGATGCACCCAGCAAAAAGAGGCCTTATACATTTGCAAGGCAATTACATTTTTTAAAGCGTGTGATGGATACGCGACAGTGAGTATATCCTTTCCTTATAAATTAATAGTGTTCATGTTTTGGGCAATATGTTTAAAAACTGGAATTGGGCAAAAGAAAAGGGCGCTATGGTGCCCTCAATAGTAGCAGAATACTGTAGTGAATAGGTACACAGCATACAGCTATAGTTTCTCTGAGAATATCAATAATTTGGATTTTTTTGTTTCTACACACAGGACCAGTGACAATTTACAGAATTTACCATCAGAGGAGGAGGCGGAGAAAGTCGTGGGTGAACAATGTTTGCTGCCACACCAAACACAGGAACATGCTGTTGAATATCACCTCACTAGCACACTTGATAAAAGTGCCACAACGTCTCCTGCCATCGCTGTGCCTTATGCCTCAACGCGTCGTACTACCAGGGGCTACCAGGGCCCAAATTGATGAGCGGGTGCTGAATTATCTTGAGAAGTCCTCTTCTGAAGGATATGAAGAGGCCTTCCTAAGATCTCTGGCACCCCTTTTAAGGCGGGTCCCAGAGGTGGTACGTTATCGGGCCCAAATGGTAGTTCCTACTGTACTGGAGGCATTTGTACCACCTTATGATCCCTCTCCCATACTGCATGCTGTAAATATGTGGCGTATTCAGCAAGATGATGCCCTTTTTCCACCTGGCTCATCTGCACCACGTACGCAGTATTGATGGGGGTGGGAAATCAACACCCCTCCATTACAATCAGGACTACCATTTGAGGCCCCGTAACGTACCATCTTCTCTTTTTCAAAGAAATCCTCATGGCCCATCTCTATCTGGACCTGGCCTGTATGTCCCACCTCCTCCTCAACAAAGTCAGTATGGGCATTGGTCATAGCCATCCTCCTCCGGTAATAGTGGACAGCCATCCACATCCCCTTTGTGTTCCAGTCAAGGCGGCCAAAAAAGATCACAAGACACCTCAGGGTTGCTTTCCACCTCTGGCCATTTGATGGATTTATAATTTCCCTTGCTGGAGTTTTGGCTACAGTTTTTTTTACTGTTTATTTAGTTTTGTAAAAATTTAGTTACTTTAGTTATATTTCCTACTTTTTTCAAACCAGCACCTGGATTGTAATTATTTTGGAATTGCATGCATTTAAATGGGTGTCATTTTCTATTCTGAAATCCGCCTATATTAGGCGTATTTCCGGCGCAGATAGTGATGCAACAGTTAGTTGCGTGTCTATCTGCGACTTTGCCACGCTCACGCTAGGTCTAAAATTGTGGGTGGGGAAGGGGATGGGCCGGGAAGTCTGTCTCATTCACCATTTTCTACGCCTGTTTTAGGCTTAGAAAATAGTCTAAATGTAAGACAGCTAGTAAGCTGTCCTACATTTAGAAGTGGCGCTGGATTGGCCAAAGTTAAGGAGAGGCCTGCGCCTCTTCATAACTTTCATAACTTCAGCGGATCCTCCGCCAGCGCAGGGGCTTTATTAAGACTGGCGTCTAAAATGCTGCTCTTAATAAATTTGTTCCTTAATTTAGCCCCTCAGTTATTCAACAAAATACATCTGTATAGCGCCACCTGCTGTTTGTTCTTTTTAGTATTTCTCTGTCCACCTGAGGTGGATGCCCATGCTCAGTACCACACATAGTAAAAGTTTGGAAACTCTTTAATTTATGATATTAAACAAGTTAACTTTTGCATCCCTGTCAAGTGTATCAATGAGGAATTGAGAGGCACGGGTGGGAGGTGGGCCTAGCATCTACCATTTTCTGTCATGGCAGTCAGTATTTGCCATGATGGTGTCAATAAAGTATTGACTGCCATGAGAGAAGTTGCACAGTGAGCTCTGGAAATGTGATGTGTCACTATAGTAGGCTGGCATCAGTGAGAGCAAGCAGCTTATTTGAGGACACAGGATCCCTTTAACAAATTACAGCAAACAATTATTTCCAAATTATTTTATTTTGGAATTTAGGTAACATACGTAAACTATGGAAATCATGTCCACTGGTCAAAAAAGCGCAATCAGATGAGGTCCTGTTGCCATGGTACAGAACCCTCTGGGGTCATGAAGTAATCCGCATACAAAGAAGCAGCACACGGTCCATTGGTTGTGAGGACATACTGCTCTCAAAACCATGCAATAAAGATGCTTGAAACCACTGAAAACAAACTAAGAAATCCTAAAGGCTCTCTATGAAGCAACAGAAAATGGCTTCTAGGTTGATCATGCGACCATCCTTTGGGTGTTCTCAGAAGGGCGGGTTTACAAATAACTGCCAATCAAATTCATCCATTTTTCATGTCCGTTTTTAACGGACATGAAAAACTGATGCAAAACGGACATTAAAAACGGACACACGGACAGAAAATGGATGCACACACTGATGCAAGATGGCCATGAAAAACTGACAGTGTGTCCGTTTTTAACGGACGTTTTTTTTCACTGTCGTGTGCATGCAGCCTTATGCTGTGCAAATAGCAAGGTAAAACTTCCACCTCTCCTGTCACCACCAGATCCCCTGAAGTCTCTGATGTTAGGCACCACTGCTACATCAAAGCATTTCCTGGACAACATCAGGAAGTACAACTCCTGCTTCCAAATGACATCATTTGCAGCAACAAGATACATTTTTACAACAGGATTTATGCCAACGTTATATTATGGTTATAGTGTGAGGTACATGAGGTAACAGTAACAGTACTTATATATATTGTGGGGATTCGCTCTGGTAGGCAGGGTAAGCGGACGCAGTACAGAGGCAAAAACAAGGTTGTAAATCAAAGTTCAGTGTTTATTCTCACACAGAAAGAAAACAAGCCAAAAGTAAGTGTTCATTTTTTGGTGCCTGTTCACACCACACAAAGTTCACAGTGCAAAAAGACTTCACCTGGTCAGCAGATGATTTCCACCCACAGTCCGCAGCAGGCTTTAGAGGCCTGTTTCCCCAGCCTATGGCTCTCACAAATAAATGCCTCAGTGTCTCAAACCACAGACTCCTCAGCTCCTCTGCCATGGAGGATAATCCACCCACAGCTGAGCTGCTGGCTGGGTTTTTAAACCCCAGCCCAAAACCTGGCCTGGACGTGGGGAACAGCCACCCACCCTGCTCTTTGGCTGCTCCCAATAAGAACCGGCCCGGATCGGCTTTTCAGCCACACTAAGAATAAACAGTGTCAGCAAGCACTAGCTGCGGCTGGCACATAAAATAACCGGTTCTTATCTCACCGAGGCCAGGAACCTCGGTGACACGTACCTTCCGTCAATGACGGACCCTTGCGCCTTCCTACAATATATATATATATATATATATATCCAACAAAGAAAAACAGCAGCACTAATGGTGGATCCTGTTGCAAATTCCTCCGACCACAGGAAAACTGGTCATCAATGGTAGTAGTTCTCCAAAAAAGAGGCAGCACTCTAATATAAAAGTGAAAAGACCTGCTTTATTCCCCTCTGCAACGTTTCAACTGCTCATTGCAGTCTTTATCAAGCATACAAACTGGTGTCAGAACATCCACATTTATACCCACAATACCTTGTGAGTCAATTAGTGATAATTACATAATCAAGTGAAAAAAATACATAATCAAGTGTAAAAAAGATAATGTAAAATATATAATCAAATCAGTGATACAACAACTTATTATACATCTCGTGAAGCCATGATTATTATTATTTAAAAATCACATATTTCATTGTGAATTCACATAAAGTGACATTGTGCATTAATCAATTAAAGTGATCACCTGTGTGTGATTAAATGAATGGCCAATCGGCCGCATAGAAACAACTTACACAGCAGTGTAATCGGATGGCGCCAACCTCAGCGTCCCCAGTCAGTCAATGCGCATGTCCGGTAACCAGGATACCAGTACACACTGAGTCACACGACCCGTCACCTGACCACACGTGATCAGTGACATCAGTCGCAAGGCGTGAACAGGCAACCGGCCTCCACCATAGGTGCACGTGACGCGCCAGAAAGAGGCAACCCCGCTGCCAAGTCACTAGATTACATTATAATATCACATGAGCCGTAACCCGGCAACCAGAAGGCGTCCCAAAATCCGGCGAACCATAGCCACCCAGGTACGGGATTACAATATGACATACGTCATTTTTTGACATGTGCCAGCTCGTTTGTAATATATGTACTGCAATGTTCATGTGGTCTCCTCTATGTGGGGGAGACTACATGTGACATAAAAACACTACTGAATAATCACTGTTTCACCATTAGGCGCAAAAGAACGGATTTGCCGGTTCCTAAACACTTTGTTGAGTATGGTCATAATGAAAGAGAGTTAAAATGTATGATTATCGACCAAGTTCCAAGGGCTAGACGAGGTGGCGATCGCACTTTGACCCTTAAACAGAGGGAATTTCTATGGATACATCGTCTCCAGACCCTTAAACCACAGGGTCTGAATGTCGAGTTCAAATGGAATATAATGTAATGTTTTTTTGGGATCTTTCATCTTGTGAGCTTGTCTCTCTTATTCGGTTTTCTGGTATTGTGATCACCTATGGTGTCAAACAATATATTTATCATGTTTTCTTTCTTTCTTTCTTTTTATTTCAGATTTTATCAGATCTGATAGATCTTTTCAAGCTCATCACAGCAGTGGAAAACGACGGCGGCCATTCACAGTGTTTTTAGTCCCATATTAGGGAGCATGATTGGAATTGTATTCTATAAATTGAGATAAATGTACTGTGGATAAGTCGTGAATGGAAGATTGTCACTTATAGTTTCTAGATGAGGGAAAATGGGTGGACCTTTGTTCTGAGGATGTTGGGTACTGATCGGACTTGACACCTTGGTGCCATAATTCGTGGGTGGTGATGATCATTAAAGTGATATAACCACATAAACCACACCCTCTCATTACCCTTTTTTTTTTTATAGAGACATTGTTTCCACATGGGAGCTCATGACTCTATCTCTTCCTATATAGACGGCTTGATATCCCTCTTTTTTCTAGTATTAATTTTTTCCAGTAGTCTCATGATGTGGTATATCTGTACTAGACAATCCTGTCATGCCCCATATGTGACTCATCCATCCCTTTCCATGTCTGTCTTTAGCGGTGCCCTTTCGCCCTGGGTGGCTATGGTTCGCCGGATTTTGGGACGCCTTCTCGTTGCCGGGTTACGGCTCATGTTATATTGTCATGTGATCTAGTGACTTGGTAGCGGGGTTGCCTCTTTCTGGCACGTCACGTGCACCTATGGTGGAGGCCGGTTGCCTGTTCACGCCTTGCGACTGACGACACTGATCACGTGTGGTCAGGTGACGGGTCGCGTGACTCAGTGTGTACTGGTATCCTGGTTACCGGACATGCGCATTGACTGACTGGGGACGCTGAGGTTGGCGCCATCCGATTACACTGCTGTGTAAGTTGTTTCTATGCGGCCGATTGGCCATTCATTTAATCACACACAGGTGATCACTATAATTGATTAATGCACAATGTCACTGATTTGATTATATATTTGACATTATCTTTTTTACACTTGATTATGTATTTTTTTCACTTGATTAGGTAATTATCACTAATTGACTCACAAGGTATTGTGGGTATAAATGTGGATGTTCTGACACCAGTTTGTATGCTTGATAAAGACTGCAATGAGCAGTTGAAACGTTGCAGAGGGGAATAAAGCGTGTCTTTTCACTTTTATATTAGAGTGCTGCCTCTTTTTTTGGAGAACTATATATATATATATATATACAGACAAAAGGAAGGCCAGCAGCACACCAAGGTTTTCAACAAAACGTGAAGTTTATTCCTCCAGAGTCAGCAGCGACGTTTCAACAGCTTGTTGCTGTCTTTCTCAAGCTATGTGCATATGTGTTGCAGACATACAATTTAAAGGTGCATCAATTACACAATTCAATTTACATCAATTAATCCATGTACAAGAAAATTCATATAATACGTGATTCCTTATATTTAGCAGAATACATACATTATACCACAGTGTTGCAAAATACAGTGCATACATTCAATATACAAAATGATTCATACTGTGCATAATATGGGGCAAAAACCCTAAATACCTTTCATTAGTGCAGGTGTGTTGTCCCTGATCACCAGGTTAAAAATCACGATCAGCTGGTGCGCCATGTCGCGCCGGCCCCACCGTCCCGGCGGCGTCCCCGTTCCCTCTATGCGCATGCGTCAGAGACACAAGTCTCGCGACGCTACATGCGCAGAGAGACAAACCCTGAACCACAACCAAGATGGCCAAACTTGTCCTCCGGCCGATGTGCGCATGTCCATGTGTAAGTAACGGCCTCCCATAGATGGTCACATGGGACAAATCACATGATCGGGAAACCAGGTAAATAACCTTGCATAAAGAATTTCTCAATGAGAATCCAGGTCAAGACTGCTGTGCATCCTCGATCCCACAAACGCAAATGTGGGAATCCAGGACCTAGCGTCCTATCAACCTAGTAACTGGCCAAAGTAATACCCTCACATGCGCACACTGGGGGGGGTTAGGCAACTAGTGACAGCGACTGTCCGCTGCGACGAACCACTCACTGTCAATCTAAGGCAATGGCGACGTAACAAGGATCCCCCTGTAAACTGTCGCCCACCTAACAGGTGGCCGCTACCCCCCAGGAAGTATAAGCGCACAGGGTGTAGATGCCAGCACAAAATTAATAAAGTAAGGAAGAACATAACATAATATAAAGGGAACCACATGGAGATGTCTGGGTAAAACGCCGAACTACCATGGATCATGTATCACAGCTGCACCGGCATGACAGTCAGGTCACCCCGCCCGTGGGTAAGGTCGTGAGAACAGTGGATAACCACCCGGGTCAGCGATGTCTCCCCTGCTGCACAGCGCACCAGTCTTGATCATGATCAGTGTATAAATCTAAAAACAAAGAGAGATTTTTTACAAAAAAATCAAAGCAGATGTATAACTTGGTTGTTATTGACACATATACATTTATCCCACAGAGGAGGGTGAGGACCCATGCATGGCGCAAGAGGGACAACACTAGTCAACCCTGAAATCGACATTCAGCCCATTGGGCCTCAAGGTATTTAAGGTGAATATCCAGAATAGCTCTCGCTTTTTAAGGAGGGCTTGTCTATCCCCCCCACGCCTTCCCAATTCTATCTGTTCCAATACACGGAACCTTAGGTCATTCTGTGTGTGTCCTGCATCTTTGAAATGTTTAGACACCGGTAAATCCATCTTTTCCTTTCTGATGGAATATCGGTGTTGATTTAACCGTGTCTTCAAGTCCCACGTGGTCTCCCCAACGTACCACTTCCCACAAGGGCAGGTCAGTTGGTAGACCACGTAGGACGAGTCACATGTCAAGTATTGGTTGATTTTGACCAATTTATTGGTAGCCGGATTGAGGAACGTATTCCCTTTGATCATGAGGTTACAATTGATGCAGTGATAGCAGGGGTAGCAGCCAGTCCGTGTGGAGCCACACATAGTTCTCACACTGGTCCTGGCACTACCCACATCCGACTTTACCAACCTGTCTCCCAAATTGCGTCCTCTCCGGTAGGAAAATAATGGTGGAGTTTCAAACTCCTCGACTTGAGGAAAACTATTCCCTATCATCCTCCAGTGTTTCCGAATGACAGCCGCTATTTGTGGACTGTCAGCCGAAAACTGGGAGATGAATGGAATACGGGGTTTTTTGGCGACCAGTTTTTTAATATTAGTAGTACCCCCTTTGTCATGCACTCGCTGAATGCTATCCCTGATCAATTTTTTGGGGTACCCACGAGTGGCAAATTTCTGACTCATTTCAGTGAGTCTTAAATCTCTAATGTGCTCATCCTTTACGATCCTCTGGACCCTGAGAAATTGACTAAAGGGTAATGACCGGACCATGGGACGAGGATGATGACTGTCATACCGCAGCAACGTGTTTTTATCAGTGGGTTTTACAAACAGGTCAGTCTCCAACCCCCGTCCCACGATCCGGACCTCCGTGTCAAGGAACTGTAGCCTCTCAGTTGAATGGACCACAGTAAATTTCACTGTCGGATCAACCTCATTGAGAAATGAGTGGAAGGCGAGGAGGCCCAACGTGTCGCCCGTCCACACCAGGAAGATATCGTCGATATAGCGCCACCACCCCAGAACATGTCTGAAGTGGTGGCTGCCATATATCGACGACTCCTCAAGGTGGGCCATATAGATGTTAGCGTACGTGGGCGCCACGTTGGACCCCATCGCCGTCCCACGCATCTGTACAAAGAAGTCATCCTGGAACAGGAAATAATTTTTGGTTAAAACAAATCTCAATAAAGATAATAAGAAAGTTTGACAGACTTCAGTATGATCAGATGTTTTAAGACATGTTTCCACAGCCTGGAGTCTGTCAAACTTTCTTATTATCTTTATTGAGATTTGTTTTAACCAAAAATTATTTCCTGTTCCAGGATGACTTCTTTGTACAGATGCGTGGGACGGCGATGGGGTCCAACGTGGCGCCCACGTACGCTAACATCTATATGGCCCACCTTGAGGAGTCGTCGATATATGGCAGCCACCACTTCAGACATGTTCTGGGGTGGTGGCGCTATATCGACGATATCTTCCTGGTGTGGACGGGCGACACGTTGGGCCTCCTCGCCTTCCACTCATTTCTCAATGAGGTTGATCCGACAGTGAAATTTACTGTGGTCCATTCAACTGAGAGGCTACAGTTCCTTGACACGGAGGTCCGGATCGTGGGACGGGGGTTGGAGACTGACCTGTTTGTAAAACCCACTGATAAAAACACGTTGCTGCGGTATGACAGTCATCATCCTCGTCCCATGGTCCGGTCATTACCCTTTAGTCAATTTCTCAGGGTCCAGAGGATCGTAAAGGATGAGCACATTAGAGATTTAAGACTCACTGAAATGAGTCAGAAATTTGCCACTCGTGGGTACCCCAAAAAATTGATCAGGGATAGCATTCAGCGAGTGCATGACAAAGGGGGTACTACTAATATTAAAAAACTGGTCGCCAAAAAACCCCGTATTCCATTCATCTCCCAGTTTTCGGCTGACAGTCCACAAATAGCGGCTGTCATTCGGAAACACTGGAGGATGATAGGGAATAGTTTTCCTCAAGTCGAGGAGTTTGAAACTCCACCATTATTTTCCTACCGGAGAGGACGCAATTTGGGAGACAGGTTGGTAAAGTCGGATGTGGGTAGTGCCAGGACCAGTGTGAGAACTATGTGTGGCTCCACACGGACTGGCTGCTACCCCTGCTATCACTGCATCAATTGTAACCTCATGATCAAAGGGAATACGTTCCTCAATCCGGCTACCAATAAATTGGTCAAAATCAACCAATACTTGACATGTGACTCGTCCTACGTGGTCTACCAACTGACCTGCCCTTGTGGGAAGTGGTACGTTGGGGAGACCACGTGGGACTTGAAGACACGGTTAAATCAACACCGATATTCCATCAGAAAGGAAAAGATGGATTTACCGGTGTCTAAACATTTCAAAGATGCAGGACACACACAGAATGACCTAAGGTTCCGTGTATTGGAACAGATAGAATTGGGAAGGCGTGGGGGGGATAGACAAGCCCTCCTTAAAAAGCGAGAGCTATTCTGGATATTCACCTTAAATACCTTGAGGCCCAATGGGCTGAATGTCGATTTCAGGGTTGACTAGTGTTGTCCCTCTTGCGCCATGCATGGGTCCTCACCCTCCTCTGTGGGATAAATGTATATGTGTCAATAACAACCAAGTTATACATCTGCTTTGATTTTTTTGTAAAAAATCTCTCTTTGTTTTTAGATTTATACACTGATCATGATCAAGACTGGTGCGCTGTGCAGCAGGGGAGACATCGCTGACCCGGGTGGTTATCCACTGTTCTCACGACCTTACCCACGGGCGGGGTGACCTGACTGTCATGCCGGTGCAGCTGTGATACATGATCCATGGTAGTTCGGCGTTTTACCCAGACATCTCCATGTGGTTCCCTTTATATTATGTTATGTTCTTCCTTACTTTATTAATTTTGTGCTGGCATCTACACCCTGTGCGCTTATACTTCCTGGGGGGTAGCGGCCACCTGTTAGGTGGGCGACAGTTTACAGGGGGATCCTTGTTACGTCGCCATTGCCTTAGATTGACAGTGAGTGGTTCGTCGCAGCGGACAGTCGCTGTCACTAGTTGCCTAACCCCCCCCAGTGTGCGCATGTGAGGGTATTACTTTGGCCAGTTACTAGGTTGATAGGACGCTAGGTCCTGGATTCCCACATTTGCGTTTGTGGGATCGAGGATGCACAGCAGTCTTGACCTGGATTCTCATTGAGAAATTCTTTATGCAAGGTTATTTACCTGGTTTCCCGATCATGTGATTTGTCCCATGTGACCATCTATGGGAGGCCGTTACTTACACATGGACATGCGCACATCGGCCGGAGGACAAGTTTGGCCATCTTGGTTGTGGTTCAGGGTTTGTCTCTCTGCGCATGTAGCGTCGCGAGACTTGTGTCTCTGACGCATGCGCATAGAGGGAACGGGGACGCCGCCGGGACGGTGGGGCCGGCGCGACATGGCGCACCAGCTGATCGTGATTTTTAACCTGGTGATCAGGGACAACACACCTGCACTAATGAAAGGTATTTAGGGTTTTTGCCCCATATTATGCACAGTATGAATCATTTTGTATATTGAATGTATGCACTGTATTTTGCAACACTGTGGTATAATGTATGTATTCTGCTAAATATAAGGAATCACGTATTATATGAATTTTCTTGTACATGGATTAATTGATGTAAATTGAATTGTGTAATTGATGCACCTTTAAATTGTATGTCTGCAACACATATGCACATAGCTTGAGAAAGACAGCAACAAGCTGTTGAAACGTCGCTGCTGACTCTGGAGGAATAAACTTCACGTTTTGTTGAAAACCTTGGTGTGCTGCTGGCCTTCCTTTTGTCTGTATACTACATTGGATCTCGGTGCTGATCCACACTGGCCTGACCTTGCACCCGCTATTGACAGAGTGCTGCATCCTCATTTTTCCATATTCTATATATATATATATATATGTGTGTGTGTGTGTGTAAAAATAGGGAATGGGGTGCAAACAAATAGAAAGGAGGAGGACCTCCTCTTACCACTCCATTCTAGAGCCCATGCTGCAGTTCTTCTCCATGCTGTTGGGGGTTGAAGGACCTGTGATGATACTCTGTGCAGTTCTTTTACTAGATGTACAGGACCAGTGATGCTGAAGATGATGTCATCACAGGTCCTGGCAGATGATCCTATCCATCCTGGGAACTACACCATTCTTTGTGCAGTTCTGTGCTGATTAGTTTCAAATCCTAATGGGTTTCACAGTCAAATGTATGCCTACCTAAAGCTGTTACTAAGGGAAATTTACTGATGATAGGATAAATATTCAGTTCACTTCAATGGGAAACTAATGTAATCAATCTTCAGTAAGCTCCTCATAGAGGCAGCTACGTGCTGTTAGAATTTTAGCATTTAACTCTGTGAAGGGAAGCAGATAATTTGCAGCTCTGTAACAGAAAAAATGACCCAGCAATGCTTAAAGTGGTTGGCCAGCTTCCTATATTGATAACCTATTGTCAGGATAGGTCTTCAATTGTACTGAGCGAATCGAGCTTTGGATCCAAGACCCGAAGTCAATTTGTTCAATACTTTATTTTAATACTATACGGAGACCTATCTCCATACAGACTTAAAATGTATGGGCTCCAATGATGTAAAATTCAAAGCTGACTTCGGATCCATGTTTAATAAGGTTTTTTTACTTTTAAAAATTGAAGTCCGAGGTCTTTGGTGGCAACGAATTTCGCTTGCCGGAGTCCATACATTTAAATGCAGTACGGAGTTGGAAATCCGTACAGCATTCAAACAAAGTCTTGAACGAATTGACTTTGGATCTTGAATCCGAAGCTCGATTCACCTAACACTTTTATCAGATCGGTGGGTGACCAACTCCTGGCACCCCCACGATCAGCTGTTTGAAGAGAATGCAACACTTATTCTTATGAGAGCTGCTTTCTCTTCACTGTTTAGCTGTTCCTCCTCACCATAGCAGCAGTGAGCAAGTGTAATTGCAGTTTCTCCGTCCCCATTCAATTTAACGGGAAGAAGAAGATAGAGAGTAACTGGTCCCTCCCATTGAAGTGAATGGGGATAGAGGAGCTGCAATTACACCTGCTCACCGCTATGATGTTAATGACGATGTCACGGATGGTGTACAGGAAACAAGACAATACAATATAAACAATGACTCACTGGATCCACAACTAAGGAACAAAAGGGAGACCCCTGCATGAGACCTGCCGCTCTCCCTTATTGCTCAGCCTATGCGACCACCCCAAAGGTGGATGGGCGCATACCCACGTACCTCGACTATCTTACACCTAAAGACCCTACAATAGTGAGGGGATATGACCACCGGCTCCCTACACAGACACGGAGGGAGTCATGGTCACCTGGATCCAGAAAACAGAAAATCATAAATACATAAACAGCACTTATCTTGCAGACGACTGGGGACTGTGGACTGAGAACTAGGAACAGCATGCACACACACTCCAGGAAGTAGTATAAGCCGCACACTACTGCATTCTGGGGAGGAACTTAAAGGGCAGCAATCAGTCCAACTGCATGACAGCTGAGATAGACTAACGAGATGAGGAACTCAACCAAAACAAAGAAATTCAAGGAGGAGGATCTGAAAGGCTCCTGTCAGAGCTTCTCAACTGTCTGGTTGTGACAGTACCCCTCCCTCTACGAGTGGACTCCGGACACTCAGGGCCCACCTTCTCAGGATGGGCCCAATGGAAAGCCCTGATGAGAAGAGTGGCCTTAATGTCCGTCACTGGGACCCACATCCTCTCCTCAGGACCATAACCCTCCCAATGAACGAGGTACTGGAGGGAACCGCGGACAAGACGAGAATCCACAATCCTAGAGACCTGAAATTCAAGATTTCCATCAACCATAATCAGAGAGGAGGCAAAGGCGAGGGTACAATAGGTTGAACATAAGGTTTCAATAAGGACTTATGAAAAACATTATGGATCTTCCAAGTCTGAGGAAGATCAAGACGGTAGGCAACAGGATTGATGACAGACAGGATCTTGTAAGGCCCAATAAACCTAGGACCCAACTTCCAGGAGGGAACCTTCAATTTGATATTCTTGGTAGACAACCACACCAGATCACCAACATTCAGGTCCGGACCAGGCACACGTCTCTTATCTGCCACACGCTTATATCTCTCACTCATGCTCTTTAGATTATCCTGAATCTTTTGCCAAATAGATGACAAAGACGAGGAGAATCTGTCCTCATCAGGTAAACCAGAAGACCCCTCTCCCGAGAAAGTCCCAAACTGCGGATGAAACCCATATGCACCAAAAAATGGTGACTTATCAGAGGACTCCTGACGACGGTTATTTAAAGCAAACTCAGCAAGGGACAAAAAAGAACACCAATCCTCCTGATTCTCCGCCACAAAACAGCGCAGATATGTCTCCAGATTCTGATTGACGCCCTCTGTCTGGCCATTCGACTGCGGGTGGAAAGCATAAGAGAATGACAACCGAACCCCCAAGCGAGAACAGAAAGCCTTCCAGAATCTGGAAACAAACTGCGTGCCCCTATCAGAGACTATGTCTGAAGGAATACCATGCAATTTGACAATGTGCTCAATAAATGCCTGCGCCAGCGTCTTAGCATTGGGCAAACCAGGAAAAGGGATAAAATGCACCATTTTGCTAAAATGGTCCACCACCACCAGAATCACAGTCTTCCCCGAGGAACGAGGCAAGTCCGTTATGAAGTCCATGGACAGATGTGTCCAAGGACGGGAAGGAATGGGTAAGGGAAGGAGAGGACCTGATGGCCGTGAATGAGGGACTTTGGCACGAGCGCAAGTCTCGCAAGCTGCCACAAAACCCTCAACCGACTTACGAAGCGCAGGCCACCAGAATCTCAGAGCGATGAGATCCAGTGTGGCTCTTGCCCCCGGGTGCCCAGCAAGGACCGTATCGTGGTGTTCCTTAAAAATCTTGTGTCTCAAAGCGAGAGGCACAAACAACCTCCCAGGAGGACAAAGATCAGGAGCCTCTGACTGGGCTGCCTGCACCTCTGCCTCCAATTCAGGAAAAAGAGCAGAGACCACCACACCTTCAGCCAAAATGGGACCCGGGTCTTCAAAATTCCCACCTCCCGGAAAACAACGTGACAGGGCATCTGCCTTCACATTCTTAACCCCAGGGCGGAACGTGACAACAAAATTAAACCTTGAAAAGAACAAAGACCATCTGGCCTGTCTCGGGTTCAGACGCTTGGCTGACTCCAAGTAGGCCAGATTTTTATGGTCAGTAAACACGGTAATAGGGTGTCTGGCTCCCTCTAGCCAATGGACCATTCCTCAAAAGCCAACTTGATGGCCAACAATTCCCTATCTCCCACATCATAATTTCTCTCTGCGGAGGAGAGTTTCTTCGAGAAAAAGGCACACGGTTGCCATTTGGCAGGAGAGGAACCCTGAGACAAGACCGCACCCACCCCTACCTCAGAAGCATCAACCTCAACTATGAAGGGTAACGAAATATCAGGTTGTACCAGGATGGGAGCGGAAGCAAAACTCTCCTTGATATTAGAAAAGGCCTTACGCGCCTCTACCGACCAGGAAGAAAAATCTACCCCCTTTCTGGTCATATCAGTAAGTGGTTTAACAACAGAGGAATAATTCAAAATAAATTTCCTGTAATAATTGGCAAAGCCCAAAAAACGCATCAGCGCCTTCTGATTCTCAGGAAGCTCCCACTCAAGCACAGCGCGGACCTTTATCGGGGTCCATGCGAAAACCAGAAGCGGAGAGAAGAAACCCCAGAAATTGAATTTCTGGAACCGCAAACACACATTTTTCCAGTTTCGCGTATAATTTATTCTCCCGCAGGATGAGCAAGACCTGACGTAAGTGTTCCTTATGAGTCTTGAAATCAGGAGAAAAAATCAAAATGTCATCCAAATACACTAATACAAATTTTCCCATTAAATGATAAAAAATGCTGTTCACGAAATGCTGAAAAACGGCTGGGGCATTCATCAAACCAAAAGGCATAACCAAATTCTCAAAATGGCCCTCAGGGGTATTGAAAGCCGTCTTCCATTCGTCTCCTTCTCTGACCCTGACCAGGTTGTATGCCCCTCTTAGGTCTAATTTGGAAAAGATTTTAGCCCCAACAACCTGGTTAAACAGGTCCGGGATCAGAGGAAGCGGATAAGGGTCACGAATAGTGATACTGTTCAGCTCCCTGAAATCCAGACAAGGTCTTAAAGAACCATCTTTTTTCTTAACAAAGAAAAAACCAGCGGCAACAGGTGACTTCGAGGGTCGTATGTGTCCTTTTCTCAGACTCTCAGAGATATAAGCACGCATAGCGACCCTTTCAGGTTGGGAAAGATTGTATAAACGAGATTTAGGCAGTTTGGCACCTGGGATGAGATTAATAGGGCAATCGTACTCCCTGTGCGGGGGCAAATCCTGAACTCCACTCTCAGAGAAGACATCCGAAAATTCAGAGAGGAAAGGTGGTACAGTCTTAGTAGAAACCTCAGAAACAGATGTCATGAGGCAATTCTCTCTGCAAAAGTCACTCCAACCATTTATTTGCCTCGCTTGCCAATCAATGGTGGGGTTATGTTTAGTGAGCCAGGGTAGCCCCAACACTAGAGGAGTAGGCAAACCGCTAAGGACAAAACATGACACATCCTCAACATGAGCATCACTCACAATTAAACGAATATTGTGAACTATGCCCTTTAATGATTTCTGAGAAAGTGGAGCGGAATCAATAGCAAAAACAGGAATATCCTTTCCCAAAGTGCATACCTGGAAACCATGAGTTATTGCAAATTGATTATCAATGAGATTGACAGCTGCTCCACTATCCACAAAAATCTCACAAAAAATGCTCTTGCTCTCTAGCGCCACCCTAGCAGGCAGGACAAAACGGGAACTACAAGCAAACGGAAAACCTTCAATTTCCGCCTCAACCCTGCCAATAGTAACAGACGGAACATTTTTAAAAGATTTTTTCCTTTTTGTTTCTTTATTACTCCCAGAAGACTGCCTGAATCTCCTAGAGGGACAAACATTTGCCAAATGATTTATACCTCCACAACAAAAACAAACCCTCCCATGCGGGCTGAATCTTCTATTGTCAGAGGCAATCAACCCCAGCTGCATGGGCTCCTGCTCAGAAGGGGCTGACAGCGACTGAGACCCCTGCGCACAGAATGAGACCGCTGCACTGTCCCGGGACTGAGTATGACAGGAAGGAGAGATCTCTCCTCTCTCTCTCTAAGACGCCTGTCAATACGAACAGCCTGAGACATAGCAGAATCCAAGGAGGTAGGTCTCTCATGAAAGGCAAATGCATCTTTCAATCCCTCTGAAAGACCATGGCAAAATTGACTTCTGAGTGCAGCATCATTCCAACCAGTATCAGCTGCCCATCTCCGAAATTCTGAGCAGTATATCTCTGCGGATTGTTTACCCTGGCATAACAGACGTAGTCTAGACTCAGCCAGAGCAATACGATCCGGATCATCATATATCTGACCCAGGGCTAAAAAGAATTCATCCACTGAACGGAGGGGCCGTGCCCCCTCCGGCAGCGAAAAGGCCCAGGATTGAGCGTTACCCCTGAGCAGCGATATAATGATCCCCACCCTCCGTTCTTCATCACCAGAGGAATGGGGAAGAAGGTGAAAATGGAGTTTGCAAGCCTCTCTAAAACGCACAAAATACTCACTACCCCCGGAGAACGTATCCGGGAGCGAGATCTTAGGCTCAGAACAAACTCCATGAACGCAAGCTGAACCGGTCACTTGAAACTGAGAAAAAGTCTTACGGAGATCAGCTACCTCCAATGAAAGACCCTGGAAGCGCTCAGCCAAAAGTGAAACCGGATCCATGCTTGAGACGGTTTTGGCGGCTTATAATGTCACGGATGGTGTACAGGAAACAAGACAATACAATATAAACAATGACTCACTGGATCCACAACTAAGGAACAAAAAAGAGACCCCTGCATGAGACCTGCCGCTCTCCCTTATTGCTCAGCCTATGCGACCACCCCAAAGGTGGATGGGCGCATATCCACGTACCTCGACTATCTTACACCTAAAGATCCTACAATAGTGAGGGGATACGACCACCGGCTCCCTACACAGACACGGAGGGAGTCAGGGTCACCTGGATCCAGAAAACAGAAAATCATAAATACATAAACAGCACTTATCTTGCAGACGACTGGGGACTGTGGACTGAGAACTAGGAACAGCATGCACACACACTCCAGGAAGTAGTATAAGCCGCACACTACTGCATTCTGGGGAGAAACTTAAAGGGCAGCAATCAGTCCAACTGCATGACAGCTGAGATAGACTAACGAGATGAGGAACTCAACCAAAACAAAGAAATTCAAGGAGGAGGATCTGAAAGGCTCCTGTCAGAGCTTCTCAACTGTCTGGTTGTGACAGACGAGCAGGTAAGCAGTAAAGAGAAGGCAGCTCTTGTACAAGCTCTGCTTTCTCTTCAAACAGCTGATCAGCGGAAGTGCCAGGTGTCAAAATACGATTTGATCTGATATTGATGACCTATCCTTAGAATAGGTCATCAGTATACGAAACTGGCCAACCCTTTTTAAGCAGTTAGTGAGCAAACACATTTTAGATTATTAACTACTTAGGGAGAGAGCCAGTTTTGATATTAACCACTTCCAGACCAGGCCATTTGCCCCCTTCCCGACCAGGCCTAATTTTCCAAATCTGGCATATATCACTTTATGTGGTAATAACTTTGGAATGCTTTTGCTTATCCAAGCCATTCAGAGATTGTTTTTTTGTGACACATTGTACATCATGTTAATGGTAAACTTGAGTCAATATATTTCACCTTTATTTATAAAAAAAATCCAAAAGTTAATTAAAATTAGAAAAAATTCACTGTTTTCTAAATTGGAATCTCTCTGCTTTTAAGACAGGTAGTGATACCTCATAATATATTCATTAACATTCACCCTATGTCTACTTTATTATGTTGGCATTATTTTGGTAATGTAATTTTATTTTTTTAAGACTTTAGAAGGTTTAGAATTTTAGAAGCAATGTTTGAAATTTTTAAGAAAATTTCCAAAATCTATTTTTTTAAGGACCAGTTCAGTTCTGTCATTTTTTGAAACTACACCCCTCAAACTATTTAACTATTCCAAAGGAATTAAAGCAAAGTAGAGATGAAATTTCAAAATTCCACTTTTTTTTGCAGATTTTCCATTTTAATAAAAAAAGATTTCCTGTAACACATCAAGGGTTAACAACAAAACAAACCTCAATATTTATTACCCTGATTCTGAAGTTTACATAAAAACCCCATACTGTATGTGGTCGTATACCGCTGTATGGGCACACGGCAGGGCACAGAAGGCAAGGAGCACCATATGATTTTTGGAGGGCATATTTTGCTGGAATGGTCTTAGGGCGCTATGTTGCATTTGAAGAGACCTTCAGGTGACCACATTTTGTAAACTACACCACCTGAGGAATTTTTAAGGGGTGTAGCGAGCACTTTGAGACAACAGGTGTTTCATCGGATTTTTAACCCTTGGATGGGAAAATGAAAAATAATATATATTTTTTTTACAAGAAAATGGTGCTTTAGGCCCAAACTTTCTTTTTCATAAAAGGTAACCGGAGAATATCCCCCCACAATTTGCTACCCATTTTTTCCTGAACACAGTAACACCCCATATGTGGTCATAAACTGTTATTTGGGGATACGCCAGGGCTCAGAAGAGAAGGAGCGGCATCTGGATTTTCTAACATGGAATTTTCTGTCATTGTGTTGCCATTTTCTTAGAGCCATATTTTTTAATTTTTTCTGGCTGTGGTCTTGTGTGAGGGCTTGTTTTTTGCAGGATGAGGTGATGTTTTTATTGCTACCATTTTGGGCTACATAAGACTTTTTATTTGATTTTTTGGGAGGGGAGGTGACTAAAAAAAGCTGTTTTGGCGCAAGTTTTTTTTTCATGCCGTTCACTTGATGGGGTAGATCATGTAATATTTTTGTAGAGCCAGTTGTTACAGACATGGCAATACCCCAAAAAAAAATTAGTTTTACACAATAAGAGCATTTTTAGAAAAATAAATTATGTTTTTGTGTTTCAATTTTCATAGAGCCATATAAATTTTTCTGGCTATGGCTCATTTTTTGTGGGATAAGGTGACATTTTTATTACTAATTTACCAAATTTCTTTTTTTTTACTGCCATCACCTGATGAGTAGATTATTTGATATTTTTATAGAGCTGGCCGTCATAGACGCGGCAATATTAAATATGTCAATTTTATTTATTATTTTCTATTTTTATCATTTTTTAAATGATTAAATTTGGGATTTTTTTTTTACATGTGAAACTTTAAAAAAAAAATTTTTATAAAACACTTCATTATTTTATTTCTTATTTTATACTTTATGTCCCCCATAAGGCCATACAAGACCTCTGGGGGATATTTAACTTAACTTTTTTTTTTTCCACTATTGATTTCTCCTGTAACTGGGGCTGACATAGTAGCCTCAGTTACAGGGGAAATACAGGATCCAGAGAGGCTGTACAGCACTATACTATGCTGTACAGCCTCACTGCAGGGCTGATCGTGGTCTATGGAAGATCTGGCAGCTCCTGCACTCCCCTGGCCCCAGCGGTTACATGACCACCAGGTGTCACGCCCTGCCCTGTAAGAGGCCTGAGAAGATCTGTCAGACTTGCTGCACATGGGTCTATCTGACAGATTGTTCTGTTTCTCTTTGTTGTGGTTTTGGGCAGGATCCCACCTCCCCACAGGTTCTGCTCATTAGCTATTTAATGGTGCTATTTATAACCGCCTCTCACTATAGCCCTTGCGGTTTATATTTGCTTCTGGAGTTCTCAGCTGGTGTTTGGTGGATCTCCTGCTCCCCGTCCGTCTTAAGCTAAGTCCTACTTCTTCTCTTTTGTTGTGTGTTCTGGCTAGGCCTCAGGAAGATGCTGATTCCCACACCTTG
The DNA here is from genome assembly GCF_905171765.1 of Bufo bufo. Classification (NCBI taxonomy): domain Eukaryota; kingdom Metazoa; phylum Chordata; class Amphibia; order Anura; family Bufonidae; genus Bufo; species Bufo bufo. Next base: position 195,620,032 of record NC_053393.1, read on the forward strand.
CACTAGGAACCGGTTGTCTTATCTCCAGCTCCCTAGCTGAGGGTTTGCTACAGTTTCAGTTAGGCTTAGGTTCCAGCGCATGAGCACTTCCACCTTAAGGATTTGCTCATGTTGTCAGCAGTCAGGGAAAGGCTCAGGGATTGTCAAGTGGTGACCTTTACCTGTTCCCTAGCTTTGGGGCCTAGCCTGGTGTTTTGTTGCTTTTACTGGAAAAGAACGGCTGGCACTCACTATGTGGTTGCACATCAAACAATCATTTATTAATAATAAACCGCTAGTTCAATAATCGAATAAAAGCAGAAATACATACACTTGAACATTAAAACATCATTGTTAAAAGAACCCCTAAAAAATAAATAGTAAAATTCAATATATACTGCACTGATAGGGTAACGCAATGCACCCAATTGGGGTCTCTTAGAAAAGTGAGATAGTCCTGTGCCTGTTTGACAATGAGAATCCAATTCAATCAAACAGGGAACCTGTCTCTTTAAATAAGACAAATGTAGCCAAGTCCACAAGCTGTGTTGGTTGCTGCTGGGGGATAAAATCTCCCTCTTTATAATTATCTTCAGCAGATAGATAATTATAAAGAGGGAGATTTTATCCCCCAGCAGCAACCAACACAGCTTGTGGACTTGGCTACATTTGTCTTATTTAAAGAGACAGGTTCCCTGTTTGATTGAATTGGATTCTCATTGTCAAACAGGCACAGGACTATCTCACTTTTCTAAGAGACCCCAATTGGGTGCATTGCGTTACCCTATCAGTGCAGTATATATTGAATTTTACTATTTATTTTTTAGGGGTTCTTTTAACAATGATGTTTTAATGTTCAAGTGTATGTATTTCTGCTTTTATTCGATTATTGAACTAGCGGTTTATTATTAATAAATGATTGTTTGATGTGCAACCACATAGTGAGTGCCAGCCGTTCTTTTCCAGTTTATGCACATTTCTTGGACTGACTGAGTGAGCAGTCCCTCGGCTAGAGCACCCCTACCGTATTGAGGAGGGTGGTGAGCTATCCACATACTTTCCAAGTTTTGTTGCTTTTGTTGTATATGGTTTGCTTCCCTTCCCTCACCTACCGTGACCCCGGGCCGGGACAAGAAGCGGCATAGCGCTTCCTGATCTGTATACACAGTGTTTGTTCAGCGCTGTGTGTACAGTGATCTAGAAGGAAGGGACACCCAGGAAAGGTCCCTGCCTTCTCTCTGGGGTGCTCTGCTGTCACTGACAGCAGGCCCCCCGCTGAGCAGCTGCACGATTAGCGTGCAGCTGAAATCTCTGAAAGGACGTTCTAAAACATCCGATCAGAGATAAACCCAACCGCCCAGGACGATTATGGGTATTGTAAGGGATCGCTCTCTCTCAGGGGGTCGCAATCACAGACTTCTTCGCAGACAACAGGATTTAATGTCCAAACTGGTGCTTTATTTTGGCACTTCAGCACCCACACAAACATAAACACCAAAAGAACACCAGTAGTTTTCCCTGATTCACCTCTAAGTACAGTTTGTACACAGGGTCTCAGGCTCCAAGTCTTAGCAGGTCTGCTCATCAGACACAAGACCAGACAGGAAAGAGATCAGGCTTCACATAGCCTCATGGCCCCTCAGCCCTCCTGGCTGAGACCACCCAGGGACTCTGTTTCCAAGTTTTCTCTTCCCCCAAGGCATACACAGAGGGTTGTTTTATCCCTCCTTGATTGCAGCAGCAGGCCTCACCTTCGATCACCTCTGGCAAAAGACAATACATGTAGTGGAAGGGTGTTGCCTGGCAGATCCTACTACCAAACCTTTCCCCCAGTCCACATGAAATCCAGCCAAGAACAACATCTAGACAAAACTGTCTCAGCAAACTACACTTTGCTGAAACCACTGCAGCTTTCTGGATTTCAGTTATCTCACCCAACTGAGGTATCTGGATGGGATATACACGCCTCCCAGCACTTATACTGTACACATCACAACAGTATTAATATGGAGTTGTTCCCACCTTGTAGGTAAAACAGCTTCCACTGTTATGGGGAAGCTTTGTACAGATTTTTATTATGTCTGTGAATTTTTGGCCATTCATCCAGAAGACCATTTGTAAGGTCATACATGTTGGATGAGAGGGTCTGGCTCACAATCTCTGTTCTAGTTTATCCCAAAGGTGCTCAGTGGGCTTAAGGTCAGGACTCTGCAGGCCAGTCAAATTCTTGAACACTAAACTTACCCATGCATTTATGGACATTTATGTGCACTGTGTCACCGTCATGCCAGAACAGAAAAAGGCCTTCGACAAACTGTTTCCACAAATTTGGAAGCATGCAATTGTCCAAAATGTCTTGGCTTGCTGAAGCATTAAGGTTTCCCTTCACTGGAACTAAGGGGCTTAGCCATGAAAAAGGAACCCATACCATTATCCCTCTTCACCAAACTTTACAACTGAGTTGCTATGATCCCTAATGGCTTCCAGTTTGTAATAATACCACTCATAGTGTTGTGGATCAGCGAGTGTAAAGCCATTGTGTAAACTAACAGATTTGACTTTGGGCTAAAACCTAAGGACGTTATTCTTGCACTCCCATGGCATTCACCCTTTAAAACTTATACAGGAATCTGGACTTTGCTGCAGGGAAGCAATCGAACTGCAACCGGTGTAGTTAGCAGCTGACTCACCCCAGAAGCCCAGGGTACAGAAAACATACCAAAAACACAGGAAAACCACAGGCAATAGTGGATTATAAAAAGGGCATTTGGGTTGGCAGCCACGGGCCCAACATCTCTTTGGGGCCCAATGATGCCCCAAACATCCACATGCTCACGATGAATTCAGCTGTGCCGAGCACTGCACTGTCTCACTAAGATGTGCGGCTGGACAGCTTCTATTGAATGCTCACTTTTAGCTGCTGACAGTCCCCGTTTCCTCCCTCTAGCTGGAAGAGAAGGAGGTTAGAGGAGCAGCACAGCAAGAAGGAGGAGGCAGCACCAGACTGGACGGAGGGGGCCCGAGTTGGGTAGACAGTCCTGGGCTTGTGATGCACTTAATTCGCTCCTGACCTCAGTTACCATCTGTAAAATCACCAAGGTTTGAATCCTGGTTTTAGAGATCTAGTTGGAGGTGTAGGAGCACACAGGCAGGATGGAAACAGGACCTGTAACACAGCAGGAACACAGACAGGAAATAATGCAGGATAAAGGCAGGTACATCGCAATAGCACTAGACTATCAAATACCTTTGCTGGTCACCAGGGAATGTAAAACTCAGGCACCATTCTGCTGGAGAGGGTGCCTTGAATACATAGGTAACCTCAACGATTGGCTGAGGAAGGATTTGGGAGCCATTTAAGAGGCTGGAGGTGAACACGTGCGCGTCATAAGGGAGCATGGAGAACATGGAGGCAGCAGAATAGAGAGAGGATGCCAGTGATCAGGACACTAGATGGCATGGTGAATGGTGTGGTATCCATGTACTTAAGGGATACCAGAAGGGCAGGGGGCATGAACTGCATACCTAACACAGTTGATTGTGGACTTGTTGCAACACTGGCATCCTATTACAGTACCATGCATTTTTACAACCCATTTTTTCACAAATTGTTGAAAAGGCACACTGCATGGCTAGGTGCTGGATTTTATACAGCTGTGGCAGTGGGATAGGAACAATTGAATTCAACGTTTAAAGGGGTTGTCTGAGATTTTGATATTGATGGCCTATCCTCAGGATAGTTCATCAATATCTGATTGGTGAGGGTATGACTCCCGGCACCCCCACGATCAGATGTTTAAAGAGGCTCTGTAAATTGTATAGTGGCTGTGTTTGGTATTGCAGCTCAGGGCTAATCATTTGAATAGATCTGAGCTTCACCTAAGCCATGTGACCAATGAACACTGGCCTAGGATGAGATTGAAAGACTGCAGCGTTCACAGGAGCACCAGAACCTCTTCAAACAGCTGGCTGGCGGGAGTGAGACCCCTACTGATCAAATTTTGATGACCTATCCTGGTTCCCCTTTAAGGTGTGTCCCAGTACTTAGTGATTCTTTGAAAAGCTTTTACTTATCTAGGTGGTTCTGATGTGGTTCTTGACACATTGTACTTTATCTTACATAATACAAAGATACAAGGTATGTAATGCAAGTATGTAAAACAAAACACCCTTAAACATTTTCATCCTTTTCTACAGTTATGTTCATTGTCTGTCTATTTTATCATGTGTTTTTGTTTTCCTCCACAGTGACCGCCTTGTTACACCTCCATTTCACTCTCTCTACATCAGCCCCTTTATCCTTCCTTCCCCCATGTACAGCTCACATGCTTTATTCAACTTCCTGATTACCCATCATGGCCCAGGGTTCAGCACAATAAGCTATCTTATAAATGACATAACCATTTGCTTTTTCTCTTCATATTTTTTGCTGTTAACTACAGGGTATATCTCTCCTAAACCCGGCCCACCATATTAAAATTTTAACCCCTTCCCTATCTCCCATGGAAAGCCTGCAAATCTCATAAACATCCATTGTGGAATCCACTGTCGATGTGTAACAAGCTCCCATACGTTCACAACTTCTTTCTGACAAATTCTCTTAAAGGAAACGTGTTACTGTGTCATCTGCCAGCTAAAATCAGATAGTAGCACATATCAATTTTTTCTAATCTGTTTTTACTTTCTGGTTGTAGATTTTTTTAATTATATTTCCTCAACATGATTATGGGGGCTGCCATCTTGCCTGAGCGTTTCTTAACAGCATTTAGAAAGCATTACAAATTGGTGAATTTTAACCGAAAATGTAACAGACAAATTAGTGAAATTTATTAACCTGTCAACTAGGTAGAGCAGGGGTATATCACAGCCAAAAATTGGTGAATGTCACCAGACAATGTAACAGAAAAATTAGTGAAATTTATTAACCTGTCTACCAGGTAGAACAGGAGTATATCACAGCCAAAAATTGGTGAATGTCACGCAACAATGTAACAGAAATATTTTTGAAATTTATTAACCTGTCTACTAGGTAGAGCAGGGGTATATCACAGCCAAAAATTGGTGAATGTCAGCCAACTATGTAACAGAAAAATTAGTGAAATGTATTAACCTGTCAACTAGGTAGAGCAGGGATATATCACAGCCAAATATTAGTGAATGTCACCCGAAAATGTAACTGAAAAATTTGTGAAATTTATTAACCTGTCCACTAGTTAGAGCAGGGGTATATCACAGCCAATAATTGGTGAATGTCACCCGACAGTGTAAAAGAAAAATTTGTGAAATTTATTAACCTGTCCACTAGGTAGAGCAGGGGTATTTCACAGCCAAAAATTGGTGAATATCACCCAACTATGTAACAGAAAAATTAGTGAAATTTATTAACTTGTCAACTAGGATGAGCAGGGGTATATCACAGCCAAAAATTGGTGAATTTCAACTGAAAATGTAACAGACAAATTAGTGAAATTTGTTTACCTGTCTACTAGGTAGAGCAGGGGTATATCACAGGTATATCACAGCCAAAAATTTGTGAATTTCAACCGAAAATGTAACAGACAAATTAGTGAAATTTATTAACCTGTCAACTAGGTAGAGCAGGGGTATATCACAGCCAAAAATTGGTGAATGTCATCGGACAATGTAACAGAAATATTTGTGAAATTTATTAACCTGTCTACTAGGTAGAGCAGGGGTATATCACAGCCAAAAATTGGTGAATGTCACCCGACAATGTAACAAAAAAATTTGTGAAATTTAATAACCTGTCTACTAGGTAGAGCAGGGGTATAGCACAGCCAAAAATTGGCAAATGTCATCCAACTATGTAACATAAAAATTAGTGAAATGTATTAACCTGTCAACTAGGTAGAGCAGGGGTATAGCACAGCCAAAAATTGGCAAATGTCATCCAACTATGTAACATAAAAATTTGTGAAATTTATTAACCTGTCTACTAGGTAGAGCAGGAGTTTATCACAGCCAAAAATTGGTGAATGTTACCCAACTATGTAACAGAAAATTTAGTGAAATTGATTAACCTGCCAACTAGATAGAGCAGGGGTATATCACAGCCAAAAATTGGCAAATTTCACCCGAAAATGTAACAGACAAATTAGTGAAATTTGTTTACCTGTCTACAAGGTAGAGCAGGGGTATATCACTGCCAAAAATTTGTGAATTTCACCCAAAAATGTAACAGACAAATTAGTGAAAATACATAAAATAAAATACGTACAAATTAATAAAAATAATATTGATAAATGAGGAGGAGGTCCATATAGAGTAGGAGGTTGAGGCGGCGGTGGACGTAGCGGTGTAGGTGGAAGCGGCGGTGGAGGAGGACGATGTAGCCAACACTGGTTTTTGGTTTTCATTTTTATTTTTTATTAGGGTACACCCCAAAAGAGTGGGAAATATCAAGAATGCAACAATGAGTAATTGCACTGTAGTATAACAATGGCTGGGTAAGGCCGGTATACATGTCTATTCTGCAAAAGGTACTGACAAGTCCTGTGGGATCCATGCCTGGTTCATTTTAACCACCTCAGCCCCCCTAGCTTAAACACCCTTAATGACCAGGCCACTTTTTACACTTCTGCACTACATTACTTTCACCGTTTATTGCTCGGTCATGCAACTTACCACCCAAATTAATTTTACCTCCTTTTCTTCTCACTAATAGAGCTTTCATTTGGTGGTATTTCATTGCTGCTGACATTTTTTGTTATTAATCGAAATGTAACGATTTTTTTGCAAAAAAAAATTACATTTTTCACTTTCAGTTGTAAAATTTTGCAAAAAAAAACGACATCCATATATACATTTTTCTCTGAATTTATTGTTCTACATGTCTTTGATAAAAAAAAAATGTTTGGGTAAAAAAAAAATGGTTTGGGTAAAAGTTATAGCGTTTACAAGCTATGGTAAAAAAAAATTGAATTTCCGCTTTTTGAAGCAGCTCTGACTTTCTGAGCACCTGTCATGTTTCCTGAGGTTCCACAATGGCCAGACAGTACAAACACCCCACAAATGACCACATTTCGGAAAGTAGACACCCTAAGGTATTCGCTGATGGGCATAGTGAGTTCATAGAACTTTTTATTTTTTGTCACAAGTTAGCGGAAAATGATGATTCTTTTTTTTTCTTACAAAGTCTCATATTCCACTAACTAAAAATATAATAAATCATCATTTTCCGCTAACTTGTGACAAAAAATAAAAAATTCTAGGAACTCACCATGCCCCTCACGGAATACCTTGTGGTGTCTTCTTTCCAAAATGGGGTCACTTGTGGTGTAGTTATACTGCCCTGGCATTTTAGGGGCCCAAATGCATGCAAAGTAGTTTGAAATCAAAATGTGTTAAAAATGGCCGGTGAAATCCGAAAGGTGCTCTTTGGAATGTGGGCCCCTTTGCCCACCTAGGCTGCAAAAAAGTGTCACACATGTGGTATTGCTGTACTCAGGAGAAGTTGGGCAATGTTTTTTGGGGTGTCATTTTACATATACCCATGCTGGGTGAGAGAAATATCTTGGCAAAAGACAACTTTTCCCATTTTTTTATACAAAGTTGGCATTTGACCAAGATATTTATCTCACCCAGCATGGGTATATGTAAAATGACACCCCAAAACACATTGCCCAACCTCTCCTGAGTACGGCAATACCACATGTGTGACACTTTTTTGCAGCCTAGGTGGGCAAAGAGGCCCACATTCCAAAGAGCACCTTTAGGATTTCACAGGTCATTTTTTACACATTTTGATTTTAAACTACTTACCACACATTAGGGCCCCTAGAATGCCAGGGCAGTATAACTACCCCACAAGTGACCCCATTTTGGAAAGAAGACACCCCAAGGTATTCCGTGAGGGGCATGGCGAGTTCCTAAAATTTTTTATTTTTTGTCACAAGTTAGCGGAAAATGATGATTTTTTTTCTTTTATTTTTTTTCTTACAAAGTCTCATATTCCACTAACTTGAGACAAAAAATAAAAACTTCCATGAACTCACTATGCCCATCACGAAATACCTGGGGGTGTCTTCTTTCCAAAATGGGGTCACTTGTGGGGTAGTTATACTGCCCTGGCATTTTAGGGGCCCGAATGCGTGAGAAGTAGTTTGAAATCAAAATCTGTAAAAAATGGCCGGTGAAATCCGAAAGGTGCTCTTTGGAATGTGGGCCCCTTTGTCCAGCTAGGCTGCAAAAAAGTGTCACACATCTGGTATTGCCGTACTTAGGAGAAGTTGGGCAATGTGTTTTGGGGTGTCATTTTACATATACCCATGCTGGGTGAGATAAATATCTCGGTCAAATTCCAACTTTGTATAAAAAAATGGGAAAAGTTGTCTTTTGCCAAGATATTTCTCTCACCCAGCATGGGTATATGTAAAAAGACACCCCAAAACACATTGCCCAACTTCTCCTGAGTACGGTGATACCAGATGTGTGACACTTTTTTGCAGCCTAGGTGTGCAAAGGGGCCCACATTCCAAAGAGCACCTTTCGGATTTCACCGGCCATTTTTTACAGATTTTGATTTCAAACCCCTTCTCACGCATTCGGGCCCCTAAAATGCCAGGGCAGTATAACTACCCCACAAGTGACCCCATTTTGGAAAGAAGACACCCCAAGGTATTTCGTGATGGGCATAGTGAGTTCATGGAAGTTTTTATTTTTTGTCACAAGTTAGTGGAATATGAGACTTTGTAAGAAAAAAAAATATAATAAATCATCATTTTCCGCTAACTTGTGACAAAAAATAAAAAATTCTAGGAACTCGCCATGCCCCTCACAGAATACCTTGGGGTGTCTTCTTTCCAAAATGGGGTCACTTGTGGGGTAGTTCTACTGCCCTGGCATTCTAGGGGCCCTAATGTGTGGTAAGTAGTTTGAAATCAAAATGTGTAAAAAATGACCTGTGAAATCCTAAAGGTGCTCTTTGGAATGTGGGCCCCTTTGCCCACCTAGGCTGCAAAAAAGTGTCACACATGTGGTATCGCCGTACTCAGGAAAAGTTGGGCAATGTGTTTTGGGGTGTCTTTTTACATATACTCATGCTGGGTGAGAGAAATATCTCGGCAAAAGACAACTTTTCTTATTTTTTATACAAAGTTGGCATTTGACCAAGATATTTATCTCACCCAGCATGGGTATATGTAAAATGACACCCCAAAACACATTGCCCAACTTCTCCTGAGTACGGCGATACCAGATGTGTGACACTTTTTTGCAGCCTAGATGCGCAAAGGGGCCCACATTCCTTTTATGAGGGCATTTTTAGACATTTGGATCCCAGACTTCTTCTCACGCTTTAGGGCCCCTAAAATGCCAGGGCAGTATAAATACCCCACATGTGACCCCATTTTGGAAAGAAGACACCCCAAGGTATTCAATGAGGGGCATGGCGAGTTCATAGAATTATTTTTTTTTTGGCACAAGTTAGCGGAAATTGATTTTTTTTTGTTTTTTCTCACAAAGTCTCCCTTTCCGCTAACTTGGGACAAAAATTTCAATCTTTCATGGACTCAATATGCCCCTCACGGAATACCTTGGGGTGTCTTCTTTCCAAAATGGGGTCACATGTGGGGTATTTATACTGCCCTGGCATTTTAGGGGCCCTAAAGCGTGAGAAGAAGTCTGGAATATAAATGTCTAAAAAATTTTACATATTTGGATTCCGTGAGGGGTATGGTGAGTTCATGTGAGATTTTTTTTTTTTTTTACACAAGTTAGTGGAATATGAGACTTTGTAAGAAAAAAATAAAATAAACAATTTCTGCTAACTTGGGCCAAAAAAAATGTCTGAATGGAGCCTTAGAGGGGGGTGATCAATGACAGGGGGGTGATCAATGACAAGGGGGTGATCACTGAGTTTTTATGGGGTGATCACCCCCCTGTCATTGATCACCCCCCTGTAAGGCTCCATTCAGACGTCCGTATGTGTTTTGCGGATCCGATCCATGTATCCGTGGATCCGTAAAAAACATACAGACATCTGAATGGAGCCTTACAGGGGGGTGATCAATGACAGGGGGGTGATCAGGGAGTCTATATGGGGGAGATCACCCCCCTGTCATTGATCACCCCCTGTAAGGCTCCATTCAGACGTCCGTATGTTTTTTACAGATCCACGGATCCATGGATCGGATCCGCAAAACACATACGGACGTCTGAATGGAGCCTTACAGGGGGGTGATCAATGACAGGGGGGTGATCAATGACAGGGGGGTGATCAGGGAGTCTATATGGGGTGATCACCCCCCTGTCATTGATCACCCCCCTATAAGGCTCCATTCAGATGTCCGTATGTGTTTTGCGGATCCGATCCATGTATCTGTGGATCCGTAAAAAACCTACGGACGTCTGAATGGAGCCTTACAGGGGGGTGATCAATGACAGGGGGGTGATCAGGGAGTCTATATGGGGTGACCACCCCTCTATAAGGCTCCATTCAGACGTCTGTATGTGTTTTGCGGATCCGATCCATGTATCCGTGGATCCGTAAAAAACATACGGACGTCTGAATGGAGCCTTACAGGGGGGTGATCAATGACAGGGGGGTGATCAGGGAGTCTATATGGGGTGATCACCCCCCTGTCATTGATCACCCCCCTATAAGGCTCCATTCAGATGTCCGTATGTGTTTTGCGGATCCAATCCATGTGTCCGTGGATCCGTAAAAAACATATGGACGTCTGAATGGAGCCTTACAGGGGGGTGATCAATGATATGGGGGTGATCAGGGAGTCTATATGGGGTGATCACCCCCCTATAAGGCTCCATTCAGACGTCTGTATGTGTTTTGCGGATCCGATCCATGTATCCGTGGATCCGTAAAAAACATACGGACGTCTGACTGGAGCCTTACAGGGGGGTGATCAATGACAGGGGGGTGATCAGGGAGTCTATATGGGGTGATCACCCCCCTGTCATTGATCACCCCCCTGTAAGGCTCCATTCAGACGTCCGTATGTGTTTTGCGGATCCGATCATTGTATCCGTGGATCCGTAAAAAACATACGGACGTCTGAATGGAGCCTTACAAGGGGGTGATCAATGACAGGGGGGTGATCAATGACAGGGGGGTGATCAGGGAGTCTATATGGGGTGATCAGGGGTTAATAAGGGGTTAATAAGTGCCGGGGGGGTGTAGTGTAGTGGTGTTTGGTGCTACTTATTACTGAGCTGCCTGTGTCCTCTGGTGGTCGATCCAAACAAAAGGGACCACCAGAGGACCAGGTAGCAGGTATATTAGACGCTGTTATCAAAACAGCGTCTAATATACCTGTTAGGGGTTAAAAAAATCGCATCTCCAGCCTGCCAGCGAACGATCGCCGCTGGCAGGCTGGAGATACACTCGTTTACCTTCCGATCCTGTGAACGTGCGCGCCTGTGTGTGCGCGTTCACAGGAAATCTTGCGTCTCGCGAGATGACGCATATATGCGTGACTGTGCGCTGAGCTGCCGCCTCCGGAACGCGATCCTGCCTTAGGCGGTCCGGAGGCGGTTAATGAACGTGAGCTTGTCCACATTGGCTGTGAACAGGCGGCTGAGCTTGTCTGTGATAACGCTTCCTGCCGTGCTAAAACACACGTTCAGATAATACATGGGCTGCAGGGCAGGCCAGCACCTCTATACTGTCCTCATACACGTTAGCACGGTGTGTAATCTGACATGTAGCTAAACCTTCTGTCCTCTGAGGAAAAGAGACTGTTTAGCTTTAAGTTTCTCTTTATTGCTCGTAGACTGACAGGAAAGGTGAAACTACAGAATAAAACAGTAGTATTTTAGAACATAAATATCCATGGTACATGGCATAAGACACAGAATAATCTGCTATACATTCAGTATATGAGATAATACAATGATAGTGAGCTATCAGATACAATAAACATAATAAACTGCAGTAAATGACACATAGATAGTGCTCTTACCGACTATGCTCAAAAACAGGCTGAATAACAGATGATGTGGCAGGAAAACCAGTGAGAGTGTATGGCTCCTGAGACATAAGATGGTGGCTGCTTGCTGTACCAGCACAAGACTAGCAAGAACCAGGAACTACCCGCAATGCTCTGGGACTCCCATACTGCATAGAGAAAAACAGGCTGGATGAAATGCCTAAACTCATCAATAGATGGTGCTGTTACCACACAATGTAATGCAAATGAATTACAACACAGTTAAATGCAATGTCAATTGCTAAACAGACAGAAACAACTGGATCTGAATCTGGGGACAGAACACTCCCTGATTGACGTCAACCGATGTCACTATTGTATTTGTTGGGTGCAAACAGTAGGACGAGTTCTCCTACTGGTCTAAGGAACAATTTGGTCTCTCCCTGTCTCCGTATTTTCAATTCTACTTTGCGTATAATTCCATCCTTACTTGGGAATGTCTTAGTCACAAGACCTAACGGCCACTTGTTTCTTCGTGACTGGCAGTCTTTCATTAGGACTACATCACCGGTCTGGAGGTTAGGCTTGCTGGTTTGCCACTTTATCCTCGGTTGCAGAGTGGGAATGTATTGCTTTTTCCACTTGTCCCAGAATGAGTTTAGAGACTCTGTACTTGTCTCCATCGATTCTTGTAAAGATCTTTGGAATTGAATTCTCCAGGTGGAGCACAAATTTGTTCAGTCTTTTGGGTAAGCAGCGTGGCGGGTATGAGAACTGTTGGGTCATCAGGATCGCTAGAAATCGGAGTTAGAGGTCTGGCATTTATGATAGCCGATACTTCCGCCATGAAGGTAGTCAGGATTTCATGAGTCAGCTTTGAAGATCCTTCTTGTAAGAAGATTGAGTCGAGGATTCTCCGTGCGATGCCTATCATCCTCTCCCAAGCACCTCCCATGTGAGAAGAGTGTGGTGTCTTGAAGGTCCAAGTGCATCCTCGTTCACTGAGGTATCTTTCTATGTTGTTAACATCCAAATTGGAAGAGAGTTGTAGTTCTCTCGCTGCTCTGACGAAGTTTGTGCCTCGGTCAGAACGAATGTGTTTGACAGGTCCTCTAATGGCAATGAAACGTCAGAAAGCATTAATGAAACAGGAAGTATCCATAGATTCAATTACTTCAATATGGACAGCTCTGATGGACAGACAGGTGAACATAATCGCCCAACGTTTCCCGTGCGCACGTCCTCCCCTGGTTTGCCGGACAACCACAGGCCAAGGTCCGAACACGTCTAGGCCAACATTGGTGAAGGGTGGATTCGTACTTAGTCGGTCATGCGGGAGGTTTGCCATCTTCGGTGCCTGTGACATACCACAAAGTTTCCGACAGGTAACACATTTAAATATGAATCTGCATACACATCTTTTAGCTCCAACTATCCACAGTCTAGCTGCTCTTAGAGCTCCTTCAGTGAACAGACGACCTTGGTGCTTTGTCTATTCATAGTAATGTTGCACGAGCAGAGTAGCTATGTGATGCTGTCCAGGAACTATCACAGGATGTTTCTCTGCTAGGCCTACATTGGCTTCCATAAGGCGTCCACCTACCCTTAAGAGCCCATCTTCATCGATCGCTGGGTCATATTTCCTTAAAACACTACCTTTGGGCACGGGTCTTTGGCTGACTACACAGTCGATTTCCGTTGCATAGGTTTCATGCTGTACAGCCTGGTTAATTACATTTTTTGACCGCTCTAGATCGAGAGCTGTGTAGACATGTTTACAATGATGCCAACCTCTACAGATATCTTTATCTGCCGATGAGGTTGCTTTGTACGATCGAGCAATGTGGGTCAGGCAAGTGATGGCACGGACAAGAGATCTCCAAGTAGAGAACTTACTGAATCTGTAAGATTGCAGGTGGTGGTCCAGAGTCTCCGTATGTAACACAGATACCTGAGGACGTATCTCAACATCAGCATGTGGGTCTACTAGTTCAAACATGGCAGTTTCTGTTGTGTTGGGCGTCAGTTTATACAAAAAGGTGGGGCCTGTAAACCAAATCGTATCCTTGAGACGGTCAGCAGCGACAGATCTGGTTGCTTGGTCTGCAGGGTTGAGATGAGTAGGTACATATTTCCATTGTTCAGGAGAGGTAGATCTTCTGATCCTTAGAACTCTGTTGTTTACGTAGACATAGAAGCGTCTAGCTTCATTACAGATATATCCCAGTACTATCTTGCCATCTGTATAGAACTCAGAGTCTTTAATCTCCAGGTCCATTTCTGCAGCGATGAGTTCGGCTAACTCCACCGCTAACACCGCGGCACATAGTTCCAGGCGTGGTATTGTGTGTTCCTGGAGTGGCGTTAGTTTCGCTTTACTCATGACGAACCCTACATGGCATTGTCCGCTGGTATCTAACGTCTTCAAGTAATCTACAGCCGCAATTGCTTTGACTGAAGCATCGCAGAAAACACAAAGTTTTTGTGTCTCAACCTTGGTAGTTGGTACAGAAACATATGGACGAGCTATGTGAAGATCCGGTAAGGCTGTAAGAGAATTCTTCCAGGCCATCCACGCGGTTCTTTCCTTCATGGGAAGGGGAGTGTCCCAGTTCGACCCTTCTCTGGTGAAGTCTCTTAACATAGCTTTACCTTCGATGAGTATAGGAGCTGCAAATCCCAGTGGGTTATATAAACTGCTTATGGCCGACAGTATTCCTCTGCGAGTAAAGGGCTTTTCTTCTCTGCTAACCTAGAAAGTGAAAGTATCAGCTTTTATGTACCATAGTAGGCCAAGGCTCCGTTGCATCGGTGGTGAGTCAAAGCCTAGGTCTAAATCCTTCAAGTCTTCTGAATGGTCCTGAGAAGGAAAGGCTTCCATCAATTTCTGGCTGTTAGAAGCGATCTTGTGTAGCCTCAGGTTAGACAGAGAGAGCATCTCTTGGGTTCTTTTAAGAAGACTGATTGCAGTATCATCTGTGGGCATTGATTTCAGACAGTCATCCACATAGAAGTCCTTCTCTACAAAGAGTCTGACATCCGCTCCGTACTTTTCTTCTACTTTCTGAGCTGTGCGTCTTAATCCATAGATGGCGACTGCAGGAGAAGGACTATTGCCGAAAATGTGAACTTTCATACGATACTGTGTAACATCTTTAGAGGGATCGTTGTCCTTGAACCATAAGAATCTCAAGAAATTTCTATGTTCCTTCTTAACTAGGAAGCAATGGAACATCTGTTGGATATCAACTGTAAATGCAACGGAGTCTCTGCGAAAACTGAGAAGCACTCCTATGAGCCTGTTGTTTAGATCCGGGCCTGACAGCAAAACGTCGGTCAATGATACGCCTTCACACTTGGCACTTGAGTCAAACACTACTCTGATCTGACGTTGCTTCTTCGGATGATACACGCCAAACATGGGCAGGTACCAGCGCTTTTTTGAGTCTCGAAGTACAGGTGCTAGCTCTGCATGACCGTTCCGGAATATCTTTTCCATGAAGGTAAAGAAGTGATCTCTCATCTCAGGTTTGCTTCACAGGTTGTGCCTGAGAGAGACAAATCACTTGAAAACTTGATCTCTATTGTTGGGTAAGCGTTGTCTTTGAGGCTTAAAGGGTAGAGGTGCAACCCAGCTTCTTGTTTCGTCCTGCACCATTCCCTGCTCCAATATATCTAGGAACAGTCTATACAGTCGCTATACGATTGTCTTCTTTAGTCTTTCGGAAGACTGTGGATCCCAGGTGGTCTTGATTGGCATCCCAGACAAAGTCATCGTAGGTGGGACCTGCAAAGGTACCTGGTGATGAAGTGCTTTGAGGCAGTTCCTTGATGAAGAAGTGATTTTCGCATGGTTGGAGAAGAGATGGGCGTCCATTCTGAAGTGTACTGGTAAGCATGCTGTAGACAGTTGTTGGTTTGTGTACACCTCCCTAACAGACTTCTCCTACAATGACCCATCCTAGGTCAAGTCTTTGGGCGTATGGAGCATTGTGAGGGCCATTAATCTGCTGTCTAACCTTGTGGACCTGTAGGATATCCCTCCCGAGGAGTAATACTATCTGAGCTTCAGGATCAAGGTTCGGGATCAGGTGTCTTATACGCTTCAGGTGAGGCTGATGCGCTGCTACTTCTGGCGTGGGTATCTCGGACCTGTTGTCAGGAATCTGGTTACATTCCAGTATAGTTGGTAAAGGCAGACGCACTTCACCATCGCTGGACTCAACTATGTAGCCGCTTGCCCTCCTTCCGGCTGTTTCCACAGTACCAGCACAAGTTCTTAGAGAGTAGGGGGCACCGGGTCCTTTGATGTCGAAGCTATCAAAGAAGGCAGACTTCGCTAACGACCTGTTGCTTTGATCGTCTAGAATTGCATACACTTTGATGGCTTTGCTTCGGTCGTCTGCTGGGTAAACCTTCACTAGGGAGATTTTAGAGCAGGATCTGCCTCCCCTGAGGTCTCTGCAAACCTCTGTACATTTAGAAGTAACTACCAAAGTGTCAGTATTTGTGTCCTTCAGCTCCCCGCTATGCTCTTGGGTTTTGGGTGTAGAGCTGTGTTATGGTTTGTGCTGTCACATTCGGCACACTTTGCACTAACCTCACAGTCCCTGGCGAAGTGCGAAGTTGAAGAGCAGCATTTAAAGGGAACCTGTCACCTGCATTTTGGGTATAGAGCTGAAGACATGGGTTGCTAGATGGCCGCTAGCACATCCGCAATACCCAGTCCCCATAGCTCTGTGTGCTTTTATTGTGTAAAAAACCCTGATTTGATACATATGCAAATTAACCTGAGATGAGTCAGAGCTTGAAAATATGACTCTTCTCTGGTCACACAAGTAAGATATGACTCTTTTATGTTAATTTTCATAAAAGGCGGGAAGTACAAAAATGCATAATACTTATTGAATTTGTCTGCAAATGAAATTAAAAGTGTAATTTATATGTTTAGGGTAACACAATGAACATTTAGAAACCCTCAGTGAGGGTAGCATAGTAGAGGTGACAGGTTCCCTTTAAAACAGATGTTGTTCTCCTTGAGGAAGGTCTTGCGGTCTTCCAATGACCTTTCTCTGAAGGTTCTGCACTCAAAGGGATTCTGTCACCAGGTTTGGGGCTATAGAGATACGGAAATGCATGGTTAGATCGCCGCTAGCATGTCCGCAATATATGTGTCCTATAGGGCTGTGTGGTTTTAATTTCTTTAAAAAAGGATTTTATAGATATGTAAATGAGTGTTGAATGTGTCCAAGGGGCTATCGTTATCATGTGTCCAAGGGGCTATCGTTATCAACGATAGATAGCCGTAATCTCGCGATGCGCATGCGCAGTTCTTTCCCTGAAGCTGATGCCAGCACAGGGTGGGAACACTATACCGGCACTGCGCATGCGCGAGCTCGCGCATCGCGAGATTACGGCTATCTATCGTTGATGAAAGGAGGAGACATAGGTGGTGCTGGGCTCCTTCACAGGCGGGCGTGGCTGGGTACGGCTGGGCACAAAGAAGGTTAGTGCAGCCCCTTGGACCCATTCAACACTCATTTACATATCTATAAAATCCTTTTTTAAAGAAAATAAAACCACACAGCCCTATAGGACACATACTCTATATTGCGGACATGCTAGCGGCGATCTAGCTGTGCATGTCCATATCTCTATAGCCCCAAACCTGGTGACAGAATCCCTTTAAGTATAGAATGAGGCTTCCTGTGTAAGGGACACTGTCTGGTCGGGTCCTTGGGTTTGTCTCCTCCTTGATAGGAGCTGAACTCTTTATGGACTGAACCTGTGGAAGAAACGTTAATTTTGTGGACCTCCAACGTTGCCCTACGAGGTTTACTGACTGAGGTGGTGGCACATGACATCATGAAATCAAAGCTAGGATCATTTCAGATTTTTGCTTGTTTAGAGACAAAATCTACAAACACATTAAATGGAGGAAATGGTACATTGTAAGTCTGTTTATACTGAGAACCATACATGACCCACTTCTCTTGCAGGTTGTATGGGAGCTTCTGAACTATGGGATTCACACCTCTAGCAGTGTCAAGGAATGTCAATCCCACCACATCCCCTTCTGCCTTTGCTACACTCTACTCCATTAATAAGTCACTTAACTCTCTAAGCTTTGAATAGCCTTTGTTCGCTATTTTAGGAAAGTCCTCAATTCTCTTAAATAAGGCGCTTTCTATGACCTCTGCTGCGCCATAAGCCTCATCAAGTCTATCCCAGACCCTTTTTAGACCAATGTCTGGATAATTTACATTGATGTCTCTAATCCTTCTAGCGTGTTCGGCGGACTCACTTCCCAGCCATTTTACCAGGAGATCCAGTTCCTCACTACATGACAGACCTAAGTCTCTGATGGCATTTTGGAAGGAAGCTCGCCAAGCTCGATAGTTCTCAGCACGGTCGCTGAACTTTACAAGTCCCTTGGTGACCAGCTCATGTCGAGCAAGGAACCTGGCAAAGTCCATTGTGGCTTGATTGGCGCTGGAACCGGCTGGTGGTGTGTTGTCAGAGTGAATGTGTGGTGCACGGCCATACCTGTTGGAAGTCTCTGGTTTAATCCGGTCTGTGTAATACCGTTCTGAAGCAAAGGGCATCTCTCTTAGCAGGAGCAGATTTCTGATTCTCTGTTCTGGAGAGAAGTTGTTGTAGGCAGTTTCACTCTGATGTGTATTCTCTAGTCTGCTGCAAGGAGACTGATAGTCGACTTTCTGATGATCCAAATAAGCATGTTGTCTTGGCTTGTCAACAAACTGCTTTGTATTAAGCTGTGGATCTGGGTCTTCATCTGACTTGGAATGTTGATAGACGTATTGTAAGGTTCGCTGTTGTAGATCTTGGAATTCAAGTCCTGGATGGACGATACTGCGATGACTCTTGGTTTCCTGAAGTTCCGTGGCTTCTAGAAATTCTGCTTCTGCTATGGCAGCTGCTGTCTCTTTATCTGCGGCAAGTTTTTCTAGAGTCGCTTCAAGTTGCGCTTTCTCCAGCTTTATCTGCATCTATTGTTCTGTGTAGCTGGCTTTTGCCTTTGCAGCTTCTGCGGGGGCAATGGCGGCAGCGTCTCTGATCGATGTCCTATTAGAGTCACTTATCTGAGACCTTGTCTTAATGGAAGATGCTCGACTATTAGACATGTTGTGACTGTTAGGAGACTGCTGCGATATCCATAAGTAGGCTCTGCGTGGATAATGGCGGGCTCCATATAGTCAGATATTCGGTGCGACTGTTAGGAGACTGTTGCGATATCCGTATGCAGGCTCCGCGTGGATAATGGCGGCTCCGTCAGTCTGATCTTCAGAGCTTGTTCTCAGCAGTCGTTTTACTGCTGTCTTTGGCAGTTATTCACTGAGCTTGTTCTCAGCAGTCGTTTCACTATACTGTCCTCATACACGTTAGCACGGTGTGTAATCTGACATGTAGCTAAACCTTCTGTCCTCTGAAGAAAAGAGACTGTTTAGCTTTAAGTTTCTCTTTATTGCTCGTAGACTGACAGGAAAGGTGAAACTACAGAATAAAACAGTAGTATTTTAGAACATAAATATCCATGGTACATGGCATAAGACACAGAATAATCTGCTATACATTCAGTATATGAGATAATACAATGATAGTGAGCTATCAGATACAATAAACATAATAAACTGCAGTAAATGACACATAGATAGTGCTCTTACCGACTATGCTCAAAAACAGGCTGAATAACAGATGATGTGGCAGGAAAACCAGTGAAAGTGTATGGCTCCTGAGACATAAGATGGTGGCTGCTTGCTGTACCAGCACAAGACTAGCAAGAACCAGGAACTACCCGCAATGCTCTGGGACTCCCATACTGCATAGAGAAAAACAGGCTGGATGAAATGCCTAAACTCATCAATAGATGGTGCTGTTACCACACAATGTAATGCAAATGAATTACAACACAGTTAAATGCAATGTCAATTGCTAAACAGACAGAAACAACTGGATCTGAATCTGGGGACAGAACAACCTCTAAGGCGTAAATGGCAAGCTCAGGCCATAGGCCCAATTTGGAAACCCAGAAGTTGAAGGGCGCAGACCCGTCATTCAGTAAGTGTAGTCGTGTGCACACATACTGCTCCACCATTTTCCTGAAATGCTGCCTCCTGCTAAGACGTTCTATATCAGCTGGTGGTGCTGGTTTTTGTGGCGTGCTGACAAAGCTTTTCCAAATTTAGGCCTTGCTAACCCTGCCTTCTGAGGTGCTGATGGTGCCCCAGCTGCGTTGGCGACCTCTTTCTCCTCCTCTGCCTTCGCCTTGTGCTTCCACTGTGCCCCCGCTGTCAGGTGGGAATGCCACCAGCAGCGCGTCTACCAGCGTGCGCTTGTATTTGCGCATCTTCCGATCATGCTCCAGTGACGGAATTAAGGACGGTACGCTGTCCTTGTAACGGGGATCCAGCAGCGTGGCCACCCAGTAATCAGCACAAGTTAGAATGTAGGCAACTCGACGGTCATTGCGGAGACACTGCAGCATGTAATCGCTCATGTGTGCCAGGCTGCCCAGAGGCAACAACAAGCTGTCCTCTGTGGGAGGTGTATTGTCTGTATCCCCCCAGCCACGCACCAGTGATGGCCATAAGCTGGTTTGGGTGCCTCCCTGCTGTGAACACGGTTCCTCCTCCTCCATCTCCTCCTCCTCATCCTCCACCTCATCATCCTCCAGAACTGTGCCCTGGCTGGACAATTGTGTACCTGGCGTTTAAAGGGGAAGGAACCCACCCTCGGAGCCACTTGTGAATGACTGGCCGGAAACCCTATGAAATTATCCCTCTTCCTCTTCCTCCTCCTGTGCGACATCCTCTTCCATCATTGCCAGAAGCGTTTTTTCAAGGAGGCATAGAAGTGGGATTGTAACGCTGAGAACGGCGTTATCGGCACTGGCCATGTTGGGGGAGTACTCTAAACAGCGCCACAAGGAACATAGGTCTCGCATTGAGGCCCAGTCATTGGTGGTGAAGTGGTGCTGTTCCGCAGAGAGAGAGACTCACCCGTGCGTGCTGCAGCTGAAACTCCACTATCGCCTGCTGCTGCTCGCACAGTCTGGCCAGCATGTGCAAGGTGGAGTTCCACCTTGTGGGCACATTGCATATGAGGCGGTGAGCAGGAAGGCCGAAGTTATGCTGCAGCGCTGACAGGCGAGCAGCAGGGTGAGAATGGCGAAAGCACGCACAGACGGCCCACACTTTCTGCAGCATCTCTGACATATCGGGGTAAGGGATGTGCGTCAAACTGGCTAGTTCCAGAGCTGCTACGAGATTTCGCCCATTATCGCACCCCACCAGGCTGGGCTTGAGGCTCACTGGCACCAACCACTTATCGGTCTGTTGTTCTATGCCCGTCCACAGCTCCTGCGCGGTGTGGCGTTTGTCCCCCAAACAGATAAGCTTTAAAACTGCCTGCTGTCGTTTACCCCTGGCTGTGCTGAAGTTGGTGGTGAAGGTGTTACGCTGACCGGATGAGGAGGCGGTAGAGGATGAGGAAGCGGAGTAGGAGGAGGAAGCAACAGGAGGCAAACTGAAGCGCCCTGCAATCCTCGGTGGTGGAAGAACTTGTGCCAAACTGCTATCTGCTTCAGGCCGAGCCGCCACTGCATTTACCCAGTGTGCTGTTAGGGAGATATAATGTTCCTGACCGTGCTTACTGGAACACGTATCCGTAGTTAGGTGGACCTTGCCACAGATGGAATGACAGCATTTCAAAGTCCAGGAATTCTGAAATGCTGGCATTCAGGGCCAGGGATCGTGGATGGGTAGGAAGGGTACTTTCTCTTTTGCTCCAGTGTTTGGGAGATGGAGAGCTGCACGCTTCCGTGGGACATTGTGGAGATGCTTGGTGACCCAAGTGGTGGTGTTGCTAGCAGATCCTCTGTTTGCGGGGTGGCAGGTGCCACTGTCACTCCAGAGGTGGATGAAGAGGCAGAGACTGCAGCAGAAGTGGAAGCAGGAGGAGCCAGAGACCTTTCTTGGTTTTTGAGGTGTCTACTCCACTGCAGCTCATGCTTTGCACTTGGATGCCTGGTCATGCAAGTTGTGCTCAGGTTGAGAACGTTTATGCCTCGCTTCAGGCTCTGATTACACAGCGTGCAAACCACTCATGTCTTGTCTAGTGATGAGCGGGAAGTGCCATATTTGATTTCGCAATACTTCGCGAATATTCAATTGAATTTTCGTCTCATATTAGTTGAAATCGAATATTCGTCATTATTCTATTCATCGTGAATAATATGCAATTTAATTATTTGCGTATTGCGATGGTAACTGTATAAGGCAACTTTCCTATTGGTTGGCTAATGGCTATGTATTTTACGAATATTCGCTATATTGCTATATATTCTTGTTTTAGAATATGACAAATATTCTAAAAACCTAAGTTATAGCAATATATCGAATATTCGTAAAATACACATATAGACTGTAATTTAGCTAATATAGTGCTATAAAAAAAAAAAATTATAGTCACATTTTTTTTTTCTCTTCTGAACTTGAGATTTGGAAATAATTTACACTATTAAAAAAAAACTATAGCACTATATTAGCTACATTGCCGTCTATATGTGTATTTTACGAATATTCGCTATATTGCAATATATTCTTGTTTCAGAATATAACGAATATTCTAAAAAACAAAGTTATAGCAATATATCGAATATTCGTAAAATACACATATAGACTGAAATTTAGCTAATATAGTGCTATAAAAAAATTTTTTACAGTCTAATTTTTGTTTCTCTTCTGAACTTGAGATTTGGAAATAGTTTGGAAATCTATATGTGTATTTTACGAAATATTCGCTATATTGCAATATATTCTTGTTTTAGAATGTGAAGAATATTCTAAAAAACAAAGTTATAGCAATATAGCGAATATATTCGTTATTTAGAATATTTGTCTTTTTTTTCCATATGAAAACATGATTCCTTCCTGCCTAAGTTGCTTGTGGGCCAATGACTCATTGACCCACAAGAAAGAAGCAGGAAGGAATCATGTTTTCAGATGTAAAAAAATGACGAATATTCGATATAGCGAATATATTGCACTATATTCGAAATATTCGCAAATTAGCGAAGTTGCGATATTCGCGATTAATATTCGCTATTCGAATATTCGCGCTCAACAACACTAGTCTTGTCGTCAGCACATTGTCTGAAGAACTGCCATGCCAGGGAACTCCTTGGAGTTGGCTTTGGTGTGCTCGTCCCTTGCTACGGTGGGCAGTAGAAGGCGTACTGTCTAGGGGACGGCAGCTCCGCTTTTGCACCCTGCTCCCTCTTCTGCTGTGCTGGTGGCTCTGTGCGACCACCGCCTCTTCCTCCGAACTACACAGGTCACTCGCATGACCTTGATTCCATGTGGGGTCGAGGACCTCATAGTCCTCCACATCATCTTCCACCCAGTCTTCACCCCTGCCCTCCTTGTTCCTCTGCACACTTTTGAAAGCCAAAGCAGTTGGCGCCTGTGTTTCGTCATCATCCAAGACGTGCTGCGGTGGTCCTCCCATGTACTCATCTTGGAACATAAGTGGTTGGGCATCGGTGCACTTAATCTCTTCCACTTTTGGGGCAGAACCATGTGAATGACCCTGGGAAACCCTGCTAGCAGAATCATCAAAAAGCAGAAGAGACTGCTGCATTACTTGGGGCTCAGACTGGCTGATTTGAAAGGGGGTGAGGTGAAAGACTGATGGACATCGGCTGCAGGTGCTAACTCTGATCTTTCAGCAGGAGACTGGGTGGGAGACAATGTGAAGGAACTGGAGGCACTGTCAGCAACCCAATCTACTATCGCCTGTACTTGTTATGGCCTCACCATTCGTAGAGTCGCATTAGGCTCCAAATAATGCTGAAGGTTCTGTCACCTACTCGCACCTGAGGAAGGTGTTTCACTTGTGCGT
This sequence comes from Bufo bufo, assembly GCF_905171765.1. Classification (NCBI taxonomy): domain Eukaryota; kingdom Metazoa; phylum Chordata; class Amphibia; order Anura; family Bufonidae; genus Bufo; species Bufo bufo. The sequence goes on from NC_053393.1 coordinate 195,643,839, forward strand.
GTAGCTGGCACAGATCAACCACGCCCTCTCCCTGCAACAGGAGCTCCACCAGCAGCACCACGACCGGGGCCACGTCCCTTCTTCGACGCTCTCCTTATTGTCCGCAAATTTAGCATCTTGCCCAAAATGGGTGTTTTTTTTAATAACAGAATATAACAGCAGTATCTAATGCGTGTATTTCACACTGACAGATGCAGCAAAGGCTGCAAATTTAGTATTTTGCCCAAAATGGGTGTTTTTTTAATAACAGAATATAACAGCAGTATCTAACGTGTATTTCACACTGACAGATGCAGCAAAGGCCACAAATTTTAGTATTTTGCGCAAAAAGGGTGTTTTTCAAAACCCAGATAATTATTGCAGTATTTCAAGCTTATATTTCACATTGACAAATGCAGCATAGGCCCCAGATGTAGGGTATTATCAAAAAATGGGTGCTTTTTTAAACCCAGAAAATTATTTCAGTATTTCAAACTTATATTTAACAATGACAGATGCTGCAAATGCCGCAAATTTTGTATTTTGCCAAAAATGGGTGTTTTTTTTAATAGCAGAATATAACAGCAGTATCTAACACGTGTATTTCACACTGACAGATGCAGCAAAGGCTGCAAATTTAGTATTTTGCCCAAAAAGGGTGTTTTTTAAAACCCAGAAAATTATTGTAGTATTTCAAGCTTATATTTCACATTGACAAATGCAGCATAGGCCCCAGATGTAGGGTATTACCAAAAAATGGGTGCTTTTTTAAACCCAGAAAATTATTTCAGTATTTCAAACATGTATTTAACAATGACAGATGCTGCAAACGCCGCAAATTTAGTATTTTGCCCAAAATGGGTGTTTTTTTAATAGCAGAATATAACAGCAGTATCTAACACGTGTATTTCACACTGACAGATGCAGCAAAGGCTGCAAATTTAGTATTTTGCCCAAAAAGGGTGTTTTTTAAAACCCAGAAAATTATTGCAGTATTTCAAGCTTATATTTTACACTGACAAATGCTGCAATGGCACCAGATGTAGGACATTGCCAAAAATTGGTGTTTTTTTTTAAACCCAGAGTATTATTGCAGTATTTCAAGCTTGTATTTCACACTAACAAATGCAGCATAGGCCCCAGATGTAGGGTATTGCCAAAAATGGGTGCTTTTTTAAACCCAGAAAATTATTGCAGTATTTCAAGATTGTATTTCACACTGACAAATGCTGCAAAGGCCACAGATGTAGGGTCTTGCAGAAAATGGGTAATTTTTTTTAAACCCAGAATATAATTGCAGTATTTCAAGCTTGTATTTGACACAAATGTCCATATGCTGTGCTGGTGCACTGAACTTGCATAAAATGGCCGCCACCCACCTAACTAACAGACGAATAAAAGTTATTTTTCTGTGTCACTGGGCTCAGGGCAGGGTAAAAAGATTGTGCACTGCGCCCACAAAACAAAATCTAGGTAGATCGCTGAGTTAACAAGCACTTCAGATTAAAGATTCTTTCCTATTCTCTCCCTCACAGCAGCAGCATCCTATCCCTACACTAATCAGAGCAGAGTGACTCCAACTTATATAGAGGCTGGGTCACATGTTGCACTGGCCAATCACAGCCATGCCATTAGTAGGCATGGCTGTGATGGCTCCTAAGGGCACACAAGTTAAACACTTGTTGATTGGCTGCTCTACAGTCTTTCAAAAAGCGCCATTAAATCGCTGAACACCGAACCAAAACCCTAAAGTTCGGTACGAAACCGATGACGCGAGTTCGGCTCATTGTGAGTAAGGGAGAGCTGCGCTTAGGAAGGGACAGATAGTGTAGGGTGTGTGATCGCAATATATTCAACAGAAAAATGTTTTAAAGACCCAAAAGTCTTTTTAAGGACTATTGTGTGTGGTGGCAGGCTGGCAGCAATATAATTTAGCCAGCAAATTTTTTTCCCCATACTTTGCAATACTTTTTCAATAGAGGGTGTCTGCAGTGACTTGTGACATATGTGCTGCAATACCTTCTGTGTGTCAGGGCCAGATATTGGGAAAAATATTACTGACAACAAATATATATATTTTTTCTGTAATTTATCCACACTTTGCCAATAAACAATGTCTGCTGTGAATTGTCACATCTGCGCTGCAATAGCGTGTGTCAGGGCCAGATATTGGGAAAAATATTACTGACAACAAATATATTTTTTCCATAATTTATCCACACTTTGCCTATAAACGGTGTCTGCAGTGAATTGTCACATCTGCGCTGCAATAGCGTGTGTTAGGGCAAGATATTGGGAAAAATATTACTGAAAACAAATATATATTTTCCATAATTTATCCACACTTTGCCTATAAACGGTGTCTGCAATGAATTGTCACATCTGCGCTGCAATAGCGTGTGCCAGGGCCAGATATTGGGAAAAATATTACTGACAACAAATATATTTTTTCCATAATTTATCCACACTTTGCCTATAAAAGGTGTCTGCAGTGAATAATCACTTCTGCGCTGCAATAGCGTGTGTGTGTGTCAGGGCCAGATATTGGGAATAATATTAGCGAGAACAATTATATTTTTTCCATAATTTATCCACATTTTTCCTTAAAATGGTCCCTTATAATATATAACATTGAATATGAAGAAGGCGAGCATTAAGGGACGGGGAAGTGTCTGTGATGCTGATGGTGCACGCAGAGTCGTGGCCATGGGCGCGGTAAAACTATGTCTGCTGCCAGAGCACAAGAAAAACAATCATCCAAGAAACCTAGCTTCATGTCCCAGGCGGCGCATGACACCACTCTTGAAGTCAGCCCAGTACGAGCAGGTGGTCGGTTGGATTGCAGCAGATAGTGCTTCCAGTCGGTTAAGCACCACCGTGTCTTCCACCAAGTCCAGTCTCAGTACCCAGGAGTCTGGTCCACACAATCCTCACCCTGATCCTCCTTCCTCCCACCATTTACAGTCTGGCCAAACAAGTGATCCCACACTCGGATTTTCCAAGGACCTCTTTGCATCGCCATTAATTGATTTGGCCTTCTCGCCAAGCACGCTTGAAAAGGGACCTGAGATCTTGTGCCCCGATTCCCAACTTCTTCAGCATCCAGAGTCACAAGAACATGACCTTGGGGAACAGAAATTAGTGTTTAATAAGGGGGGTGATGATGATACACAGTTGCCAATGACTCAACCGCAATTACTGTCTCAAGAGGTTGAGGAAGAGGATGACACACAGTTGTCAATCACTTAGGTTGTGGTTAGGTCAACAAATCAGGAGGATGATCAGAGTGAGAAAGTGGAAGAGGAGGTGCTGGACGACGAGGTCACTGACCCAATCTGGGAAGGTGGCAACAAGCCGAGCGAGGAGAGCAGTACAGAAGGGGAGGGATCTGCAGCACTGCAACAGGCTGGAAGAGGCAGTGGAGTGGCAAAAGGTAAAAGGTGGGCACCACTGAACAGGCCCGCAACTGTTCCACGGAGCACCCCCTTGCGTAAATCTCCCTTGCCAAGGGGTAGGTGTTCGGCAGTATGGCGCTTTTTTGTGGAAAGTGCAGACGACAAAAGAATAGTATTTTGCAACCTGTGCCACACCAAAATGAGTCGAGGCGTGAACACTAGCAACCTGACCACCACCAGCATGATCCGCCACATGGCATCAAAGCACCCTAATAGGTGGGCCGAACTCCTGGGTCCACAATCTGTGTCTGCGGGTCACACCACTGCCTCCTTTTCCCCTGTGTTACTCAGCGACCACTTCCCTGTCCCAGCGCAGCGTTCAAATGTCATTACCCCAGGCATTTGAACACAAGCACAAATACCCAGCCACCCATCCAAAGGCCATAGCACTAAATGTGCAGCTTTCCAAATTACTAGACCCTGGAAATGTTGCCATTTAGGCTTGTGGACACTGAGGCCTTCCGCAACCTGATGTCGGTGGCCGTCCCTCGTTACGCAGTCCCCAGCCGCCACTATTTTTCACGGTGTGCCGTGCCAGCCTTACACAAACATGTTTCCCTTAACATCACACGTGCCCTGACCAACGCAGTTACTGGGAAGGTCCACTTAACCACGGACACATGGACAATTGCTTTCGGAAAGAGACGCTACATTTCCCTGAAGGCAAACAGGGTTAATGTTGTGGAGGTCGGGAGCGACTCGTACCCTGGGATGGCACAGGTGCTACCGACGCCAAGGATTGCGGGCTCCAATTCCATCAGGGTTTCCGCCACCACCTTCACTTCCAACCCCCACTTCTCCTCCTCCGCCACTTCCTCCACTTCCACCTCCGAAGTATCCGCGTGCAGCACCAGTCAGTCATCAGTTGGTAGCTGGAAGCAGTGTAGCACTGCAGTGGGGAAGCGGCAACAGGCCTTGCTAAAGCTGATCAGCCTAGAATACAAACAGCACACCGCCGCAGAGTTGTGGCATGGGATAAGAGACCAGACTGAGCTGTGGCTCTCGCCACTCAACCTAGAACCAGGCATGGTTGTGTCTGATAATGGCCGTAATTTGGTGGCGGTTTTGGAGCTGGGCAACCTTAGACACATCCCATGCCTTGCTCACGTATTCAACCTTGTGGTTCAGCGGTTTCTAAAAACATACACAAATTTGCCTGAGCTACTGGTGAATGTGCGCTGCGTGTGTGCACATTTCTGCAAGTCACCGACAGCTTCAGTGGGTCTGTCGACGCTGCAACGCTGTTGTGCAACGTAAGCACGTGTGGGAACTCCACGTTCCACATATTGGCCAGGCTTTGTGAGCAGCAGCGGGCAGTTGTGGAATACCAGCTGCAACATGGTCATTGCCTTTCCAGTCAGCTTCTGCTATTCACAAGCGAGAAGTGGGCATGGATGTCTGACCTCTGTGAGGTTTTACACAACTTTGAGAAATCAACACAGATGGTCAGCGGTAATAACTCTATTATCAGCGTCACCATTCCACTTCTGTGTCTTCTCAAACGCTTGCTGCTCACAATTAAGGACGATGCTGTGCATGTGGAAAAGGTGGAAATGGGGGAAGACATTACACAGGTTGATGATAGCCAGACCACCCTCAGTTCGTCTTCTCACCGCGTATTGGAGGCTGAAGAGGAGGAGGAGCAGGAGACAGTTGCCTTAGCTACAGAGGGTAGTACCCTTGGAAGTTTAATTCCATTTGTTCTGCGGGGATGGGCAGAAGAAAAGGAAGAGGATGAGGAGATTGGGAGTGATCCTCCTGATGACGACAGCAAAGTCTTGCCTGTTGGTACTCTGGCACACATGGCTGACTTCATGTTAGGCTGCCTTTCCAGCGACCCACGCGTTATACCCATTTTAAACAACACGGATTACTGGTTGTTCACCCTTCACGACCCCCGCTACAAAGAGAACTTCTCATCTCTTATTCCTCTGGTGGAGAGGACGAGCAAAATAGTGCAATACCAGAAGATCCTTGTTGGAAAATTGCTCCAAAATTTTTACATCTGACAACGCTGGCGGCAGAGTCCGTACTTCCTTGGCCAACTGAAGAGGGGAGACAAGGGGAACACACAGCAGTTCCAACAGAGGCAGGGCAACATTCTCCAAAGCTTGGGACAGTTTCATGACACCCCGCCAGCATCCTCACCCTGATGTGCGGCCTACTGCCACAAGGAGAGAAAAATCTTTGGAAGATGGTGAAGGAGTACATAGCAGACCGTGTCAGGGTCCTCAATGATCCCTCAGTGCTTTACAACTACTGGGTGTCCAAGCTGGACACGTGGCATGAACTTGCGCTCTCCGCTTTGGAGGTGCTGGCCTGCCCTGCCGCCAGCGTTTTGTCTGAGCGTGTATTTAGTGCTGCTGGTGGCATTATAACAGATAAGTGTATCCGCCTGTCAACTGAAAATGCTGACAGGTTGACTCATATAATAATGAAGAAGGCCTGGATTGGCCATGACTTCTCAACTCCACCAGAGGAATGCTAATGAACATAAAGGCACTTTACATGTGTTGTTTTTAATGTAGTTAATAGACTGTATTCCCATGCAGCCCTTCCACCACAAACAAGGGTATATGGTTAAATCTTCCTTTTCTCCTCCTCCTACTCCTCTTCCGTCATATCAACATGCATTGCTTATTCGTCACATATAATGCCCTCGCATAAATGGCCTTCGAATACAATTTTTTAGAGGGTCCGCTCACTAGAAGGCCCTCACATATAATTTTTTAGAGGGTCTGCTCACCAGCAGGCCCTCACATAAAAATTTTTACAGGGTCAACTCACCAGCAGGCCCTCACATCAAATTTTTTAGAGGGTCCGCTCACCAGCAGGCCCTCACATCTAATTTATTTACAGGGTCCGCTCACCAGCAGGCCCTCACATCTAATTTTTTACAGGGTCCGCTCACCAGCAGGCCCTCACATAATTTTTTACAGGGTCTGCTCACCAGTAGGCCCTCACATCTCATTTTTTACAGGGTAAGCTCACCAGCAGGCCCTCACATCTAATTTTTTACAGGGTTCACTCACCAGCAGGCCCTCACATCTAATTTTTTACAGGGTCAGCTCACCTGCAGGCCTGCAACTCAAATCTTTTACAGGGTCAGCTCATCTGCAGGCCCGCAACTCAATGTGAATGAGGCCCTCCTTTATGTGATATACAGGTTGTATCGGAGTGTCTCTTCCTTGTAATTTTTGGCAGCACTGGCACTTTATATACAAGTAAATATACAAGAAAGAATGTTTTCAATCAATTTTCCTATAAAATCAATATTTTTCTTTGGTTTTGTGCATAAAACCATAATTAGATTGTGGGCCTGGTGATCAGTTTAAGGTATGTTAAGCATCATCATCAGCAGCATGGTGATAAAAATGATTGGAAAGGTGACATGGTGTGGAGATGGAAGCACGAGGAGGCCACACAGTGGCACAATGACTGAGTCTGGATAAAAGACTAAGGCCACAAATTGTTTAGAAAGATGCAGATGGAACGAAATCTGTGGATCTGTATCACGGTCACGTGCAGATTAATGCAGACCAGGGGCGTAGCTATAGGGAAAGCAGGGGAAGCTGCAGCTTTGGGGCCCTGACCCACAAGGGGCCCATCTAGGAGGAGGAGGACTAAAGTATTTGGTCGGGGCCCCCTCAACATTATTACACAATGAATTTATATATAGTGACAGTATAGAAAGTGTATAAAACGAATGGAACAGCTGCCGGCCCTGGTCTGAGAGAGCGATCTTTACTAGCCACAGGAATGGGGGCGGCATGAAAGGAAGGGGTCGCTAAAAAATTACTGTGGGATGGAGCCCAATTTGAAAATTTGCTGTGGGGCTCAGTCATTTCTAGCTACTCAACTGATACAGCCCACAAAAGCAAGTTGGGTTTATCGATTCCAAAACCTTAATTAAATTGTGGGCCTGGTGATCAGTTTAAGGCCTTTTAAGTAGCATCAGCAGCAGCATGGTCAAAAAAAAGGAGTGGCAAGGTGACATGGTGTGGAGATGGCAGCATGAGGAGGCCACATAGTGGCACAATTACTGAGTCTGGATAAAAGACTACGGCCACAGATTGTTTAGAAAGATGCAGATGAAAGGAAATCTGTGGAGCTGTATGATGGTCACCTGCAGATTAATGCAGACCAGGGGCGTAGCTATAGGGAAAGCAGGGGAAGCTGGAGCTTTGGGGCCCTGACCCAGAAGGGGCCCATCCAGGAAGAGGAGGACTAAAGGATTTGGTCAGGGCCCCCTCAACAGTATTACACAATTAATTTATATACAGTGACAGTATAGACAGTGTATAAAACGGATGGAACAGCTGCCGGCCCTGGTCTGAGAGAGAGAAATCTTTACTAGCCACAAGAATGGGGGCAGCATAAAAGGAAGGGGGTCGCTAAAAAATGACATTATTATTTGAAAATTTGCTGTGGGGCCCAGTCATTTCTAGCTAGGCCACTGATGCAGCCCACAAAAGCAAGTTGGGTTTATCGATTCCAAAACCTTTATTAAATTGTGGGCCTGGTGATCAGTTTAAGGCCTTTTAAGCAGCATGGTGATAAAAATGAGTGGCAAGGTGACATGGTGTGGAGATGGCAGCATGAGGAGGCCACATAGTGGCACAATGACTGTGTCTTGATAAAAGACTAAGGCCACAGATTGTTAAGAAAGATGCAGATGGAAACAAATCTGTAGAGCTGTATGACCGTCACCTGCAGATTAATGAAGCCATCAAAATCAAGTTGGTTTGTCAGTTCCACCTCAGCTCACCAGCAGGCCCGCACCTAAAATCTTTTACTGGGTCATCTCACCTGCAGGCCCGCAACTCAAATCTTTTACAGGGTCAGCCCAGCTGCAGGCCCTTGCATAGAATTGTTTAGAGTGTCAGCTCAGTTGCAGGCACTCGCATATAATGTTTTACAGGGTCAGCTCACCAGCAGGCTCACACCTAAAATCTTTTACAGGGCCCAGCTCACCTGCAGGCCCGCAACTTATGCTGCCTTGCTTTGAAGTAGTAGCCGTAGCTGTTTATCAGGCTCCCTCTCTGAAATCGAACAATGATTCCCAGTTACCGGTGGTCACCATGTTAGGCACATAAAAGAACATCGAAAGTTGATAGGTAAGATATCCAAATCGTGGTCATCACGGGGACGTGCGATCAGGCAGACGTTATCTAGAGTCAACAAAGCAGCAGCAGGGCCTCTCCTATATAATGTTTCCTCATCCAAAATACCGCAGTGACATTCCCTGTAATTTTTTATTACTCATTCCAATAACAGGGCATCTTAAGAGTCCTCTATTGTTATTTATCGTCACTACCTCCACGAGTCGGGAGTGTGTGATTTGCGTGCCACCCGCTTGCCTTCCTTGGATGTAGTAGCCGTTTCTCAGGCTCCCTCTCCGAAATCAAACACTGATTCCCCGTTACCCGTAGTTTACAATGGTTTTGAGCTGACAATTACATTAAAAGTTGATAGGCCAGACATCCGAATGGATCGTCGCCGTCACGGGGACGTGCCATCGGCCCCAGGTTAACTAGAGTCACCAAAGCGGCAGCAGGCCACCGCCCATAATGTTTTAGATGGTCAGATCAGCAGGCCCTTGCCCCTAATGTTTTTGAGGGTCACCAGCAGGCCATCAATCATAATTTTTAAAGGGTGTGTGTGATGCCCTCCTTTATGTGTAACTAAGAGTGTATCAGAGTGCCTCTTCCTTGTAATTTTTGGCAGCACTTTATATAAAAGTAAATATTCAGGAATAAATGTTTTCTATCAATTTCCCCATGCTGTTACAGAACCATTTCGGTGGTGTTACCAGCAATTTCTGACATTTTCTTATGAACCAGGCACCCTCCCCTCTTCAGAGCAGGGGTTACCTGGTTTAATGCTCGGGTTCTCCCGCTGACTTCCATGATACTCGGGTCCTCGGTCGAGCACCCGAATATCACGATGTGTTTGGCCCGAACACCCGAGCACTACGGTGCTCGATCAACACTACCAGACACCCTCCCCTGTTCAGAGCTGAGGGAGAGTTTATGAGGGGGAAGATCCTGAACACAAGGACATTTATTGATTAGGGCACATATGGTGTAAGGACTATGTAAACTTATGCAGAGTCAGTGCAGTGAGGGATGCTGACTAATTAACAAAGCTAAAACAAACACATGCAGAGGCATTCAAGCACTTTATAAATTAATTCTATTATGGGTGGAGTAAGGAATACACCTACTATGTACTGTAATGTAGATGTGGCTGTCTATACACAAAAAAATATTCTGAGATACTGAGAATTCTGTAGTAAGGGAAGGGACCTCTACACTGAGCTCAGAGGAAAACTGAGCTCTGGAGCCATCCAATGAAGAAAGACACACCCACTTTCTTCAGTCCGCTGATAAGGACCGGATTCACTTAGTAAGGCTTCATGCACACAACCATATGTATTTTTCCGTCCGCAAAAAACGGATCCGCAAAAGATATGGATGACATCCGTGTGCCTTCCGCATTTTGCGAAACAGAACAGCTTGCCCCTAATAGAACAGTAGTATCCTTGTCCATAATGCGGACAATAATAGGACATGTTCTATTTCTTTGCGGAACGGAAATATGGACATACGGAAACGGAATGCACACGGAGTAACTTCCTTTTTTCTTGCAGACCCATTGAAATGAATGGTTCCGTATACGGTCCGCAAAAAAACCGGAATGGAAACGAAATGAAAATACTTTCATGTGCAAGAGGCCTAACAGTAAGTGTACAGAAAAATTGTAGGAAGGGAGACACTTAGTGGCAGATATTTCAGAAGTTTTTTTTCAGGGTGGATAATATAATTTTTTTTAATCAAAGTGATTTGCAGATTTGTTCAGGTTCACCTAAAGTAAATTTTAAGATGTTGTTTGGAAAGTTAGTGCCCATTTAACTCCTTAAGGACTTATACCGGTACACCCTATTTCCCGAATCCTTAAGGACTCAGGGCGTACCGGTACGTCCTAACTTTAAATCGCTATTGCGGCGCCGTGGGGGTAATCGGAACAGGATGCCGGATGAAATCATTCAGCCGGCATCCTGTAACAACGCCAGGGGGGGTCATTTGACCCCCCCGTATCGGCGATCACAGAAAACCGCAGGTCAATTCAGACCTGCGGTTTGCTGCGTTTCTGGTCCATTCGGGTCTCCGGTGACCTGATGAACCGGAAAAAGACTGCGATCGGTGGCGTGATTATACACCACCAATCACAGACCGAAGATTTGAAGAGGCGGTGCTGGCCCTGGTGCTGAATGCTGCTGTCCAGGGTGCTGATTGGTGCAAGGGAGAGAGGCGCAAGATTCAAACTTCCTGCGCTCCTCTCTCCCCTCCTCTTCCTGTTCTGCACGAGCACCCTGCAGCACCGTCCAGCACCAGCTCCTGAGTCCCCCTAATCGGCATCCATCACCCTCCTGCACCCATCGCCCTCCAGGTAGGTTAGGGTCAGTGAGGGAGAGGCACCATTAGGCAGGGACAGAAGGGAAAAGTAAGTTAGGAAAAAAAAAAAAAAAAAGCACTTTTATTCTAAACTTTCTTTGTTTCAGCTTTCAGACCCCAGACCCCCCCTGCCACTTGCCCTCCACCACCAGCCCCACCAGATTGCCTCCGACTCTGAGAGCCCCAGTGAGAATGAGGATGACCCCACGTTCCTTTTGTCATCCGCATCCTCCTCTTCATCATCTGATGACGATGAGCCCCCAAGGCGGCGGAGAATCCGCCAGGCGGAGCTAGGGGCCCCACATGCAAGGGATCCTGTGGCCCACCCTAGTACGAGCCGCCCTGGGGTTCGTACTGGTTTCCCGGCCCACCAAATAAGCCCACCGGAGCCCCCTGCCGATGAACTTAGATGGTGTCCCCCAGTGGACTTTGAGCCCGAGATTCCGGATTTTGCTGGCAATCCAGGAATCCAGATTCTCACAGTGGGGTTTACTGAAATGGACTTTTTTTGTTTTTTTTTCAGTAACCCATTTGTAACATAGTAACATAGTAACATAGTACATAAGGCCGAAAAAAGACATTTGTCCATCCAGTTCGGCCTGTTATCCTGCAAGTTGATCCAGAGGAAGGCAAAAAACCCTGTGGGGTAGAAGCCAATTTTCTCCACTTTAGGGGAATAAAAAATTTCTTCCCGACTCCAATCAGAATAACTCCCTGGATCAACGACCCCTCTCTAGTAGCTATAGCCTGTAATATTATTACGCTCTAGAAACACATCCAGGCCCCTCTTGAATTCCTTTATTGTACTCACCATCACCACCTCCTCAGGCAGAGAGTTCCATAGTCTCACTGCTCTTACCGTAAAGAATCCTCTTCTATGTTTGTGTACAAACCTTCTTTCCTCCAGACGCAGAGGATGTCCCCTCGTCACAGTCACAGTCCTGGGGATAAATAGCTGATGGGATAGATCTCTGTACTGACCCCTGATATATTTATACATATTAATTAGATCTCCCCTCAGTCGTCTTTTTTCTAAAGTGAATAACCCTAATTTTGATAATCTTTCAGGGTACTGTAGTTGCCCCATTCCAGTTATTACTTTAGTTGCCCTCCTCTGAACCCTCTCTAGCTCTGCTATGTCTGCCTTGTTTACAGGAGCCCAGAACTGTACACAGTACTCCATGTGTGGTCTGACTAGCGATTTGTAAAGTGGTAGGACTATGTTCATATCACGGGAATCTATGCCCCTTTTGATGCAACCCATTATCTTGTTGGCCTTGGCAGCAGCTGCCTGACACTGGTTTTTGCTGTTTAGTTTGCTGTTTATTAAAATTCCTAGATCCTTTTCCATGTCAGTGTTACCCAGTGTTTTACCATTTAGTATGTACGGGTGACTTGCATTTTTCCTTCCCATGTGCATAACCTTACATTTATCAGTGTTAAACCTCATCTGCCACTTATCTGCCCAAGCCTCCAATCTATCCAGATCCCTCTGTAGTAGTATACTGTCCTCTTCAGTGTAAATTACTTTACACAGTTTAGTGTCATCTGCGAAAATTGATACTTTACTATGCAAGCCTTCTACAAGATCATTAATAAATATATTGAAGAGAATAGGGCCCAATACTGACCCCTGAGGTACCCCACTAGTGACAGTGACCCAATCTGAATGTGTACCGTTAATAACCACCCTCTGTTTTCTATCACTCAGCCAGTTACTTACCCACATACAGATGTTTTCTCCCAGTCCGAGCATTCTCATTTTATATACTAACCTTTTATGCGGTACAGTGTCAAATGCTTTGGAGAAGTCCAGATATACGACATCCATTGATTCGCCGCTGTCAAGTCTAGAACTTACCTCCTCATAGAAACTGATTAAATTAGTTTGACATGACCGATCCCTCACGAAGCCATGCTGATATGGCGTTATTTGCTTATTTCCGTTGAGATGCTCTAATATAGCATCTCTCAGAAAACCTTCAAACAGTTTACCCACAACAGATGTTAAACTTACCGGCCTATAGTTTCCAGGCTCTGTTTTTGGCCCCTTTTTGAATATTGGCACCACATATGCCACGCGCCAATCCTGTGGGACATTCCCTGTCAGTATAGAGTCTGCAAATATCAGAAATAAGGGTCTGGCTATGACATTACTTAATTCCTTTAGGATACGGGGGTGTATGCCATCCGGTCCTGGCGATTTGTCTATTTTAATCTTTTTAAGCCGCTGATGTACTTCTTCCTGGGTCAGACAGGACACTTTTAATGGGGAATTTATTTTTGCATTCTGCATGTCATCTGACAATTTATTTTCCTCAGTGAATACATTGGAGAAAAAAATATTTAACAGCTTTGCTTTCTCCTCGTCGCTCTCTGCGACTCCCCCCGCATTACTCTTTAAAGGGCCAACACCTTCAGCTTTATACTTTTTAACATTTATATAATTGAAGAACATTTTAGGGTTGGTTTTACTCTCTTTGGCAATTAATCTCTCGGTCTCTAGTTTGGCCGCTTTTATTTGTTTTTTACATGTTCTATTTTTTTCCTTATAGTTTTTCAGTGCTTCCATGCAACCCTCCTGTTTTAGTGTTTTATATGCTTTCTTTTTGTCATTTATTGCTTTCTTTACAGTTCTATTTATCCACATTGGTTTCTTTTTGTTCCTTAACCTTTTATTACCATACGGTATGTACCTCTGACAATGAGTTTTTAGGATGTTTTTAAAGATATCCCATTTTGTGTCTGTATTTGTGAGGACTTTGTCCCAGTTAGTTTGCCCTATGGCCTCTCTTAGTTGGCTAAATTTAGCTTTTTTGAAGTTTGGTATTTTTGTTCCTCCCTGTAGAAACGCTCTTTTGAATGATAATTGGAAGGTTATTACTTTATGGTCACTATTTCCCAGGTGTCCCCCGACCTGCACGTCTGTTGTTCTGTCAGGTCTATTGGTTAATACTAAGTCCAGTATGGCCGTCCCTCTAGTCGGGTCCTGAACCAGTTGGGAGAGGTAATTGTCTTTGGTTATAGCCACGAACCTGTTTCCCTTATGAGATATACAAGTTTCAGTTTCCCAGTCTATATCTGGGTAGTTGAAGTCCCCCATAATAACCACCTCATTATGATTTGCCGCCTCGTCTATCTCGTTTAGTAGTAGATTTTCTGTGGACTCTGGTATATTAGGTGGTTTATAGTAAACTCCTATTAGTAATTTATTGTTGTTTTTAGCTCCATGTATCTCTACCCATAGTGACTCCACATGTTCATGTCCCTCACTTATATCTTCTCGGACTGTGGGCTTTAGACAGGACTTTATATAAAGGCAGACCCCTCCCCCTCTCCGGTTTTGACGATCCTTTCTAAACAGACTGTAACCTTGTACATTAACTGCCCAGTCATAGCTATCATCCAGCCATGTCTCAGTTATTCCCACTATGTCATAGTCCTCCTCACACATCACTAATTCCAGTTCACCAGTTTTATTAGTCAGGCTTCTGGCATTAGTATACATACATTTGAGAGGTTTATGTATATTTTTTACCCTACACCTTTCCTTCTGAATTGTTATAGTCCCTCCTTCCATTCCTCCCCCATTCTTATTACCTTGCCCCCGGTCTCTATCTGCACTATCTTCCCCTCCTATAACGTAATTACCCTCCCCCCCAGTCCCTAGTTTAAACACTCCTCCAACCTTCTAGCCATCTTTCTCCCCAGCACAGCTGCCCCTTCCCCATTGAGGTGCAGCCCGTCCCTACGATAGAGCCTGTTGCCGATAGAAAAATCGGCCCAGTTCTCCAGGAACCCAAACCCCTCCATCCTACACCAGTTCTTGAGCCACTTGTTAATCTCCCTAATCTCCTATTGCCTTTCTTGTGTGGCTCGTGGTACAGGCAGTATTTCGGAAAATACTACCTTAGAGGTCCTTGCCCTCAGCTTTTGACCTAAATCCCTGAAATCATTTTTAAGGACTCTCCACCTACCTCTAACTTTGTCATTGGTTCCGATATGGACCATGACCGCTGGATCGTCTCCAGCCCCTCCCAGTAATCTGTCAACCCGATCCGCGATGTGTCGAACTCTAGCGCCAGGAAGACAGCACACTGTTCGGCGATCACGGTCTTTGTGACAGATTTCCCTATCTGTTCCCCTAATAATGGAGTCTCCCACTACCAGCACCTGTCTGGCCTGCCCTGCTCTCCTGGTTCCCTGCTTACTGGAGCTGACATTCCCCTGACTGGCAGAGGAAGTGTCTGGCTGCAGCAGTGCCGTCCCCGAACTGACATCCCCCTCATCTGCCAAACGTGCAAACTTGTTGGGGTGTGTCAGATCAGGGCTAGCCTCCCTGGCACTCTTCCCTCTACCCCGCTTTCTAACTTTTACCCAGCTAGCTACCTCACTTTCCTCAGCCTCCTCTCTGTCACCCTCCCCCTCATCTACCCCAAAGAGTGCTTGCTCGGTGAGAAGCAAACTCTTTTGCAAATTATCAATGCCTCTCAGTGAACCTGATGGTGGAGCAGACGAACCTGTACGCCCAACAGTTCGTTGCTCAGCACCCGGGCTCATTTTTGGCTAGACCCGGTGGCTGGACACCGGTCAGTGCTGCAGAGATGAGGACATTTTGGGGCCTCGTGCTGCATATGGGTCTAGTGCATAAACCCAGTGTCAGGCAATACTGGAGAGGGGACGTCCTCTACCAGACCCCACTCTACAGTATGGCCATGACACATCCCCGGTTTGAGGCCAT
The DNA here is from genome assembly GCF_905171765.1 of Bufo bufo. Lineage (NCBI taxonomy): Eukaryota > Metazoa > Chordata > Amphibia > Anura > Bufonidae > Bufo > Bufo bufo. Next base: position 195,659,471 of record NC_053393.1, read on the forward strand.
CCGGAAATGTCTGCATTATTCCGATAATGCAGCATGTCCCCCCCCCCGACGTGATCCTGCCCATGACCGTCTGTATAAGATACGGCCGGTCATCGATCACTTCGGGGCCTCATTTGAGCAGGCCTACGTACCTGGAAGGGAGGTTGCGGTTGATGAGTCTCTTGTTGCGTTCAAGGGGAGGCTCAGTTTCCGCCAATACATTCGCACTAAGCGGGCGAGGTATGGCGTGAAGCTATACAAAATTTGTGAGAGTACCTCAGGGTACACTTACAAATTTCGTGTGTATGAGGGGCGAGATTCCCGTATTCAACCCCCAGAATGTCCCCCCACTCTGGGTGTTAGCGGGAAACTCGTGTGGGACCTTATGTACCCACTGCTGGATAAGGGTTACCACCTTTACGTGGATAACTTTTATACCAGCATTCCCTTGTTCAGGTCCCTTGCCGTCGGATCCACGTTCGCTTGTGGGACCGTGCAGAAAAATCAACGCGGCCTCCCTGCCTACCCCCTCCAGGTACCTATCCCCAGGGGTGAGACCCGTGCCCTTACCAGTGGAAACCTGTTGCTGGTCAGGTATAAGGACAAGAGGGATGTCCTCATGCTGTCCACAATCCACGGTAACAGCACCACCCCCGTCTCTGTGCGAGGTACCGCGGCAACGGTCCTCAAGCCTGATTGTATCGTCGACTACAATCGGTATATGGGAGTAGTTGATCTCTCTGATCAAGTCCTCAAGCCATATAATGCCATGCGCAAAACCCGGGCATGGTACAAAAAAGTTGCGGTCTACTTGGTACAGGTTGCCTTGTACAACTCTTTTGTACTATCCTGAAGCACTGGCAGCACAGGGACATTCCTCCAATTCTATGAGGCAGTCCTCAAGGACCTGATCTTTTCCGACCGGGAAAGAGCACGCTGGAGTACCTCGGAAAGTGCAGAGTGTGTCGCAGGAGGGGGATACGGAAGGACACCACCACTCAATGTGACACTTGCCCCGATCATCCGGGCCTCTGCGTTATCGATTGCTTCAGGGAGTATCACACTTCCATGGAGTACTACATTTTTATAATCCCCAACAGTCCCCTAGAGAACATAAAAAACTATGGCTCTCAGACTTTGGAGACACGGAAACAATTTTTTTCCCCCAAAAAAATATTAGTTTTAGTGCAGGCATCCTCAAACTGCGGCCCTCCAGATGATGTAAAACTATAACTCCCAGCATGCCCAGACAACCTACAGCCATCAGCAGGGCATGGTGGGAATTGTAATTTTACAACATCTAGAGGGCCGCAGTTTTAGGATGCCTGCTTAGTGTCTCCAAAGTCTGAGAGCCATACATATTGGGCATCGTCGCGTCCGTAAAAATAACATTTAACCCAACCCCACCCGAATAAACAGCGTTTAAAAAAAAAAAAAAGTGTAAAAAAAGCCCTTTTTTTTGTCACCTAACATCAGAAAAAGTGTAATAGCAAGCGATCAAAATGACATATGCACCCCCAATTAGTGCCTATAAAACCGCCATCTCATCCAGCAAAAAATGAGCCCCTACATTAGATAGTTGCCCAACAAAAAAAAAAAATGGAGCTCCCAGGCTATGGAGATACTAAAATATTTTTTTGGGTTCCTAACATGATAATATAGTGTAAAATCCAAATAAATTTTAAAATGTAGACATATTAGGTATCGCCGCGTCCCTAAGAATCTTCCCTATAAAAATAACATTTGACCAAACCACTCGGATGAACAGCGTTAAAAATATAAAATAAAAACGGTGCCAAAACACCCATTTTTGGGCAAAATTTCCATTTGAATCCTTTTTTACGGTAATAAATCAAGGGTTAACAGCCAAACAAAACTAAATATTTTTTGCCCTGATTCTGTAGTTTGCAGAAACACCCCATATGTGGTCATAAATGGCTATATAGCCACACGGCAGGGCATAGAACGAAGGGAACTCCAAATGGTTTCTGGAAGGCAGATTTTGATGGACTGTTTTTTTTTACACCATGTTCCATTAGAAGCCCCCCCTGATGTAGCCTAGACTAGAAACTCCAAAAAAGTGACCCCATCTAAGAAACTACACCCCTCAAGGTATTCAAAAGTTACTTTACAAACTTTGTTAACCCTTTAGGTGTTCCACAAAACTAAATAGCGAATGTAGAAACAATTTTAGAATTACAATTTTTTGTTACCTTGCCTCAAAAAAGTGTAATATAGAGCAACCAAAAATCATATTTACCCCTAAAATAGTCCCAAAACAACAACCACCTTATCCCGTAGTTTCCTAGATGGGGTCACTTTTATGGAGTTTCTACTCTAGGGGTGCATCAGGGGGCTTGAAAGGGTACATGGTGTAAATAAACCAGTCCAGCAAAATCTGCCTTCCAAAAACCATATGGCGTTCCCCTTCTTCTATGTCCTGCCGTTTAGCCAAATAGTAGTTTACGACCACATATGGGGTGTTTCTGCAAACTACAGAATCAGGGCAACCCATTTTGAGTTTTGTTTGGCTGTTAACCCATTTTTTCCAGTAATAAAGTAAGGGTTAAAATGGAAAATTTTCCAAAAAATAGAAATTTATAAATTGTTTCTCCATCTGCCATTAACTCTTGTGGAACACCTAAAGTGTTAACAAAGTTTGTAAACCCAGTTTTGAATACCTTGAGGTGTGTACTTTCTTAGATGGAGTCACTTTTTTTAAATTTCTATTCTAGGGGTGCAACGGGAGACTTCAAATGGGACATGGTATAAACAAAACCAGTCCTGCAAAATCTGCCTTGCAAAACCCATATGGTGTTCCCCTCCTTCTATGTCCTCCCGTTTGGCCAAACAGTAGTTCACGACCACATATGGAGTGTTTCTGCAAACTACAGAATCAGGGCAACCCATATTGAGTGTTGTTTGGCAGTTAACCCTTGTTTTTTTCCTGGAATAAATTTATTATATTGAAAAATTTTCCAAAAAATAGAAATTTCTAAATTGTTTCTCCATCTGCATTAACTCTTGTGGAACACCTAAAGGGTTAACAAAGTTTGTAAACCCAGTTTTGAATACCTTGAGGGGTGTACTTTCTTAGATGGAGTCACTTTTTTGGAATTTCTATTCTAGGGGTGCAAGGGGGGGCTTGAAATGGGACATGGTATAAACAAAACCAGTCCTGCAAAATCTGCCTTGCAAAACCCATATGGTGTTCCCCTCCTTCTATGTCCTCCCGTTTGGCCAAACAGTAGTTCACGACCACATATGGAGTGTTTCTGCAAACTACAGAATCAGGGCAACCCATATTGAGTGTTGTTTGGCAGTTAACCCTTGTTTTTTTCCTGGAAAAAATTTATTATATTGAAAAATTTTCCAAAAAATAGAAATTTCTAAATTGTTTCTCCATCTGCATTAACTCTTGTGGAACACCTAAAGGGTTAACAAAGTTTGTAAACCCAGTTTTGAATACCTTGAGGGGTGTACTTTCTTAGATGGAGTCACTTTTTTGGAATTTCTATTCTAGGGGTGCAAGGGGGTGCTTGAAATGGGACATGGTATAAACAAAACCAGTCCTGCAAAATCTGCCTTGCAAAACCCATATGGTGTTCCCCTCCTTCTATGTCCTCCCGTTTGGCCAAACAGTAGTTTACGACCACATATGGGGTGTTTCTGCAAACTCAGGCCAACCCATTTTGAGTTTTGTTTGGCAGTTAACTCTTGTTTTTTTCCAGGAACAAATTGATTATATTGGAAAATTTTCCCCAAAAAAATCAAAATTCTTAAAATTTAGGTCCATTTGCCATGAAGTCTTGTGGAAGATCTAAAGGGTTTACAAAGTTTCAGTTTTGAATACCTTCTAGAATGGGGTCATTTTTGGGTGGTTTCTATTATGTAAGCCTCACAAAGTGACTTCAAACCTGAACTGGTCCATAAAAAGTGGGATTTTGAAGATTTCTGAAAAATTTCAAAATTTGCTTCTAAACTTCTAAGTTTTGTAACATCTGCCAAAAATAAAATATCATTCCCAAAATGCTACAAACATGAAGTATACATATGGGGAATGTAAAGTCATCACAATTTTTGGGGTATTACTGTGTATTACAGAAGTAGAGAAACTGAAACTTTGAAATTTGCAAATTTTTCAAAATTTTTGGTAAATATGGTATTTTTCTATGCAAAAAAATTAACTTTTTTGACCCAATTTTAGCAGTGTCAGGAAGTACAATATGTGATGAAAAAACTATCTCAGAACGGCCTGGGTAAGTCAAAGCGTTTTAAAGTTATCAGCACTTAAAGTGACACTGGTCAGATTTGCAAAAAATGGCCAAGTCCTTAAGGTGAAATAGGGCTGAGTCCTTAAGGGGTTAAGTACCAGGTCCTGGGTACAGATGTAGCCGAGCTAAAATTAACTCTGATCATTTTGATAACTCCTGTCACAGTGTTATCTTGTGCCATCTTGTGACAAAAGCCATTGAAATACATTGAAAGAGTTAGTTAACTTTTTTGTGCCATTTTTTACTTAACACGTTAATAGTGTTGAGCGCGAATATCCGAATATCAAATTTTTTTCGCGAATATCGGCACTTCGCTAATTCGCGAATATTTCGAATATAGTGATATAAATTCGATATTTCGAATATTCGTTTTTTTTTTATTTTTTATTGTTATATTTTTTTCTTTCCCACTTCCCTAAAGTTGTTCTTACCTGTCCTTTGGATTCCTGGCTTCCTGGCTGCTCCAGTCAGTGCCCGTTGCCGCTTCTGCCGACTTCCGTGCTCATGGAGCGTCCCCATCACCATATACTAGAATGTACTGTCGGATTTGAGAATTACGTGAAAAATCGCAATTCGATTATTTCAAGTTATAATAATCGAATTTCGATTTTAACTTAGCACTGCTATATTTAATTCTAGCCTAATATGGAATATAGCAGTGCTAAGTTAAAATCGAAATTCGATTATTATAACTTGAATTAATCGAATTGCGATTTCAACTTGGACCTGGTTTACTATGGTTGGCTTGGTAGAATTAGCGAATATGACGAATGTATTCGTCATATTCCACAAAACGAATATAACGAATGTATTCGTCATATTCCACAAAACGAAGATAACGAAGTATTCTGCATCTTCGTTTTATAGCTACCTATTCATCAACTTCGCTAATTCTAGCAATCAAATAGGAAAGTTTACTATAGAGACAGCTAAGTTTAATTCGCTATGCGATTATATGACTGGTTTTAAAAAAAAATTAAAAATTGAATAATTATAATACCTGATAATTATTATAATTATTCTATTTATAAAAAAAAGCAAAGTAATATAATCGTATAGCGAATTAAACTTAGCTGTCTCTATAGTAAACTTTCCTATATGATTGCTAGAATTAGCGAAGTTGATGAATAGGTAGCTAAAACGAAGATGCAGAATACTTTGTTATCTTCGTTTTGTGGAATATGACGAATACATTCGTTATATTCGTTTTGTGGAATATGACGAATACATTCGTCATATTCGCTAATTCTACCAAGCCAACCATAGTAAACCAGGTCCAAGTTGAAATCGCAATTCGATTAATTCAAGTTATAATAATCGAATTTCGATTTTAACTTAGCACTGCTATATTCCATATTAGGCTAGAATTAAATATAGCAGTGCTAAGTTAAAATCAAAATTCGATTATTATAACTTGAATTAATCGCATTGCTATTTCAATAGGAGAGTAGCCTTTAAGTTAAAATCGCAATACGCGATTATTTAAATCGCATATTAATCGCGATAACAAGAATAATGCCGAATATTCGATTTCGACAAATATAAAACGAATATTCTATCGAATATTCGCGAATTTCGTCGAAATCGAATATGGCACCTGCCGCTCATCACTACACGTTAACCATCAAGTTTAGCTCAGCTGCAGCTGTGTGTCTGCAAGCCTCTGCAGATGCACCACTGGCTATATATATTTCTGCGAAAGCCTAATATTGCAGCTCTCACATGAGATTGGGTAGCAGTGGATAAACATTATCAGTGACAGTCATTTTCATATGTACAGGGTGGGCCATTTATATGGATACACCTTAATAAAAATGGGAATGGTTGGTGATATTAACTTCCTGTTTGTGGCACATTAGTATATCTGAGGGGGGAAACTTTTCAAGATGGGTGGTGACCATGGCGGCCATTTTGAAGTCGGCCATTTTGAATCCAACTTTTGTTTTTTCAATAGGAAGAGGGTCATTTGACACATCAAACTCATTGGGAATTTCACAAGAAAAACAATGGTGTGCTTGGTTTTAACGTAACTTTATTCTTTCATGAGTTATTTACAAGTTTCTGACCACTTACAAAATGTGTTCAATGTGCTGCCCATTGTGTTGGATTGTCAATGCAACCCTCTTCTCCCACTCTTCACACACTGATAGTAACACCGCAGGAGAAATGCTAGCACAGGCTTCCAGTATACGTAGTTTCAGGTGCTGCACATCTCGTATCTTCACAGCATAGACGATTACCTTCAGATCATACGAGATGTGCAGCATCTGAAACTGCGGATACTGGAAGCCTGTGCTAGCATTTCTCCTGCGGAGTTGCTATCAGTGTGTGAAGAGTGGGAGAAGAGGGTTGCATTGACAATCCAACACAATGGGCAGCACATTGAACACATTTTGTAACTGGTCAGAAACTTGTAAATAACTCATGAAAGAATAAAGTTACGTTAAAACCAAGTACACCATTGTTTTTCTTGTGAAATTACCAATAAGTTTGATGTGTCAAATGACCCTCTTCCTATTGAAAAAACAAAAGTTGGATTCAAAATGGCCGACTTCAAAATGGCCGCCATGGTCACCACCCATCTTGAAAAGTTTCCCCCCTCACATATACTAATGTGCCACAAACAGGAAGTTAATATCACCAACCATTCCCATTTTATTAAGGTGTATCAATATAAATGGCCCACCCTGTATAATAGCAGCCATAGTATTCTATATAAGTTGTCATGCAAAGGATTGTCATACATGTGGAGAATGTACAGAGGAAAAACTGCAGGTACTTTATTATATCGCTATAGGCAAAGGCTTAACTTACACTGTAAGGCCCCTTTCACACAGGCGAGTTTTCTGCGCGGGAGCAATGCGTGAGGTGAACGCATTACACCCCCACTGAATCCGGACCCATTCACTTCAATGGGGCTGTTCAGATGAGCGGTTAATTTCACGCATCACTTGTGCGTTGCGTGAAAATCGCAACATGTTCTATATTCTGCGTTTTTCATGCCACGCAGGCCCTATAGAAATGAATGGGTCTGCGTGAAAATCGCAAGCATCCACAAGTAATGCGATTTTCACGCATTGTTGCTAGGAGATGATGTTAGTCAATTGATAAAAGTCAATTTACTGTATTATTTTCCCTTATAACATGGTTGTAAAGGAAAATAATAGCATTCTTAATACAGAACGTGGTGAGCGCGATTATGTCATCAAAGGTCCTTTTGCAGGTCCTAAAAGAAGAAGAAAGAAGACATGCCTGCTGCGGGAACAAGAGGATGAGGTGAGTTAATTTTTTTTAATTCTTTTTAACCCCTCAAGCCACATTTTAGTAAGCATTCTGTATTAAGAATGCTATTATTTTCCCTTATAACCATGTTATAAGGGAAAATAATAAAATTAATAAAACACCCAACCCAAACCTGAACTTCAGTGAAGAAGTCCGCGTTCGGGTCTGGGTACCACATTCAGCTTTTTTTTATGCGCGTGCAAAACGCATTGCACTCGCGCAGAAAAAACTGAACATCAGAACGCAATCGCAGTCAAAACTGACTGCAATTGCTTGCCTACTCGCGCGGGTTTCCCGCAATGCACATGCGACGCATCTAGAGCAAATCCAGGACGGCCATGTAAAAGAGGCCTAACTTCTGGGCCGCAATGCTAAATCTCTAACAGGGCCATCCACCTATCATGTGCCTATTAGAATTGTCCTGGCATATGGACCCAAAATAACAAGCCATGCAAAGTATGCTTGAAGAAACCTTTGTATGACCAAAACATTGTATCAGGACCCTGGCATTTTTCACCATTTTTTGCAAATCTGACGTGTCACTTTATGTGGTGATAACTTTAAAGCGTTTTTACTTATCCAGGCCATTCTTAGATTGTTTTCTCATCACAAATTGTACTTCATGACAGTGGTAAAATTGAGTAAAAAAAAATAATATTTTTATTTATAAAAAAATGCCAAATTTACCAAAAATTACAAAAATTTGCAAATTTCCAAATTTCAATATCTCTACTTTTATAATAGATAGTAATACGTCCCAAAATAGTTATTACTTTACCACCCCCATATGTCTACTTCATGTTTGGATCACTTTGTGAATGCCATTTTATTTTTTGGGGACGTTAGAAGGCTCAGAAGTTTAGAAACAAATCTAGAATTTTTTTCTGAAAATTTCCAAAACCCACTTTTAAGGACCAGTTCAGGTCTGAAGTCACTTTGTGATGCTTACATAATAGAAACCACCCCAAAATGACCCCATTTTAGAAACTAAACCCCTCAAGGTATTCAAAACTGATTTTACTAACTTTGTTAACAGTTTATGTGTTCCACAAGAATTAATGGAAAATAGAGATAAAATTTCACTTTTTTGGCAGATTTTTTGGCCCTGATTCTGTAGTTTACAGAAACACCCCATATGTGGTCATAAACTGCTGTACCGGCACACTGTATTGCGCAGAAGGAAAGGAATGCCATATGGTTTTTGGAAAGCAGATTTCACTGGGATAATTTTATGCTCCCATGTCACATTTGAAGACCCCCTGATGCACCCCTAGAGCAGAAACTCCAAAAAAGTGACGCCATTTTAGAAACTACACCACTCAAGGTATACAAAACTGATTTTATAAACTTTGTTAACCCTTTAGGTGTTCCACAAGAATTGATGGAAAATAGAGATGAAATTTCAGAATATCACTTTTTTGGCAGATTTTACATTTTAATCAATTTCTTTCCAGTTACAAAGCAAGGGTTAACAGCCAAACAAAATTCAATATTTATGGTCCTGATTCTGTAGTTTACAGAAACACCCTATATGTGGTCGTAAACTGCTGTACGGGCACACGGCATTGCGCAGAAGGAAAGGAACTGCATACGGTTTTTGGAAGGCAGATTTTGCTGGACTGGTTTTTTGACACCATGTCTCATTTGAAGCCCCCTTGATGCACCCCTAGAGTAGAAACTCCAAAAAAGTTACCCCATTTTGGAAACTACGGGATAAAGTGGCAGTTTTATTGGTTACTATATTAGGGTACATATGATTTTTGGTTGCTCTATATTACACTTTTTGTGAGGCAAGGTAACAAGAAATAGGTGTTTTGGCACAGTTTTTATTTTTTGTTATTTACAACATTCATCTGACAGCTTAGATCATGTGGTATTTTTATAGAGCAGGTTGTTACAGACGCGACAATACCAAATATGACTACTTTTTTATTGTTGTTTGTTTCAGTTTTACACAACAAAGCATTTTTGAAAAATAAAGATTTTTCAGTGTCTCCACATTCTTAAAGCCATAGTTTTATTTATTTTTTGGGCGACTGTCTTGTGTAGGGGCTCATTTTTTTGGGGGATGATATGACGGTTTGATTGGTACTATTATAGGGTGCATAGGACTTTTTGATCGCTTGCTATTACACATTTTGTGATGTAAGTTGACAAAAAATGTTTTTATTTTACACTATTTTTATTTTTTTACGCTATTCACTTGTGGGGTTAGGTCATGTGATATTTTTATAGAGCAGGTTATTACGGACGCGGCAATACCTAATATGTCTACTTTTTTTTATTTATGTAAGTTTTACACAATTATTACATTCTTTAAACATTCTTTTTTGGCGATTATCTTAGGCAGGGTATGATTTTTGCAGGATTAGATGATGGTTTGATTGGCACTATTTTGGGGTGCGTATGACTTTTTGATCGCTTACTATTACACTTTTTGTGATATAAGGTGACAAAAAATGGCTTTTTTTTTACACAGTTTTTTTTTTTTTTACGGTATTCACTTGAGAGGTTGGTTCATGGGATATTTTTATAGAGCAGGTTATTATGGACGCGGCGATACCTAATATGTCTACTTTTTTATTTATTTATGTAAGTTTCACACAATAATATCATTTTTGAAACAAAAAATGTCATGTTCTAGGGTATGATTTTTGTGGGCTGAGATGCCAGTTTGATTGGCACTATTTTGGGGTGCATATGACTTTTTGATCGCTTGCTGTTACACCTTTTGTGATGTAAGGTGACAAAAAAAATTGTTTTTTGACACCTTTTTTTAATTTTATTTCGGTGGTCACCTGAGGGGTTAGGTCATGTGATATTTTTATAGAGCAGGTTGTTACGGACATGGCAATACCTAATATGTATACTTTTTTTATTTACTTAAGTTTTACACAATAACAGCATTTTTTAAACCAAAAAAACAATGTTTTAGTGTCTCCATATTCTAAGCCATATTTTTATTTATTTTTTTGGGCGATTGTCTTAGGTAGGGACTTATTTTTTGCGGGATGAGGTGACGGTTAGATTGGTACTATTTTGGGGGGTATACACCTTTTTGATCGCTTGGTGTTGCTCTTTTAGTGATGTAAGGTGACCAATTTTTTTTTTATTTAGCACAGTTTTTTTTTTTTTTTACGGTGTTCACCTCAGGGTTTACGTCATGTGTTAGTTTTATAGAGCCGGTTGATACGAACGTAGAGATACCTAATATATGTTCTTTTCTTCTTTCCCCTATTTTTTACAATTTTTTCCCTTTATTTTGGCAAAAGGATATTTTTATTTATTTTTTACTTGAAACTTACTTTTTTTTGTGGAAAACTTTATTTTGTTTCAACTTTTTTTTTCACTTTATTTTTTTTTCCACTCTGGGACTTCAACTTTTGGGGGTCTGATACCCTTTACAAAGCATTCGAATACTTCTGTATTGGAATGCATTGGCTGTAAGTGTAATACAGTGTGTATTATACATACAGCTTTCTGCCTGTAAGATCCAGGGGGCTGGATCTCACAGGCTCTCTCTGGAAGGCAGCCACGATGCCTAAAAAAGACATCGCACAGCCTTCCATGCCATCGGGTCCCCGCCACAGCAGCACGGGGACCCGATGGAAGCTCCGATAATCGATGCCGGTGCATCTCCTGCATCCGCCCGATCACAGCGCTGTACATGTACTGCGATGGTCTTTAAGTCACCCATTAGAGTGCTATCTATATTTGCAGTTTCTGGCATATGCAATAGCCAATATGGGGCCTCTGTAAAGTAAAATATAATATACAGTACAGACCAAAAGTTTGGACACACCTTCTCATTCAAAGAGTTTTCTTTATTTTCATGACTATGAAGGCATCAAAACTATGAATTAACACATGTGGAATTATATACATAACAAACAAGTGTGAAACAACTGAAAATATGTCATATTCTAGGTTCTTCAAAGTAGCCACCTTTTGCTTTGATTACTGCTTTGCACACTCTTGGCATTCTCTTGATGAGCTTCAAGAGGTAGTCCCCTGAAATGGTCTTCCAACAGTCTTGAAGGAGTTCCCAGAGATGCTTAGCACTTGTTGGCCCTTTTGCCTTCACTCTGCGGTCCAGCTCACCCCAAACCATCTCGATTGGGTTCAGGTCCGGTGACTGTGGAGGCCAGGTCATCTGGCGCAGCACCCCATCACTCTCCTTCATGGTCAAATAGCCCTTACTTTCAAAGTTTTCCCAATTTTTCAGCTGACTGACTGACCTTAATTTCTTAAAGTAATGATGGCCACTCGTTTTTCTTTACTTAGCTGCTTTTTTCTTGCCATAATACAAATTCTAACAGTCTATTCAGTAGGACTATCAGCTGTGTATCCACCTGACTTCTCCTCAACGCCACTGATGGTCCCAACCCCATTTATAATTCAAGAAATCCCACTTATTAAACCTGACAGGGCACACCTGTGAAGTGAAAACCATTTCAGGGGACTACCTCTTGAAGCTCATCAAGAGAATGCCAAGAGTGTGCAAAGCAGTAATCAAAGCAAAAGGTGGCTACTTTGAAGAACCTAGAATATGACATATTTTCAGTTGTTTCACACTTGTTTGTTATGTATATAATTCCACATATGTTAATTCATAGTTTTGATGCCTTCAGTGTGAATCTACAATTTTCATAGTCATGAAAATAAAGAGAACTCTTTGAATGAGAAGGTGTGTCCAAACTTTTGGTCTGTACTGTATATCCCAGTGGGCAATATAATGGACCTCTCAGTCCCTCTGGAGAAAATATTCTTCTTAATATGGCATACTGTATAATACAACATACTGCAAAAAAAAATTCTGTCAGATTTGATGAAAACTCAATATGATATCAAAGGCATATGGACAACAGGTATCGAATTACAACTCCATATAATTTGAAGGTTGTAAAGAACCATAATATGGGCATGTACATTTGGCCTACTGAATGTGGTTGAATTTAACAGCCTGACATAAAAGAACAACACAGCTTAATTTAGGAGCATACATACTTTTATTCAAAGTGATACAGTGCGAAAAACCTGACATTGTAGAGGATGGTGGCACACATTACTACAGGACAAAATTTGGCAATAAATAAGTAACAAAATATTGATAAAATAAAAGTTTATACACAAAAAGTCTATTCCCTCACAAAATAGACAAATATTTAAATGATGAATATTTACAATTTCAAGATTTTTGGATCATAAAGAATTCTCTGATATTGCGACCCTGAACACAAAACTGTGAATCTAATTTCTTTCCTATTACCACATCCTAATTATTCTTTTGTCATTTTATGTTGGTGAGGATTATGTTAGTTTTCCCGAGCCCTGTAATTAACAGCGCAGTTTAGTACTGCCATGTGACAAATGTGTTAGATTTTTTCCCTCCCTTTGCTGGAATGTATTTTCACTGCTTGTTTACCAATAAAGTTCGAGAATATGGCATGCGGAGGATATTTCAAGGAATTTGTAATGCTCCATTAACAATGCTGAATTGCTGAAGTATCCTTCCAAAATGTGAAACAAAATCACTCTGGAGCGAAATATCTCAATGTAAACAAAAGCAATTGTATTGAGTCTCCGAATGAACCTCAGCACAAAGGCTAAAAATGTATACAGCAAATATGCTGCAGATTTGCTAATGCTTTATTTCTCCAGGATTGGCAGACGGTGCACTTTGGTTAGAAGGACGGCATTCAAACAACAATAACTCCTTAATTGATTCCAAGTCTATATAGGGAAACGCTTAATTATGTTAATGTTACGTGTCAATATTTCAAGGGAGTATTAGAAACAGAGTATTTTATTGCTTGAATGAAAGTAAAGTGCAATAATTCAAATGAAAATTAGTACTTAAACCAGAAAATATAAAGGGGTATTGACACATAAAGGGAACATAATTATTGACTGGAGGGTCCTTGCAGGGATGTATTAATGACTCAGCTATTGATATGTAAACTGTGGTATGTCAGCAAATTGCTTTAATGTCATTTTGTGGTGTGTACAGTAATTGGAAGGATTATGAGGCATTAGCTAAAACTGGTATTAAATCTGTCAGGTATTCGGTTTTAACTGGCAAATACAGAAGAGATGGGAGAAAAATCATTGAGTGCGGATTGTGATCAGTGCTGTGCAGATGAAGGTGTTTTATGTTGCAGTACAAGCAGTTAGAAAGTAGGACAGGACAAAGATTGTCGTAGGCTAGATCAGGACAAGCAGTTATTGTAGCTCCAGTGACACAAAGTAAACTAGCAACAAGGGTCCTGTAAAAGGAAAGAAAAGAGGGACCGTTGTCGCCATTGTAGGAATATAAGAGTATATTGCATTGCCCTGCAATACATTGGCCTGTCACCATAGAGTCTTTTTCATATTCCTAAAATAAACATGTGTAGTACGAAAACATGTTAAAGGGGTTGTTTCACTTCAGCAAATGACATTTATCATGTAGACAAGGTTAACACAAGGCACTTACTAATGCATTCTGACTGCCCATATTGCCTTTAAAAAGACCCCTGCAACCCCTTTAAAAAGAATTGGTGACCATCATAATACATATAGTATATGACTAGTACAGCAAATAAGAGGTCTAGCACACCATTTTTTCCCCAACTGTCTCCTGTTCCCCTGCTGTCGGCACACAAAGATGCTCTAATATACAACCTACACTTTCTGAATTGTATGTTAGCCGCTGTGGCACATAACAGGTACATAGTGTTAGGAACCCGTCTAACTAGAGATTGCCTTGACGTTCGGCAGACGGGCTCAAATAATTTTGTACAAAATGATTTGCCAAGTATCTCTAACTTGCTAGTATAGCATTTGCAATATTGTGGTGCTTTTGGATGTGCTGACTGACCCCCTTTTTTTACTTCACAGTTTGCTGGAGGCGTGGCTGCCTCTTTAGTCGTGCACTCCTGACCAGCTCGTTTGTCTCACAGGTTGATTTTAATTAGTGTTAGTATATAGCTTGGCCCACTCCCCCTCACTCACTGAAGCCATATGGCACCAGGAGAGAGATAGTGTGTGGACTCTCATTGCAGTCCTTGGTGACCATGTGGCGCCGGTGGTGGTGTGGAGTGGGCCCAGCGTGCATGCTGGTAAATGCCTTTTCCTGGATTCAATGGAGGCCATTTTGGCACCGAAAATGACAGAAATTCAGGTGGGCCCAGCATGTGAGTGGAACCTACACTTTCTGAATTGTATGTTAGCCGCTATGGCACATAACAGGTACATAGTGTTAGGAACCCGTCTAACTAGAGATTGCCTTGACGTTCGGCAGACGGGCTCAAATAATTTTGTACAAAATGATTTGCCAAGTATCTCTAACTTGCTAGTATAGCATTTGCAATATTGTGGTGCTTTTGGATGTGCTGACTGACCCCCTTTTTTTGCTCTAATATACACTCTGGACTGCTGTCCCAACAAAATAGAGAGTACTCATGTGCATAGGCAGACAGTGTACTACAGCGCAGCATTAAACGCTGACATTAGGAGAATGGGGAGCAGTAGGAAAATGAAAAGTATCAATGTGGACTCCTTATCTGTAATACTATTCATGTGTTACTGTAGCTAATAGTCCAAGATCCTGTTAATGGATTCCATTTAACCATGCTGTTCTGTTTGTATTGGCTATACACTTGTACTGTTCAGGTCAATATGACCCGACCTATTAACATCTGTTAATTTTGACATTTAGCTACTCTAAACATATTATTTGAATACCAGTTGCATTATTTAAAGGCTATGTATACCTTTGGAGGCAATTTTTGTTTATAACTGCATTTTACTAACTTTTGGCTAAAAATCATATTTTCAATTGCCCTTTATTATAAAAAATATTGAGCTGTTCTGTCACTGAGGGCTAACTGTTTTATTCTAACTGTGTGACTGGTACTTTCATCCAATAAATCTTATCTCTAAACTACTAAGAGGTCATAAACATTTAAGCCACATTCTTATCAGTAATATAAGAACTGAGCTATAATGAGTGTTTATAAGGGCAGAGAGCAGAGATAAGAAGTCTGTCTGCTCCCCAGATGATGGAAAAGATAGAAACTCCACAGGCTGCTTGTCATGGGGCACCAAAGGCGCACTCGGTCTCCCATCAGCTGCAGACCTGCTGCTTAACTTCAGGAGTGAGGATCTGTGTTTGGTCTCGTTCCCAGGGCGGCTTTGCTAGCTGGGAGGCTCCCTGCTCCTAGGTCTGCCTTGAGCGCCCAGCTGATCACTCGGTGCTCGACTTGTCTGTCTGTCGGTCATGTGATGCTGGCCACGTCACATGACCCTCAGACTCCACTATAAATACAGACAGCCTGCTGGCCACAGGTTGCCTGCGGGGGGTGCGCTCACCAAGGTCCCAAGGTTTGGTTCCCCTTTATTATTATTTTATGCTTATTATCTTATGTATGTTTTCCATGCCAGTTGCGATTATTTATGTGTTGGGTGCATGTTGAATTTACTAAGCTTGCTGTTGTGGATATATTATCCACACCCTGCACCCATTTCACTTGTGATGCGGCTGGCATGGTAACAACTGCACCACCACTTAAAGCCCACCTCTCTATCTGGCCTGTGTAAGAGATTTCATCTCGCTTTAGCCATTAGGCTTACTCAGACTAGCAAGTGACGTGCGCTTAGGGAATAGATCCACTCTGTGGAACCTTGGTGTGGTGCTGATCCGCAGTGTTGCCACATTACTGCATTACTTATCATATTTTATCTTTGTCTACGGTTTTTGTCCTTTATGTGACTAATTAATAAAATATCTCGTTATTTACGTACATGTGTGTTGTTGTTTATCGGTTACACACAGTGTCACAAATTTGACTAAGTTGTAAGCGCAATGCGATTAATACAGGTTATATTAATCGCATTGCGAATTCAACTTAGAGCTGGGTTCCTAATGTCCCTGTACCTCACAGTCAGCAGACACATTCCAGCCAATCAGCATCATACCTTCCCACCTCCTGGACAGCATCCATTTTAGATTCATTCGGAAGCTGCATTCTTAGTGAGAGGAGGGACAGTGTAGCTGCTGCTGATTTAATAGGGAAATCGATAGCTAGGCTAGTGTATTCAGTGTCCACTATAGTCCTGAAAGACTCATATGATCTCTGCTGTAAGGACAGCACCCCAAAAAGCCCTTTTTAGGGCTAGAACATCATTCTTTTTTTTCCCTGTGTAATCTAATTGCAGTTGCCTGCCTGCCAGCGTGTGTGTCAGGCTCACAGTGTATACTGTGCCCACTTGCCCAGTGCCACCACTCATATCTGGTGTCACAGTAGCTTGCATTTAAAAAAAACTTTTTTGACTGTAATATAATAGCAGTCAGTTGACGGCACGCGCGTGTGTTTCATGCCCTACAAGTGCATAGTGTCACCAGCGCAACTCATACAGTATCTGGTGTCACATTCGATTACATTTAAAGAAAAACAACAATTTTGACTGTGAATAAATAGCAGTCAGTTGGACACACGTGTTTGTGTGTTTAAAGAGGACCTTTCACTTGTATACAAACTAAAAACTAACTATATCAGTGGGCAGAGCGGCGCCCAGGGGTCCCCCTGCACTTACTAGTATGTCTGGGCGCTGCTCCGTTCGCCCGGTATAGGCTCCGGTGTCTGCGCTCACTGGACTGATTTTTTGTATGAGGCGTGTCCCTTGCTGCAGCACTGGCCAATCGCAGCGCACAGCTCATAGCCAGGCTGCAAGTCCATAGTGTCACTTCAGCGCAATTCATTTCTGGTGTCACATTCGATTACATTTAAAGAAAAACAACAATTTTGACTGTGAATAAATAGCAGTCAGTTGCACACACGTGTTTGTGTGTTAAAGGCCCAGCTGCAAGTCCATAGTGTCACTTCAGCTCCATTCATTTCTGGTGTCACATTCGATTACATTTAAAGAAAAACAACAATTTTGACTGTGAATAAATAGCAGTCAGTTGCACACACGTGTTTGTGTGTTTAAGGCCCAGCTGCAAGTCCATAGTGTCACTTCAGCGCAACTCATTTCTGGTGTCACAGTAGCTTGCACGCATAGTACAACTTAACTAATCTAAAAAAAATGACAGGTAGAGGCAGGCCACCCTGCAGGGGCTGTCATGGTCGTGGTGCTGTGATTCCCTTTGGCCCTAGAATAATGCCCAGTGCTCAGAGGCCACGTACCCTGAACTCGAAAAGTTCTGAGGACATAGTTGACTGGCTAACACAGGACACCCAATCTTCTACAGCTTCCGCTCGGAACCTTGACGCACCATCCTCCTCCAGCTCAGCTTCGGGCACCTCTCAAGTTACCACTCGCCCGACTGCCGCCACCACCAACACTAGCACCACACTAGCACCACAGTTATTTACACATCAGTTGGAAGAAATGAGTGATGCGCAACCATTATTGCCAGAAGATGTAGATAACAGGGATATGTCTCAGTCAGGCAGCATTACACACATGGACGTACGGTGTGATGATGATGATGTTGTACCCGCTGCTGCTTCCTTTGCTGAGTTGTCAGATACAAGTGAAGCGGTTGATGATGACGATGTGTCCATGGATGTCACGTGGGTGCCCGCTCGAAGAGAGGAGACGAGTTGGAAGCAGGGGGAGGTCGTCGCAATGAGCTAGTGGCACAGTCAGACAGCATGTATCGGCACCCGGGGTCAGCCAGACAGCACGCCAATCAACGCATGCTGTTGCCACCACCAGAATGCCGTCATTGCAGAGCTCAGCAGTGTGGCATTTTTTTTGTGTGTCTGCCTCTGACAACAGCGATGCCATTTGCAACCTGTGCCAAAAGAAACTGAGTCGTGGGAAGTCCAACACCCACCTAGGTACAACTGCTATGCGAAGGCACATGATCGCACATCACAAATGCCTATGGGATCAACACATGAGTACAAGCAGCACACAAACTCAAAGCTGCCATCCTCCTCCTGGTCCAGCATCTTCAGCCACGTCAACCACTGCTGTCCTCCTTGCCCCCTCTCAACCATCCGCCACTCCATCTCTCGCCTTGAGCAGTTCCTGCTCATCTTCCCACAGTCAGGTGTCTGTCAAGGACATGTTTGCCCGGCGTCTGACTGGTTTGTCTGAACTCTTAGCCCGTCAGCTTTTACCATACAAGCTGGTGGAGTGTGAGGCGTTCAAAAAATTTGGAGCTATTGGGACACCGCAGTGGAAGGTACCCGGCCGAAATTTCTTTGCACAAAAGGCAATCCCCAACCTGTACTCGATTGTGCAAAAGGAAGTAATGGAATGTCTGGCACACAGTGTTGGGGCAAGGGTCCATCTGACCACTGATACCTGGTCTGCAAAGCACGGTCAGGGCAGGTATATCACCTACACTGCGCATTGGGTAAACCTGCTGACGGCTGCCAAGCATGCAATGCGGCAGAGGAGTTGGTGACACCGCCACGACTTGCAGGCAGGCCTGCTGCCACCTCCTCTACTCCTCCTACTCCATCTTCTTCCATAACCTGCTCGGCTGAGTCCTCTTCTGCTGCTACGTCTTGCTCCGCATCAACGACACCCCCCAGCTCCCCAGGGGCTATTCCACATCCCGGATACTGCAGTGTCACGCCGTCTTGGGGTTGACTTGCCTGAAAGCAGAGAGTCGCACCGGACCAGCACTCCTGTCCGCCCTGAACGCACAGGTGGATCAGTGGCTGACTCCGCACCAACTGGAGATCGGCAAAGTGGTGTGTGACAACGGAAGCAATTTGTTGGTGGCATTGAATTTGGGCAAGTTGACACATGTGCCGTGCATGGCACATGTGTGTAATCTGATCGTACAACGCTTTGTGCATAAGTACCCAGGCTTACAGGACGTCCTGAAGCAGGCCAGGAAGGTGTGTGGCCATTTCAGGCGTTCCTACATGGCCATGGCGCACTTTTCAGATATCCAGCGGCGAAACAACATGGCAGTGAGGCGCTTGATTTGTGACAGCCCAACACGTTGGAATTCAACACTCCTAATGTTCGACCGCCTGCTCCAACAAGAAAAAGCCATCAACGAGTATTTGTATGACCGGGGTGCTAGGACAGCCTCTGCGGAGCCGGGATTTTTTTTGCCACGTTACTGGACGCTCATGCGCAATGCCTGTAGGCTCATGCGTCCTTTTGAGGAGGTGACAAACCTAGTCACTCGCACCGAAGGCACCATCAGCGACATCATACCATTTGTTTTCTTGCTGGATCAGGCCGTAGATGAGCGTGAAGAGGAAGAGGAAGAGTTGTGGTCACCATCACCACCAGAAACAGCCTTATCAGCATCGCTTGCTGGACCTGCGGCAACGCTGGAAGAGGATTGTGAGGAAGAGGAGTCAGAGGAGGAATGTGGCTTGGAGGAGGAGGAAGACCAACCACAACAGGCATCCCAGGGTGCTCGTTGTCACCTATCTGGTACCCGTGGTGTTGTACGTGGCTGGGGGGAAGAACAGACTTTCAATGAGATCACTGAGGACGAGGAACGGGACATGAGTAGCTCGGCATCCAACCTTGTGCAAATGGGGTCTTTCATGCTGTTGTGCCTGTTGAGGGACCCTCGTATAAAAAGGCTGAAGGAGAACGACCTGTACTGGGTGGCCACGCTACTAGACCCCCGGTATAAGCAGAAAGTGCCTGAAATGTTACCGAATTACCCCAAGTTGGAAAGGATGCAGCAGTTCCAAAATAAATTAAAAAGTATGCTTTACACAGCGTATAAGGGTGATGTCACAGCACAACGGGAATCTAACAGGGGAAGAGGTGAAAGTAATCCTCCTACCACGACCACGCCGGCAAGGACAGGATGCTTTACAGACGTGATGTTGATGGAGGACATGCAGAGCTTTTTAAGTCCTACGCATCGCCACAGCCCTTCGGGGTCCACCCTCAGAGAACGACTCGACCGGCAGGTAGCAGACTACCTCGCCTTAACTGCAGATATCGACACTCTGAGGAGCGATGAACCCCTTGACTACTTGGTGTGCAGGCTTGACCTGTGGCCTGAGCTATCCCAATTTGCGATAGAACTTCTGGCCTGCCCCGCTTCAAGTGTCCTGTCAGAAAGGACCTTCAGTGCAGCAGGAGGTATTGTCACTGAGAAGAGAAGTCGCCTAGGTCAAAAAAGTCTAGATTACCTCACCTTTATTAAGATGAATGAGGGATGGATCCCGAAGGGACTGACAGTGGGCGATACATTAGACTAAAAAAGGCCTGATGAGATGAGCTGCCTTGGGCTAAAAATGGTCCACACGCTGCTGTATTTTATCTCTGAATGCCGGATGACTTGCGTGACTTATCCGCCACCAACTAGGGTTCAAGCCGCAATGTTTTAGGGCACTTTCTGCCTGGGAAAAAAACATCAATTCTTCTGGCCGCTGCTACAGTAGCGGCTGCAACAATACCAAATTTTTCAGGCATGTGTACATGCCAAATTTTTCTGGCATCTGGTGCTGCACTGTGGCTTCAAAAACCAAACAAAAAAAAAGGCACATACATGTGTCAATTCCCTTTCGTGATCGTTACCTTGTTGTGGTGAAGGGGCTTGCGTATCACAATGAAGCGACCACCTCTATGAGTGTGTTGGCAATGGCAATGTTGGCACACCCCAGATGATAAGGTCGTTGCTTCATTGTGAACAGACCAAAAGCGATCGGCTGGATAGTTTTGCATAGAAAAAACATGAATTTTCTTTGTGATCATCTAAGGTGATCATTAAAGCCTACTAGGCCAATAATGGGCCCACACTGCAGAATCATTGTTTTCTGGGTCACTTAACTGTCACTGAACTACCTCAGCACGACTATAGGCTTTGAAAAACCCCCATCGCCTGCAATCTCCCAAACGTTCGCACGAGCACAGTCATAACTACACCAAGATTGACGCATAGAGGTATAAAATTTATGTCATGAGTGTGTCAACTATTGAAAACTCTTTGCGGTTGTCTAAAATCTATTCCATACACGTCCCCTGATAGAGGACGTAACAGGGATTAAACTGATAAGAATAGTACTACTTAACAGACCACTCATATCTGGTGTCACATTAGATTGCACGCGCAGTGCCCCAAATTTGAAGTAGGAGGACCGACCAAGCATCTTTTTCCATCTCCCGGTTCCTAAAATCGATTCCATATACACGTCCCCTGATAAGGGACATAACAGGGATTAAACTGATAAGAATAGTACTACTTAACACACCACTCATATCTGGTGGCACAGTACATTGCACGGCACACGCGCAGTGCCCCAAATTGGAAGTAAGAGGACCAACCAAGCATCTTTTTCCATCTCCCGGTTCCTAAAATCGATTCCATATACACATCACCTGATAGGGGACGTAACAGGGATTAAACTGATAGGAATAGTACTACTTAACACACCACTCATATCTGGTGTCACATTAGATTGCACACGCAGTGCCCCAAATTTGAAGTAGGAGGACTGACCAAGCATCTTTTTCCATCTCCCGGTTCCTAAAATCGATTCCATATACACGTCCCCTGATAGGGGACATAACAGGGATTAAACTGATAAGAATAGTACTACTTAACACACCACTCATATCTGGTGGCACATTAGATTGCACGCGCAGTGCCCCAAATTTAAAGCAGGAGGACCGACCAAGCATCTTTTTCCATCTCCCGGTTCCTAAAATCGATTCCATATACACGTCCCCTGATAGGGGACGTAACAGGGATTAAACTGATAGGAATAGTACTACTTAACACACCTTATAATAATAATAATAATACTAGTGAACGTAACAGGGATTAAACTGATAGGAATAGTACTACTTAACACACCACTCATATCTGGTGGCACGCGCCGTGCCCCAAATTGGAAGTAAGAGGACCAACCAAGCATCTTTTTCCATCTCCCGGTTCCTAAAATCTATTCCATACACGTCCCCTGATAGGGGACGTAACAGGGATTAAACTGATAGGAATAGTACTACTTAACACACCTTATAATAACGCAGAGAGAGGCAGTCTGAAGAAGAGGAGTCAGAGGAGGAAGGTGGCTTTGAGAAGGTGGAAGACCAAACACAGCAGGCGTCCCAGAGGGCTTGTTGTCACCTTTCGGGGACCCTTGGTGTTGTACGTGGCTGGGTGGAGGAAGAGACCTTCAATGACATCAGTGAGAACAAGGAACGGGACATGGCTAGCTTGGTATCCAACCTTGTGCAAATGGGGAGTTTGCGGTTGTGCAAATGGACTGTTTGTGGTTGTTTGCGGTGCGTTAAACAGTGACACCGTACCCTGCTCCAGAAGAAAGCCTGGTTTATTATTAAAACAGATGCTACCGGGTGTTTAGGGCTTGATGAACGTAATGATTTATCAGAATTCATTGAATAGAATGATATGTGTCTCTGTTTTCCATATGTATTATTGACTATAAGGAAATAGCATCTATGTACAGTACAGACCAAAAGTTTGGACACACCTTCTCATTCAAAGAGTTTTCTTTATTTTCATGACTATGAAGGCATCAAAACTATGAATTAACACATGTGGAATTATATACATAACAAACAAGTGTGAAACAACTGAAAATATGTTAGAATTTGTATTATGGCAAGAAAAAAGCAGCTAAGTAAAGAAAAACGAGTGGCCATCATTACTTTAAGAAATGAAGGTCAGTCAGTCAGCCGAAAAATTGGGAAAACTTTGAAAGTAAGGGCTATTTGACCATGAAGGAGAGTGATGGGGTGCTGCGACAGATGACCTGGCCTCCACAGTCACCGGACCTGAACCCAATCGAGATGGTTTGGGGTGAGCTGGACCGCAGAGTGAAGGCAAAAGGGCCAACAAGTGCTAAGCATCTCTGGGAACTCCTTCAAGACTGTTGGAAGACCATTTCAGGGGACTACCTCTTGAAGCTCATCAAGAGAATGCCAAGAGTGTGCAAAGCAGTAATCAAAGCTAAAGGTGGCTACTTTGAAGAACCTAGAATATGATATTTTTTCAGTTGTTTCACACTTGTTTGTTATGTATATAATTCCACATGTGTTAATTCATAGTTTTGATACCTTCATAGTCATGAAAATAAAGAAAACTCTTTGAATGAGAAGGTGTGTCCAAACTTTTGGTCTGTACTGTATATGCATGTACAGCACAGACCAAAAGTTTGGACACACATTCTCATTCAAAGAGTTTTCTTTATTTTCATGACTATGAAGGCATCAAAACTATGAATTAACACATGTGGAATTATATACATAACAAACAAGTGTGAAACAACTGAAAATATGTCATATTCTAGGTTCTTCAAAGTAGCCACCTTTTGCTTTGATTACTGCTTTGCACACTCTTGGCATTCTCTTGATGAGCTTCAAGAGGTAGTCCCCTGAAATGGTCTTCCAACAGTCTTGAAGGAGTTCCCAGAGATGCTTAGCACTTGTTGGCCCTTTTGCCTTCACTCTGCTCACCCCAAACCATCTCGATTGGGTTCAGGTCCGGTGACTGTGGAGGCCAGGTCATCTGGCGCAGCACCCCATCACTCTCCTTCATGGTCAAATAGCCCTTACTTTCAAAGTTTTCCCAATTTTTCGGCTGACTGACTGACCTTCATTTCTTAAAGGGCTTCTGTCAGCCCACTAAACCGTTTTTTTTTTTGTTTACTAATAATCCCTACACTGCGATTTATGCATACATAAGTTAAATAATCATTTCTGTTCAGTAGAATTTGCTAAAAAGCGATTTTTAAAATATGCAAATTACCTTGCTACCAGCAAGTAGGGCGGCTACTTGCTGGTAGCAGCCGCATCCTCCGACCCTAATGACGCCCCCTCCGCATTGTGATTGACAGGGCCAGGGAACGGAATCGTTCTCTGCTGGCCCTGCCTGTTAGCATTCAAAATCTGGCGCCGGCGCCGCGGCCGTACCTATCTTCAATCTGCGCAGGAGCACTGAGAGACGGCCACTCGCTCGGCCGCTCCATCCTCAATGCGCCTACGCCGATGACGTCACATCTACACCCGGCGCAGGCACATTGAGGAGAGAGCGGCCGCCTCTCAGTGCGCCTGCGCAGATTGAAGATACGTACGGCCGCAGCGCAGGCACCAGATTTTGAATGCTAACAGGCAGGGCCAGCAGAGAACAGTTCCGTTCCCTGGCCCTGTCAATCACAATGCGGAGGGGGCGTCATTAGGGTCGGAGGATGCGGCTGCTACCAGCAAGTAGCCGCCCTACTTGCTGGTAGCAAGGTAATTTGCATATTTTAAAAATCGCTTTTTAGCAAATTCTACTGAACAGAAATGATTATTTAACTTATGTATGCATAAATCGCAGTGTAGGGATTATTAGTAAACAAAAAAAAAAAACGGTTTAGTGGGCTGACAGAAGACCTTTAAAGTAATGATGGCCACTCGTTTTTCTTTACTTAGCTGCTTTTTTCTTGCCATAATACAAATTCTAACAGTCTATTCAGTAGGACTATCAGCTGTGTATCCACCTGACTTCTCCTCAACGCAACTGATGGTCCCAACCCCATTTATAAGGCAAGAAATCCCACTTATTAAACCTGACATGGCACACCTGTGAAGTGAAAACCATTTCAGGGGACTACCTCTTGAAGCTCATCAAGAGAATGCCAAGAGTGTGCAAAGCAGTAATCAAAGCAACAGGTGACTACTTTGAAGAACCTAGAATATGACATATTTTCAGATGTTTCACACTTGTTTGTTATGTATATAATTCCACATGTGTTAATTCATAGTTTTGATGCCTTCAGTGTGAATCTACAATTTTCATAGTCATGAAAATAAAGAAAACTCTTTGAATGAGAAGGTGTGTCCACACTTTTGGTCTGTACTGTATATATATACTTTCTATATTTTTGTATTTTTCTACTCAGCTCACCTCCAGAGGGCTTAGATGCCATTTCTGGTATCTATATTAACTTTGTGTCACCTTTTTGTAATTCTTTGCAACTGTTGTAACTTGTGTTTCCCCTTTGTAATCTTTGTTTTTAAATTTTGCACCATAGTATCGATGCGCCTGTGTTTCAGGTGTGCGCTGCTGACGTGACGTCAGGGGTTCTGAGTGATGGGTCGGTTGAAACCTCCCCCTTATGACGCTATAGGTCAGCGCACACACGATTCCCAGAGTGGATCAAACAGCCGGAGGAAGCGGTCGCACCGCGAAACGGCCGTCGCTGTTAATTGATACTCCATGTGAATCTGCCCCTGAATGTAACCCTGCCATTATGAATAAAGAAGCGTGAACATGGATGGTGAGTGCGATACATCTTTTCAATCTCGCTTTTATTGTATCCTGCTTTATTATCGCACCCCATTATCTTGGATGGTCGGAGAAGGCCAGGGCTGTGTTCCTTGATATCTCAGGTGGGAGGACGGTGCCCTCAATATCTCTCGTTATATATGCGTTAAACAGTGAATTTGGTCTGTCACTGTGAAGCAGGCGTAACCGTTACACTACCTGATCGATACAACATCATACCTGATGTTTTAAAGCACGTTATTCCAAACAATTTAGAAATGTTAGGTGATTTATGCCCTTTATGGATTAAAACCAGACTCTGCGTCAACTACGTTATTTTCCATGGGAGTTTTGCCATGGTTTCCCCTCCGGCATGAAACAGTCCAGGTGTTAGTCCCCTTGAAACAACTTTTCCATCACTATTGTGGCCAGAAAGAGTCCCTGTGGGTTTTAAAATTTGCCTGCCCATTGAAGTCAATGGCGGTTCGTCCGGTTCGCCCGTTCGCCGTTCGTGAACGGAAAAAAAAGTTGCTCAACTTAAAATAAATAAAATATAAGAAAAAATATATATACACAAATTCAAATCACGCAAATCACTATGCGCTGCTAAATCTCAAAAAGACTATTAACATATAACTGTATTCATCCCATACGGTGAATGCCATAACAGAAAAAAATCAAAATGTCTGAGTTGCAGTTTATGGGGCGCCAGTGTGAAACAACTGAAAATATGTCATATTCTAGGTTCTTCAAAGTAGCCACCTTTTGCTTTGATTACTGCTTTGCACACTCTTGGCATTCTCTTGATGAGCTTCAAGAGGTAGTCCCCTGAAATGGTCTTCCAACAGTCTTGAAGGAGTTCCCAGAGATGCTTAGCACTTGTTGGCCCTTTTGCCTTCACTCTGCTCACCCCAAACCATCTCGATTGGGTTCAGGTCCGGTGACTGTGGAGGCCAGGTCATCTGGCGCAGCACCCCATCACCCTCCTTCATGGTCAAATAGCCCTTACTTTCAAAGTTTTCCCAATTTTTCGGCTGACTGACTGACCTTCATTTCTTAAAGGGCTTCTGTCAGCCCACTAAACCGTTTTTTTTTTTGTTTACTAATAATCCCTACACTGCGATTTATGCATACATAAGTTAAATAATCATTTCTGTTCAGTAGAATTTGCTAAAAAGCGATTTTTAAAATATGCAAATTACCTTGCTACCAGCAAGTAGGGCGGCTACTTGCTGGTAGCAGCCGCATCCTCCGACCCTAATGACGCCCCCTCCGCATTGTGATTGACAGGGCCAGGGAACGGAATCGTTCTCTGCTGTCCCTGCCTGTTAGCATTCAAAATCTGGCGCCTGCGCCGCGGCCGTACCTATCTTCAATCTGCGCAGGCGCACTGAGAGACGGCCACTCGCTCGGCCGCTCCATCCTCAATGCGCCTACGCCGATGACGTCACATCTACACCCGGCGCAGGCGCATTGAGGAGAGAGCGGCCGCCTCTCAGTGCGCCTGCGCAGATTGAAGATACGTACGGCCGCAGCGCAGGCACCAGATTTTGAATGCTAACAGGCAGGGCCAGCAGAGAACGGTTCCGTTCCCTGGCCCTGTCAATCACAATGCGGAGGGGGCGTCATTAGGGTCGGAGGATGCGGCTGCTACCAGCAAGTAGCCGCCCTACTTGCTGGTAGCAAGGTAATTTGCATATTTTAAAAATCGCTTTTTAGCAAATTCTACTGAACAGAAATGATTATTTAACTTATGTATGCATAAATCGCAGTGTAGGGATTATTAGTAAACAAAAAAAAAAAACGGTTTAGTGGGCTGACAGAAGACCTTTAAAGTAATGATGGCCACTCGTTTTTCTTTACTTAGCTGCTTTTTTCTTGCCATAATACAAATTCTAACAGTCTATTCAGTAGGACTATCAGCTGTGTATCCACCTGACTTCTCCTCAACGCAACTGATGGTCCCAACCCCATTTATAAGGCAAGAAATCCCACTTATTAAACCTGACAGGGCACACCTGTGAAGTGAAAACCATTTCAGGGGACTACCTCTTGAAGCTCATCAAGAGAATGCCAAGAGTGTGCAAAGCAGTAATCAAAGCAACAGGTGACTACTTTGAAGAACCTAGAATATGAGATATTTTCAGATGTTTCACACTTGTTTGTTATGTATATAATTCCACATGTGTTAATTCATAGTTTTGATGCCTTCAGTGTGAATCTACAATTTTCATAGTCATGAAAATAAAGAAAACTCTTTGAATGAGAAGGTGTGTCCACACTTTTGGTCTGTACTGTATATATATACTTTCTATATTTTTGTATTTTTCTACTCAGCTCACCTCCAGAGGGCTTAGATGCCATTTCTGGTATCTATATTAACTTTGTGTCACCTTTTTGTAATTCTTTGCAACTGTTGTAACTTGTGTTTCCCCTTTGTAATCTTTGTTTTTAAATTTTGCACCATAGTATCGATGCGCCTGTGTTTCAGGTGTGCGCTGCTGACGTGACGTCAGGGGTTCTGAGTGATGGGTCGGTTGAAACCTCCCCCTTATGACGCTATAGGTCAGCGCACACACGATTCCCAGAGTGGATCAAACAGCCGGAGGAAGCGGTCGCACCGCGAAACGGCCGTCGCTGTTAATTGATACTCCATGTGAATCTGCCCCTGAATGTAACCCTGCCATTATGAATAAAGAAGCGTGAACATGGATGGTGAGTGCAATACATCTTTTCAATCTCGCTTTTATTGTATCCTGCTTTATTATCGCACCCCATTATCTTGGATGGTCGGAGAAGGCCAGGGCTGTGTTCCTTGATATCTCAGGTGGGAGGACGGTGCCCTCAATATCTCTCGTTATATATGCGTTAAACAGTGAATTTGGTCTGTCACTGTGAAGCAGGCGTAACCGTTACACTACCTGATCGATACAACATCATACCTGATGTTTTAAAGCACGTTATTCCAAACAATTTAGAAATGTTAGGTGATTTATGCCCTTTATGGATTAAAACCAGACTCTGCGTCAACTACGTTATTTTCCATGGGAGTTTTGCCATGGTTTCCCCTCCGGCATGAAACAGTCCAGGTGTTAGTCCCCTTGAAACAACTTTTCCATCACTATTGTGGCCAGAAAGAGTCCCTGTGGGTTTTAAAATTTGCCTGCCCATTGAAGTCAATGGCGGTTCGTCCGGTTCGCCCGTTCGCCGTTCGTGAACGGAAAAAAAAGTTGCTCAACTTAAAATAAATAAAATATAAGAAAAAATATATATACACAAATTCAAATCACGCAAATCACTATGCGCTGCTAAATCTCAAAAAGACTATTAACATATAACTGTATTCATCCCATACGGTGAATGCCATAACAGAAAAAAATCAAAATGTCTGAGTTGCAGTTTATGGGGCGCCAGTGTGAAACAACTGAAAATATGTCATATTCTAGGTTCTTCAAAGTAGCCACCTTTTGCTTTGATTACTGCTTTGCACACTCTTGGCATTCTCTTGATGAGCTTCAAGAGGTAGTCCCCTGAAATGGTCTTCCAACAGTCTTGAAGGAGTTCCCAGAGATGCTTAGCACTTGTTGGCCCTTTTGCCTTCACTCTGCTCACCCCAAACCATCTCGATTGGGTTCAGGTCCGGTGACTGTGGAGGCCAGGTCATCTGGCGCAGCACCCCATCACCCTCCTTCATGGTCAAATAGCCCTTACTTTCAAAGTTTTCCCAATTTTTCGGCTGACTGACTGACCTTCATTTCTTAAAGGGCTTCTGTCAGCCCACTAAACCGTTTTTTTTTTTGTTTACTAATAATCCCTACACTGCGATTTATGCATACATAAGTTAAATAATCATTTCTGTTCAGTAGAATTTGCTAAAAAGCGATTTTTAAAATATGCAAATTACCTTGCTACCAGCAAGTAGGGCGGCTACTTGCTGGTAGCAGCCGCATCCTCCGACCCTAATGACGCCCCCTCCGCATTGTGATTGACAGGGCCAGGGAACGGAATCGTTCTCTGCTGTCCCTGCCTGTTAGCATTCAAAATCTGGCGCCTGCGCCGCGGCCGTACCTATCTTCAATCTGCGCAGGCGCACTGAGAGACGGCCACTCGCTCGGCCGCTCCATCCTCAATGCGCCTACGCCGATGACGTCACATCTACACCCGGCGCAGGCGCATTGAGGAGAGAGCGGCCGCCTCTCAGTGCGCCTGCGCAGATTGAAGATACGTACGGCCGCAGCGCAGGCACCAGATTTTGAATGCTAACAGGCAGGGCCAGCAGAGAACGGTTCCGTTCCCTGGCCCTGTCAATCACAATGCGGAGGGGGCGTCATTAGGGTCGGAGGATGCGGCTGCTACCAGCAAGTAGCCGCCCTACTTGCTGGTAGCAAGGTAATTTGCATATTTTAAAAATCGCTTTTTAGCAAATTCTACTGAACAGAAATGATTATTTAACTTATGTATGCATAAATCGCAGTGTAGGGATTATTAGTAAACAAAAAAAAAAAACGGTTTAGTGGGCTGACAGAAGACCTTTAAAGTAATGATGGCCACTCGTTTTTCTTTACTTAGCTGCTTTTTTCTTGCCATAATACAAATTCTAACAGTCTATTCAGTAGGACTATCAGCTGTGTATCCACCTGACTTCTCCTCAACGCAACTGATGGTCCCAACCCCATTTATAAGGCAAGAAATCCCACTTATTAAACCTGACAGGGCACACCTGTGAAGTGAAAACCATTTCAGGGGACTACCTCTTGAAGCTCATCAAGAGAATGCCAAGAGTGTGCAAAGCAGTAATCAAAGCAACAGGTGACTACTTTGAAGAACCTAGAATATGAGATATTTTCAGATGTTTCACACTTGTTTGTTATGTATATAATTCCACATGTGTTAATTCATAGTTTTGATGCCTTCAGTGTGAATCTACAATTTTCATAGTCATGAAAATAAAGAAAACTCTTTGAATGAGAAGGTGTGTCCAAACTTTTGGTCTGTACTGTATATATATACTTTCTATATTTTTGTATTTTTCTACTCAGCTCACCTCCAGAGGGCTTAGATGCCATTTCTGGTATCTATATTAACTTTGTGTCACCTTTTTGTAATTCTTTGCAACTGTTGTAACTTGTGTTTCCCCTTTGTCATCTTTGTTTTTAAATTTTGCACCAATGTATCGATGCGCCTGTGTTTCAGGTGTGCGCTGCTGACGTGACGTCAGGGGTTCTGAGTGATGGGTCGGTTGAACCCTCCCCCTTATGACGCTATAGGTCAGCGCACACACGATTCCCAGAGTGGATCAAACAGCCGGAGGAAGCGGTCGCACCGCGAAACGGCCGTCGCTGTTAATTGATACTCCATGTGAGTCTGCCCCTGAATGTAACCCTGCCATTGCGAATAAAGAAGCGTGAACATGGATGGTGAGTGCGATACATCTTTTCAATCTCGCTTTTATTGTATCCTGCTTTATTATCGCACCCCGTTATCTTGGATGGTCGGAGAAGGCCAGGGCTGTGTTCCTTGATATCTCAGGTGGGAGGACGGTGCCCTCAATATCTCTCGTTATATATGCGTTAAACAGTGAATTTGGTCTGTCACTGTGAAGCAGGCGTAACCGTTACACTACCTGATCGATACAACATCATACCTGATGTTTTAAAGCACGTTATTCCAAACAATTTAGAAATGTTAGGTGATTTATGCCCTTTATGGATTAAAACCAGACTCTGCGTCAACTACGTTATTTTCCATGGGAGTTTTGCCATGGTTTCCCCTCCGGCATGCCACAGTCCAGGTGTTAGTCCCCTTGAAACAACTTTTCCATCACTATTGTGGCCAGAAAGAGTCCCTGTGGGTTTTAAAATTTGCCTGCCCATTGAAGTCAATGGCGGTTCATCCGGTTCGCCCGTTCGCCGTTCGTGAACGGAAAATTTTATGTTCGCGACATCTCTATTTAGGGATGTCAAGTCCTACGTGTCAGCCTGTGAGGTTTGTGCTAGGTCTAAGACTCCTAGGACTCGCCCTGCTGGTAACCTACGACCCCTACCCATTCCCAGTAGACCCTGGTCCCATATATCGATGGACTTTATTACTGACCTGCCGCCGGTGGAGGGTAAGACTGTTGTTTGGGTAGTGGTCGATAGGTTTAGCAAGATGGTTCATTTAATTTCTCTGTCTAAACTCCCGAATGCCAAGACCCTGGCATCTATTTTTGTGAAAGAAATTGTGCGGTTACATGGTATCCTGGAAAATATTGTATCTGGAAGGGGTGTGCAGTTTGTGTCCAAGTTTTGGAGGGCTTTCTGTCAAAGATGTCAGATTTTGTTGTCTTTTTCCTCCGCCTACCACCTTGAGAGTAATGGGCAGACTGAACACCCTAATCAGTCTGTGGAAAAATTCCTGAGGTCGTATGTTGCTGATGACCAGCAATTATGGGTTAAATACCTTCCGTTGGCTGAATTTGCTTTGAATAACCGTGTTAATTCTTCTGTTGGGGTCTCCCCTTTCTTTTGTAACCATGGTTTTTATCCCCGTTTTCATTTTGGGTCGTCCGTCTCCTCCTCTAACACTGAAGCAGATAAACTCTCCTCCGAACTGTGCACAGTTTGGGCCCGGGTTCAATCGAACCTAGAAAAGGCTCAAAGTTCTCAAAAACTCAAGGCCGATAGGAGACGTTCCAAGGGGGTGAACTTTCAGGTTGGGGATAATGTATGGTTGTCCTCCAAGAATCTATCTCTCAAGGTAGCTTCTAGTAAATTTGCTCCTCATTTTATTGGACCGTATAAGATCACGGAGGTGATTAATCCGGTATCATTTAAGTTGGAGCTGCCCGAGTCGTTCCACATTCATAATGTATTTCATAAATCTCTACTTAAAAAGTATTTTGAACCTGTTGGACCGTTGAAAGCCTCGCCTCCGCCAGTTCTTGTTAGTGATGCTGTCGAGTATGTGGTGTCTAAGATAGTGGATGTCAGGAGAGTGCGTAATTCCTTACAGTACCTGATTCACTGGAAGGAGTATGGACCCGAAGAGAGATCTTGGGTACCTGCCAGGGAGGTTCATGCTCCTAGACTTGTTCGAAAATTTCATTTAGAACACCCTGAAAGGCCATCGTCTGAAGTCTTGGGTCCGGTGGCCCCTCGTAAAATGGGGGGTACTGTCATGGGGCGCCAAAGGCGCACTCGGTCTCCCATCAGCCGCAGACCTGCTGCTGTCATGGTCTTACCTTCTTGCTGTTCTCCTTCGTTTGACATGTGCTGGCGGCCATCTTGGTTTCTGGGTTTCTTGTAGCCTTCCACCTTGCGGCTCCTCCTTCCCACTGGGAGGAGCTGGATGCCTAGCTCATATATATAGGAGGTCTGTGGCTTCAGTTCCTTGCTTGGTCCTCCTGTGTTCACATGCTTCTAAGACTGCTGCTGCTTCTGGTTCCTGATCCTGGCTTCGTCTGACTGCCCTGCTGGTTCCTGATCCTGGCTTCGTCTGACTACCCTGCTGGTTCCTGATCCTGGCTTCGTCTGACTACCCTTCTGGTTCCTGATCTCTGGCCTCTCAAAGACTCTGCTTCGGTTTCACCATTCGTTTGGACTTTTGCTTTACAGCTTTATTTTCAATAAAGCCTTCTTATTTTCACTTATCTCTCGTTGTACGTCTGGTTCATGGTTCCGTGACATTAGGACCAAGCCATGAGTTCTGACGGTACAGGGCCATCCTCGCTACCCATGCTGGTTGCCAGACTTGATCAGCAGGATCACCTGTTGGGTCGGTTCGCTGTGGCGTTGCAAACCCTGCTTGAACGCACGGCTCATTTCGCTCCCGTTGCCGATGGGTCGGTTGTCGCTCCTACTGCCGCTCCGGTTGTTGCGCCAGAGTCTACCCCGACACCTGTTGTTGCGCCTGCGGTGTTTCGGGGTATGACCGGTTCTGCCCCTCTTCCACAGCGCTTTGGGGGAGAGCCAACTCAGTGCCGAGGTTTCCTTAACCAGGTGGGCATTTATTTCGAGTTGCTGCCACATGCCTTTCCTACTGAGAGATCAAAGGTGGGCTTCTTGATCTCGCTGCTCTCGGACAAGGCCTTGGCCTGGGCCAGCCCTTTATGGGAGAACAACAATCCGGTGGTTGCCGAGTTTTCCGGTTTTGTTGCTTCTCTTCGGAAGGTATTCGATGTGCCGGCTCGTGCTGCCTCTGCTGCGAAGCTCCTTATATCCATCAGACAGGGTTCACGATCCGTAGCTGAATACGCCATTGAGTTTCGTACCCTGGCAGCAGAGGTGGGCTGGAATAATGAGGCTCTGGTCGCTGCTTTCTCTCATGGTCTCTCGGATGCCTTGAAGGATGAGGTTGGAGCTAAGGACCTACCAGTGGAGCCCGAGCCTCTTTTTTCTTTCCTGATTTTGATTGACACCAGACTCAGGGAGAGACCTTCCTTTAAGGAGAGCCTGCGGAGGTCTTCTAACAGATTGGCGCCTACGTTTGCTGTCCCACCCGTGCCTCCCTCTCCTCCCACGCCTCCTGGGGATGACTTGTCTGGGGGTGAACCCATGCAGCTGGGGTTTGCTCGCCTGTCCGAGGGGGAGAGGGTACTCCGGAGACGCGAGGGCCGATGCATGTACTGTGGTCTCGGTGGGCATTTTCGGTTGGCATGTCCGAACCGTCCGGGAAACGCTCGTACCTGAGATCCTGTCGGGGGCAGATCTTGGGTGGAGTCTCCTCGTCCCCGGTTTCCCGTGTTGACAAACCACTGATCACTGTTGTCCTCTCCTGGGTCGGGGGCTCGGTGACGACCCAGGCGTTGGTGGACTCTGGTGCTGGTGGTTTGTTCATTGATAGTGTGTTCGCTGCCGCCAATTCCATTCCTCTGCAGGCTCGAGGTTCCCCACTGGCTCTTGAGGCGATAGACGGCAGACCCCTTCTGTCGTCACACGTGACTCATGAGACCCTTCCAGTGGGGATAGCCATTGGTGCCGTTCACAGAGAGTCGGTCTGCCTCCAGGTTATTTCGTCTCCACACTACTCGGTGGTCTTGGGGTACCCCTGGCTCCAGAAGCATAATCCGACTTTCGATTGGAGATCGGCCGAGATCCTCTCGTGGTCACCGCAGTGTGGGGCTAGTTGCATCCATGGGTCTGTCAAGTTGCTGTGTACTTCCTCGGACTCTCTGTTGCCTCCTGAATACGAGGAGTACCGGGATGTATTCGATAAGGTGCGCGCGGTTGCCCTACCTCCGCACCGCCCATACGATTGTGCCATAGAGTTACAACCTGGTGCCGTTCCTCCTCGTGGCAAAGTCTATCCACTGTCGGTAGCGGAGAATGAGGCCATGGAGGAGTACGTGAGGGAGGCGCTTTCAGGCGGACACATTCGCAAATCCTCGTCCCCGGCAGGGGCTGGATTTTTCTTTGTGAAAAAGAAGGGCGGTGAGTTGAGGCCTTGCATCGATTACAGGGGTCTCAATCGCATCACGATCAAGAACGCTTACCCGATACCCTTGATTTCCGAGCTGTTCGATCGCCTTAAAGGGGCCACGGTCTTTACCAAACTCGACCTGAGGGCGGCATATAACCTGGTAAGGATCAAGGCGGGCGATGAGTGGAAGACCGCGTTTAACACCAGGACCGGTCATTATGAATCCTTGGTTATGCCCTTTGGGTTGTGCAATGCGCCCGCAGTCTTTCAGGAATTCATCAACGATGTTTTCCGTGACCTGTTGCAGCAGTGTGTGGTGGTCTATTTGGATGACATCTTGGTATATTCTGAATCCATGGAGGCCCACATTCTGGATGTCAGACGAGTGTTGCAACGGTTATGAGAGAACAAGCTGTTCGGTAAGCTTGAGAAATGCGAATTTCACCGATCCCAGGTAACCTTCTTAGGTTACATCATTTCCGCTGCGGGGTTCTCCATGGATCCTGAGAAGGTTTCGGCTGTCTTACAGTGGCCCCAGCCCAGTGGTCTTCGTTCCCTGCAGCGCTTTTTGGGCTTCGCCAATTATTATCGGAAGTTCATCAGGGACTTTTCCATGCTGGCCAAGCCTCTCACGGATCTGACCAGGAAGGGCAGTAATTCCCAGGTCTGGCCGCTCGAGGCCATCCGAGCTTTTGAGGCCCTAAAGTCCGCTTTTGTGTCGGCTCCGATTCTGTCGCATCCCAACCCTGGGTTGCCCTTTGTCCTCGAGGTGGACGCGTCTGAGATGGGAGTAGGCGCCCTTCTGTCTCAGCGTAGAACACCAGAGGGTCCTCTGCTTCCTTGTGGGTTTTACTCCCGGAAACTGTCTTCCGCGGAGTGCAACTATCAGATTGGTGACAGGGAGTTATTGGCCATCGTGCAGGCCCTTAAAGAATGGAGGCACTTGCTCGAGGGTTCGGTGGTTCCGGTTCTCATCCTGACGGACCATAAGAATCTGACCTACCTTTCTGAGGCCAAGAGATTGACACCACGTCAGGCCAGATGGGCTCTGTTCTTGTCACGTTTTAATTACGTGGTCTCCTACCTACCCGGTTCCAAGAATATCAGGGCGGATGCCCTATCACGGCAGTACTCCGAGCTGTCCAGGGAGGAGTTGATTCCGACTTCGGTCATACCTCCGAATCAGATCCTGGCCGCCATTCGCACCAGCCTGACCTCTCCCCTGGGTGAGCAGATTTTGGCGGCTCAATCTGGTGCTCCCTCTGGGAGACCCAACGGCAGATGTTTTGTGCCTGAGGAGTTGCGCACTCGGTTGTTGCGAACCTACCATAACTCCAAGACCGCGGGGCATCCTGGAAAGAATCAGCTGTCCTGGGCTGTTTCACGTCTGTTCTGGTGGCCTTCCCTATGTTCCGACATCGCCGCATATGTAGCGGCATGCTCCGTTTGTGCCCAGAGTAAGTCCCCTCGGCACCTTCCGTTGGGCCTTCTGCAACCCATAGCCACCGGGGAGCGCCCATGGTCACACCTGGGGATGGATTTCATTGTGCACCTCCCTGCATCCCGAGGCCATACGGTCATTCTCATGATTGTGGATCGGTTTTCCAAAATGTGCCACTGTGTTCCTCTCAAGAAGTTACCCTCTGCACAAGAGTTGGCCACGATTTTTGCCAGGGAGGTCTTCCGGTTGCACGGTTTGCCCAAGGAGATTGTGTCGGATCGGGGGAGTCA
This sequence comes from Bufo bufo, assembly GCF_905171765.1. NCBI lineage: Eukaryota > Metazoa > Chordata > Amphibia > Anura > Bufonidae > Bufo > Bufo bufo. Next base: position 195,696,338 of record NC_053393.1, read on the forward strand.
GTTTGTGTCCAGGTTCTGGCGCGCCTTTTGCTCCCAGTTGGGGATTCATCTCTCCTTCTCCTCGGCCTACCACCCTCAGTCCAATGGGGCCGCAGAACGATCCAATCAGGCCTTGGAGCAATTCCTTCGTTGCTATGTCTCCGATCACCAAGACAATTGGGTTGACCTTCTGCCTTGGGCTGAGTTTGCCAGGAACACGGCGGTGAACTCTTCCTCTGGGACGTCTCCCTTCTTGGCCAATTATGGGTTCCAACCTGCCGTGTTACCGGAGGTATTCTCTCCCCAGGATATTACGGCTGTGGAGGATCACCTTTCCGTCCTACGTGCTTCTTGGGTACAGATCCAGAAGTCCCTTGAGGCCTCTGCGCAGCGCCAGAGACTCCAGGCTGATCGCAGACGAGCGCCTGCTCCTTCCTACCAGGTCGGAGACCGTGTATGGTTGTCCACCCGCAACCTCAACCTTCGAGTGCCCACTCCCAAGCTGGCGCCTCGCTTTGTTGGTCCCTTCCGAGTGCTTCGCAGGGTAAACCCGGTAGCCTATGCCCTTGCGCTTCCTCCTGGCATGCGGATCTCTAACGTGTTTCATGTCTCCCTGTTGAAGCCACTGGTGTGTAATCGTTTCACTTCCTCGGTTCCTCGGCCTCGTCCGGTCCGAGTGGGCAATCATGAGGAGTATGAGGTGAGCAATATCCTGGACTCACGCCTGGTCCGCGGTCGGGTGCAGTTTTTGGTCCATTGGCGTGGTTATGGTCCAGAGGAGCGTTCCTGGGTTTCCTCCGCAGATGTCCATGCTCCTGCCTTGCTCCGAGCCTTCCACGCACGCTTCCCTCAGAAACCGTTTTTTGCTCCGTGGAGGAGGGGCCCTTGAGGGGGAGGTACTGTCATGGTCTTACCTTCTTGCTGTTCTCCTTCGTTTGACATGTGCTGGCGGCCATCTTGGTTTCTGGGTTTCTTGTAGCCTTCCACCTTGCGGCTCCTCCTTCCCACTGGGAGGAGCTGGATGCCTAGCTCATATATATAGGAGGTCTGTGGCTTCAGTTCCTTGCTTGGTCCTCCTGTGTTCACATGCTTCTAAGACTGCTGCTGCTTCTGGTTCCTGATCCTGGCTTCGTCTGACTGCCCTGCTGGTTCCTGATCCTGGCTTCGTCTGACTACCCTGCTGGTTCCTGATCCTGGCTTCGTCTGACTACCCTTCTGGTTCCTGATCTCTGGCCTCTCAAAGACTCTGCTTCGGTTTCACCATTCGTTTGGACTTTTGCTTTACAGCTTTATTTTCAATAAAGCCTTCTTATTTTCACTTATCTCTTGTTGTACGTCTGGTTCATGGTTCCGTGACAGCTGCTTAACTTCAGAAGCGAGGATCTGTGTTTGGTCTCGTTCCCAGGTCTCGTTTGCTAGCTGGGAGGCTCCCTGCTCCTAGGTCTGCTGATCACTCGGTGCTCGACTTGTCTGTCTGTCGGTCATGTGACGCTGGCCACGTCACATGACCCTCAGACCCCACTATAAATACAGGCAGCCTGCTGGCCACAGGTTGCCTGTTAATTCTAGGTTCCTCGCTATTTGTTGGACCACTGAATACTACCTGATCCTGTTCCCTGATGATCCTTTGCCTGCACCTCCTGTACTGCGCATCTCTCCTGGTATCCTGACCCCGGCTTCCACCTGACGATTCTTTGCGGACTCCTGTTGTTCTTCGTTTCTCTCCTGGTATTTGACCTTGGCTTTTCCTGACTATTCTCTGCTTATTCCTTAGTACTGCATAGCTCTCTAGGTATTGATCCGGTCCATTCACGTTCCATTATATGTCTTGTCTGTCTTCCCAGCACGTATCCTAAGTTAAGGACTGCTGTCTAGTTGTCCCCTGTCATTAGGACTTGCGAGGCAAGTAGGCAGGGCCAGGGGTGAGGGTGGAGCGCAGTGGTCACTATCCTCCCCCCTGTGTGTGATGTACATGACTGTCACACTGCTACTACAGCATCTTAGCTATGTGCACAAAAAAGATACCATATTTTTAATAAAGACCAATTGAAAAAAACGATTTTAGCTCAAAATAAGTGCAATACAATAATAATAAAAAAAATGCCCCAAAGGTGTACATAGCCTTTAACTGTATGTGAACATTGTTGGTCAAAAACAAATGAAAAATGAAAACCAAAACTTCAGTTTGCTTTATTAGGTTGTACAGGATCTCTTATTGCCATGTTCAGGCATTCTTACATTCTACACAGAAATAACTGACATTTGCTTTACAGTAAGGGTGCATTCACATCACCATTTAGCTTTCCGTTCTTCTCATCCGTTGAGAGAGAGAGAGAAAAAAAAAAGGATCCTGTAAAAAAAATGTATCCTGTTGCATCAGTTATGCATAGGATTGCATGTGATCAGTTTTTTGACAGGATCCAGTAAAAAACGGATTCTGTTAAATCAGTTGTCATCCGTGTGAGCTATTTCCATCTGAGCATGCAGGACTTTTTTTCCCATCTAAAAAAACTGATCTCAGACGGAAATGGCTCAAATGGAAGTCAACTGATGCAACAGGATCCGTTTTTTTACAGGATCCTGTTTTTTTTCTCTCTCTTTTTCTGACGGAGCAGAAGAACGGAAAGCTAAACTGTGATGTGAATGCACCCTAATACTATTAAGCAGGTAAGGCTACTTTCACACTAGCGTTTTTGCTGGATCAAGCAGGGTTCAGCAAAAAACGCTTCCGTTACTGATAATACAACCATCTGGATCCAGTTGTAATATCTGTAACATACCCAAGATGGATCCTTAATGAACTCCACTGAAAGTCAATGGGGGATGGATCCATTTTATATTGTGTCAGAGAAAACTTCCCCATTGACTTGCATTGTGGGTCATGACGGATCCATCTTGCTCCGCATCCCAGCATGCTGCAGTTTGCTCTCCGGTATGAGTACGGAACGCATTTTGGAGCATTCCGTTTTGTTCAGTTAAGTTTTGTCCCCATTTTCAATGAATAGGGACAAAACTGAAGCATTTTTTTTCCGATATTGAGAACCTATGACGGATCTCAATACCGGAAAATATTAACTCTAGTGTGAAAGTAGCCTAACCTAGTGAGAAAAACTGACCCATTCCCTTTATTCTCCAGGCCAGTACGATTACAGTGATACCACATTTATATCGTTTTGTGGTTTAATACTAAAACAAAAAATAAAAACTGAAAAAACATTTTCCTTTGCATTGCCATATTCTGACTCCCATAATTTTTTTTAAAATTTCCATCTATGGAGGTGTGTGGGGGCTCATTTTTAGTAGTAGTTTTTAAGTTTTTATTGATGGCATTTTGGAGTATGTATGAGTTTGACCACTTTTTAATAAAACATTTTTGGGGGGGGAGGTGAGTGACGAATAAACTGCAACTCAGACATTTTGATTTTTTTCTGTTATGGCATTCACCGTATGGGATGAATACAGTTATATGTTAATAGTCTTTTTGAGATTTAGCAGCGCATAGTGATTTGCGTGATTTGAATTTGTGTATATATATTTTTTCTTATATTTTATTTATTTTAAGTTGAGCAACTTTTTTTTTTTTTTTACTTTTTTTAAGCTCCCCTTGGAGACATGCAATCATTAGATTGCTTCTCACATACACTACTGTGAATTAGTTAAAATATGCCTACGGGCTAGTTCACACAAACGTTTTTTGCGGAAAAAAAATGGAATGTACTCCATATGCATTCCGTTTCTGTATTTCCGTTTTTCCGTTCTGTTTAAAGATAGAGCATGTCTTATTATTTCCCGCAAATCACGTTCCGTGGCTTTATTCAAGTCAATAGGTCCGCAAAAAAAAAAGGAACACGTACGGAATGTATTCCGTATGTCTTCCGTATCCGTTCCGTTTTTGCGGAACCATCTATTGAAAATGTTATGCCCAGCCCAATTTTTTCTATGTAATTACTGTATACTATATGCCATATGGAAAAACTGAAGAGAAAAACAGAATGGAACCGGAAACACTACTGAAACAAAAAACTGAAAAACTGATCCGTTAAAAATGGCCCGCAAAACACGATGACCGATGGCAACTCATTCTTGCCTAGTCAGTGCTTGGAGTTTATCACAATTTCTGTGTTTTTTGTTTGTCTGCCCACATTTTGAGGACAAGCCACAGGTTCTTAAAGGGATTTGTATCTGGGGAGTTTCCTGGCCATGGACCCAATATTTCAATGTTTTGTTTATCACACCACTTTTGCCTTATGGAATGGTGCTCTATCATGCTGGAAAAAGCATTACTCAGCACTAAGTGGCTCCTGGGTCATTGGGAGTAGTTGCTCTTGGAGAATGTTTTAATACCATTCTTTATTCATGGCAGTTTTCTTAGGCTAAATTATGAGTGAGCTCACTGGATGAGCAGCAACCCCACAGATGAATGGACTCAGGATAGTTTACTTTGGGCACACAATAAAAGTAAAAAAATAAAAATAAAATGATGAAATGCATATAATTGTACTTTAGGATACCATAGAAACATTTGACAAAAATATCAAAAATTTTACTCAAAATTTGTGGCAGTCTCAAAACTTTTGACCATTACTGTATATTCCTAATTATTTCATTTTTTTATTGTATACAAATTTGACCTCCTGCTTTTTCTCCCATATGGTACATTTTGAAGGCCTCCCTTTTCATCATGAAGTATTTCAGAGTAGCTTTGGTGAGCAATTGGAAATAATGTTAAAAATTTTAAGTCCCACAATCTTTGTTAGATGACACAAAATCGAAAGTTTCAAAAGGAATAATAGCACTGTCTAAATATTGCTGTTACAGTCTTGTTACAGTGCCCCCTAGTGTTCTTTTTTACTTTCTAATGGTTTTCCCTGAAATATGTTCTGTGCCATAGGCATGTTTGCCAATAACTTGGTCCTACTGTCAGGATCTTGTACATGTTTGACTTAGCGCAGAATTAGCTCAATAACACTTCTCACCAGCACTTGAACATATTAGTTGGGCATTCTACAAAAGGAAATTAAAGGAACACCATTTAGCTCAATAAGAGGTAGGTAACAGTAATAGCTAGATGAGAAATGTTATATTTAATCATGGAACAACCAGTTAAAGTTATGATTCAGATGAACAGACTGTAATCAGCCACAGTTCTCGGCCTGATAGTGTCAGTGAAGCAATGTTGTCCTGTTTTACATACAATCCAACAACCATAGGTATACCGCCACTAGAAGGGACAATTTTAAAGGGGTTATCCATGTTCAGAGCTGAACCCGGGCATAGCCTCTTCTTCACCCAGGCAGTCCCTTTAAGGTGAGCATTGGAGCATTTCATGTACCGACGCTCTCCCTTGCCCAGCGCTGAATCGCTTTTTTTTAGCAGATCTGGTGATGTATCAGGTCTCTGTATAGGAATGCTAGTGTTGAGCGAATCGTAGTCAAACAAATTGACTTCGATCCATATTTAATGAAAAATTGTATTCACCGCAAAGCCGAATTTCTTAGCGTTTCGTGGTAGTAAGTAAATTTTCCCTGTAATAGCAGTAAAAACAAAAAAAAACAAAGAACAAAACATGCTTCATCCATTTGCACGCATAGAGGCCATCACAGCCATCTTGATTGAAGATACCGCGTGAAATGTCACGCACGGTGACGTATGATGTCACCATGCCGGCCAGCATGATAACCTCATCTTGTTACTATGTAAGATTTTGTGTGGTGTCTTCAATCAAGATGGCCATGAAGGTCTGTACACGATCAAATGGACAAGGTGAGTATTTTTCTGAGTATAAATCCTGATCTACACTAGTTGTTCAGGTGGGCAACAGTGCCTTGTGTATACCTGGATTTTCCTTGTCAGCTGCCTACAGCAGAACCCTATGCCAACATCTGAGGTTGAAAATAACCTGATCCACCCTTCAATTTGTACGGTAGAGATGGGTCTGTCCGGCAGTGAAATCACATGAGTCCCGACGTGTTTCACCCACACTATAATGTGCAGACTCATCAGGGGACCATGTGTCCCAGTGTAAGCACAGCTTGTGGCTGTGTGCTTACAGAGAAAGAGGCTGATATTCAGTTGCGTCTCTGCAAGTTGTGTTAAAAAAAAGTCCTAAACAAGCAGTTTGCAACTTTTTGAATGCCACTTTTCTGGCACGCGGAGACGATAAATCTCCCCCTATGGGCAGTTGGCAAGCGGTTATGTACAGTGCTCTTTTGCCTCCATTTTTCACATTGTTACTGCAGACTATTTACACTACTGCAGAGTGTCAGACTATCCCTGTAGCAAAAGTTGTGTCTCTGCACCATCCTTGCCACTTTTTGAAAAAAGAGTAACGAGGGGGGTGAGTGAGCGGGGCCAGCAGGTCTCCCACCTTTATCAGTATTTTAGCCTGCTTTCAGAGTTCTGAGCTGCTATAGATTTTATTCTGGTGCATGCCTGCATGGACAGAAAGAGATGCACATAATTTATGACCAGGGGTGTGCTTAGTCGCATCTGCCTTCAGTGCAGGAGATTTCAAAGGCCAGCGTAAAATGCTGATCTTTGATAAACCTCCCACATAGCCTTTAAACGTCAGGAGATAACTCTGCTAGGATGTTCCAGAATTAGCAGTTGCATGGTGATCATGCAGCTGTGGGATCAGGAAGCCCACTGTAACTGACAGCAGCACCCTCCATTGCTTTCTCCATTGCTGCATACACAGCAAACACTGAATAATGTATATACAGATCAAGAAACAGCATTGCAGTGCAGCTGCAGGACTTGTGATGACATCATCAAAGGTTCTTCACCTTATAAATATAGAAGAACTGCAGGGTTGAGTTTAGAATGCAGTGGATAAAAATGAGTGGAGTCAGTAATTTGAATGGGTAAAAGGAAGTCCTCCACTTTTATCCCCATGTGCCATGATACTAATACTAACACTAATACTAACCTCTGACCCTAATACTAACCCTAACTATAACAGTAACCCTAACCCTAATAGTAACCCTAACCTTTACCCAATATCAAAATGACCTTTAGATAAGGGGGACACTATTTAAAATATGTTTTTAGTTATTAGATAAAAAAAACATGCATAATATTTACATATATAACATCCTGGAGTATGTCACTAAACTCTTTCTCCCTGCTACAACATGTCAGGTGCATATGTATTGTCATCTTGTGTAGTCTAACATTGCATTTTCCATTATATGTATTTTCTATGCCTGTTTCATATATTATGCTGTAATTTCCATGTCCACCAGCAGGTGGCAGCAATGTGTTTTGTTCAGTTTAGCATAGCTAGACTGTAATAGTTCATTCCAGTGTTTAGCTCCCCCTCTTCTAGGAGCAGAAGTGGGCTGGTCCCACGCCCTGCAGCAAGGGAGGGAAGAAACCAGTTAGATCCAGTGTGCACCAGCCCCCCTCTTGGGGAAGGCTGTGTTGGTAGGAGCTCCCAGAAACAGGGATCCCAACCTAGGATCCAGACCTCGGCTGAGGCCCCAGGATCCCTCTTCCCAGCCTGAGTCATCTACCTCAGCGCTGGTGGACAGGCAAGCAGCCACCTCCAGATCTACAGATCTCCAGGAAGCCATACCCTGCGAGCAGAACTGTGAGTGTTTAATCCAGAGACCAGGAGAAGCCAAATACCTCCTTCAGCTAGTCAGGCCCAAAGCAAGCAGACTACAGACAGAGCAGAAGATAGATACCTGCCAGATCTACTAGGTATATGAATAGAAGCAGAATAGATATTGATTACTGCCACATATTGCCAATACCTGCTGGGACCTAAAGGACTATTGCTGTAACTTGTATGGATTCAAGCTGCATTAAGTAAAGACGAGTTGGATTATATTTCCTATCTGGATTGCATTCATTCCTCAATTACTCCTACTAACCGCACTCAATTTATTGCATGTGAGCCAGGATACAGGAGTCCAGCCGTACTACAGGTAGGAGACACCGTTGACACTACCATATCTGCTATACAGAGACATTATCCCCCTCTGGCATTCCTCACCTGGTACGTGAGTTGTAACATCTTAAAGGGCCCTGCTACAGTACCTGCGCAAGCTGCAACTGGCGTCACGAACTAAAAACTATTAATATTGCGCCAGTGTGCATCTGTCCCAATCTGGCTTACTGCACATATATTTACCAACTCCATCCCCAATCATCCAAATGGGATAAAGAGGTAAAAAAATCTTGTTTCATAAGGCCTCTTTCACACGGGCGTGTCCGGATTAGGTCCGGATGCGTCCCAGGGCATTGTGGCAAAAGTAGGTACGCAATTGCAGTCAGTTTTGACTGCGATTGCGTTCAGTTCAGTTTTTATCGCGCGGGTGCAATGTGTTTTGCAAGCGCGTGATAAAAAACTGACTGTGGTACCCAGACCCAAACTTCACAGAAGTTCAGGTTTGGGTTAGTTGTAGTGTAGATTGTATTATTTTCCCTTATAACATGGTTATGAGGGAAAATAATAGCATTCTAAATACAGAATGCTAAGTAAAATAGGGCTGGAGGGGTTAAAAAAAAATTAAAAATAATTTAACTCACCTTAATCCACTTGTTCGCGCAGCCGGCATCTCTTCTGTCTTCATCTGTGAGCAATAGGACCTTTGATGACGTCACTGCATTCATCACATGGTCCATCACATGATCCATCACCATGGTATTCGTGGTATTCAGAATGCTATTATTTTCCTTTATAACCATGTTATAAGGGGAAATAATAATGATCGAGTCCCCATCCCGATCGTCTCCTAGCAACCGTGCGTGAAAATCGCACCGCATCCGCACTTGCTTGCGGATGCTTGAGATTTTCACGCACCCCCATTCACTTCTATGGGGCCTGCGTTGCGTGAAAAACGCAGAATATAGAACATGCTGCGATTTTCATGCAACGCACAAGTGATGCGTGAAAATCACCGCTCATGTGCACAGCCCCATTGAAATGAATGGGTCCGGATTCAGTGCGGGTGCAATGCGTTCACTTCACGCATTGCACCCGCGTGGAAAACTTGCCAGTGTGAAAGGGGCCTAAAACTCCAAACTACTTAGGGTAATGACAATATCCAAGGAGACCAGGCAGCTGTAACGGTCGCGTACACACACACACAGGGGAAAGGGAAGTGACCACTGCGCTCCACCCTTACCCCTGGCCCTGCCTACTTGCCTCGCGAGTCCTAATGACAGGGGACAACTGGACGGCAATACCTAACTTGGAATAAGTGCAGGGATGACAGACAGACAAACAACAGGATGTGAACAGACCGAGTCAATACCAGGAAAGCTACAAAGTACAAATGGAGCAAGCAGAGAATTGTCAGGAGAAGCCGGGGTCATAAATACCAGGAGAGACGTGAAGTACCAAAGGAGTCAGCAGAGGAATGTGTCACGGCCATGGTCATGGTCGTGACTCTTAACCGCATGCAGTTGCCTGCGGTCCTGGTGTTGTTGTCAATCACAGGTGAGGGCTATAGTATGTTGCCTCACCTGTGGTTGCCGCTGGCAACATTGTGTATGTGGCAGCAGAGCAGCCTGAGCGGTGCTAGGCAGCTTGCTGCAGTAGGCATGCGGTTGCACCTGGCAACCTCTATTTATAGGTGTGCCTTTTATCGGTGTGCACGGGGTGTTATATGTGTTGTGTGCACTTCCCCTTTAAGTTGTTGTTTTCCCTTCCCTGGTGTTGGAAGGGTTAACTTCCTTCCTAGTGTGTGTGTGCACTGGGTGTGTCTGACTGTGGGTGTGGCTACTTGGCCCTATAAAGCCTCTGTGGAAGGCAGTAGTCAGAGAGGGTGCTTCAGCCATGCTTGCTGGAGACATCCTCCTGCTTATTTACCATCTGCCAGTGAGGGCCACCCTGGTTGTCATAAACGTTATGTCTGGTGTTAGTTTATGGTTTATCTGTTATTGCAGCATATGGTTTACTGGGTTCCCGTGTGATGTCGGTTGTGTGCGCTGTCCTTTATGTTGGTTCTGGATAGCAGCACTTGCACGTGGGTTCCAGGTTGTGTGTCTGTGGCAGGTAGGTGTGGAACTAGTCTCACTTACCTGTCATTGCCATATGTCTGTTTATGTTCCCCCTTTCTATGTATCTTGGCCAGTGAGACTCCTGTTCCTCCGTGTCTAGGAGGAATGGGTCGTCTTACTCTGCTCCTAGTCCAGGGCCACCCTGAGGGGTTGGCTCATACGGATAGGAGACAGGGTCAGAGTTAGGGATGTGTAGGAGGTGACCAGCTCCCTAATTCTCTGTCCTGGCCTTGCAGCGACTCCATCTGCTGATACCGCACGGCTGAGGGTTTTCCCCATCCTCAGCCGTGACAGTACGTCAGGAGGAGGCCGGGGTCAGAATACCAGGATAGCAGCAAAGTACAGGAGCAGGCAGAGGATCGTCAGGAATTCAGCAGGAGGTAAGTACGCCAGGAAAGACCAAATCACAGGTGGAACCTAAATTAACAGGCAACCTGTGGCCAGCAGGCTGCCTGTATTTATAGTGGGGAGTGAGGGTCATGTGACGTGGCCAGCATCACATGACCGACAGACCAACCAGTCGAGCACCGAGTGATCAGCTCGGCGCTCAAGGCAGACTAGGAGCAGGGAGCCACCCAGCTAGTAAAGCCGCCCTGGGAATGAGGTCAAACAACGATCCTCATTCCCAAAGCTAAGCAACAGGTCTGCGGGCAATGGGGGACCGAGTGCACCCTCGGAACCCCGTTACAGCAGCTATGTATTCATCGTAATAACCTTTATATATACATAAACCTTTTCATACCAAATCCTATAATAATTATTTCCACACAGTACCCTGAAAAATAACTGCACCCAACAAACAGTGCCCTCATTTAGTGCCCCCAGTAAAACTAATGCTAACTATAGTGCCCTCCCCTCCCAGTTATACTAATGACCCCCCCAACATAAAGGCTGAATGGCATGCTGGCAGAGAAAAATAAGCTAAAATACATACCTCCACGTCACTGTCTAGATGCGGTGCGGGCGCAGGCCTCTTCCACCCTCTGTTCTGAGCTGAGGACGGCAATACAGTTGAATATGGAGAGAACGGAAGAGTTTATTGCTCATGACAACACCCCCCACTTGGCCCTAGGTGGTGCCACCTAAGGCAATCGCCTCACCTCACCTCACCGGCGTGCGCCTCTTAGTTACTGAGTATTTAAGTAACTAGCTCCCAACCCCAATGAAGTTTTGAACATCTCAGATGGGATTTTAGCCACCAGGTGCCTGCTGTTTTGAGTGCGCTTCCCGGCCCAGGGCGCTTTCCCCTTGCTGAGATCTGGGAAAACATTCCATGGTAGTAATAGGTCTGAGCCTGTACAAGTCTTCTAGGCTGATTACTAATATATTCCAATGATGGTTTGCAGGTTTCAGCACTGCATTTCAATATACAGAATTCTATATTCTGTCATGGAAAATAATACATTACAGAATACAAATGACAATCTAATAATTGCATGTTATATTCACCTAGGGAGACGTAAAATAAGTAAAAAAAAAAAAAGGTTTTAAAAATGGAAAGAAATGTAAAAATAAAAATTCAAACCCCCCACCTTACCAAAAATGTTAATTAAAATAAACAGTCAAAAACTAAACCTAGGCATTAAATTACTATTAAAATATAAAAAGATTTATCCCATACTTCGAACAGCGTAATGAAAAAAACAACCTCAAAGTGGCCAAAAAATTGAATAAAAAGTGATCAGAAACTCATGCACACCGGAGAATCTGTGAAAAAGACAGATCGCCCTGCAAAAAATCGTCCCTTACACAGCTCTGTAGTCATAAAAAGAAAACAGCTATGAGGGTCAGAATATGTAAATTTAGGTTTTAAAACACAAGAAGAACTATACAAATGTGGTATCGCTGAAATCGTACTGACCTGTAAAATGAAGAGCACGGGTAATTTTTACCGCACAGGGAATGCTATAAAATAAAACAAAATAAAACTGTGGCAGAGTTGCATTTTTATTCTTTCCAGCTTCCCAGTACATTGTATGCAAAAGTAAATGGTGCCATTAGAAAGTAAACTTTTCCTGAAAAAACACATATCCTCATACAACTATAAACAAAGCAAAAATAAATAAATATGAAAAATCCCTCGGGATTGAAAGGATTAAACAAATCTAACCTTGACCACTGAGAAGAGGTTGGAGTACCTTGAAACACGTCTGGCATTACCTGGCATCACCTATGACTGAACAGACTACCCACCATTACCCACATTGTCACTGAAGGATCTTTGATTGCCTCACAAACAAAAGGAGAAATAAGGTCAACTTAAAGCAGCGCAAGATACAAACATCAGCTGACCGACACAAAATACCGCGTGACAGATCACGTGAGACGCCGCCTCGGCCACACAAGCCGCGCAACTCACAGCGAGGAGAAGCAGTACGCTCGAGACCATCTCCTCACACAGTCTTGTTACTGCACAGTGATAAAAGCCAGACCACAGGGTGAGTACCACTTGACTGCCGTGTGGGACGCACATAGGTAGTAGCAGATATCGAATCACCGAAAAAGCAGTGAGTAACTACAAGTCCAAAATACCACACACTGTTTTTCCTGGCTAAACCATTAACTCACTCTGCTGGTGCAAATTACTCACACTATTAAGTGTCCATAATTGACTTCGGACTGACCTAATAACCTGCATTTTTTATATTTTATATTTTATTTTTCATTTTTTATTCTCCATTTTTTTTATTCTCCATTTTTTCTTTGGACATTAACCTGCATGTATGAATGAACAAACTGTACCTACTAGCAAGGAAGTTTTTCTCCTTTTTTTCTATTCTATTTTCTTCTTTTTTCCCTTTTATCTACATATATTCTCCCCAACAGGATATCCCAATACCTATTTACAATATTTCATATGATTCTATAATAATCCATTATAATTTTTAAGATATCTCCATCACATTATATATGCATTTATACTATTAATACCATTTTAAGAATCAGGACACATTAACAAAATGCTAGTTGAACTACTACTATCCTACTTCTTATTTTTATTTTTTTTTCAACATATTTTAAACTCATTCAAATAAATTACTTATTTTAAACCTATTTTATATTAACTAAATAAATATAATCTGTGTGATAACCAGATATATGTAGAGTGCCTGCCTAATATTTATTCATACTTATTTATACTTTTACCCAATGCAAATGTATGTATATTCTTACCCAATTTTTGTCTGTCATCAACCTGGGATTATACACATTTGTATTATATATGATGTATAAGTAAATTCTGGGTGATATAATGTTTGCATTTTTTTTGTTTATATGCCAAGATAAATTCATGCATCTGAAGTATTCCAATTGGCATTTTATTGTATGTATTAATTGTCCACTTTGTCCCCTTGTCAAGGGGTAAATAGATTTCCCCACACATCAAATGTGTTATGATTATCTTTGTAAGACAAGTGATTGACCCCTGATGTGTGCATTGGTTTAGCCTTTACTCTGACTTGTGGATTAGATCATATCCATGGTCGATAATGTTTGCATCGCCAACTCTTCTCCATTAAAATTCCCAGGATGTTTGCATGGTTTTTCTTAAGTTGATCTGGATAAACGTCTGTCATTTAATTGTAAAGATATATGAGCTAATATATTGACCACTTAACCCCTTCAAGCAACAGCCAGTTTGGACCAAATATCGGAGCCCCATTTTTAAAATCTGACGTGTCAGTTTATCTGGTAATAACTTTGGAACACTTTTACATATCCAGGCCATTCTTAGATTGTTTTCTCGTGACACATTGTATTTCATGTTAGTGGTGAATTGAAGTTGATACGTTTTACCTTTTATGCATACCAAAATTATCATTTCTCTGCTTTTAAGATGGATAGTGATTAGGGATGAGCGAACCCGAACTGTATAGTTCGGGTTCGTACCGAATTTTGGGGTGTCCGTGACACGGACCCGAACATTTTCGTAAAAGTCCGGGTTCGGGTTCGGTGTTCGGCGCTTTCTTGGCGCTTTTTGAAAGGCTGCAAAGCAGCCAATCAACAAGCGTCATACTACTTGGCCCAAGAGGCCATCACAGCCATGCCTACTATTGGCATGGCTGTGATTGGCCAGTGCACCATGTGACCCAGCCTCTATTTAAGCTGGAGTCACGTAGCGCCGCACGTCACTCTGCTATGATCAGTATAGGGAGAGGTTGCAGCTGCGACGTTAGGGCGAGATTAGGCAGATTAACTCCTCCAAAAGACTTCATTCTGTGATCGATCTGCAGCTGTGGATCATTAAAGTGCTATTATTGACTTGCTCACTTTTTTGAGGCTGCCCAGAGCGTTTTTAGATCACTTTTTTTCTGGGGTGATCGGCGGCCATTTTGTGACTTGTGATGCGCCAGCACGAGCTATCACCAAGTGTATTTAACCATCGATAGTGTGGTTATTTTGTGCTATATCCTACATCAGCTGCAGCCTGAGCCTGTGTCACCGAAGTGCATTTAACCATCAACAGTCTGGTTATTTTTTGGCCATATACTACATTAGCTGCAGGCTGAGCCTGTGTCAAAGAAGTGCATTTAACCATCAACAGTCTGGTTATTTTTTGGCCGTATACTACATCTGGTGCAAGCTGAGCCTGTGTCACCCAAGTGCATTTAACCATCAACAGTGTGGTTATTTTTTGGCCATATATTACATCAGGGGCAAGTTGAGCCTGTCACCCAGCGCCTAAAAAATAGACCTGACATTTCTATTCAACCAAATCTGCACAGTTTTAGCTGGTCAAGTTATTTGTAGTGACCGTAAAAGCAGACTTTTTGTTCTGGGTTGAAAAAGCATTCCCAAATTTGCCATTCTGAAAATAACTAGTTTGTGGTATTTGAGGCCTACTTGAAATCTATCCCAAAAAGTAAATCTTACATTGAAGGTATTGATAGTGTCATTCAGAAAAACCTAAGACACACGCTAGCGTGCTGATAGAAGTGTCATTCTGTGATTAAACCTATAACTGTCACACAGCGCAAAAAAAAAACAGGTCTCACATCTCTATTCAACCAAATCTGCACAGTTTTAGCTGGTCAAGTTATTTGTAGTGACCGTAAAAGCAGACTTTTTGTTCTGGGTTGAAAAAGCATTCCCAAATTTGCCATTCTCAAAATAACTAGTTTGTGGTATTTGAGGCCTACTTGAAATCTATCCCAAAAAGAAAATCTTACATTGAAGGTATTGATAGTGTCATTCAGAAAAACCTAAGACACACGCTAGCGTGCTGATAGAAGTGTCATTCTGTGATTAAACCTATAACTGTCACACAGCGCAAAAAAAAAACAGGTCTCACATCTCTATTCAACCAAATCTGCACAGTTTTAGCTGGTCAAATTATTTGTAGTGACCGCAAAAGCAGACTTTTTGTTCTGGGTTGAAAAAGCATTCCCAAATTTGCCATTCTCAAAATAACTAGTTTGTGGTATTTGAGGCCTACTTGAAATCTATCCCAAAAAGAAAATCTCACATTGAAGGTATTGATAGTGTCATTCAGAAAAACCTAAGACACACGCTAGCGTGCTGATAGAAGTGTCATTCTGTGATTAAACCTATAACTGTCACACAGCGCAAAAAAAAACAGGTCTCACATCTCTATTCAACCAAATCTGCACAGTTTTAGCTGGTCAAGTTATTTGTAGTGACCGTAAAAGCAGACTTTTTGTTCTGGGTTGAAAAAGCATTCCCAAATTTGCCATTCTCAAAATTGTGGTGAACGGGAACAATGAGGAAAACATCTAATAAGGGACGCGGACGCGGACATGGTCGTGGTGGTGTTAGTGGACCCTCTGGTGCTGGGAGAGGACGTGGCCGTTCTGCCACAGCCACACGTCCTAGTGAACCAACTACCTCAGGTCCCAGTAGCCAGCAGAATTTACAGCGATATTTGGTGGGGCCCAATGCCGTTCTAAGGATGGTAAGGCCTGAGCAGGTACAGGCATTAGTCAATTGGGTGGCCGACAGTGGATCCAGCACGTTCACATTATCTCCCACCCAGTCTTCTGCAGAAAGCGCACAGATGGCGCATGAAAACCAAGCCCATCGGTCTGTCACATCACCCCCATGCATATCAGGGAAACTGTCTGAGCCTCAAGTTATGCAGCAGTCTCTTATGCTGTTTGAAGACTCTGCTGCCAGGGTTTACCAAGGGCATCCACCTAGCCCTTCCCCAGGGGTGGAAGAGATAGAATGCACTAACGCACAACCACTTATTTTTCCTGATGATGAGGACATGGGAATACCACCTCAGCACGTCTCTGATGATGACGAAACACAGGTGCCAACTGCTGCGTCTTTCTGCAGTGTGCAGACTGAACAGGAGGTCAGGGATCAAGACTGGGTGGAAGACGATGCAGGGGACGATGAGGTCCTAGACCCCACATGGAATGAAGGTCGTGCCACTGACTTTCACAGTTCGGAGGAAGAGGCAGTGGTGAGACCGAGCCAACAGCGTAGCAAAAGAGGGAGCAGTGGGAAAAATCACCGAGCACCCCAAAGGCAGCTTCAAGGAGTTCCCTGGCATGGCACTTCTTCAAACAATGTGCTGACGACAAGACCCGAGTGGTTTGCACGCTGTGCCATCAGAGCCTGAAGCGAGGCATTAACGTTCTGAACCTTAGCACAACCTGCATGACCAGGCACCTGCATGCAAAGCATGAACTGCAGTGGAGTAAACACCTTTAAAACAAGGAAGTCACTCAGGCTCCCCCTGCTACATCTTCTGCTGCTGCCGCCTCGGCCTCTTCTGCTGCTGCTGCCGCCTCGGCCTCTTCTGCTGCTGCTGCCGCCGCCTCGGCCTCTTCCTCCGCCTCTGGAGGAACGTTGGCACCTGCCGCCCAGCAAACATGGGATGTACCACCAACACCACCACCTGCGTCACCAAGCATCTCAACCATGTCACACGGCAGCGTTCAGCTCTCCATCTCACAAACATTTGAGAGAAAGCGTAAATTCTCACCTAGCCACCCTCGATCCCTGGCCCTGAATGCCAGCATTTCTAAACTACTGGCCTATGAAATGCTGTCATTTAGGCTGGTGGACACACACAGCTTCAAACAGCTCATGTCACTTGCTGTCCCACAGTATGTTGTTCCCAGCCGCCACTACTTCTCTAAGAGAGCCGTGCCTTCCCTGCACAAACAAGTGTCCGATAAAATCAAGTGTGCACTGCGCAACGCCATCTGTGGCAAGGTCCACCTAACCACAGATACGTGGACCAGTAAGCACGGCCAGGGACGCTATATCTCCCTAACTGCACACTGGGTAAATGTAGTGGCGGCTGGGCCCCAGGCGGAGAGCTATTTGGCGCACGTCCTTCCGCCGCCAAGGATCGCAGGGCAACATTCTTTGCCTCCTGTCTCCTCCTCCTCCTACTCAGCTTCCTCCTCCTCTTCTTCCACCTGCTCATCCAGTCAGCCACACACCTTCACCACCAACTTCAGCACAGCACGGGGTAAACGTCAGCAGGCCATTCTGAAACTCATATGTTTGGGGGACAGGCCCCACACCGCACAGGAGTTGTGGCGGGGTATAGAACAACAGACCGACGAGTGGTTCCTGCCGGTGAGCCTCAAGCCCGGCCTGGTGGTGTGCGATAATGGGCGAAATCTCGTTGCAGCTCTGGGACTAGCCGGTTTGACGCACATCCCTTGCCTGGCGCATGTGCTGAATTTGGTGGTGCAGAAGTTCATTCGCAACTACCCCGACATGTCAGAGCTGCTGCATAAAGTGCGGGCCGTCTGTTCGCGCTTCCGGCGTTCACACCCTGCCGCTGCTCGCCTGTCTGCACTACAGCGTAACTTCGGCCTTCCCGCTCACCACCTCATATGCGACGTGCCCACCAGGTGGAACTCCACCTTGCATATGCTGGACAGACTGTGCGAGCAGCAGCAGGCCATAGTGGAGTTTCAGCTGCAGCACGCACGGGTCAGTCGCACTGCGGATCAGACCCACTTCACCACCAATGACTGGGCCTCCATGCGAGACCTGTGTGCCCTGTTGCGCTGTTTCGAGTACTCCACCAACATGGCCAGTGGCGATGACGCCGTTATCAGCGTTACAATACCACTTCTATGTCTCCTTGAGAAAACACTTAGGGCGATGATGGAAGAGGAGGTGGCCCAGGAGGAAGAGGAGGAAGAGGGGTCATTTTTAGCACTTTCAGGCCAGTCACTTCAAAGTGACTCAGAGGGAGGTTTTTTGCAACACCAGAGGCCAGGTACAAATGTGGCCAGACAGGGCCCACTACTGGAGGACGAGGAGGACGAGGATGAGGAGGAGGTGGAGGAGGATGAGGATGAAGCATGTTCACAGCGGGGTGGCACCCAAAGCAGCTCGGGCCCATCACTGGTGCATGGCTGGGGGGAAACACAGGACGATGACGATACGCCTCCCACAGAGGACAGCTTGTCCTTACCTCTGGGCAGCCTGGCACACATGAGCGACTACATGCTGCAGTGCCTGCGCAACGACAGCAGAGTTGCCCAAACTTTAACGTGTGCAGACTACTGGGTTGCCACCCTGCTGGATCCCCGGTACAAAGACAATGTGCCCACCTTACTTCCTACACTGGAGCATGATAGGAAGATGCGCGAGTACAAGCGCACGTTGGTAGACGCGCTACTGAGAGCATTCCCAAATGTCACAGGGGAACCAGTGGAAGCCCAAGGCGAAGGCAGAGGAGGAGCAAGAGGTCGCCAACGCAGCTGTGTCACGCCCAGCTCCTCTGAGGGCAGGGTTAGCATGGCAGAGATGTAGAAAAGTTTTGTCAACACGCCACAGCTAAGTGCACCACCACCTGATACGGAACGTGTTAGCAGGAGGCAACATTTCACTAACATGGTGGAACAGTACCTGTGCACACCCCTCCACGTACTGACTGAAGGTTCGGCCCCATTCAACTTCTTGGTCTCCAAATTGTCCACGTGGCCAGAGCTAGCCTTTTATGCCTTGGAGGTGCTGGCCTGCCCGGCGGCCAGCGTTTTGTCTGAACCTGTATTCAGCACGGCAGGGGGCGTCATTACAGACAAACGCAGCCGCCTGTCTACAGCCAATGTGGACAAGCTGACGTTCATAAAAATGAACCAGGCATGGATCCCACAGGACCTGTCCATCCCTTGTGCAGATTAGATATTAACTACCTCCCCTTAACAATATATTATTCTACTCCAGGGCACTTCCTCATTCAATACTATTTTTAATTTCATTTTACCATTATATTGCGGGGCAACCCAAAGTTGAATGAACCTCTCCTCTGTCTGGGTGCCGGGGCCTAAATATGTGACAGTGGCCTGTTCCAGTGGTGGGTGACGTGAAGCCTGATTCTCTGCTATGACATGAATACAGATTCTGCGCTGACATAAGGCCAGATTCTCTGTTACGGGACCGCTCTCCTCTGCCTGGGTGCCTGGGCCTAAATGTGTGACAGTGGCCTGTTCCAGTGGTGGCTGACGTGAAGCCTGATTCTCTGCTATGACATGAAGACAGATTCTGCGCTGACATAAGGCCAGATTCTCTGTTACGGGACCGCTCTCCTCTGTCTGGGTGCCGGGGCCTAAATGTGTGACAGTGGCCTGTTCCAGTGGTGGGTGACGTGAAGCCTGATTCTCTGCTATGACATGAAGACAGATTCTGTGCTGACATAAGGCCAGATTCTCTGTTACGGGACCTCTCTCCTCTGCCTGGGTGCCTGGGCCTCAATGTGTGACAGTGGCCTGTTCCAGTGGTGGGTGACGTGAAGCCTGATTCTCTGCTATGACATGAATACAGATTCTGCGCTGACATAAGGCCAGATTCTCTGTTACGGGACCGCTCTCCTCTGTCTGGGTGCCGGGGCCTAAATGTGTGACAGTGGCCTGTTCCAGTGGTGGGTGACGTGAAGCCTGATTCTCTGCTATAACATGAAGACAGATTCTGCGCTGACATAAGGCCAGATTCTCTGTTACGGGACCGCTCTCCTCTGTCTGGGTGCCGGGGCCTAAATGTGTGACAGTGGCCTGTTCCAGTGGTGGGTGACGTGAAGCCTGATTCTCTGCTATGACATGAAGACAGATTCTGTGCTGACATAAGGCCAGATTCTCTGTTACGGGACCTCTCTCCTCTGCCTGGGTGCCTGGGCCTAAATGTGTGACAGTGGCCTGTTCCAGTGGTGGGTGACGTGAAGCCTGATTCTCTGCTATGACATGAAGACAGATTCTGCGCTGACATAAGGCCAGATTCTCTGTTACGGGACCGCTCTCCTCTGTCTGGGTGCCGGGGCCTAAATGTGTGACAGTGGCCTGTTCCAGTGGTGGGTGACGTGAAGTCTGATTCTCTGCTATGACATGAATACAGATTCTGCGCTGACATAAGGCCAGATTCTCTGTTACGGGGCCGCTCTCCTCTGCCTGGGTGCCTGGGCCTAAATGTGTGACAGTGGCCTGTTCCAGTGGTGGCTGACGTGAAGCCTGATTCTCTGCTATGACATGAAGACAGATTCTGCGCTTACATAAGGCCAGATTCTCTGTTACGGGACCGCTCTCCTCTGTCTGGGTGCCGGGGCCTAAATGTGTGACAGTGGCCTGTTCCAGTGGTGTGTGACGTGAAGCCTGATTCTCTGTTATGACATGAAGACTGATTCTGCGCTGACATAAGGCCAGATTCTCTGTTACGGGACCTCTCTCCTCTGCCTGGGTGCCGGGGCCTAAATGTGTGACAGTGGCCTGTTCCAGTGGTGGCTGACGTGAAGCCTGATTCTCTGCTATGACATGAAGACAGATTCTGCGCTGACATAAGGCCAGATTCTCTGTTACGGGACCGCTCTCCTCTGTCTGGGTGCCGGGGCCTAAATGTCTGACAGTGGCCTGTTCCAGTGGTGGGTGACGTGAAGCCTGATTCTCTGCTATGACATGAAGACAGATTCTGCGCTGACATAAGGCCAGATTCTCTGTTACGGGACCGCTCTCCTCTGTCTGGGTGCCTGGGCCTAAATGTGTGACAGTGGCCTGTTCCAGTGGTGGCTGACGTGAAGCCTGATTCTCTGCTATGACATGAAGACAGATTCTGTGCTGACATAAGGCCAGATTCTCTGTTACGGGACCTCTCTCCTCTGTCTGGGTGCCGGGGCCTAAATGTGTGACAGTGGCCTGTTCCAGTGGTGGGTGACGTGAAGCCTGATTCTCTGCTATGACATGAAGACTGATTCTGCGCTGACATAAGGCCAGATTCTCTGTTACGGGACCTTTCTCCTCTCTCTGGGTGCCGGGGCCTAAATGTGTGACAGTGGCCTGTTCCAGTGGTGGGTGACGTGAAGCCTGATTCTCTGCTATGACATGAAGACAGATTCTGCGCTGACATAAGGCCAGATTCTCTGTTACTGGACCGCTCTCCTCTGTCTGGGTGCCGGGGCCTAAATGTGTGACAGTGGCCTGTTCCAGTGGTGGGTGACGTGAAGCCTGATTCTCTGCTATGACATGAAGACTGATTCTGCGCTGACATAAGGCCAGATTCTCTGTTACGGGACCGCTCTCCTCTGTCTGGGTGCCGGGGCCTAAATGTGTGACAGTGGCCTGTTCCAGTGGTGGGTGACGTGAAGCCTGATTCTCTGCTATGACATGAAGACTGATTCTGCGCTGACATAAGGCCAGATTCTCTGTTACGGGACCGCTCTCCTCTGTCTGGGTGCCGGGGCCTAAATGTATGACAGTGGCCTGTTCCAGTGGTGGGTGACGTGAAGCCTGATTCTCTGCTATGACATGAAGACTGATTCTGCGCTGACATAAGGCCAGATTCTCTGTTACGGGACCTCTCTCCTCTGTCTGGGTGCCGGGGCCTAAATGTGTGACAGTGGCCTGTTCCAGTGGTGGGTGACGTGAAGCCTGATTCTCTGCTATCCACTTGAAAAATCCACGGCACACCAATTACGTTTTTATTAGTTATTCATTTTTAATTCATAGTTGTTTTGTACATCAATTCAATGTTCCATCCAGAGCAATTATATACGCACTATTTTTTAGTAAAGCAATACAACCCCAACGTTTCGGTCGGTGTCGACCTTTTTCAAGGGATCTGTAAAAAATACATAGTAGAGAAATAAATATTGTGGACGGAACAATGATGCAGCACTAGAGATTCATGAATAAGTTGAACAATGCATATCAGTGTAAGATGTCTTATCCTATAATTTAAAAGTCTGAGTCTGCTAACAGCTTCTGCTCAGAGGTCCAGGATGGAAGGGAAGAAAAAGGGAAAATAGCGATCGCAAAAACAAAAAAACTGAAAAAGGAACTAGAAAAAGGGCAATTATATATACACTTGTACATTGCAAGGGTGTAAAACACTGTTAGTACCTATAGCGCCTACAGAGAAGAAGGGCATAGTTTCTGCCCTTCCTAGTCCTCAAATTATGCTATGCGCATGCGCGGGTCCCGTGACAACACGTCAGATATCCCGCTCCGTAGTAACCTCATTCAATCACAATGCGCATGCGCACGTCGTCTGTTGACGTCAGACGTAGGCGCCACCACATGGGAGACGGTACACTCTACACCAGCATATAAGGGCCGCATTAGTGTACGGACATAGACTCCCTGCACATCCAAGCCACAGGTAAGGCTCCACTGGCAGATTTTTGTTATACCAGCACTACGGCAACACCTATGTAAGCCTCCATGACTACAGCGGATACATTTAGCCTTGCTCTAGGCACATTATATAGGATACTGGATACTTTCCTTATACTGTTTATACTGTTTCTATGTCTATTACCTGTATGCAATGTTATTGTATCTCTCGATTATCTAGCCCACCTATTCTTTGTTTCTATCACCCCCCTCACCCAATAGTGCTTCCTTCCCCTCCGTATATGGTCCCCTACTCTGTATATATGCCTTTTTATAGTCATTATAAATGTTTATTATTCCAATGCAATAATCCTGAGTATTCATTCATGCATCAAGGTACTAACAGTGTTTTACACCCTTGCAATGTACAAGTGTATATATAATTGCCCTTTTTCTAGTTCCTTTTTCAGTTTTTTTGTTTTTGCGATCGCTATTTTCCCTTTTTCTTCCCTTCCATCCTGGACCTCTGAGCAGAAGCTGTTAGCAGACTCAGACTTTTAAATTATAGGATAAGACATCTTACACTGATATGCATTGTTCAACTTATTCATGAATCTCTAGTGCTGCACCATTGTTCCGTCCACAATATTTATTTCTCTACTATGTATTTTTTACAGATCCCTTGAAAAAGGTCGACACCGACCGAAACGTTGGGGTTGTATTGCTTTACTAAAAAATAGTGCGTATATAATTGCTCTGGATGGAACATTGAATTGATGTACAAAACAACTATGAATTAAAAATGAATAACTAATGAAAACGTAATTGGTGTGCCGTGGATTTTTCAAGTGAATCCATTGACGTCTGTCCTCTACGAGCACCCACCGTCTAGGGTGTGCAGATCTCAAATATTTCTTTGATTCTCTGCTATGACATGAAGACAGATTCTGCGCTGACATAAGGCCAGATTCTCTGTTACGGGACCGCTCTCCTCTGTCTGGGTGCCGGGGCCTAAATGTGTGACAATGGCCTGTTCCAGTGGTGGGTGACGTGAAGCCTGATTCTCTGCTATGACATGAAGACAGATTCTGCGCTGACATAAGGCCAGATTCTCTTTTTTAAGAACCAGTTCAGTTATGGAGTCACTTTGTGGGACTTACATAGTAGACACTACCCACAAATGACCCAATTTTAGAAACTACACCCCTCAAGTTATTCAAAATGGATTTTACTAACTTTATTTATTCTTTAGGTGTTCCACAAGAATTAAAGCAAATTGGGACATTTTAAAATTTCATTTTTTTGTTTAGATTTTCCACTTAAATCCAATTTTCCTGTGTCACAGCAAGGGTTAACAGTCAAAGAAACCTCAATATTTATTAGGGCTCATTCAGAGTGGAGATCAGAGCCTGAAACCGGCATTTTAACTCTAAAGAGCTCAGATTAGTTAGTCTCCAGACCATTTGGAGTGCTTGCTGGCAAGGGACCACTCTGATTGGTGCCTTGCCGGCTTTCCCAGTGGATCTGCTCTCTGGGAAAATATTGGACGTCAAGGGGTAAATACAGATATAGATAACACTCTTAACTCAAATTTCTTAACTTATCGCGTTATCTTGAAACAAAAGCCATTGAAAAGCAATTGCTTAACTCATTTAGTTGCATTTAGTTTAGATAACATTTCTCATAAAGCATGTGTTAACCCTGCTACATCCGTAGATTTCACCACACATGAAATGTGTTACGATTCTCTTTGTAAAACAAGTGATTGACCCCTGATGTGTGCGTTGGTTTAGCCTTTACTCTAACTTGTGGATTGGATCATATCCATGGTCGATAATGTTTCCATGGCCAACTCTTCTCCACTAAAATTCCCAGGATGTTTGCATGGTTTTTCTTTTAAGATGATCTGGATAAACGTCTGTCATTTAATTGTAAAGATATATGAGCTAATATATTGACCACTTAATAATCTAAGAACATTGTTTACGTTATAATACCAGATGCCAAGTACTTAATAGTAAATGAGTTGACCTGAAGGCCAAATTCACACAGTTTTCAATGTATTTTTTTTTAAATCAAACTAGGAGTGGATCATAAAGGATGGAAAAGTTTAAAGAGAAGGCATATATTTATTCTGATTTTGTATACGCTCCTGGCTTTGGCTTGAAAAAAAAACTGAATCAATAATGCAAATAAAAACCATATCAACAACTACAGAGGCATGATGACGTAATCTCGGGCCGCGTTGATTGTATGATCGTGGCATCGGAGGGATACAATGATGTGTAGAGGTGAAATTGCAGCCCCCTGTCATTGCACCCACTACTTACAAAGAAATGTAATTTTTTTGTAAAATTCGGCGAAGCAGCCAAATCGGATTTCGAAAAACTTCACTCATCTCTACTTATCACTAGTGATGAGCGGCAGCGGCAATATTCTAATTCGCAATATTTTGCGAATATTTGGTAGAATATTCGTCATATATTCGAGAATTCGTGAATTTGAGATTATTTTCTGGATCGCGAAAAATCGCCAATGTAATATTCATGTAATGCACTCGAAATACTATAGCAAAATTTTTCAAGCTGCTAGAAGTTTCCTGAGACTTGAGAAAATGGTTGGCACGGCAGAACATTACAATAGCTTTATATGCAGATAGAGTGTTCCAATATATTCGCGATTGCGAAATCGGCACCATTCAAATATTTTGGCGCAATACGTACAACTTCACATTTTAACAGGTCTGACTGCTTATTAGTGATTGGTGCACTAAGTATTGTCGTGAACTTATGACATCACAGCACTATGTATGTATGTAGCATGTATGTATGGACAGCAGAACCAGCTACACTATATCACTATCTAACCTATACTGACTATCTCCCACTATCTGTAATATATATATATATATATATATATATATATATATATATATGCTAACTAACTATCTAATGTAATGACACAGGAAAGCAGAGAGCACAGCAATAACACTACTGTCTCTCTTAGATCTGCAAAATTCTGCATACAAGGGCTGCTGGGGAGGTTGTTATATAGTAAGGGGTAGGCAACTTTCCTATTGGTTGCTAGGCTCAAACAAAGACATTGCAGCCTTCTCATTGGCCCACAAGCAAGAAGGGAGGTTACTGTTAAAAAAAAATCTAGAATATTCAAAATTATAAATATATATGACTATATTCTAAATATTCGCTAATTCTCGAAGTGCCGATATTCGCGAATAATATTCGCTATTTGAATATTCTAGCCCAACACTACTTATCACCTATCCTGTGGAAAAGTGTTTTGTGGGAAGGGTGGGACTCTTGAATAGATGTAACGTCCTGTTTCACTGTCTCTTCCTGTTTCTCTCACCAGAAAAAGTGGCAAATTATCTCCCACACTCACCTTCTTTTTTTTTTTTACATGCAATTGTTTATTTCATATTTTACAGTATGCTACTTTTGTAAAATTCTGAATGCATCATGTTCAATTTCATTTTAAAATGGTACTTCTAAGCTCAAGGGAAGGACATTGACTCCATAGAGGTGTACTCAACAGGGGTTTTCCACTCCTGAGTACTGGAGGATGACTCTTCATAAACTAAAAGGGTTTTGTGTCTTTTTATAGATGTTGGCCTAATTTTAGTTAGAAATTTTATATTTCAAACTTTTGAGAAAACTTTCAGATTATATGAAATCCACTTTTACATATTAATTGCTGTGGCTATAAATGTTGTGGTAGGGTGACCATTGCCAACAAGTTACGATGGACCAATTTTAATTATTAGAATCTATTATTGAACAGGCTGAGCTTTTATGACCAACCTAAAGGATGTGTTAAATTAATAAAATGAAAATACTTACATATTACTTTATTATAAATATATTCCCATATAACTTTCATTAGTTATGATGGCTTGTTTTGCCTAGGGCGCAATCAGTATAAATAAAATGGCCACCGTGTTAGGGTCCATTCAGATGTCCGCAAATCGGTCCGCATCCGTTTCGCAATATCGGGAAAGGGTGCTGACCCATTCATTCTAAATGGAGTAGAACGGTATGTGGAGAGCACACTATGTGCTCTCCGCATCCGCATTTCCAGAGCGCGGCCCCGAACTTCCGGGCCGCGGCTCCGCAAAATAATAGAACATGTCCTATTGCGGGCAAGAATAGGCAGTTCTATGGGGGGTGCCGACTGGGTGTATTGCAGATCCGCACAGTTGCTCAGTGGTTAGCACTGGTGCCTAGCAGTGCTGGGGTCCTAGGTTCGAATCCGACCAAGGGCAACATCTGCATTTGTATGTTCTCACTGTGTTTGCGTGGGTTTCCTCCCACACTCAGAAAACATACTGAAAGGGACCTTAGATTGTGAGCCCTATTGGGGACAGTTGGATGCTAATGTCTGGAAAGCGCTGTGGAATATAGTAGCGCTATATAAGTAAATAAAATAAATATACCACATACGTGTGAATGGACCCTTATTAGTACACACAAAACCTGTCCTAATCACATAGCAATGCAAGTCACTTCACAACACTGAGCTAAAGAACTGCTTCTCCTACTTGTTAGGGCTTATGATCCTGAACACTGTTTAATATGATCTTCAGCTGAATCGATATAGGAATGGAAGAGACATGAAGTGCAGAGAGGACGGACAGGACTGACTGTGGTAATGGAGACTGCATACAAGTGCTGCTGCTCATTAGCCACATCCTCACCTGCTCTCTCTACTTTGTGTCTCCACATGAACTCCATTCCTACAGAGATTCAGCTGAAGATCATATTAAACTGTATTTATAATCATAACCCTGAGGCAGTTTATTAGCTCAGTGTTGTGAAGTAACCTGTCCTGCTGTTTGATTAGGACAGGTTTTGTGTGTACTAATAGGACGTCGGTCATTTTATTCCTCCTTATGATTGCTCCCTAGACAAAATGAGTCATTATAACTAATGAAAGTTATTTGAGAATATATTTATACTAAAGTAATATGTATTTTCAGTAATTTAACTTTCTTAATTCATGGAGAACCCATTTAGTGATGGTTTCACAGTGTCAAACTGGAAAGCCTAGGGTGCACTGTACAGCTACATGCAAATATCATCTGGCCCCCCTTTGTAAATTCTTAGATCTGTGCCAACACACTTTTTTTCAGTAGGTGCCTGCTTCCTAGCCTATGACTGTTTTGGAGACCCTGTCAATTTTCTGCTGACCAGTTATTTTCTTGGACTAAAACTCCTAGGGCATACAAATTCAATGGCTGTTAGCTAAAGGATCATTTTGCCAACAGCTATCCCTCCTAACTACCTCTTGGATCCCCCATAAACATTCACTGCAAACATGTCAAGACACTGGGTCACTGGGGAAAGAGAATACTGGGTGGGCTGACTAGAGTAAATAATCTACTCAGTTTTTTCATATGAATTCATAGGTTGGTTGAGATGCTATACCTTTTATGTACCTCAGTCAGTGTACTATACCATGAGTCCCTTGTCTGGAGGTTGTGGGACTAGGGGCACTCCGGGGAATTTACCTGGTCCCCTTTAAGCTAGTTTGATCCTGTAGCATCATCCAGGTATGACTTAGATGTTAAGCACAAGAGCTAGGTTCTTGCCATTGGGCCCTGAAGTAGACTGGCTTTGCTAGGATTAGAACCCTTTGATTGCTGTTTGTGATATACAGTTGCAAGAAAAAGTATGTGAACCCTTTGTAATGATATGGATTTATGCACAAATTGGTCATAAAATGTGATCTGATCTTCATCGTCACAACAAAAGACAATCACAGTCTGCTTAAACTAATAACACACAAATAATTAAATGTTTCCATGTTTTTATTGAACACACCATCTAAACATTCACAGTGCAGGTGGAAAAAGTAGGTGAACCCCTAGACTAATGACATCTCCAAGAGCTAATTGGAGTGAGGTGTCAGTCAACTGTAGTCCAATCAATGAGATGAGATTGGAGGTGTTTGTTACAGCTGCCCTGCCCTATAAAAAACACACACCAGTTCTGGGTTTGCTTTTCACAAGAAGCATTGCCTGATGTGAATGAGGGCTCACACAAAAGAGCTCTCAGAAGACCTACGATTAAGAATTGTTGACTTGCATAAAGCTGGAAAGGGTTATAAAAGTATCTCCAAAAGCCTTGTTGCTCATCAGTCCACGGTAAGACAAATTGTCTATAAATGGAAAAAAGTTCAGCACTGCTTCTACTCTCCCTAGGAGTAGCCGTCCTGTAAAGATGACTGCAAGAGCACAGCGCAGACTGCTCAATGAGGTGAAGAAGAATCCTAGAGTGTCAGCTAAAGACTTACAAAAGTCTCTGGCATATGCTAACATCACTGTTAGCAAATCTACGATACGTAAAACACTAAACCAGAATGGATTTCATGGAAGATACCACAGAAGAAGCTACTGTTGTCCAAAAAAAACATTTCTGCACGTTTACAGTTTGCACAAGAGCACCTGGATGTTCCACAGCAGTACTGGCAAAATATTTTGTGGACAGATGAAACCAAAGTTGAGTTGTTTGGAAGAAACACACCACACAATGTGTGGAGAAAAAGAGGCACAGCACACCAACATCAAAACCTCATCCCAACTGTGAAGTATGGTGGTGGGGGCATCATGGTTTGGGGCTGCTTTGCTGCGTCAGGGCCTGGACGGATTGCTATCATCGAAGGAAAAATGAATTCCCAAGTTTATCAAGACATTTTGCAGGAGAACTTAAGGCCATCTGTCCACCAGCTGAAGCTCAACAGAAGATGGGTGTTGCAACAGGACAACGACCCAAAGCATAGAAGTAAATCAACAACAGAATGGCTTAAACAGAAGAAAATACGCCTTCTGGAGTGGCCCAGTCAGAGTCCTGACCTCAACCCGATTGAGATGCTTTGGCATGACCTCAAGAAAGCAATTCACACCAGACATCCCAAGAATATTGCTGAACTGAAACAGTTCTGTAAAGAGGAATGGTCAAGAATTACTCCTGACCGTTGTGCACGTCTGATCTGCAACTACAGGAAACATTTGGTTGAAGTTATTGCTGCCAAAGGAGGTTCAACCAGTTATTAAATACAAGGGTTCACATACTTTTTCCACCTGCACTGTGAATGTTTACATGGTGTGTTCAATAAAAACATGGTAACAATTAATTATTTGTGTGTTATTAGTTTAACCACCTCCGGACCGCTGTACGCACAGACGCGTCCTGGAGGTGGTTGATTCATTCCTCCTGGACGCGCCGGCGCGTCCTCTCGTGAGACGCGAGATTTCCTGTGAACGCGCGCACACAGGCGCGCGCGCTCACAGGAACGGAAGGTAAGAGAGTTGATCTCCAGCCTGCCAGCGGCGATCGTTCGCTGGCAGGCTGGAGATGTGTTTTTTTTAACCCCTAACAGGTATATTAGACGCTGTTTTGATAACAGCGTCTAATATACCTGCTACCTGGTCCTCTGGTGGTCCCATTTGTTTGGATCGACCACCAGAGGACACAGGTAGCTCAGTAAAGTCCCACCAAGCACCACTACACTACACTACACCCCCCCCCGTCACTTATTAACCCCTTATTAGCCCCTGATCACCCCTAATCACCCCTGATCACCCCATATAGACTCCCTGATCACCCCCCTGTCATTGATTACCCCCCTGTCATTGATCAACCCCCTGTAAAGCTCCATTCAGATGTCCGCATGATTTTTACGGATCCACTGATAGATGGATCGGATCCGCAAAACGCATCCGGACGTCTGAATGAAGCCTTACAGGGGCATGATCAATGACTGTGGTTATCACCCCATATAGACTCCCTGATCACCCCCCTGTCATTGATCACCCCCCTGTCATTGATTACCCCCCTGTAAAGCTCCATTCAGACGTCCGCATGATTTTTACGGATCCACTGATAGATGGATCGGATCCGCAAAACGCATCCGGACGTCTGAATGAAGCCTTACAGGGGCATGATCAATGACTGTGGTGATCACCCCATATAGACTCCCTGATCACCCCCCTGTAAAGCTCCATTCAGATGTCCGCATGATTTTTACGGATCCACTGATAGATGGATCGGATCCGCAAAACGCATCCGGACGTCTGAATGAAGCCTTACAGGGGCATGATCAATGACTGTGGTTATCACCCCATATAGACTCCCTGATCACCCCCCTGTCATTGATTACCCCCCTGTAAAGCTCCATTCAGACGTCCGCATGATTTTTACGGATCCACTGATAGATGGATCGGATCCGCAAAACGCATCCGGACGTCTGAATGAAGCCTTACAGGGGCGTGATCAATGACTGTGGTGATCACCCCATATAGACTCCCTGATCACCCCCCTGTCATTGATTACCCCCCTGTCATTGATCACCCCCCTGTAAAGCTCCATTCAGACGTCCGCATGATTTTTACGGATCCACTGATAGATGGATCGGATCCGCAAAACGCATCCGGACGTCTGAATGAAGCCTTACAGGGGCGTGATCAATGACTGTGGTTATCACCCCATATAGACTCCCTGATCACCCCCCTGTCATTGATTACCCCCCTGTAAAGCTCCATTCAGACGTCCGCATGATTTTTACGGATCCACTGATAGATGGATCGGATCCGCAAAACGCATCCGGACGTCTGAATGAAGCCTTACACGGGCGTGATCAATGACTGTGGTTATCACCCCATATAGACTCCCTGATCACCCCCCTGTCATTGATCACCCCCCCTGTCATTGATCACCCCCCCTGTCATTGATCACCCCCCCTGTCATTGATCACCCCCCTGTCATTGATCACCCCCCTGTAAGGCTCCATTCAGACATTTTTTTGGCCCAAGTTAGCGGAATTATTATTTTTTTTTCTTACAAAGTCTCATATTCCACTAACTTGTGACAAAAAATTAAATCTCACATGAACTCACCATACCCCTCACGGAATCCAAATGCGTAAAATTTTTTAGACATTTATATTCCAGACTTCTTCTCACGCTTTAGGGCCCCTAGAATGCCAGGGCAGTATAAATACCCCACATGTGACCCCATTTCGGAAAGAAGACACCCCCAGGTATTCCGTGAGGGGCATATTGAGTCCATGAAAGATTGAAGTTTTTGTCCCAAGTTAGCGGAACGGGAGACTTTGTGAGAAAAAAATAAAAAATATCAATTTCCGCTAACTTGTGGCAAAAAAAAAAAAATTCTATGAACTCGCCATGCCCCTCATTGAATACCTTGGGGTGTCTTCTTTCCAAAATGGGGTCACATGTGGGGTATTTATACTGCCCTGGCATTCTAGGGGCCCCAAAGCGTGAGAAGAAGTCTGGTATCCAAATGTCTAAAAATGCCCTCCTAAAAGGAATTTGGGCCCCTTTGCGCATCTAGGCTGCAAAAAAGTGTCACACATCTGGTATCGCCGTACTCAGGAGAAGTTGGGGAATGTGTTTTGGGGTGTCATTTTACATATACCCATGCTGGGTGAGATAAATATCTTGGTCAAATGCCAACTTTGTATAAAAAAATGGGAAAAGTTGTCTTTTGCCAAGATATTTCTCTCACCCAGCATGGGTATATGTAAAAAGACACCACAAAACACAGTCCCCAACTTCTCCCGAGTACGGAGATACCAGATGTGTGACACTTTTTTGCAGCCTAGGTGGGCAAAGGGGCCCATATTCCAAAGAGCACCTTTCGGATTTCACTGGTCATTTACCTACTTACCACACATTAGGGCCACCGGAAAATGCCAGGGCAGTATAACTACCCCACAAGTGACCCCATTTTGGAAAGAAGACACCCCAAGGTATTCCGTGAGGGGCATGGCGAGTTCCTAGAATTTTTTATTTTTTGTCACAAGTTAGTGGAAAATTATGATTTTTTTTTTTTTTTTTTTTCATACAAAGTCTCATATTCCACTAACTTGTGACAAAAAATAAAAACTTCCATGAACTCACTATGCCCATCAGCGAATACCTTGGGGTCTATTCTTTCCAAAATGGGGTCACTTGTGGGGTAGGTATAATGCCCTGGTATTTTAGGGGCCCAAATGTGTGGTAAGGAGTTTGAAATCAAATTCTGTAAAAAATGACGAGTGAAATCCGAAAGGTGCTCTTTGGAATATGGGCCCCTTTGCCCACCTAGGCTGCAAAAAAGTGTCACACATCTGGTATCTCCGTACTCAGGAGAAGGTGGGGAATGTGTTTTGGGGTGTCATTTTACATATACCCATGCTGGGTGAGATAAATATCTTGGTCAAATGCCAACTTTGTATAAAAAAATGGGAAAAGTTGTCTTTTGCCAAGATATTTCTCTCACCCAGCATGGGTATATGTAAAAAGACACCCCAAAACACATTCCCCAACTTCTCCTGAGTACGGAGATACCACATGTGTGGCACTTTTTTGCAGCCTAGGTGGGCAAAGGGGCCCATATTCCAAAGAGCACCTTTTGGATTTCACTGGTCATTTACCTACTTACCACACATTAGGGCCCCTGGAAAATGCCAGGGCAGTATAACTACCCCACAAGTGACCCCATTTTGGAAAGAAGACACCCCAAGGTATTCCGTGAGGGGCATGGCGAGTTCCTAGAATTTTTTATTTTTTGTCACAAGTTAGTGGAAAATGATGATTTTTTTTATATTTTTTTTTTTTTCATACAAAGTCTCATATTCCACTAACTTGTGACAAAAAATAAAAACTTCCATGAACTCACTATGCCCATCAGCGAATACCTTGGGGTCTCTTCTTTCCAAAATGGGGTCACTTGTGGGGTAGTTATACTGCCCTGGCATTCTAGGGGCCCAAATGTGTGGTAAGGAGTTTGAAATCAAATTCTGTAAAAAATGACGAGTGAAATCCGAAAGGTGCTCTTTGGAATATGGGCCCCTTTGCCCACCTAGGCTGCAAAAAAGTGTCACACATCTGGTATCTCCGTATTCAGGAGAAGTTGGGGAATGTGTTTTGGGGTGTCTTTTTACATATACCCATGCTGGGTGAGAGAAATATCTTGGCAAAAGACAACTTTTCCCATTTTTTTATACAAAGTTGGCATTTGACCAAGATATTTATCTCACCCAGCATGGGTATATGTAAAATGACACCCCAAAACACATTCCCCAACTTCTACTGAATACGGAGATACCAGATGTGTGACACTTTTTTGCAGCCTAGGTGGGCAAAGGGGCCCACATTCCAAAGAGCACCTTTCGGATTTCACTGGTCAGTTTTTACAGAATTTGATTTCAAACTCCTTACCACACATTTGGGCCCCTAGAATGCCAGGGCAGTATAACTACCCCACAAGTGACCCCATTTTGGAAAGAAGAGACCCCAAGGTATTTCGTGATGGGCATAGTGAGTTCATGGAAGTTTTTATTTTTTGTCACAAGTTAGTGGAATATGAGACTTTGTAAGAAAAAAAAATCAAAAAAAAAAATCATCATTTTCCGCTAACTTGTGACAAAAAATAAAAAGTTCTATGAACTCACTATGCCCATCAGCGAATACCTTAGGGTGTGTACTTTCCGAAATGGGGTCATTTGTGGGGTGTTTGTACTGTCTGGGCATTGTAGAACCTCAGGAAACATGACAGGTGCTCAGAAAGTCAGAGCTGCTTCAAAAAGCGGAAATTCACATTTTTGTACCATAGTTTGTAAACGCTATAACTTTTACCCAAACCATTTTTTTTTTACCCAAACATTTTTTTTTTATCAAAGACATGTAGGACAATAAATTTAGAGCAAAATTTATATATGGATGTCATTTTTTTTGCAAAATTTTACAACTGAAAGTGAAAAATGTCATTTTTTTGCAAAAAAAATCGTTAAATTTCGATTAATAACAAAAAAAGTAAAAATGTCAGCAGCAATGAAATACCACCAAATGAAAGCTCTATTAGTGAGAAGAAAAGGAGGTAAAATTCATTTGGGTGGTAAGTTGCATGACCGAGCAATAAATGGTGAAAGTAGTGTAGGTCAGAAGTGTAAAAAGTGGCCTGGTCTTTCAGGGTGTTTAAGCACTGGGGGCTGAGGTGGTTAAGCAGACTGTGATTGTCTATTGTTGTGACTTAGATGAAGATCAGATCACATTTTATGACGAATTTGTGCAAAAATCCATATAATTCCAAAGGGTTCACATACTTTTTCTTGCAACTGTAGCAGTTAGCTGTTTTTTATTTGGAGCATACTGTATATTTATTGTAGGTAGAAATCATATTTATTGTGATTTAGTTGTGAACCTGTTTTGTTCATTTGTCCCTTTCTTCATATACAGTAGTGATGAGTGGCAGGGGCTATATTTGAATTCGTGATATTTCGATTCATCATATATTCGCAAATTCGAGAATTCTCGATCTCCATTTATTTTCTTCATTGCGAAAAAATTGGCAATGTAATACTCGCGTACTGCATATGCGCAAAACAGGCGTGGTCTAGTTTAGCAATAGTGATGGCCTTGCCGTTCGACTGGCGATCGGAACTTTGAGCGTTCGCAATCCACCGAACATGCGCCATATTATTTTGCATTGCGCCAAACTTTGACCCATGACACATCCATCAGGTGGGACAGGACAGCGAATTGAGACGTTTCAGCACATGGACACACTCCCACCTTATAACAGAACCCGATCTGACTACCATTTTACATTCTGTATTTTGTCAGTGTAGGGAGAGGTTGCTTTGTGGAGCAGGGACAGGCTGTTAGGGACACCAAACGCTAGCTAATAGGGCCACACAAGTCCTTTTAAGGACTGGTATAGGTGTGCTATCGATAGGTGTAATATACAGGAGGGTGTGATATACTTATAATATACCTTCTAACATAGAAAATATATTATAGTGCATTTGTACTGTGCAGCAGTTGTGTGCGGTTCTGCTGCAATACCGCAGCTATATAGAGGGACAAATGCTAATGGCACAACTAATTGCAACGGGTGTGAAATACCAGTTGCCCCCCCAAAAAAATGATTGAGGCAAGGGTGTGATATACCTATAATATACTTTCTATGTAGTGCATTTGAACTGTGCAGCAGTTGTATGTGGTTCTGCTGCAATACCGCAACTATATAGAGGGACAAACACTATTGGAACAACTAATTGCAACAGGTGTGATATAACAGTTGTCCCCCCAAAAAAATTCTTGAGGGGTGTGTTATACCTGCTTCCACAAAAGACTGATTAAGAGGTTAGATATACCTGCTTCCACCAAATATTGATTGAGGCCTGCAATATACCTGCTTCCACACATACTGCTCTTCTCTAGGGACTTAGGCACAAGGTCATTTTGAAAATGACAGGCAGAGGAAGAGGCAAACCATTCCACAGGGGTGGTAGGGGTCGGAAAGATGCACCAGGCCGGAGCCTAAGTGGGAAGTTGGAGAAGGCGCGTGCGATTACTTCAAAGGACACACCAGAGTTGAGTGGCTCACTCAGCCTTCCGCTTCTGCACCCTCCTCATCCTCTGTATCTGCACCCTTCTCACTCTTAGTTGTGTGCACCCCCAAATCCGCAAACACCACCACCACCACCATAGCCCCCTCTACACGAGTCAGAGGAATTATTTTCCCATCAATTCCCAGACCTTCCCGATGCGCAGCTATTCTTGACATCGGATGAGGAAGAGGAGGTAGCAATGGCCACCACCCAACGGTCTGACGACAGTACCAGATCGGGAAAAAATAAACGAACCAGCACCTCCACAATAAGTGAATATAAGAACGCAGGTGCACGCTACCTTGGCTAAAACACACTTGGATACGTAGAACTACAGGTAACAGCACTCTGCTAGTCAATTGCGCAAAGATATAAGCAAACACTAAAAGAATAAATGCTTGGGGGTCATACTTACTGCAAATGCAGCTAGAAGCTTTTTGCGAATATAATTGATCAAAAATATTTCGGGCCCATCTACCGGTCGTCAAGGTCGCTTCTAATCAGATGGGTCCTACTCTGACATGCCTCTCCTGGGCTTACAGCCTACAATCTGGGCAAAGTAGTACCAAGCTGCATCCTACACATGCCTCTCCCAGGTTGTGAGCCTGCAGTATGGGCTGGGTAGAATACAGCTGTACAAGCTATCTAATTAAAAGCACATGGTAAATGGGCTGGTGGTGCACGGTTCAATCTCACCACCAGGGGGAGCCACTCCCCTAGTGGCAGTGACAATGGGGAAAAAATAAACGAACCAGCACCTCCACAATAAGTGAATATAAGAACGCAGGTGCACGCTACCTTGGCTAAAACACACTTGGATACGTAGAACTACAGGTAACAGCACTCTGCTAGTCAATTGC
Organism: Bufo bufo; assembly: GCF_905171765.1. Lineage (NCBI taxonomy): Eukaryota > Metazoa > Chordata > Amphibia > Anura > Bufonidae > Bufo > Bufo bufo. Next base: position 195,733,140 of record NC_053393.1, read on the forward strand.
GCAAAGATATAAGCAAACACTAAAAGAATAAATGCTTGGGGGTCATACTTACTGCAAATGCAGCTAGAAGCTTTTTGCGAATATAATTGATCAAAAATATTTCGGGCCCATCTACCGGTCGTCAAGGTCGCTTCTAATCAGATGGGTCCTACTCTGACATGCCTCTCCTGGGCTTACAGCCTACAATCTGGGCAAAGTAGTACCAAGCTGCATCCTACACATGCCTCTCCCAGGTTGTGAGCCTGCAGTATGGGCTGGGTAGAATACAGCTGTACAAGCTATCTAATTAAAAGCACATGGTAAATGGGCTGGTGGTGCACGGTTCAATCTCACCACCAGGGGGAGCCACTCCCCTAGTGGCAGTGACAATGGGGAAAAAATAAACGAACCAGCACCTCCACAATAAGTGAATATAAGAACGCAGGTGCACGCTACCTTGGCTAAAACACACTTGGATACGTAGAACTACAGGTAACAGCACTCTGCTAGTCAATTGCGCAAAGATATAAGCAAACACTAAAAGAATAAATGCTTGGGGGTCATACTTACTGCAAATGCAGCTAGAAGCTTTTTGCGAATATAATTGATCAAAAATATTTCGGGCCCATCTACCGGTCGTCAAGGTCGCTTCTAATCAGATGGGTCCTACTCTGACATGCCTCTCCTGGGCTTACAGCCTACAATCTGGGCAAAGTAGTACCAAGCTGCATCCTACACATGCCTCTCCCAGGTTGTGAGCCTGCAGTATGGGCTGGGTAGAATACAGCTGTACAAGCTATCTAATTAAAAGCACATGGTAAATGGGCTGGTGGTGCACGGTTCAATCTCACCACCAGGGGGAGCCACTCCCCTAGTGGCAGTGACAATGGGGAAAAAATAAACGAACCAGCACCTCCACAATAAGTGAATATAAGAACGCAGGTGCACGCTACCTTGGCTAAAACACACTTGGATACGTAGAACTACAGGTAACAGCACTCTGCTAGTCAATTGCGCAAAGATATAAGCAAACACTAAAAGAATAAATGCTTGGGGGTCATACTTACTGCAAATGCAGCTAGAAGCTTTTTGCGAATATAATTGATCAAAAATATTTCGGGCCCATCTACCGGTCGTCAAGGTCGCTTCTAATCAGATGGGTCCTACTCTGACATGCCTCTCCTGGGCTTACAGCCTACAATCTGGGCAAAGTAGTACCAAGCTGCATCCTACACATGCCTCTCCCAGGTTGTGAGCCTGCAGTATGGGCTGGGTAGAATACAGCTGTACAAGCTATCTAATTAAAAGCACATGGTAAATGGGCTGGTGGTGCACGGTTCAATCTCACCACCAGGGGGAGCCACTCCCCTAGTGGCAGTGACAATGGGGAAAAAATAAACGAACCAGCACCTCCACAATAAGTGAATATAAGAACGCAGGTGCACGCTGCCTTGGCTAAAACACACTTGGATACGTAGAACTACAGGTAACAGCACTCTGCTAGTCAATTGCGCAAAGATATAAGCAAACACTAAAAGAATAAATGCTTGGGGGTCATACTTACTGCAAATGCAGCTAGAAGCTTTTTGCGAATATAATTGATTTAGCCAAGGTAGCGTGCACCTGCGTTCTTATATTCACTTATTGTGGAGGTGCTGGTTCGTTTATTTTTTCCCCATTGTCACTGCCACTAGGGGAGTGGCTCCCCCTGGTGGTGAGATTGAACCGTGCACCACCAGCCCATTTACCATGTGCTTTTAATTAGATAGCTTGTACAGCTGTATTCTACCCAGCCCATACTGCAGGCTCACAACCTGGGAGAGGCATGTGTAGGATGCAGCTTGGTACTACTTTGCCCAGATTGTAGGCTGTAAGCCCAGGAGAGGCATGTCAGAGTAGGACCCATCTGATTAGAAGCGACCTTGACGACCGGTAGATGGGCCCGAAATATTTTTGATCAATTATATTCGCAAAAAGCTTCTAGCTGCATTTGCAGTAAGTATGACCCCCAAGCATTTATTCTTTTAGTGTTTGCTTATATCTTTGCGCAATTGACTAGCAGAGTGCTGTTACCTGTAGTTCTACGTATCCAAGTGTGTTTTAGCCAAGGTAGCGTGCACCTGCGTTCTTATATTCACTTATTGTGGAGGTGCTGGTTCGTTTATTTTTTCCCCATTGTCACTGCCACTAGGGGAGTGGCTCCCCCTGGTGGTGAGATTGAACCGTGCACCACTAGCCCATTTACCATGTGCTTTTAATTAGATAGCTTGTACAGCTGTATTCTACCCAGCCCATACTGCAGGCTCACAACCTGGGAGAGGCATGTGTAGGATGCAGCTTGGTACTACTTTGCCCAGATTGTAGGCTGTAAGCCCAGGAGAGGCATGTCAGAGTAGGACCCATCTGATTAGAAGCGACCTTGACGACCGGTAGATGGGCCCGAAATATTTTTGATCAATTATATTCGCAAAAAGCTTCTAGCTGCATTTGCAGTAAGTATGACCCCCAAGCATTTATTCTTTTAGTGTTTGCTTATATCTTTGCGCAATTGACTAGCAGAGTGCTGTTACCTGTAGTTCTACGTATCCGACAGTACCAGATCAGCTCAAGGAAGGAGGTCCCCACCGTTGCTGCCTACTCCGAGATCTCAAATGTCAGTGGTGGTAAAGGAGGGGAGTTCAGAGGGACAGACGGAGCATCAGAGAGGGAGGAGAAAGAGCAGGAGCAGGCACAGCTCGCAGGGTACAGGAGGCAAAAAGCAGACTGCAAATGTAGCTGGAGCTAGTCATCCACCATGCACGGTCACTTCTGGCTCTTGTAGGACGCTGGCACATGGCTCCGCAGTGTGGGCTTTTTTTAACGTGTCAGCTGCTGACAATAGTGTTTCCATCTGCAGCCTATGCTGCCAACACATAAGTCACGGTAAGCCCAACACTCACCTAGGGATGACTGCCTTAAATAGGCTTCTGGCCAACCATCACCGAGCCAGTGGGAGCCACGCCGTCAGAACCCACAAAGCCACATTCCCATTGCCCCACGACCTGCCTCTTCTCCTTCTCCTGTCTCCTCTCCTCTCATGTGTCCTCCGCCTCACCTTCCACTGTGCCATCGTCGCGTTCATCTGGAATAAGGCAGGCTTCTGTGGCCCAAATGTGGCATAAAAAGATGATGACGCAGGATAACCCTCTTTCCCAATGGCTGACCGCTGGCTTGTCAGAATTGCTAGCCTGCCAACTACTTCCATATAAACTGGTGGACTCGGAGGCCTTTAGAAAATTTGTAGGCAATTGGCACACCGAAATGGAAGGTCCCCGGAAGGAAATATTTCTCCCAGAACAGCATCCCAGAGTTATATAGCCACGTTCAGCGGCAAGTGAATATATCTCTGGCACACAGTGTCGGTGCCAAGATACATCTGGTCTAGCAAACACGGGCAGGGAAGGTACATAACTTTTACTGCCCACTAGGTGAACCTTCTGATGGCTGTCAAGCATGTAACCTTTGGCTCCCGTGTGGATTTGGTGTTACCGCCATGGATTGCATGCATGCCTGCCTCTTCTCCTCCTCCTACTCCAGCCTCCGTCTTCTCCTCGGCTGATTCCTCCTTTTCCACTGCTACTGCCTCTTCCGCTGCACCCCAAGCTCCCCAGAACCTATTCTCCCAGGTGAGACTTTGCCATGCTGTGCTGTGGCTCTTGTGCCTGGAAGCCAAGAGCCACACCAGTCCTGCACTGCTTTCAGCTCTGCAGTCACAGACCCATCAGTGGCTAACCGCGCTCAATTTGACAGTTGGTAAAGTGGTGTGCGACAACGGTGCTAATCTGCTGAGCACGCTGAAACAGGGCAAAATGACACATGTGCCGTGCACAGCACATGTCCTGAACTTAGTCGTGCAGCGATTCATTGCCAAATACTCCGGGGGTCCAGGACGTCTTGCGGCAGGCCAGGAAAATCTCATTACAGCACTGTATTTGATCAGAATAATCGCTTTATATGCAGATAGGGTATTTTAAAATATTCGCGATTGCAAAAATCGTCGCTAATGATACAAATGTTTTTTTGCAATACATACAACTTCACATTTTATCAGGTCTCAATAGATATTAATGATTGGTGCACTAAGTATTGTTGTGACATCACAGCACTATGTCTGTAGCATGTATGTATGGACAGCAGAGAAATATCTCTCACATACACATCCATTTTCCTGCCGCACACTATATACCACACACACACAGTCTATAGATCAGAGTTTGTGTCATGTTGGTCAGGACTCAGGAGAAGCTTTCTTTGTCTGACCGCCAGTATTTGCTGGTTGTTTTAGCGTTACCCAGGGTGCACTACTGGGAGGCGAACTGGCTATACACCCCATACCATACCGTCACTTCACTAGACAGTTACATCTCTGCTCAGCTGGCCAATACCCGATTGCTCAGACCCCACACAAATACAATCACAATACAATACAATCTTATAACGGTAACATTAAATCTAATATTTCCCCTTCAAAGACTTAAATACTTTTTGCTGTTTTGTTGAGTACATTATATTCAATACTTGTATTTAAAAAAAAATGGGATTATATGCTTGCCTCTTTATCCTGCAGCACATGTTGGAGCAGGCCTATGACAGGACCGGGGTCCAGTCTTACAAGCAGAGGATCATGAGGGGGATCCGTTTCGAGCTATGGCAGAAGTTTAATGGCAGGCACACGAAGATGGCCATAGTCAAGAAATGGTCCGATTTGGAGAGGAGGAACTCTCCAACACTCTGTAAGGTATATATACAGTTATGCAAATAAGTATTTCATCCCTTTACAAATGATTACTTAGTACCTGGTGTGACACGTATCAAATCAGCAGGTTATATCATACATCTCTACCTTGCCATGAGTATATATATATATATATATATATATATATATATCTGTCTGCCCCATAGGTTGATTTTAATTAGTTTCAAAATAAAGCTGTAGCCTGCTCTGACTACATTCATTGGAAGCTGTCTGGCACAAGGAAAGATATAGAATGGGCTCGGCATGCATGTTGGTACCTGCATCCCTTGTAATGGAGGCCATTATGGCACCAAAAATGGTAAAAAGCAGAGTGGATCCAGCATGCATGTGGATCCAACACTCCCTGAACTTTATTGCGGCCATTATGGCGCATAACAGGGAGTATTTAGTGTTAGGACCCATCTAACAGAGATCGCCTTGACGTACGGCAGAGGGGCTCAGATGGTTTTGTACAAAATGCATTGGCCAAGCATCTCACTTTATAAATAAGCGTAGCATTAGCACTATAATTTTTGGCATTATTGTACTTTATCTGATTTGCAGGGTGCTGCTGCATTGTCTTTTTCCCATATATATATATATATATATATATATATATATATATACTGTATATATATATATATATATATATATATATATACAGTACAGACCAAAAGTTTGGACACACCTTCTCATTCAAAGAGTTTTCTTTATTTTCATGACTATGAAAATTGTAGATTCACACTGAAGGCATCAAAACTATGAATTAACACATGTGGAATTATATACATAACAAACAAGTGTGAAACAACTGAAAATATGTCATATTCTAGGTTCTTCAAAGTAGCCACCTTTTGCTTTGATTACTGCTTTGCACACTCTTGGCATTCTCTTGATGAGCTTCAAGAGGTAGTCCCTTGAAATGGTTTTCACTTCACAGGTGTGCCCTGTCAGGTTTAATAAGTGGGATTTCTTGCCTTATAAATGGGGTTGGGACCATCAGTTGCGTTGAGGAGAAGTCAGGTGGATACACAGCTGATAGTCCTACTGAATAGACTGTTAGAATTTGTATTATGGCAAGAAAAAAGCAGGTAAGTAAAGAAAAACGAGTGCCCATCATTACTTTAAGAAATTAAGGTCAGTCAGTCAGCCTAAAAATTGGGAAAACTTTGAAAGTAAGGGCTATTTGACCATGAAGGAGAGTGATGGGGTGCTGCGCCAGATGACCTGGCCTCCACAGTCACCGGACCTGAACCCAATCGAGATGGTTTGGGGTGAGCTGGACCGCAGAGTAAAGGCAAAAGGGCCAACAAGTGCTAAGCATCTCTGGGAACTCCTTCAAGACTGTTGGAAGACCATTTCAGGGGACTACCTCTTGAAGCTCATCAAGAGAATGCCAAGAGTGTGCAAAGCAGTAATCAAAGCAAAAGGTGGCTACTTTGAAGAACCTAGAATATGACATATTTTCAGTTGTTTCACACTTGTTTGTTATGTATATAATTCCACATGTGTTAATTCATAGTTTTGATGCCTTAATAGTCATGAAAATAAAGAAAACTCTTTGAATGAGAAGGTGTGTCCAAACTTTTGGTCTGTACTGTATATATATACAGTATATACTTTTAAAAGAAAGAGGCAGCACTTCCAGATTTCTGTGGCAGGGTGACGACCCCAAAAACTTTATTCCCAGCAACGTTTCGGCCTACTCAATGAGGCCTTTGTCTGACTGTGCTGCTGCGGTATTTGCTATTTATATATATATATATATATGTATATATATATATATATATATATATTTATACACACAGTGAGGTACAGATGTATGATGTAACCGTCTTATTTCATGCGTTTCACACACACATAAATATATATGTGTGTGTGTGTGTGTATATATGCATAAACTGCAATCATCATTCTGTATTCCAGTAAAAGTCCATCATTACATTAGATACATCCCACACTTAATTTGCATTTTTTATTAGTTCTGAGTAGTTTGTCTAAATTCTGAACATTGCGTGATTATAGGGGTTCGAGTTCCCTCCGTCCACCGCAGGCCTTCGACAGAGGATCTTGATGTGGTGGTGTTGTCCGCCGAGGAGGAAGAGGGAGAGGAGGGAGAGCAGGCCGGAACCTCCCAGCAGCAGCATGATGTAGGTGAAGAGGTGGAAGTGGAAGAGGCTGGACCCCCCCAGCAGCCAGATTCTGTATCCATGCCTCTTAGTCCAGGGTCAAACTCATCCATGCCTTTAGTCCAGGGTCAAACTCCTCAGAATCAGGACAGACAGTAACAGCAGCAGGTAAATGGTAATGGCGTAGTATAAGGCCTACACATAGCTCGACCAAAATCATCAGGACAGGCAGCAGCAGCATATAAATGCTAATGGGGTAGTATAAGGCCTACACATAGCTCAGCCAAACTTATTAGGACAGATAGCAGCAGAAGCAGCAGCATGTAAATGGTAACGGGGTAGTATAAGGCCTACACAAAGCTCAGCCAAAATCATCAGGACACACAGCAGCAGGTAAAAGGTAATGGTGTAGTATAAGGCCTACACATAGCTTGGCCAAACTCATCAGGACAGATAGCAGCATATAAATAGTAACGGGGTAGTATAAGGCCTACACATAGCTGGGCCAAAATGCCAAAATTATCAGGACAGAATGCAGCAGGTAAATGGTAACAGGGTAGTATAAGGCCTATAGCTCAGCCAAGATAATAAGGACAGACAGCAGCAGGTAAATGGTAACATTGTAGTATAAGGCCTACACATAGCTCAGCAAAAAACATCAGGACAGACAGCAGCAGCAGCAGCATGTAAATGCTAACAGGGTAGTATAAGGCCTACACATAGCTGGGCCAAACTCATCAGGACAGACAGCAACAGGTAAATGGTAATGGGGCAGTATAAGGCCTACACATAGCTAGGCCAAACTCATCAGGACAGACAGCAACAGGTAAATGGTAACAGTGTAGTATAAGGCCTACACATAGCTGGGCCAAACTCAGCCAGAACAGAAAGGAGCCAGTTCTTTGTTTGTAGCAGGAATATGTTCCCAGGAATGTGCTCCCGCCAGATCGGGACAACACCACAACGAAACTTATACACATCTGACAGCAACAGGTTCTTTGTCTACAACAGTAATGTGTTCCCATGCATACAAATTACAATATATCCCTTTGACAATTTTTATTCCAAATTATTTTAAAGATCTTAAAGCCCATAAGAAATTTGTGAAAATAAAAATTATATATGTTGGTAAGGCTGATTAGTCAGCCTGCATTTGTCGGAGGGGCAGAGGCTCTTCACATACGAGCCACACCTTCACTTCCAGGCGTGTGTTTTCAGGTGCACAGCTGCTGCTGGGTGTCATTAGCAAACTAGCTTCTCTGGTGGTAGGAGTCTTTCTTTGCAGCATGGAGCTTGTTATTTTGCTCTCTGCTACCGTGGTATGCACGCGCCATACTATGTAAGTAGTTTGGGCCGGGGGCGTCTCTCCTGGCCGGTCGGAACCGTCTTTGCCTCAGAATCTGCTACCTCAGGTTTGCTCGTTGGGCCTAAATACTTCTATTTCTTGTCAACTTTGTTTGTTGGTAATAGGAGTTAGTTCCTATAAATCTTACAAGTTTCACTTTGCTTTGTTCGTCTCGTATGTAAAGTTACTTCAGCCGGTTTGCTGTAAAGAAAGAGTTACCTGGGCTGCACGTGACGTCACGTTTGGAGATCGGATGCAGCTGTTATTGTTTAGGCCCCTTGCTGTAGCTGTTCCTTGCCATGTGTCTCCCCCCCTCCCACCATCTTTAGACTTCATGTATTTCACTGCTCCATGTACTTAAAAACCCTGCCGCACTTTCATGCTCTGCTGTTATCCTGAGCGGCATTTACACTTTCGGCTTTTATTTCATGTCTTATGCTGCATCCGCACGTCCTTACTGTCCTGCACTTTTCTACTCTTGGTTCGTATTCACTCAGATTGGTCTCACATTCAAGCTGCATTCACCTGTTGGCTGTTACATCTCATTTTGTCCCCAGCCGACAGCCGGATCCGTATTACATGCCTGTTATTACATGTTGTATACTCGGCTTACAGCCATAGCTGTTACTGTTACTCCGTTTTCATGCTCTGGACGCACCACCCTGGTGTTCCCACCTTGCTCCACTCACAATCAGAGCTGCGTTTATACCAAATTTCATGCTCTGCTTATACCCAAAGTTGTGTTCACACTTCTACTGCTACACCAGGTTGTATACCCCACTCACCAAAGCCGCTTTCCATGTCTGCTGTCACATCAAGTTAATATTCTGTTCACATCCAAAGCTGTGTCCGCATGTCTGCTTTCACATCTTGTCCTATACTCCTTTCACTTCTAGAGCTGCGTCCACGTGTCTGCTTTCGCATCACGTCAATACTCTGCTCACTTTCAGGTTGCATTGATACGTCTGCTTTATACCATGCTTTTCATGCGCTACCCATACTCAGAGCTGCGCCCATACCATGTTTTTTAGGTACCACTCACATCCAAAGCTGCATTCACCCATTTGTTGTTACATCATGTGTTGTACTCTGCTCACACTCAAAGCTGCATTCTCCTGTTCATTGCTACGTCATGGTTTTGCTCAATCTCACCGGGGCAGTCTGCAACCACCGCTCTTGTACCTCTCTCCCGACAAACATAACTGCGTTCTTTTCAGGCTTACGTTCCCTTTCTCGGTGGTCTGTTACATTCCATAGGCCTACTTTCTGTTTTAATCCTGGTTCATATTCACTCAGACTGGTCTCCTTTTACTTCTGATTCGTATTCACTCAGATTGGTCTCCTGCCCCAGTTCACCAAACAGCTCCTCAGCAGAGGTCAGTGGGCCAGTAAGTTTCCTGCTATGTTTTCACAAGCTGTTTATTTGTTTGTCACGATAAGAGACTTCTCTTAGCGAACTTGCAATGCCTCAGGCTCTTGTTTTTTCTCCCATCTCTGTTTCAATTTCATGTTTACGTTTATGGTTCGCGGTGGTTAGTGTTTTATGTATGCACGTGCTTCGGATTACTAATGTCTATATTTTTAACGCCTGTTGGCAGTCATCTTCCTTAGGCCACCTTCTAGCCAATCCAATCATTCAAGTCGCTTCATATGCCATCAGGTCCGGCTTACGTTTTAATTACTTATCGTCACCGCAACGCCAATCCCTCTGTCTTCGGGGGCCCTTTGACTGATCCGGCCTCATGGCTCCAGGGGCCCCATGACCGTTTTTTCATGTTTTGTTTGTTAGGGGTACGACATGGTTGTAGGCTGGTTAGTGTTCCAGGTTTGCTGTTGGAGGGGGTCATGTTTATGCGAGTCCCCAGGCATTCTGGTGCTGCATAAGTGGTTTATTAAAAAAAAAATATTCATAAGAGGCTCACACGAGTGGCTCTTCGCTTATAGGACCTCACGACTGGCATCGTCATTCGTAGTTCGCACGGTCATCTGATACTTGTTCCGCCATAAGAGGCTCTCACGCATGGCTCCCGCCATAAGAGGCTCTCACGCATGGCTCCCGCCATGAGGGACTCTCACGCATGGCTCCCGCCATGGGGGACTCTCACGCATGGCTCCCGCCATGGGGGACTCTCACGCATGGCTCCTGCCATGGGGGACTCTCACGCATGGCTCCCGCCATGGGGGACTCTCACGCATGGCTCCCACCAAGGGGGACTCACGCACGGCTCCCGCCATGGGGGACTCTCACGCATGGCTCCCGCCATGAGGGACTCTCACGCATGGCTCCCGCCATGGGGGACTCTCACGCATGGCTCCCGCCATGGGGGACTCTGACGCATGGCTCCCGCCATGGGGGTCTCTCACGCATGGATCCCGCCATGGGGGACACTCACACATGGCTCCCGCCATGGGGGACTCTCACGCATGGCTCTTGGCTTAGAGGATTTCACAATTGTCATCGACATTGGTAGGTCATACGGCCATCTGATACTATTTTCCATGGCCCACCTTTCAGAAGTTTTCTTTTGTTCATTTATATTTTACAGATTAGTACTTGCGGTTCATTTCAGCCTCATTTCATTAAGAAGCTTTACCCCATGTCTTTGTCTTTCTAGGTTATCGAGTCCCGGTTGATTACTAAACCCGTTGGGTTAAGCCCCAATCTTTTCCCAAGCCGTCCTTAATTCTAAAGTTCGCATCCCGGCCCCATGGGCCCCTGGTGGTTGCTTTGGCCCAATGGTTGTCAGTCCACCTGTGCAGCTATGCTTTTGAATGACATATCTTTACCTGCTTGCCAGCTTATTTTATTCAGGTTTAATTTTAGTTTATGTCTCTTATTATCTCAATTTTCTGTCACGTTTCCTTTCGTCTTTTCAGGTCATGCAGTTGAAATCATATTGGGGTCACCTTCCACGTCGGTCAGGTCTCGTTCCTAACTATATTTCGCCTTGCATGTTATTCAGGCCACGTAGTTTATCTTAGGTGTCGCCTGCCACATTGGTCAGGCTCATGGTTTAATTTTACCTGCACCTTATTCAGGTCACTTTTTATAGTTATAATTATAAAAATAAAAAAATAAAAAACTCGGCCCCATGGCTTCGGGGGCCCGATGACAGCTTCAGCCCCATGGCTTCGGGGGCCCTATGACAGCTTTGGCCCCATGGCTTTGGGGGCCCGATGACAGCTTTGGCCCCATGGCTTTGGGGGCCCGATGACAGCTTTGGCCCCATGGCTTCGGGGGCCCGATGACAGCTTCGGCCCCATGGCTTCGGGGGCCCGATGACTGTTTTCAGTTCTGCTGGGCTGATTGCCTGGTTGGTTGTCCATATGTGCATCTGGGCTGATTTGGCCCCTATGTATCGCATACATACCTGCTTCCCTAATTTCCTAATAATCCATGTTGATTGCTCACTTTATGTTTTGACTGCAAACTGGTCCGGTTCGCCCTACAGCATAATTGTCATGTCTTACGCAGATATTTCTTCTTTCATTAATTGTTCATGCTTTCGTCCAGGTCCTGCCAGAGGAAGAACAAGTAGGGCAATTCCCTCTAACATTTCAGTCTCTGATCGTAGTCGATCATATCTTGTCAACCAGGTCCCCGCGCAAAGTCTTTGCCTTTTTACCATGACCAGAAATTCATTTTCAGATAGTAGGTCGGCCTTCACGTCTCAAGCGTAAAAACAATTCTATGGGGCACACAGTAGAACAACGCGCGGACCACGGCTAGCAGATAGCGTTTGTCTGGGGAACTATTCAAGGATTCTCTTCCTATCTACATGGTTCTTTTTGGCCCTCATTCCTGCATAGTCTAGGCAGTTAGGTTTCGGTCCCACGACACGATCTCCTGGGGCTAGGGCATTGCCAGTACTCGCACTAGAACCAAACTTTACAAGTTTCAATTGGTTTTTATGATCCATTTCACAACGTATTCCCGGTCCTCCATTCCGCTTTGGGGCAGTATCCGCAATATTGAGCATCATGTCTCTGGCCTTGTCATCCACAAGATGGGTTGTAGGTCTCCTACTGGTCTTGCCTCATATACCCCGAATTTTCGCTCTAGATCCCCGACGCCTTGCAGTTGGCTTGGGGATTAGTTTGCACATGCCATTCGATTTCCTTGTCTACCCTACTTGGCTTGGTTTTTGCCCACTTATAGGCCTACCCACGATCATGGCTTAGGGCACACAACAAGCCATTTAGTCAGGTCAGCTAAGACACGCCTAGCTGGGTTAGGTTGTTCCCGTTGTTTCTCTCCCTAGGGTTCTTCGGATACCTCTTGGCCGTAGCCATGACCACAAGTTGGTAAGGCTGATTAGTCAGGCTGCATTTGTGGGAGGGGCAGAGCTCTTCATATACGAGCCACACCTTCACTTCCAGGCGTGTGTTTTCAGGTGCCCCACCCTCCCTCCCTTATCTTCTCATTTCCACAGGGTATGCCCACTTATAGGCCTTCCCACGATCATGGCTTAGGGCACACAACAAGCCATTTAGTCAGGTCAGCTAAGACACACCTAGCTGGGTTAGGTTGTTCCCGTTGTTTCTCTCCCTACGGTTCTTCGGATACCTCTTGGCCATAGCCATGACCACAAATATATATATATATATATATATATATATATATATATATATATATATATATATATATATATATAACATGCCACGTACAGCCTCCATAAAATGTGGGTTTATTCACCCAAAAGCGACATTTTAGTCCCCACAATGGGACCTTTGTCAAGCAGTGACAAAAGTGAATGGTGCCAAGTACACATACAAATACAAACTCAGGTGATTATTTAATGAAAACTATTAATAATTGAATTACAATTAATGTGTTTGATTAGTATTGTGTCTAAAAATAAAAATACTGTTTAAAAAAAAGACATAATATACAAGTATCCATACTGTGAAGAGATTAATAACTACAATTAAACTATGTGAATTCATAGTATCTGCTTAATTCGTCAAAATTACATATTAAAAAAATATGTCCAAAACCAATTGTGTCATTAAAATATCAGGTGTACTGATTAAAGACATAATGGAGGGGGCCAAGAACTAACCAGCATGGATCCATTATAGCGCGCCGTTTGGTAAACTGCGCATGTCGGCGCATTGCTTTCGCATTACATAAAGAAACATGAGATGCAATCACTTGATTGCATAGAATGAGGAACACACACAGGCCGCGAGTGTCCATAGACAGGGTGTTCACATAACAGATCACGTGTTCGCATCAGAAATTGAACGCAAGAAGAGCCACAAACGCATCCTGTCTATGCGGTCACATGATAGCAACCATGGAGATTAGTAGAAGAACTCCCAAAATGGTGACATGGCTTCAAGAATATTATATATACCACAGCTTATATTGCAAAGTGAAAAGCTGTGATTACAAAAAAATTGCATGTGCAAATTATGATTACATAGTTAAAGAAACATAAAATATAAATGTATATATAGATATATACATTTGGCAATAACGCTCCATTCCCAAAACCGGATTACCACATGGATGAGTATAACGCCAGTCACACCCAACCATGTAGAGAGGTCAACATGGAAGTCAGGCATCCTGTTCAGAACAACAGACAACACCATGTTCGAACCTAAATCCTGATTAAAACAATCAGTTTTGGGGGTAAGTTTACCGGCAGTTCTATGTAACTCGAAAACACATGTTACCTTCAAAATAGACTCCAAACTCAGCTCTGCTGGATGACAGTGTAGGTGTTCCCCGGTGCCTGTCAGACCCTTCCTGGTGCAGTCTGGCCCGGGCTGTGTGCCACTACCCCCATGTGTAGCCAAGCCTCGCAGCTAAAGGCTTATTCAGCAGCCTGACCTGCGATCGATGACCCAGGCTCCGCAGTGGAGGCAGTCTCCGAGGACCCCGCCAGCAGTCGGGGACCGTGACTGAGTCATCAACGAGGGGAGGGGAACTGATCCTGGCGGCAGAGCCAGGGACACTTCCAGACCCGGGCCAAGACAAGCTAGTTCCTTACTGGCTTCTGTGCTCAGACGGGCAGAGAACGGCTGGGTGCTGCTGATGGCCGAAGCCCAGCGTGTGTGCGGCGCTGATCATGTATGGGTGGGGCAAGCGGTGGTACCCATGCCTCCTCACAGACAAAAGGAGGATGAGAGAGCCGCTGCTAAACCCCACCAGTCCTGCTGCCCTCTGGCTTGGAGGAATCAGCACATGTTGCGGCAGGCTGCGTTACCGCAGTGTTCTTCTCCAGACTCGATGTGCCCGATATGGAAACTGAGAGCAGACCGGTGTGGGCGGCGCGTGGAGCGCTGTGTGGCGATTGGTATCTGAGAGGTCTATTTTCCAGTATGGTTTATGTATGGAGGGCAGTGTCCAGAGATCACACAGAGGACTATGGGGTACACTATAGTAGGGCTGAAATTATTATTCAGTTGAATCGAGTAATTCGACACAAAAAGCTAATGTGGTCAAGTTCCCTTGCCTTTAATATAGACTGTTCCTACTAATGTTTATGCACTACTGTTCTAGCGCCCGTTCTTCTAACGGGTTTAAATTTTAAAATTTTTAAAATAAGTGAATTGAATGAATAAATAAATAAGAGGTTTAATAAATTAATGAAAAAAATATATGAATAAACTCATTGATTGATAAAAATAAATTCTTCGCCAAATAAATACATAAAGGAAATAATCAATAGAGAAATACATAAATAAAGTCATCAATAAATAAATCAATACATAAATTCATCTATACAGAAATATATATATAAAGTCATCAATAAATAAATGTACTGTAAAAAAAATTCATCCCTACATAAATTAATAAATAAAATCATCCATTAAAAAACAACGATGTTTTGGAGGGAGAGCCAAGGAGAGGGATTGACAAGGGACCCTTCAGTGCTCTGAACCAACGGCGGGGGCCAAGAAGTCGCCGCCGATCCAGGACTCATTTATTTTGATAAATGTTAGTCTATCCATGAAGTCTGTGGACAGACAGGTCTGCTTGTTGGTGACCACCCCACCTGCCGCGCTGAATGTCCGCTCAGACAGTACTTCCAGCGCATACTGAGCGATCTCACGGCAGGTGTCCAGCCTGGCAACCCAGGTACTTCATGGGGTCGTCGGTGATCATGCTGTCGGAAGCACCGACGGACTCCATGTAGTCAGCCACCATGCGGGCCAGCCACTGATGGTGACTGCTGCTGCTGCTGCTACTGGATCACGCAGGCTGGTAGAACAGCCTCATCTCACCCATAAGAGCACCTGCTTGGCTGGAGATGCTTGGGCCAGCCACCTGCTGGGTGAGATGAGCGGGGAGAACTGGAGTGTGAGGCTGAGGGTTGGGATGTACTGCGCCTGTTTTCCCTTGCAGCGAGGGTCTAAAAGGGTGGCCAACCAAAAATCATCCCTCTCCTTAATTTTCCTGATCCGGGAGACCCTCCGGAGGCAGTGCAGCATGTGGGCAGCCATGGGGAAGAGGACAGCCCGCTGTGACTCTTCTTAGCTGCCCGGGACCAGGACATCTTGTTCCTCCTGCTTCTGCTGCTGCTACCTCTGGGAGTCGCCCCAACCCCGGACTAACAGTTCCCCCAGCACTGGCTCTCCCTCCTGACCAGGCCCAGACTCCTGGATGTCAACAACCTCCTCAAAAAATTCTTCCTCCTCCTCCTCGTTCTGGGCTTGGTCTTGGTGGAACAGTGTTGCCTCTTCTTGCTCCACCAAGGCACTCTCCCCAGCATCGAGCAGGCGTTCTAGTGTCCTGTCCAGCAGAAACATTATGGGGAGCACGTCATTGAGGCCGACATGCTCCCCGCTGACCATCTTGGTTGCCTGCTCGAGTGGGGCCAACACGTGGCAGACCTGGTGTATCTGTCCCCACTCTGCGTTGGTGATGTAGGGGAGTGGGTGTGATGGCCCGAAAGTGCCTTGGTCCAGCAGGTATTCTTTCACCGCGCGTCGCTGCTCCTACAAACTCTCCAGCATGTGGATGATGGAGTTCCACTGCGTAACACTGTCCACAATCAGCCCGTGATGTGGCAGGCTGTTGTCCTGCTGCATTTTGGACAGGGACGCAGTGGCGGTTGGGGAGCATCAGAAGTGGCTGGCAATCCTCCATACCCTTTGCACGATGTCACTCAACCTTAGGCATGTGCGTAGGAACTTCTGAACCACAAGGTTGAGGACATGTGCCATGCAGGGCACGTGTGTTAGACTGCCAGCATGGAGGGCGGCGAGGAGGTTGCTGCTGTTGTCACAAACAGCCATACCTGCCTGGAACCTTCAGGTCCAGTGTGTCTCCGTTCCCCTAAGCTCACAATCTGGAGCACGGCCTGGCAGCGGACGTGCCCCACACCTGTGTAGCTACGGGGATGCTTGCTGGGGGGCTCAGCAACAGTGGAGACAGTGGCTTGAGGGAGAGCTGCAGTTCTCCCCTGAACACCCCGGGGTGGCACCACAAACTAAGATGCCACCACATTTGAAGATCCCTCCCATGCGCCTCGGAGGGACACCCAATGGGCTGTTAAGCTGATATAGCGTCCCTGCCCATGTCTGCTGGCCTCTACCTCTAGGAGAAGGAGCGGGGAAGTGGCAATGCATTGTTGGAAGGGGGTGGGGTGGCTGCAGGACAGGGGCAGGAGCTGCTGTCCCCTGCGCACTGCTGCTGGCGCTGCTGCAACCACCCTGCTTCTGGTCCCCCTCCCGTGCTGGGTAAGGGCACTTGTACTCAGCCAAGCAACAGACCTCCCTCTCCTCACCCTGGCATGGCAAAGCTGACAGATGGCAATTGTCTGATCGTCTTCTGTCAGGGTGCAGTAAGGCCAAACAGACGACTTACGCACCGACCTCCTGCCAGATGGGGTGGTGCTGGCTTGCGCCTGTTCGGGCTCAGTGTGCACAGGTGGAGGCGGCACCTGCTGCTGCCGCCGCCTCCTGCTGCCATTACCAGTGGAGCCCCTGCCACTTGGCTCCCTGGTGACCTGGTGCACCGTTTGCCTCGGGTGCCTACCTTCCTCATCAGTGCTGCTGTCACCTGACAAGGGAGGTGGCACCCATTCTTAATCACCCTCTTTTTCATCGCCTGCATTGTCAGACCCAAGCTCGACCAGTGGTGGACTGAGGAGTAGTTCCAGAAAATGTTGATAGCGCTGCCTTATGAGTGTAGAGTTCCAATCTCAGACCCTTCTTTCCAATGTTCAGGTTAATCCACCTTGTAGCCAAACAATCGGTTACCAGAGGCTAGTGCACTCTCGTACAACAGCACCCTAGAGGGAAGTTATAGTACAAATAGTGAAGTTCCAATAGGTAGTTCCGCAATCAGCAGGTTTTATTGTACTTACAAAATATCATAAAATTCATTAATCTCAGGACGCCGAGGCAGTTGTGTCATTTGTGACACAAGCCAGTGGCACGGAGTCCTCTGCCCCGGCTCTGAGCAGCAGCAGCTCTCCGCCTCCTTCAAGACCAGCCCCCAGCCCCCAAGACTCGCCCCTGATGCTGTTTGGCAGCGACAGCGAGAGGGACATCTTTGGGGGGATAATGCAGGAGAGTGAGCTGCGCTTGGTCCGGCAGCGCAGGACCTTTTGGAAGGGATGGAGGAGGAGGAGGAGGGGGTACCACCCGTCAGTACCCCAGTGACATCCCTTTCAACTTGTGCGGTTGATTTCAGCCACGGAACCCCCGCACCTAGTCAGACCCAGATGTCAGCCGGGGGACAGCAGAGCCAGGTCAGGGGCTCCACGTCTGCTGTTCCCCTCAGTCCACCAACAGTTAAATATAAAAAACAAGCAGTCTCTAGTCTTTGTGGTTACTTATCGGCGCTGCAGATCCACCAAGCGTCGTGGGTAAAGTTTGCTTCACAGTCAAAGTTCCAGAAAATGTTGATCGCGCTGCCTTATGAGTGTAGAGTTCCAATCTCAGACCCTTCTTTCCAATGTTCAGGTTAATCCACCTTGTAGCCAAACAATCGGTTACCAGAGGCTAGTGCACTCTCGTACAACAGCACCCTAGAGGGAAGTTATAGTACAAATAGTGAAGTTCCACCAGGTAGTTCCGCAATCAGCAGGTTTTATTGTACTTACAAAATATCATAAAATTCAAGCCTAAAAACAAATTGCTTTCATCAAATATCCACTCAACCCGGGTTTCGCTAGTCCAGCTTTGTCAGGGGCGATAATGTGCACCCTCACAGGTGCAGTATTTATTGGGCCGTGATCTCTTTCAAGGACCGCCCATTCATTCAGACTTTTTTTCTCTTTTTTTGGATGTTCAACAGAACTCAAGCAATAGAAATAATAAAGGGCCAGCGGTATTTTAAATTTCATTTCACTAGATGATTGCCTGATTATGTGGGAAGGGGAACGTTGGGGTTTGGAAAAATTTATGAATAGTTTAAATCAGAATACTTTTAATCTTAGATTTACTAGTGAAATGAGCCCCAAGAGTATACATTTTTTGGATTTAACAATTTTTTTAGAGGAAGGTCAGCTGAAGACAGAGACTTACTTCAAACCAACAGATGTGAATGGCTACATCGATATGCAGAGCTGCCACCATGCCCCTTGGACAAAATATTCCAAAGGGGCAATTTATACGTGTTCGCCGTAATTGTACTGAGGTCAAGGACTATAGGGAACAGAGCATGGTGATTCAGGAGAGGTTTGAAGAGAAGGGATACAACCCTGAGGTTCTGAACAAGATCAGGAAAGAAGTGGAAGATTGGGATGGGGGGGTTAAGAGTTACAATGGAAAGAAGGAAACAGATAATGAAAAAAAAATGCTGGATTTTAAATTCACCTTTCTTACTCAATACAACACGCAGATAGGACCACTAAAGAACTCCTTGCAGAAAAACTGGTTCATTTTAAAAAATTACCCAGTGTTGGGACAGGTTATCTCTGAGCGGCCGAGGGTACTATATAAAAGAGCACCAAACCTGCGAGATGCATTAGTACACAGCTGCACAGTGAAAAATAAAAAAAACAAGTAGGGATCAGTTCACTTGGTGCGGTTTCTGTACTGTGTGCAGGAACCGCACCAGAGAGGACAAAAAGGAAAAAAAATCTGCAGGAAATTGTGTTGAGATGAGGGCAGACGTATAAGATCAAAGGCGAAATGTCATGTGAGACGATGGGGGTTGTGTACATGCTGGAGTGCAATTGTGGGTTCCAGTATGTGGGCAGAACCCTTCGGAAACTGAAGACCCGACTGCATTAGCATATAAGGAACATCAGGAAGGGCAAAGAGGATCACAGTGTCCCACTACACTTCAAGCTAGCGCATGGTAAGAATCCGGCAGGCTTGAGGTTTAGTGGTTTAGAAAAGGTGGAGAGGAATTGGAGGGGAGGGGATCCTGTTGCTAATATCAACCGCAAGGAAGTTGGTTGGATATATAAATTAGGAACCTTGAAACCAGCGGGACTCAACGTTGAGTTCGATCTGAAGCCGTGTCTGGTGGAATGAAGAGAAATTGTCAGGGGTTGTGTCGCTGTTGCTACGGACCTATTTAGACCACTATGCAAGGGTAGTGGGTGGACTTTGAGGCGTTGTCAAGATATAAGGGGTTAAGTTGTGTGGGGGAGTGGTTTATCTCTGCTGCTCTTGGATGCCTGGTTTATTATGAATGAAATGAATATAGTGAGCCGTTATAGGCTCTGGGAAGTCATGTGATCGGAATGCCGCTACGTGCTTTTTTCATGAATGGAGAATAGGGGGTTAGTAGTACGTGCAAATTATATGCTCTGTTAAATTGATGTAATCTTTTATTTTGTTTTAAAATACCGCTGGCCCTTGCGGGCTTTAGGAATTATGTTTATTATTTCTATTGCTTGAGTTCTGTTGAACATCCAAAAAAAGAGAAAAAAAGTCTGAATGAATGGGCGGTCCTTGAAAGAGATAAATACTGCACCTGTGAGGGTGCACATTATCGCCCCTGACGAAGCTGGACTAGCGAAACCCGGGTTGAGTGGATCTTTGATGAAAGCAATTTGTTTTTAGGCTTGAATTTTATGATATTTTGTAAGTACAATAAAACCTGCTGATTGCGGAACTACCTGGTGGAACTTCACTATTTGTACTATAACTTCCCTCTAGGGTGCTGTTGTATGAGAGTGCACTAGCCTCTGGTAACCGATTGTTTGGCTACAAGGTGGATTAACCTGAACATTGGAAAGAAGGGTCTGAGATTGGAACTCTACACTCATAAGGCAGTGCGATCAACATTTTCTGGAACTTTGACTGTGAAGCTAACTTTACCCACGACGCTTGGTGGATCTGCAGCGCCGATAAGTAACCACAAAGACTAGAGACTGCTTGTTTTTTATATTTAACTGTTGGTGGACTGAGGGGAACAGCAGACGTGGAGCCCCTGACCTGGCTCTGCTGTCCCCCGGCTGATGCCTGGGTCTGACTAGGTGCGGGGGTTCCGTGCCTGAAATCAACCGCACAAGTTGAAAGGGATGTCACTGGGGTACTGACGGGTGGTACCCCCTCCTCCTCCTCCTCCATCCCTTCCAAAAGGTCCTGCGCTGCCGGACAAAGCTGCAGCTCACTCTCCTGCATTATCTCCCCCAAGATGTCCCTCTCGCTGTCGCTGTCAAACAGCATCAGGGGCGAGTCTTGGGGGCTGGTCTTGAAGGAGGCGGAGAGCTGATGCTGCTCAGAGCCGGGACAGAGGACTCCGTGCCACTGGCTTGTGTCACAAATGACACAAATGCCTCGGTGTCACGGCGGACGTGCACAGTATAAAAGATTACACACCAACCAGGCTCTGGACGAGAGACAGGGGAAGGGTCACCTCCTAGTTTATCCCTGACCTCTTTCCCTGCACTGCTCAGCCCACAGGCAGACCTTGAAGATAGGTGTGCTGTGTCCTCCAGCCTGGACTGACAAAACCCTGAACTCCCTGAGATGGAGAAGTGGAGAGATAGGAGCAGCCTGCTCGCACAGAACCTGGATGGGATAGATGACACCAACAACCAAACAAGAAATGACACTTATCTTCTGAGAGCAGAAACTGACAGCCAACCTTCCCTTCAAAATTCCCAGGCCAAAATGATCAGTATAATCCGCTCAGAGCACTTAGCTGGAGACCATTTAAACTAATGACTTCACCCAGTGCACCTGATGAGAGGCGGATCCAGCACGGCACCAAAACAAATACTAAACTCGTGCTGCTATCCTGGCCGACCTCCGCACATCGTCAGAGTGGGGCATGACACTCGGCGTCCTGATATGAAATGGGGCGGCTGCCACGGCCAAAAAAATCTCTGATGAGGCGGATGCCCCTGCCACCTGCGCCCACCCCTCTGTGGGTAGAGGAGTGGCCCCGTGCTGGCAGCGGTCCAGCACTGGAACCGACTCCCCTACCACGACCACGGCTGCCAACACGCCCACGTCCACTCATGATCGATTATGCAAACACTGTAGGGGGGAATTTATCATTAGGAGAATATTTGAAGTCAGTTTTGCTTCAGTCTGTGTTGGAGTACTTTGTGCCACATTTATGAAATGTTACATGTTGTTTGATAAATTTGGCTTGTCCTTAAACCTAACACTTCTGTCTAGAGAAGCTACTCCAATTTTCCTACTCCACCCTGCTCCTGGAGTGAGATTGCGACTTATTTGTGACTTTAAAAAAAAGTCTAAATTATAAATCTGGAGTGTTTCAGATTTATCATTGAGACTTTTTAATATAGCTTTTAACATAGCTCACCACGCCCACTTTTCCATCCATATTACAAAAACGGAGTGAGTGGTGTACACATGCAAAAAGTCTCAAAACTTTGCGCAAGTGAGTGTAAAAAGTCGCCAATTTTTGCCCTATTTTGCGACTTTTTGATGCCAGAATTCTGGAGTAAAGGTATGATAAATAAGGGCCTGTGTTTTTAAACACCAAAAAAATATACAAAGAAAATAAAGAGGGAATTTGGGCTAACTTTATTGGGTTTGGAAAATGGGGCAAAAAGGAAATAAAATAGACACGAAAACCTAACACAATGACAGAAAACCAGACAGTAAAAGATTATTATTTTTTTTTTTTTTACAGACGAACGACAATGACAATAATCCCTCCCTAGCACACGAAACCCTAAGACAATGACACTAAAACACCAAGCAAAATACTTTTTTTTTTGTTTTTTGTTTTTGTTTTTTTCACAGACAAACGACGATGACAATAATTCCTCCCTAGCACACAAAACCCTAAGACAATGACACTAAAACACCAAGCAAAATACTTTTTTTTTTCTTTTTAACAGACGAATGATGATGACAATAATCCCTCCCTACTCTAGCACACAAACCACTATGACAATGACACTAAAACAGCAAGGAAAATACTTTTTATCAGCTACACTCACTAACTAACCTACACTGACTATCTCCTCCCAACTAACTATCTGTATTATCTATTTGAGCTAACTAACTAACTAACTAACTAACTAACTAACTATATAATGTCCCTAACACCCTGCACTTGAACCTATCAGCTACACTAATCACTAACTAAGCTACACTGAGTATCTCCCACTAACTAACTATCTGTATTATATAATATATATGAGCTATCTAATGTAATGTATGATGACACAGCAAAGCACAACATTCCTCTCTCTCTCACACAACTGCAAAAAACAGCAGGAAACGGCTGCTGGGGAGGTTCTTGGTAGGCACTAGAGTTGAGCGAACACCTGGATGTTCGGGTTCGAGAAGTTCGGCCAAACTTCCCGGAAATGTTCGGGTTCGGGATCCGAACCTGACCCGAACTTCGTCCCGAACCCGAACCCCATTGAAGTCAATGGGGACCCGAACTTTTGGGCACTAAAAAGGCTGTAAAACAGCCCAGGAAAGAGCTAGAGGTCTGCAAAAGGCAGCAACATGTAGGTAAATCCCATGCAAACAAATGTGGATAGGCAAATTAATTAAAATAAAGATTAAAAAAATAAAAATTAACCAATATCAATTGGACAGAGGTCCCATAGCAGAGAATCTGGCTTCACGTCAGCAGAGAATCAGTCTCTTCATGCCATAGCAAAGAATCTGGCTTCATGTCAGCAGAGAATCAGTCTCTTCATGCCATAGCAGAGAATCTGGCTTCATGTCAGCGCAGAATCAGTCTTCATGTCATAGCAGAGAATCAGGCTTCACGTCACCCACCACTGGAACAGGCCACTGTCACACATTTAGGCCCCGGCACCCAGGCAGAAGAGAGAGGTCCCGTAACAGAGAATCTGGCCTTATGTTAGCGCAGAATCAGTCTTCATGTCATAGCAGAGAATCAGGCTTCACGTCACCCACCACTGGAACAGGCCACTGTCACATATTGAGGCCCAGGCACCCAGGCAGAGGAGAGAGGTCCCGTAACAGAGAATCTGGCCTTATGTCAGCACAGAATCAGTCTTCATGTCATAGCAGAGAATCAGGCTTCACGTCACCCACCACTGGAACAGGCCACTGTAACACATTTAGGCCCCGGCACCCAAGCAGAGGAGAGAGGTCCCGTAACAGAGAATCTGGCCTTATGTCAGCGCAGAATCAGTCTTCATGTCATAGCAGAGAATCAGGCTTCACGTGACCCACCACTGTAACAGGCCACTGTCACATATTTAGGCCCAGGCACCCAGGCAGAGGAGAGAGGTCCCGTAACAGAGAATCTGGCCTTATGTCAGCACAGAATCTGTCTTCATGTCATAGCAGAGAATCAGGCTTCACGTCACCCACCACTGGAACAGGTTACTGTCACACATTTAGGCCCAGGCACCCAGAAAGAGAAGAGAGGTCCCGTAACAGAGAATCTGGACTTATGTCAGCACAGAATCTGTCTTCATGTCATAGCAGACAATCAGGCTTCACGTCACCCACCACTGGAACAGGCCACTGTCACACATTTAGGCCCCGGCACCCAGGCAGAGGAGAGAGGTCCCGTAACAGAGAATCTGGCCTTATGTCAGCACAGAATCTGTCTTCATGTCATAGCAGAGAATCAGGCTTCACGTCACCGACCACTGGAACAGGCCACTGTCACACATTTAGGCCCCGGCACCCAGACAGAGGAGAGGTTCATTCAACTTTGGGTTGCCTCGCAATATAATGGTAAAATGAAAATAAAAATAGTATTGAATGAGGAAGTGCCCTGGAGTAGAATAATATATTGTTAAGGGGAGGTAGTTAATATCTAATCTGCACAAGGGATGGACAGGTCCTGTGGGATCTATGCCTGGTTCATTTTTATGAACGTCAGCTTGTCCACATTGGCTGTAGACAGGCGGCTGCGTTTGTCTGTAATGACGCCCCCTGCCGTGCTGAATACACGTTCAGACAAAACGCTGGCCGCCGGGCAGGCCAGCACCTCCAAGGCATAAAAGGCTAGCTCTGGCCACGTGGACAATTTGGAGACCCAGAAGTTGAATGGGGCCGAACCATCAGTCAGTACGTGGAGGGGTGTGCACAGGTACTGTACCACCACGTTAGTGAAATGTTGCCTCCTGCTAACACGTTCCGTATCAGGTGGTGGTGGAGTTAGCTGTGGCATGGTGACAAAACTTTTCCACATCTCTGCCATGCTAACCCTGCCCTCAGAGGAGCTGGCCGTGACACAGCTGCGTTGGCGACCTCTTGCTCCTCCTCTGCCTTCGCCTTGGGCTTCCACTGGTTCCCCTGTGACATTTGGGAATGCTCTCAGTAGCGCGTCTACCAACGTGCGCTTGTACTCGCGCATCTTCCTATCACGCTCCAGTGTAGGAAGTAAGGTGGGCACATTGTCTTTGTATTGGGGATCCAGCAGGGTGGCAACCCAGTAGTCCGCACACGTTAAAATGTGGGCAACTCTGCTGTCGTTGCGCAGGCACTGCAGCATGTAGTCGCTCATGTGTGCCAGGCTGCCCAGAGGTAAGGACAAGCTGTCCTCTGTGGGAGGTGTATCGTCATCGTCCTGTGTTTCCCCCCAGCCACGCACCAGTGATGGGCCCGAGCTGCTTTGGGTGCCACCCCGCTGTGAACATGCTTCATCCTCATCCTCCTCCACCTCCTCCTCATCCTCGTCCTCCTCGTCCTCCAGTAGTGGGCCCTGTCTGGCCACATTTGTACCTGGCCTCTGGTGTTGCAAAAAACCTCCCTCTGAGTCACTTCGAAGAGACTGGCCTGAAAGTGCTAAAAATGACCCCTCTTCCTCCTCTTCCTCCTGGGCCACCTCCTCTTCCATCATCGCCCTAAGTGTTTTCTCAAGGAGACATAGAAGTGGTATTGTAACGCTGATAACGGCGTCATCGCCACTTGCCATGTTGGTGGAGTACTCGAAACAGCGCAACAGGGCACACAGGTCTCGCATGGAGGCACAGTCATTGGTGGTGAAGTGGGTCTGATCCGCAGTGCGACTGACCCGTGCGTGCTGCAGCTGAAACTCCACTATGGCCTGCTGCTGCTCGCACAGTCTGTCCAGCATGTGCAAGGTGGAGTTCCACCTGGTGGGCACGTCGCATATGAGGCGGTGAGCGGGAAGGCCGAAGTTACGCTGTAGCGCAGACAGGCGAGCAGCGGCAGGGTGTGAACGCCGGAAGCGCGAACAGACGGCCCTTACTTTATGCAGCAGCTCTGACATGTCGGGGTAGTTGCGAATGAACTTCTGCACCACCAAATTCAGCACATGCGCCAGGCAAGGGATGTGCGTCAAACCGGCTAGTCCCAGAGCTGCAACGAGATTTCGCCCATTATCGCACACCACCAGGCCGGGCTTGAGGCTCACCGGCAGCAACCACTCGTCGGTCTGTTGTTCTATACCCCCCCACAACTCCTGTGCGGTGTGGGGCCTGTCCCCCAAACATATGAGTTTCAGAATGGCCTGCTGACGTTTACCCCGGGCTGTGCTGAAGTTGGTGGTGAAGGTGTGTGGCTGACTGGATGAGCAGGTGGAAGAAGAGGAGGAGGAAGCTGAGTAGGAGGAGGAGGAGACAGGAGGCAAAGAATGTTGCCCTGCGATCCTTGGCGGCGGAAGGACGTGCGCCAAACAGCTCTCCGCCTGGGGCCCAGCCGCCACTACATTTACCCAGTGTGCAGTTAGGGAGATATAGCGTCCCTGGCCGTGCTTACTGGTTCACGTATCTGTGGTTAGGTGGACCTTGCCACAGATGGCGTTGCGCAGTGCACACTTGATTTTATCGGACACTTGGTTGTGCAGGGGAGGCACAGCTCTCTTGGAGAAGTAGTGCCGGCTGGGAACAACATACTGTGGGACAGCAAGTGACATGAGCTGTTTGAAGCTGTGTGTGTCCACCAGCCTAAATGACAGCATTTCATAGGCCAGTAGTTTAGAAATGCTGGCATTCAGGGCCAGGGATCGAGGGTGGCTAGGTGGGAATTTACGCTTTCTCTCAAATGTTTGTTGGAGAGCTGAACGCTGCCGTGTGACATGGTTGAGATGCTTGGTGACGCAGGTGGTGGTGTTGGTGGTACATCCCATGTTTGCTGGGCGGCAGGTGCCAACGTTCCTCCAGAGGCGGAGGAAGAGGCCGAGGCTGCAGCAGCAGAAGAGGCCGAGGCGGCAGCAGCAGAAGAGGTAGCAGGGGGAGCCTGAGTGACTTCCTTGTTTTTAAGGTGTTTACTCCACTGCAGTTCATGCTTTGCATGCAGGTGCCTGGTCATGCAGGTTGTGCTAAGGTTCAGAACGTTAATGCCTCGCTTTAGGCTCTGATGGCACAGCGTGCAAACCACTCGGGTCTTGTCGTCAGCACATTGTTTGAAGAAGTGCCATGCCAGGGAACTCCTTGAAGCTGCCTTTGGGGTGCTCGGTCCCAGATGGCGGCGGTCAGTAGCAGGCGGAGTCTCTTGGCGGCGGGTGTTCTGATTTTGCCCACTGCTCCCTCTTTTGCTACGCTGTTGGCTCGGTCTCACCACTGCCTCTTCCTCCGAACTGTGAAAGTCAGTGGCACGACCTTCATTCCATGTGGGGTCTAGGACCTCATCGTCCCCTGCATCGTCTTCCACCCAGTCTTGATCCCTGACCTCCTGTTCAGTCTGCACACTGCAGAAAGATGCAGCAGTTGGCACCTGTGTTTCGTCATCATCAGAGACGTGCTGAGGTGGTATTCCCATGTCCTCATCATCATGAAAAATAAGTGGCTGTGCGTTAGTGCATTCTATCTCTTCCACCCCTGGGGAAGGGCTGGATGGATGCCCTTGGGAAACCCTGGCAGCAGAGTCTTCAAACAGCATAAGAGACTGCTGCATAACTTGAGGCTCAGACAGTTTCCCTGATGTGCATGGGGGTGATGTGACAGACTGATGGGCTTGGTTTTCATGCGCCATCTGTGCGCTTTCTGCAGAAGACTGGGTGGGAGATAATGTGAACGTGCTGGATCCACTGTCGGCCACCCAATTGACTAATGCCTGTACCTGCTCAGGCCTTACCATCCTTAGAACGGCATTGGGCCCCACCAAATATTTCTGTAAATTCTGCTGGCTACTAGGACCTGAGGTAGTTGGTTCACTAGGACGTGTGGCTGTGGCAGAACGGCCACGTCCTCTCCCAGCACCAGAGGGTCCACTAACACCACCACGACCATGTCCACGTCCGCGTCCCTTATTAGATGTTTTCCTCATTGTTCCCGTTCACCACAATTTTGAGAATGGCAAATTTGGGAATAGTTTTTCACCCCAGAACAAAAACTGTGCTTTTACGGTCACTACAAATAACTTGACCAGCTCAAACAGTACAGATTTGGTTGAATATAAATGTGAGGCCTATTTTTTTTTTGCGCTGTGTGACAGGTATACGTTTAATCGCAGAATTAGACTTGTATCTGCACGGTAGCGTGTGTGTTAAGTTTTTCTGAATGACACTATCAGCACCTTGAATCTAAGATATCCTTTTTGGGATAGATTTCAAGTAGGCCTCATATAGCATAAACTACTTAGTTATTTTGAGAATGTCAAATTTGGGAATAGTTTTTCAACCCAGAACAAAAACTGTGCTTTTACGGTCACTACAAATAATTTGACCAGCTCAAACCGTACAGATTTGGTTGAATAGAAATGTGAGGCCTATTTTTTTTTGCGCTGTGTGACAGGTATACGTTTAATCACAGAATTAGACTTGTAGCTGCACGGTAGCGTGTGTGTTGAGTTTTTCTGAATGACACTATCAGCACCTTGAATCTAAGATATCCTTTTTGGGATAGATTTCAAGTAGGCCTCATATAGCATAAACTACTTATTTTGAGAATATCAAACTTGGGAATAGTTTTTCACCCGAGAATAAAAACTGTGCTTTTACGGTCACTACAAATAACTTGACCAGCTCAAACAGTACAGATTTGGTTGAATAGAAATGTGCGGCCTATTTTTTTTTGCGCTGTGTGACAGGTATACGTTTAATCACAGAATTAGACTTGTATCTGCACAGTAGCGTGTGTGTTAAGTTTTTCTGAATGACACTATCAGCACCTTGAATCTAAGATATCCTTTTTGGGATAGATTTCAAGTAGGCCTCATATAGCATAAACTACTTATTTTGAGAATGTCAAATTTGGGAATAGTTTTTCACCCCAGAACAAAAACTGTGCTTTTACGGTCACTACAAATAACTTGACCAGCTCAAACAGTACAGATTTGGTTGAATAGAAATGTGACGCCTATTTTTTTTTGCGCTGTGTGACAGGTATACGTTTAATCACAGAATTAGACTTGTATCTGCACGGTAGCGTGTGTGTTAAGTTTTTCTGAATGACACTATCAGCACCTTGAATCTAAGATATCCTTTTTGGGATAGATTTCAAGTAGGCCTCATATAACATAAACTACTTAGTTATTTTGAGAATGGCAAATTTGGGAATAGTTTTTCAACCCAGAACAAAAACTGTGCTTTTACGGTCACTACAAATAACTTGACCAGCTAAAACAGTACAGATTTGGTTGAATAGAAATGTCAGGTCTATTTTTTAGGTGCTGGGTGACAGGCTCAACTTGCCCCTGATGTAGTATATGGCCAAAAAATAACCACACTATTGATGGTTAAATGCACTTGGGTGACACAGGCTCAGCCTGCACCTGATGTAGTATATGGCCAAAAATTAACCACACTGTTGATGGTTAAATGCACTTGGGTGACACAGGCTCAGCCTGCACCTGATGTAGTATATGGCCAAAAATTAACCACACTGTTGATGGTTAAATGCACTTGGGTGACACAGGCTCAGCCTGCACCTGATGTAGTATGTGGCCAAAAAATAACCACACTGTTGATGGTTAAATGCACTTGGGTGACACAGGCTCAGCCTGCACCTGATGTAGTATATGGCCAAAAAATAACCAGACTGTTGATGGTTAAATGCACTTCGGTGACACAGGCTCAGCCTGCAGCTGATGTAGGATATAGCAAAAAATAACCACACTATTGATGGTTAAAAGCACTTGGTGGTAGCTTGTGCTGGCGCACCACAAGCCACAAAATGGCCGCCGATCACCCCAGAAAAAAGTGATCTAAAAATGCTCTGGGCAGCCTAAAAAAAGTGAGCAATTCGATATTAGCACTTCAATGATCCACAGCTGGAGATCGATCACAGAATGAAGTCTTTTGGAGGAGTTAATCTGCCTAATCTCGCCCTAACGTCGCAGCAGCAACCTCTCCCTATGCTTGAATCAGCAGAGTGACGTTCAGCGCTACGTGACCCAAGCTTATATAGAGGCTGGGTCACATGCTGCACTGGCCAATCACAGCCATGCCAATAGTAGGCAAGGCTGTGATGGCCTCTTGGGGCAAGTAGTATGAAGCTTGTTGATTGGCTGCTTTGCAGCCTTTCAAAAAGCGCCAAGAAAGCGCCGAACACCGAACCCGGACTTTTACGAAAATGTTCGGGTTCGGGTCCGTGTCACGGACACCCCAAAATTCGGTACGAACCCGAACTATACAGTTCGGGTTCGCTCATCCCTAGTAGGCACCTTTCCTATTGGTTGCTAGGGATGTTGCTAAGCTCTGCCAAATATATTGCAGCCTTCTCATTGGCCCATAAGCTAGAAGCAGGGAGGGATCATGTGTGCTTGGAAAAAAAAAATTGAAGATTCGCGATTACGAATATATAGCGCTATATTCGAAATATTCTCGAATTCTCGAAGTGCTGATATTGCGCTCAACACTAATAAACAGCTATTGCAGTCAGAATAATTTGTACAGGTTATTGCAAAGCCCGTTGCTGTAACACATGGTAGTCAAGCAGTTAAAGATTAAGGAATTAATTTTAACATTTGCGTTAAAAGAAAGCTGACACTGCTTGTAAACTCACATGCACAATGCATGTCACTTGTTGTCATGGAAGCACAGAAATGTCACAAACTGAAGGATTGGGGCTTGTCTAGAAATCACATAGTTCAGAAAGCCACCATCACTCTCCAGTTTCAGAGGAAAAAATAGATTTTTTCTAACAAGGATCAAAGTTTGACTAATGTGCTTTGTTCCGTCTTTCGAATTAGCAAACTATGAACAATGGTTGATTGTGGCAGGAGACGTCTGTTGGCAGTTCCTCAATCTCTTATATTATCAGCAGAGTAAATGATGAAAACCTAAGTGCACTGGCCTTAAGTTTGAATAGCATGACATGTTAAAAAGTGCCTCCATATACTGTGAATCTAGTGACATGTTTTATGACCCTATTGAGATTACTTTGTTAATGTAAAATAGAATTGTAAGAACTAAATGTAAGCTTGTAAAGAATAACTGGAATTCTGTGTATGTAATGGCAAGTTGTAATGTAAGTGAGAAAATGGCTTTGGATGCGGTCAGTGTGCTTAAAATCAAAAGGCATCAAAGAAGAAGAGGACAATCTCCAAACAATTCTATCATATGGCTTGATAAATAAAGTGGGTAACAGTCAAAGGCCATGTGTTGTTGGGGTGCAAAGTCTAAAGCATCCCCTGATTTTCATTGTTAACTCCAGTAATGAGGTGTGGACTTTCTGCAGGAGGATCCCCAGGTCTTAACCCCAGGGGTGCACCTAGCTTAGGGCTCTTTCACACCTGCGTTCTTTTCTTCCGGCATAGAGTTCCGTCGTCGGGGCTCTATGCCGGAAGAATCCTGATCAGGATTATCCCCATGCATTCTGAATGGAGTGAAATCCGTTCAGGATGCATCAGGATGTCTTCAGTTCCGGAACGGAACGTTTTTTGGCCGGAGAAAATACCGCAGCATGCTGCGCTTTTTGCTCCGGCCAAAAATCCTGAAGACTTGCCGCAAGGCCGGATCCGGAATTAATGCCCATTGAAAGGCATTGATCCGGATCCGGACTTAAGCTAAACGTCGTTTCGGCGCATTGCCGGAGCCGACATTTAGCTTTTTCTGAATGGTTACCATGGCTGCCGGGACGCTAAAGTCCGGGCAGCCATGGTAAAGTGTAGCGGGGAGCGGGGGAGCAGCATACTTACCGTCCGTGCGGCTCCCGGGGCGCTCCAGAGTGACGTCAGGGCGCCCCAAGCGCATGGATCACGTGATCGCATTGGACACCTCATCCATGCGCATGGGGCGCTCTGACGTCATTCTGGAGCGCCCCGGGAGCCGCACGGACTGTAAGTATACCACTCCCCCGCTCCCCGCTCCTACTATGGCAACCAGGACTTTAATAGCATCCTGGGTGCCATAGTAACACTGAAAGCATTTTGAAGACGGTTCCGTCTTCAAATGCTTTCAGTACACTTGCGTTTTTCCGGATCCGGAGTGTAATTCCGGCAAGTGGAGTACATGCCGGATCCGGACAACGCAAGTGTGATAGAGGCCTTAGGGTACTTTCACACTAGCGTTTTTCTTTTCCGGCGCTGAGTTCCGTCCTAGGGGCTCAAATCCGGAAAAGAACTGATCAGTTTTATCCTAATGCATTCTGAATGGAGAGTTATCCGTTCAGGATGCATCAGGATGTCTTCAGTTCAGACTTTTTGACTGATCAGGCTTTTCAGAAAAACGTAGCATGTTGTATTTTTTACCTCCGGCCAAAAATCCCGAACACTTTGACTGAATGCCGGATCCGGTCTTTTTCCCATTGACTTGCATTAACGCCGGATCTGGCGCTGTGTGTTCAGTCAAACCGGATCCGGCTTTTGCATGTTAAACCCGAAAAATGTGAAAAAAAAGTTAAAGTCCATAAATGGCGGGTTCCGTTTTTTCCAATGCATTTTTTCATTGTGATCAAATGTAGTCAGTTTTCACACGTTTTTCCGGATCCGGCGGGCAGTTCCGGTGTCGGAATTGAACGCTGGATTTAAACAACGCTAGTGTGAAAGTAGCCTTATCTGCTGCCTGAGGCGAAAATTTTAATTTTAATTCATAGTGCACTCTCTCTCCTTGCTGCAGGAGACAAGCTCAATATATTCTATAAATTAATCTCGTTTATGTCTATTGCAGAGATGAGAGGGTGATATGTAGTGATGGACGAACATCTGCCGGGACAGTTCACGAACGAGCGAACACAATCAAATGTTCGCGAACCGCAAGTTCGCCGCGGGTCCCATTCATTTTAATGGCAGGCGAACCTGAAAAACCTTCAGCTCATATTTGCAGCCAAGGAATAATTACTAGAAGTGCACAAATTGTCCCACAACCTGGACAGTGACATACCAGATGTATTATTCGAATTTGCAATCTCCATTCATAATTTTTTTTCAATGCGAAATATCGGCAATATAGTTTTCGCTTATGCACATGCGCAAATGCACTATACAGTACCCAAATGCACTATAAAGAAAGTATATTGGTATATAACAACCCGCTTCAATCAGTTTTTTTGTGGGACGACTGGTATATCACCCCAGTAGAAATTATTTGTTCCAATAACGCTTGTCCCTCTATATACCTGCAGTATCGCAGCAGAACCGCACACAACTGCCGCACAATACAAATGCACTATAATATACTTTCTAACATAGAAAGTATATTATAACATTGTACAAGGAAGGCAATCCATTAGAATATACATAAAGATAAAACGTAACCTTTAATAATGTTACTATGAGGGTCCATTCACACGTCCGTAAGTGTTTTGCGGATCCGCAAAACACGGACACCGGCAATGTGCATTCCGCAATTTGCGGACCGCACATCGCCGGCACTATAATAGAAAATGCCTAATCTTGTCTGCAATTGCGGACAAGAAAAGGACATGTTCTATTTTTTTGCGGAAACAGAAGAACGGATGCGGAAGTGCGGATCCGCAAATGCGGATGCGGACATCACATTCTGGCCCCATTGAAAATGAATGGGTCTGCACCCGTTCCGCAAAATTGCGGAACGGATGCGGACCCATTTTGCGGACGTGTAAATGGAGAAGATATCCCTCAAAATGAAAATAAATTTAATTATTAAAGTTAAGCAAAAAGCATAGATGTGGTAGGCAATAACAAGTGCTCGGCGGCACTAAATCAGGTGCTCGGCGGCACAAAATCAGAAACCATGTGTCCTACCACAATCCGGGGGGTTCCAGTGCACATCCATGAATCCCGGAGGGAAAGCAAAAAACATCTATCCCTGGGCTAGATGATGATGTGGTATTGAAGGACAGGGTGGGCAAAGAACTGTCCCTGATATTGCCCTACAGGGTGGTGCTATTCTGGCCCTGATAGCCCAACCACAGACCACCCACCCTGATAAGAGCAACCCCGTCCGGAACCTTACCCTATATAAAAATGGCCCTTGTAAGTCCCTAGCCCCTAGGCCCCTGACTTCCAGGTGATTACTATATAGATCTATCTATGTGTTTTTGACTCATTATAAAAGTACACTGCTCAAAAAAATAAAGGGAACACAAAAATAACACATCCTAGATCTGAATTAATTAAATATTCTTCTGAAATACTTTGTTCTTTACATAGTTGAATGTGCTGACAACAAAATCACACAAAAAAAAAAAATGGAAATCAAATTTTTCAACCCATGGAGGTCTGGATTTGGAGGCACACTCAAAATTAAAGTGGAAAAACACACTACAGTCTGATCCAACTTTGATGTAATGTCCTTAAAACAAGTCAAAATGAGGCTCAGTAGTGTGTGTGGCCTCCACGTGCCTGTATGACCTCCCTACAACGCCTGTGCATGCTCCTGATGAGGTGGCGGACGATCTCCTGAGGGATCTCCTCCCAGACCTGGACTAAAGCATCTGCCAACTCCTGGACAGTCTGTGGTGCAACGTGACGTTGGTGGATAGAGCGAGACATGATGTCCCAGATGTGCTCAATTGGATTCAGGTCTGGGGAACGGGCGGGCCAGTCCATAGCATCAATGCCTTCGTCTTGCAGGAACTGCTGACACACTCCAACCACATGAGGTCTAGCATTGTCTTGCATTAGGAGGAACCCAGGGCCAACCGCACCAGCATATGGTCTCACAAGGGGTCTGAGGATCTCATCTCGGTACCTAATGGCAGTCAGGCTACCTCTGGTAAGCACAACCCCCACCTGTGGACCTCGGGCCCTCATATCACCCTCTTGGAGTCTGTTTCTGACCGTTTGAGCAGACACATGCACATTTGTGGCCTGCTGGAGGTCATTTTGCAGGGCTCTGGCACTGCTCCTCCTGTTCCTCCTTGCACAAAGGCGGAGGTAGCGGTCCTGCAGCTGGGTTGTTGCCCTCCTACGGCCTCCTCCACCTCTCCTGATGTACTGGCCTGTCTCCTGGTAGCGCCTCCATGCTCTGGACACTACGCTGACAGACACAGCAAACCTTCTTGCCACAGCTCGCATTGATGTGCCATCCTGGATAAGCTGCACTACCTGAGCCACTTGTGTGGGTTGTAGACTCCGTCTCATGCTACCAATAGAGTGAAAGCACCGCCAGCATTCAAAAGTGACCAAAACATCAGCCAGGAAGCATAAGAACTGAGAAGTTGTCTGTTGTCACCACCTGCAGAACCACTCCTTTATTGGGGGTGTCTTGCTAATTGCCTATAATTTCCACCTGTTGTCTATCCCATTTGCACAACAGCATGTGAAATTGATAGTCACTCAGTGTTGCTTCCTAAGTGGACAGTTTGATTTCACAGAAGTGTGATTGACTTGGAGTTACATTGTGTTGTTTAAGTGTTCCCTTTATTTTTTTGAGCAGTGTATATTATAAGTATATCGCACCCCTTGTGTATCACACCTATCGATAGCACACCTATACCAGTCCTTAAAAGGACTTTTGTGGCCCTATTAGCTAGTGATTGATGTCCCTATCAGTCTGTCCCTGCTCCACACAGCAACCTCTCCCTACACTGGCAAAACACTGAATGTAAAATGGTGGCCAGATCAGGTTTATTTATAAGGTAGGGGGTATGTCCATGTGCTGAAACGTCTCAATTGGCTGTCCTGTACCACCTGATCATTGTGTGTCATGGGTCAAAGTTCTTCATAATGTAAAAGAATTTGGTGGGCACGAATATCTCCATATGTTCGCATGTTCGGCGAATCGCGAACACGCAAAGTTCGCCGCGAAACGACCGCCGGGTGAACCGCAAGGCCATCTCTAGTGATATGTCAGCGTTTCTCCTTCCTTGTTGTTCGATATGTAACTATGACATATCAAAAGTTTTTTTTAAAGTTCAGTGACTCTTTAAGGCCACCTGCACACCATGCCGGTGATCGCATATCAGAATTTTCGTACAGATTTATGTGAGTTTACGTACACAGTATACATACATATATATACAGTACACATACACGATATACACGAGTATATACAGTACATACACATATATATATATTGTATACAGTATATAAACAGGTATATACAGTACACATATATACTGTACACAGCATATAAACAAGTACTGTATATACAGTACATATATACTGTATGCACTCATACACTTGGCAACCAAATTGACATGTGCAGAAAATATTTATTATATCCCCATAAAATACAAGTAATAAAATTTATAAGAACAATGTAGCAATAATATACAACATTACAATCACATATATTGTGGTAGATATGATCAACACTATATTCATATGACTCAATAGTGTCGATAAATTCAATAATATATATCACACCAAGAAACTTCAAGTATATGCTGTTATTTGGGAAGAGGGGGTATTATCTTCTAGCGCTCTATCCCAATTTGGGAAACTGAATGTCACTAAAAATGTTGTAGGTGTATTCACTGGGAGCGCAATATGTTCATAAAGTGTCCACAGGAATCCTGATAATGTGAAAAGTCTCTTATAGCTGATCCTTTTAAGCTCGATATGAGCTTTGGATTGGAGAAAACTTTAAATCGATGTTTGGCTTACCGTCTAGCGTCTGCTGTCTCCCTATTGCTTCAATGGAGCTTTAAATATTTGCCGGCTTATTCAATCGCTCCATACAGCAAGCTGGTTTAAATTTCGCAGGAGTTCCAAAGATCGCAGGAGTTGCCACTCTGTTCCGCAATTTCCTTTGGTGCAGCTTTCGACGATAAGAATAGTTAATCCTTTACTGTAGAGATTTTCTTCTGTATGGCCATACAGTATTATCGGAGGCTTTTCAATGCAGGTACATCACTTGTTTCACCATACGCGTTACGGGTAGATTCACTCTCCCTTCCTCAGTGGACCACTGAGGAAGGGAGAGTGAATCTACCCGTAACGCGTATGGTGAAACAAGTGATGTACCTGCATTGAAAAGCCTCCGATAATACTGTATGGCCATACAGAAGAAAATCTCTACAGTAAAGGATTAACTATTCTTATCGTCGAAAGCTGCACCAAAGGAAATTGCGGAACAGAGTGGCAACTCCTGCGATCTTTGGAACTCCTGCGAAATTTAAACCAGCTTGCTGTATGGAGCGATTGAATAAGCCGGCAAATATTTAAAGCTCCATTGAAGCAATAGGGAGACAGCAGACGCTAGACGGTAAGCCAAACATCGATTTAAAGTTTTCTCCAATCCAAAGCTCATATCGAGCTTAAAAGGATCAGCTATAAGAGACTTTTCACATTATCAGGATTCCTGTGGACACTTTATGAACATATTGCGCTCCCAGTGAATACACCTACAACATTTTTAGTGACATTCAGTTTCCCAAATTGGGATAGAGCGCTAGAAGATAATACCCCCTCTTCCCAAATAACAGCATATACTTGAAGTTTCTTGGTGTGATATATATTATTGAATTTATCGACACTATTGAGTCATATGAATATAGTGTTGATCATATCTACCACAATATACAGTCATGTGAAAAAATTAGGACACCCTTTGAAAGCATGTGGTTTTTTGTAACATTTTTAATAAATGGTTATTTCATCTCCGTTTCAACAATACAGAGAGATTAAAGTAATCCAACTAAACAAAGAAAACTGAAGAAAAGTCTTTTCAAGATCTTCTGTAAATGTCATTCTACAAAAATGCCTATTCTAACTGAGGAAAAAGATAGGACACCCTCACATGTATTCCCTCTTAAATTGGCTCAGATCTCACACAGGTATATCACACCAGGTGCACATAATTAGTAGATCGTTACTCTGCATGTTGAATGAGGCTTGCCCTATTTAAACCTCAGACATTTAGTTTGGTGTGCTCCTGACTGTTGAAGTGAGAGTGAGCACCATGGTGAGAGCAAAAGAGCTGTCAGAGGACTTCAGAAAAAAGATTGTAGCAGCCTATGAGTCTGGGAAGGGATTTAAAAAGATCTCAAAAGATTTTGAAATCAGCCATTCCACTGTCCGGAAGATAGTCTACAAGTGGAGGGCTTTCAAAACAACTGCCAACATGCCCAGGACTGGTCGCCCCAGCAAGTTCACCCCAAGAGCAGACCGCAAGATGCTAAAAGAGGTATCCAAAAACCCTAAAGTGTCATCTCGAGAACTACAGCAGGCTCTGGCTACTGTTGATGTAGAAGTACATGCCTCTACAATCAGAAAGAGACTGTACAAGTTTAACTTGCATGGGAGGTGTGCAAGGAGGAAACCTTTGCTTTCCAAGAGAAACATCGAGGCCAGACTGACATTTGCCAGCGATAAAGTTGACAAAGACCAGGACTTCTGGAATAATGTTCTTTGGACA
The DNA here is from genome assembly GCF_905171765.1 of Bufo bufo. Taxonomy (NCBI): domain Eukaryota; kingdom Metazoa; phylum Chordata; class Amphibia; order Anura; family Bufonidae; genus Bufo; species Bufo bufo. The sequence goes on from NC_053393.1 coordinate 195,771,344, forward strand.
GATGAGTCCAAAATTGAATTATTTGGACACAACAGCAGAGGACATGTTTGGCGTAAACCAAACACAGCATTCCAAGAAAAGAACCTCATACCAACTGTGAAGCATGGAGGTGGAAGTGTCATGGTTTGGGGCTGCTTTGCTGCAGCAGGACCTGGTCAGCTCACCATCATAGAATCCACGATGAATTCTACTGTGTATCAGAAGGTGCTTGAAGAACATGTGAGACCATCAGTTAGAAAATTAAAGCTGAAGCGGAACTGGACCATGCAACATGACAATGACCCAAAACATACTAGTAAATCAACCAAAGATTGGCTGAAAAAGAAGAAATGGAGAGTCCTGGAATGGCCAAGTCAAAGTCCAGATTTGAATCCCATTGAGATGCTGTGGGGTGACTTGAAAAGGGCTGTACGTGCAAGAAACCCCTCAAACATCTCACAGCTGAAAAAGTTCTGCATTGAGGAGTGGGGTAAAATTTCCTCAGACCGATGTCGAAGACTGGTAGATGGCTACAAGAACCGTCTCACTGCAGTTATTTCAGCCAAAGGAGGTAACACTCGCTATTAGGGGCAAGGGTGTCCTATCTTTTTCCTCAGTTAGAATAGGCATTTTTGTAGAATGACATTTACAGAAGATCTCGAAAAGACTTTTCTTCAGTTTTCTTTGTTTAGTCGGATTACTTTAATCTCTCTGTATTGTTGAAACGGAGATGAAATAACCATTTATTAAAAATGTTACAAAAAACCACATGCTTTCAAAGGGTGTCCTAATTTTTTCACAAGACTGTATGTGATTGTAATGTTGTATATTATTGCTACATTGTTCTTATAAATTTTATTACTTGTATTTTATGGGGATATAATAAATATTTTCTGCACATGTCAATTTGGTTGCCAAGTGTATGAGCGCTCGCTCATTACTCTATTACTACATTTGCCTTTAAGAGAGGGTGGGGTGATTCCCTCTATATGAGCTTGCAGCACCATACCTTAACTACTTGCTAGTGAGCCACCACAACCTACCACTATTTTATATACTGTATGCAGTATACACAAATATATACAGTACTTATACACAAACACACACAGTCACTTACAGGCACCCTGGGGGTTTACCTGGAGCAGACTAAGTCTACTTTCACACTCCCGTTTTGGCTTTCCGTTTGTGAGATCCGTTCAGGGCTCTCACAAGCGGTCTAAAACTGATCAATTTGCACTCTAATGCATTCTGAATGGAAAAGGATCCGCTCAGAATGCATCAGATTGCATCAGTTCAGTCTCCATTCCGCTTTGGACAGGGACACCAAAACACTGCTGATGAAACTGAGCCAAACAGATCCGTCCTGGCACATAATGTAAGTGAATGGGGACGGAGCCGTTTTCACTGACACAATCTGGCACAACAGATCCGTCTTGGTTATGTAAAGATAATACAAACAGATCCGTTCTGAACGGATGCAGATGGCTGTATTATCTGAACGGATCCGTCCATGACGAATCCGCACAAAACGCGAGTGTGAAAGTAGCCTAAGGTGGAAAAGATGAACTCCTGGTCTTCGCTGCAGCTGTTTTTCATTGCTTACTGATAGTCTTGACCACATGCAGGCACAGACAGTGAATTATAACCTTTGACCCGCCACCCAGACAGGAAGTTACTGTGGGGGTCACAGGTTATCATTCACTGCCGCTGCTCAGTACCTTATGCCACTCTGTGGATGTGGACAAGAGTGGCACTAAGACTGGCTGTGCTGTTCACAGTGCAGACAGGAAGCTGTAAGGAGGGATTAGGGACCTGCCACCCGCTCCTCAATGGTCATTATAGAATAGCTGTGTATGTGCTGCACGTCTTCAGAGCGAGGTTGTTCTTCCACCACAATGACAGCTGTGGGGTTTTGCTCTGGTAAATAGGGTAAGGGGACGCAGTACAAAGGCAAAAGACAAGATCTTAATGCAAATGTGTTTTATTGACACTTGAGGCAAATGCACAAAACAAAGCGTTACTTTGCAGTCTTGGTGTTTACTTCACACACAATGGAAAGTAGATCTTGGTGTTACTCCACACAAATTGGAAAGTTCATACTGTATAAGACAAGTCACCTTGATGTCAGTTCTGCCTTCAGCAGTCCACGGCAGGCTTTAGGGGGCCTGTTTCCTCAGCCCATGGGTCTTGTCGTGGAAAAATTATTGTTCGCCGTATGGTCGCCATCTATCCTATGGAGATGCGCAGATTAGTTCGCATTCGCGTTCGCATCTGCGCAGAGACTTTCGCACGATGGTCTGGTCGTCCCGACCTGTAGCTGATTTGTGCCCGGCCTGGTATTACTGCAGGATACCAGTGTCATGGCGCCGGCTGAGGAGGGAGGGATGGGGACTGTCGAACAGGGGTTTCTTCATCCACGAGGATAAGCGCGGCAACGGAAAGGGCGCGAATATGTTTGTGAACGCGCGAACATTCACATCTTCGCCAGCCAATCACTTCATACCATAACCTGTCTCCTCATTGGTCATGATTGTAAGACCGCCTTCCAGCCAATCCCTTCATACCATAACCTGTCTCCTCATTGGTCATGATTGTAAGACCGCCTCCCATCTTCTGGTATAAATAAACCCCGCCTAGCCGCTGGGAGGCAGGCACATTATTGGAACCTACTTGAGAACGTCTCTGTGATGTTATTTTGAAGGAATGCACACTACACCAAGGATTTCCCGATTGTACTTCTGGCGGTCGTTTTCGGTTGTGAGAACGAGACAAAAGAGCACACGGCGACATCAGCACAATTAGAAAGCTAAATTTTTTCCCCGTTATCAGCAGAGCTTAACCCCTTAAGGACTCAGCCCTATTTCACCTTAAGGACTTGGCCATTTTTTGCAAATCTGACCAGTGTCACTTTAAGTGCTAATAACTTTAAAACGCTTTGACTTATCCAGGCCGTTCTGAGATAGTTTTTTTGTCACATATTGTACTTCATGACACTGCTAAAATTGGGTCAAAAAAGTTAATTTTTTTGCATAAAAAAATACCATATTTACCTAAAATTTAGAAAGATTTGCAAATTTCAAAGTTTCAGTTTCTCTACTTCTGTAATACATAGTAATACCCCCAAAAATTGTGATAACTTTACATTCCCCATATGTCTACTTCATGTTTGTAGCATTTTGGGAATGATATTTTATTTTTTGGGGATGTTACAAGGCTTAGAAGTTTAGAAGCAAATCTTGAAATTTTTCAGAAATTTACAAAAACCCAATTTTTAGGGACCACTACAGGTCTGAAGTCACTTTGCAAGGCTTACATAATAGAAACCGCCCAAAAATGACCCCATTCTATAAACTACACCATCAAGGTATTCAAAACTGATTTTACAAACTTCGTTAACCCTTTAGGTGTTGCACAAGAGTTATTGGCAAATGGGGATGAAATTTGAGAATTTCATTTTTTTGCCTAATTTTCCATTTTAACCCATTTTTTCCACTAACAAATCAAGGGTTAACAGCCAAACAAGACTGTATCTTTATTGCCCTGACTCTACCGTTTACAGAAACACCCCATATGTGGCCGTAAACTACTGTACAGGCACACAGTAGGGCGTAGAGGGAAAGGTGCGCCGTATGGTTTTTGGAAGCCAGATTTTGCTGGACTGGTTTTTTGACACCATGTCCCATTTGAAGCCCCCCTGATGCACCCCTAGAGTAGAAATTCCATAAAAGTGACCCCATTTAAGAAACTACACCCCTCAAGGTATTCAAAACTGATTTTACAAACTTTGTTAACCCTTTAGGTGTTGAACAAGATTTAATGGAAAATAGAGATACAATTTCAAAATTTCACTTTTTTGGCAGATTTTCCATTTTAATATTTTTTTTCCAGTTACAAAGCAACTCATTATTTATGGCCCTGATTCTGTAGTTTACAGAAACACCCCATATGTGGTCGTAAACCGCTGTACGGGCACACGGCAGGGCGCAGAAGGAAAGGAATGCCATACGGTTTTTGGGAGGCAGATTTTGCTGGACTGGTTTTTTGACACCATGTCCCATTTGAAGCCCCCCTGATGCACCCCTAGAGTAGAAACTCCAAAAAAAGTGACCCTATTTTAGAAACTACGGGATAGGGTGGCAGTTTTTTTGGTACTAGTTTAGGGTAAATATGATTTTT